>NC_053393.1:426333711-426933711 GCF_905171765.1 Bufo bufo
CCCAGCCATTTTACTTAATTGTAATGGAGACACTGTACATGTCACTGTTATGGGGCACTGTGGATGTCACTATAATGGGGATGCTATTGTTGTCACTATTATGGGTGACTGTGGATGTCACTGTTATGGTGGCACTGAGGATGTCCATGTTATGGGGGCACTGAGGAGATCAAAGTTATGGGGGCACTGAGGATGTCACTGTTATAGGAGCACTGTGGATGTCATTGTTATGAGGTCTCTGTGGATATCACTATAATGGGGATGCTATTGATGTCACTATTATGGGGGCACTGTGAATGTCACTGTTATGGGGTCTCTGTGGATGTCACTGTTATGGGGGCTGTGGAGGTCACTGTTATGGTGGCACTGAGGATGTCAATGTTATGGGGGCACTGAGGATGTCAATGTTATGGGGGCACTGAGGATGTCACTGTTATAGGAGCACTGAGGATGTCAATGTTATGGGGGCACTGAGGATGTCACTGTTATAGGAACACTGTGGATGTCATTGTTATGGGGTCTCTGTGGATGTCACTGTTATGGGGGCTGTGGAGGTCACTGTTATGGGGGCACTGAGGATGTCAATGTTATGGGGGCACTGAGGATGTCACTGTTATAGGAGCACTGATGATGTCAATGTTATGGGGGCACTGAGGATGTCACTGTTATAGGAACACTGTGGATGTCATTGTTATGAGGTCTCTGTGGATGTCACTATAATGGGGATGCTATTGATGTCACTGTTATGGGGGTGCAGTTGATATCACTATTATGGGGGCACTGGTAATTACGTTATAGGAGGGGAAGATAGTGCAGATAGAGACCGGGGGCAAGGTAATAAGAATGGGGAAGGAATGGAAGGAGGGACTAGAACAATTCAGAAGGAAAGGTGTAGGGTAAAAAATATACATAAACCTCTCAAATGTATGTATACTAATGCCAGAAGCCTGACTAATAAAACTGGTGAACTGGAATTAGTGATGTGTGAGGAGGACTATGACATAGTGGGAATAACTGAGACATGGCTGGATGATAGCTATGACTGGGCAGTTAATGTACAAGGTTACAGTCTGTTTAGAAAGGATCGTCAAAACCGGAGAGGGGGAGGGGTCTGCCTTTATATAAAGTCCTGTCTAAAGCCCACAGTCCGAGAAGATATAAGTGAGGGACATGAACATGTGGAGTCACTATGGGTAGAGATACATGGAGCTAAAAACAACAATAAATTACTAATAGGAGTTTACTATAAACCACCTAATATACCAGAGTCCACAGAAAATCTACTACTAAACGAGATAGACGAGGCGGCAAATCATAATGAGGTGGTTATTATGGGGGACTTCAACTACCCAGATATAGACTGGGAAACTGAAACTTGTATATCTCATAAGGGAAACAGGTTCGTGGCTATAACCAAAGACAATTACCTCTCCCAACTGGTTCAGGACCCGACTAGAGGGACGGCCATACTGGACTTAGTATTAACCAATAGACCTGACAGAACAACAGACGTGCAGGTCGGGGGACACCTGGGAAATAGTGACCATAAAGTAGTAACCTTCCAATTATCATTCAAAAGAGCGTTTCTACAGGGAGGAACAAAAATACCAAACTTCAAAAAAGCTAAATTTAGCCAACTAAGAGAGGCCATAGGCCAAACTAACTGGGACAAAGTCCTCACAAATACAGACACAAAATGGGATATCTTTAAAAACATCCTAAAAACTCATTGTGAGAGGTACATACCGTATGGTAATAAAAGGTTAAGGAACAAAAAGAAACCAATGTGGATAAATAGAACTGTAAAGAAAGCAATAAATGACAAAAAGAAAGCATATAAAACACTAAAACAGGAGGGTTGCACGGAAGCACTGAAAAACTATAAGGAAAAAAATAGAACATGTAAAAAACAAATAAAAGCGGCCAAACTAGAGACCGAGAGATTAATTGCCAAAGAGAGTAAAACTAACCCTAAAATGTTCTTCAATTATATAAATGTTAAAAAGTATAAAGCTGAAGGTGTTGGCCCTTTAAAGAGTAATGAGGGGGGAGTCGCAGAGAGCGACGAGGAGAAAGCAAAGCTGTTAAATATTTTTTTCTCCAATGTATTCACTGAGGAAAATAAATTGTCAGATGACATGCAGAATGCAAAAATAAATTCCCCATTAAAAGTGTCCTGTCTGACCCAGGAAGAAGTACATCAGCGGCTTAAAAAGATTAAAATAGACAAATCGCCAGGACCGGATAACATACACCCCCGTATCCTAAAGGAATTAAGTAATGTCATAGCCAGACCCTTATTTCTGATATTTGCAGACTCTATACTGACAGGGAATGTCCCACAGGATTGGCGCATGGCAAATGTGGTGCCAATATTCAAAAAGGGGCCAAAAACAGAGCCTGGAAACTATAGGCCGGTAAGTTTAACATCTGTTGTGGGTAAACTGTTTGAAGGTTTTCTGAGAGATGCTATATTAGAGCATCTCAACGGAAATAAGCAAATAACGCCATATCAGCATGGCTTTGTGAGGGATCGGTCATGTCAAACTAATTTAATCAGTTTCTATGAGGAGGTAAGTTCTAGACTTGACAGCGGCGAATCAATGGATGTCGTATATCTGGACTTCTCCAAAGCATTTGACACTGTACCGCATAAAAGGTTGGTATATAAAATGAGAATGCTCGGACTGGGAGAAAACATCTGTATGTGGGTAAGTAACTGGCTGAGTGATAGAAAACAGAGGGTGGTTATTAACGGTACACATTCAGATTGGGTCACTGTCACTAGTGGGGTACCTCAGGGGTCAGTATTGGGCCCTATTCTCTTCAATATATTTATTAATGATCTTGTAGAAGGCTTGCATAGTAAAGTATCAATTTTCGCAGATGACACTAAACTGTGTAAAGTAATTTACACTGAAGAGGACAGTATACTACTACAGAGGGATCTGGATAGATTGGAGGCTTGGGCAGATAAGTGGCAGATGAGGTTTAACACTGATAAATGTAAGGTTATGCACATGGGAAGGAAAAATGCAAGTCACCCGTACATACTAAATGGTAAAACACTCGGTAACACTGACATGGAAAAGGATCTAGGAATTTTAATAAACAGCAAACTAAACAGCAAAAACCAGTGTCAGGCAGCTGCTGCCAAGGCCAACAAGATAATGGGTTGCATCAAAAGGGGCATAGATTCCCGTGATATGAACATAGTCCTACCACTTTACAAATCGCTAGTCAGACCACACATGGAGTACTGTGTACAGTTCTGGGCTCCTGTAAACAAGGCAGACATAGCAGAGCTAGAGAGGGTTCAGAGGAGGGCAACTAAAGTAATAACTGGAATGGGGCAACTACAGTACCCTGAAAGATTATCAAAATTAGGGTTATTCACTTTAGAAAAAAGACGACTGAGGGGAGATCTAATTAATATGTATAAATATATCAGGGGTCAGTACAGAGATCTATCCCATCAGCTATTTATCCCCAGGACTGTGACTGTGACGAGGGGACATCCTCTGCGTCTGGAGGAAAGAAGGTTTGTACACAAACATAGAAGAGGATTCTTTACGGTAAGAGCAGTGAGACTATGGAACTCTCTGCCTGAGGAGGTGGTGATGGTGAGTACAATAAAGGAATTCAAGAGGGGCCTGGATGTGTTTCTAGAGCGTAATAATATTACAGGCTATAGCTACTAGAGAGGGGTCGTTGATCCAGGGAGTTATTCTGATTGGAGTCGGGAAGAAATTTTTTATTCCCCTAAAGTGGAGAAAATTGGCTTCTACCTCACAGGGTTTTTTGCCTTCCTCTGGATCAACTTGCAGGATAACAGGCCGAACTGGATGGACAAATGTCTTTTTTCGGCCTTATGTACTATGTTACTATGTTACTGTGGTTATTTATTAACCACACACACAAACAGCAAATGAAATAGACCCGTGTGAAGCCATGTCATCCTTGTCATTCTGCTAGTGAGATATAAATTGCACACACTATAAAATACACAGATTTGGAGCTTCCTGTGCAAGTCAGTTTTTTTTCAGCATTTTTAGTCAAAATAAAAATGTATATAAATGAAATGCAAATGTGTATATATATGTACATGTGTGTCTGGTGCTTTATTGTAGGGGTAGTATCACTCTCACTCTTTCTCTCCACAGACGAATTGCAGGAAACGTGTGGTCCCAGGGAGGAGAATACCGGGATTCATACCCTCACACCTCACTACTTGCACCTCACTCATTAGTACTGGTGTAATATCATCTTCTGCATCACATAAAGAATTCATGTAGCCACAATGTCCCCTCCTATATGTACCTCACACACTCCGGTATACACTCCAGACATGGCTGATATAACCTATGTTGTATTACACACATGAGTCCTGCTGTGATGGTGTATGTGTGGAGTGTGATGGGGAGGTCAGGGGAGATTCATAAAGCTCTCTAAAAGAAAAACTCTCTTTGTTGCCCATAGCAACCAACCACAGTACAGCTTTCATTTTTCACACTGCTATTGAAAAATGAACGCTGTGCTGTGATTGGTTGCTCTGGGCAACAAATATAGGGGGTCATTTATTAAGACCAGCGTTTTAGCCACTTTAGCTGGCGGTGGACCTGCCAAAGTTATGAAGAGGCGCAGGCCTCTACATCATTTCGACGCATCCAGCGCCAGTCTAAATGTGAGCCAGCTTCCTTGGTGGCTTACATTCAGACCATTTTCTATGTCTAAAACAGTCATAGAAAATATGAATGCGATGGGCCTGCAACGTGCGACTTCTTCCCTGCTCACGCCAGATCTAAAAAAGTGGGCGTGGTTTGAGCGGGGAAAAAGTCTCAGATTGAGGCGCCGAAATCTGCACCAGTAATATGCCTAATGTAGGCATATTTCTGGATAGTAAATGACCCCCATAGTTTTTCTTTTATACATTTGAATAAATCTCCTCCATATGTAAAGAACTGGCTTAGTTGCCCAGAGCAGCCAGTCAGATTCTACGTTTCATTTTTCAGAGCTCCTTTAGAAAATGAAAGGTGGAATCTGATTGGTTGCTATGGGCAACAAAGCCAGTTTTTCTTTTCACCAGTTTTGATAAATCTCACATTGTGTTCTCCATGGTGGGAGGCACATAATAGATACTGGTGAGAGAAGAGCAGTCTGGGCTGGGGGGCAAGAGGAAATCACATATTTTATGGAGATGATGAATCGTTAGGGAGGATGTTCTGGGTTTCATAATGCCACATGAGGAGGTATGCACCATTATTTATAAAAATAATAATAAACACATGGCACTAACTTTGATTAAATAGACCAAGGGGTCAAGGTTGGTAACTTACACTCACTGCGCTGCTGCACACACCCCATGACAAACACAGCGCTGCTACACAGCTGACATGTACACACAGCACCACTATACACACCTAACTAAAGCAGCTCTGCTATACAGCTGACATACACACACAAACAGCACAGCTGCATATACCCCATGACCAACACAGCTCTACAATACAGCTGACGACTACATTTATCCTGCGCGCCATGCAGAAAGCATGAAATGGTGAGGAGACGGCCAGTAGGATGTTTGCTGCTTGATGTACTTTAGCTACTGATCAGCTCTGTGGCTACTCTAACCCAGGCAGATCAGCTCTGACATGGCATGGGAACGCTTCACTTTACACACATGAGGGGGTGGAAGTGATGTTATGTATGCCCTGCTTCTGTTGGGGATGGGAGGATATCCATACAGGAGGACATGGAGGAGGCGCATAAGCACCTGGTGTGGGAACCAGACTGACACAAACGTAGAGGTGTCAATAGGACCTGCTGCCTCTCTGCTATCGTACACAACATTGACCCTATGGGCCTTGACAGACATGTACAGTCCCTGCCCGTAACAGCTGCTCCAGGTGACCACCGTGGCGTGCAACCTGCTGCACTGCGAGCATTGCAAGGAGCAACCCACATTCTCCTCCACGTGACAGTAGAAGGCAGGCATGGCTTTTTTTTGAGAAATCATGTCGGATAGGTATCTTGGAGTGAGGCTGAGTGCACGCCATCAGTTCCCTAAAGGCAGCGGAATCCACTAAGTTGTACGGCAGAGACTCTACCGTCAGCAATAAGGTCAGGTGGGAGTTAAATGGGTTCTCCAGGAATGAGTTAAAATGGCCACCCAGCAACAGGTCCTAGAATGTGAGTAGGATTAGTTGCCTCCACTTGCAAAGCTACCTGGTGTGGTGAGGGAGCGTAGCCACACTACACTGCTCTGTGATCCTGCCTATGATATGCAATCAAAGCTGAGCAGCCTGGCAGCAAAACTCACCAATATTGTGGTATATGCAATTGTCAGAGCGTAGTGTGTAGTGAGGCTCCACCCCTTCACCCCTCCAGGCAACCAATCCCTCTCACATTCCAGTACAGGTTGCTGGCAGCCATTTTGAATCACTCTTGAAAAACCTCTTTAAAGGGGTTCTGCAGTTCTTTTTAACTGAGCATCTGATCGGCGGGGTCCGACAACTGTTTGAGAAGGCAGCAGTGCAGCAGGAGCGCTGCGGCCTTCTCTCTATTTCCCTTAGGCCCACTGATGTCACAACTAGTATCACTGGTCTGGGCGGGTCTAAGCTCCGTTCTCTTGAATGGGGTTTAGAGGATAAATCATCAGTTAAAAAGAGCTGCAGAACCCTTTTAAGCTTGCGCACCAGCAGGGGCGTACATAGAAATCACTGGGCCCCATGGCAAGAATCTAAATTGGGCCCCCTTGTGAGTGACCCATCGCACCCCTTAGGATACTTGCACATCTACTGCAGAGGTTCCAGAAGAAGCCTCTGTTGCAGATTCTGGCAAAAACAAAGGGCAAAACACAGCTGCATGTGGGATCTCGAATGACCCGATGATTGTGAATGGGATCCGGCAGATGCCAGCAGTGTTTGGCATATGCTGGATCTGGCAATTCTGATATTCTGCTGGAATGCTGAAACAGAATACTAAAATCTGATCGCAAGTGACTACCTAGCCTTACCAGATGAACTGTAACCGCTGCTGCTACTTCTTATATAGTGTGTTATCTTTCCCCAAAGACTGTGCCCACTGCTGCTACTTCACCTCCTCTCCAATGCTGACTTACTGTTTGTGCTGCTGGCAGAGTGCAGTCAGGGCCTGGGGCAGATATTCACGGAGCTGGTCTGGAGTCTGGATTGGGGACAGTGAGGGATCAGGTCAGTTCCGGACTGGTCAGTCAGGTCACAGTGCGATGTGTGCTGGCGGAGGAACAGGACAGGGACATTTTACAAAGTGCAGATACAGAAAGCTAAAGGATTTAATCCAGTCACAACTGATGTTTCTCTGACTGCTGCAGAACCTCCTAATACACACCTCAGCTGCTGCAGAACCTCGTAATACACACCTCAGCTGCTGAACCTCATAATACACACCTGAGCTGCTGCAGAGCCACCTAATACACACCTGAGCTGCTGCAGAACCTCCTAATACACACCTCAGCTGCTGCAGAACCTCATAATGCACACCTGAGCTGCTGCAGAACCTAATAATACACACCTCAGCTGCTGCAAAACATCAAAATACACACCCCTGCTGTTGCAGAACCTCATAATACACACTTCAGCTGCTGCAGAACCTCATAATTCACACCTCAGCTACTACAGAACCTCATAATACACACCATAGCTGCTACAGAACCCCACAATACACACCTCAGCTGCTGCAGAACCTCCTATTACACACCTCAGCTGCTGCAGAACCTCATAATGCACACCTCAGCTGTTGCAGAACCTCATAATGCACACCTCAGCTACTACAGAACTTCATAATAAACACCATAGCTGCTGCAGAACCTCATAATACACACCTCAGCTGCTGCAGAACATCAAATACACACCCCTGCTGCTGCAGAACCTCATAATACACACCTCAGCTGCTGCAGAACCTCATAATGCACACCTCAGCTGCTACAGAACCTCAAAATACACACCTCAGCTGCTGCAGAACCTCATAATACACACTTCAGCTGCTGCAGAACATCAAAATACACACCCCTGCAGCTGCAGAACCTCATAATACACACCTTAGCTGCTGCAGAACCTCATAATGCACACCTCAGCTGCTACAGAACCTCATAATACACACTATAGCAGCTGAAGAACCTCATAATACACACCTCAGCTGCTGCAGAACCTCCTATTACACATCTCAGCTGCTGCAGAACCTCTTAATACATACCTCAGCTGCTGCAGAACCTCATAATATACACCTCAGTTGTTTCAGAACATCATAATACACACCTGAGCTGCTGCATAACCTCATATTACACACCTAAGCTGCTATAGAACCTCATAATACACACCTCAGCTGCTGCAGAACCTCATAATACACACCTCAGCTTCTGCAGCACGTCATAATGCACACCTCAGCTGCTACAGAACCTCATAATACACACCTCAGTTTTTACAGAACATCATAATACACACCTCAGCTGCTGCAGAACCTCCTATTACACACCTGAGCTGCTATAGAGCCTCATAATACACACCTCAGCTGCTGCAGAACCCCCTATTACACACCTCAGCTGCTGCAGAACCCCCTATTACACACCTCAGCTGCTGCAGAACCTCATAATACATACCTCAGCAGCTGCAGAACTTCATAATACACACCTCAGCTGTTGCAGAACTTCATAATACACACCTCAGATGCTATAGAACATCATAATACACACCTCAGCTGCTGCAAAACTTACTAATACACACCTCAGCTGCTGCAGAACCTCCTAATACACACCTCAGCTGTTGCAGAAGTTCATAATACACACCTCAGCTGCTATAGAACATCATAAAACACACCTCAGCTGCTGCAGAACCTCCTAATACACAACTCAGCTGCTGCAGAACTTCATAATACACACCTCAGCTGCTGCAGAACATCATAACCTGATGCTAGAGAACATATAAAGCTTTGATCACTTCTACATTCACAGATTAGGTCATAAATGCTGGACACAATTTTGTATCCTGGCAGATGAAAACCCGTCAGATCACATCATGGTCAGCGGGATCCGTCAGATGTTGATGTCCATGAACTGCCAGATCCGGAATTGCGGTGATTTTCATTATTGTGTTCCTATGACGGCAGAACAGTGAACGTCACCAGCACAGATGTTAACAAAGCCTAATACACACCTCAGCTGCTGCAGGACAATATAATCGTGACAAAGGAAATACAAGTCTCATCATTAGGGGGCAACACAGCAAGAGGTACATAAAATGGAGAGAATTACAACTCCCAGCATGTCCAGGCTGTTATTATTGGATACCTGTGGATATTACACAGAGAGAGTATACGGCCCGGTTAACATCACATTTTAGTTTTCCGTACGACTGATCCGTCAGAAGAACAGAAAAATAAAGAAAAAAACAGATTCTATACTTCAAGCATCAGTTCTGCACATTCGGCATCTGTTTGAGCCATTTACGCCTGAGATCTGTTATTTTAACCCCTTAAGGACTCAGCCCTATTTCACCTTAAGGACTTGGCCATTTTTTGCAAATCTGACCAGTGTCACTTTAAGTGCTGATAACTTTAAAACGCTTTGACTTATCCAGGCCGTTCTGAGATAGTTTTTTCGTCACATATTGTACTTCATGACACTGGTAAAATGAAGTCCAAAAATTTTTTTTTTTTGCTCAAAATAATACCTAATTTACCAAAAAAATTGAAAAATTTGCAAATTTCAAAGTTTCAGTTTCTCTACTTCTGTAATACATAGTAATACCCCAAAAAATTGTGATGACTTTACATTCCCCATATGTCTACTTCATGTTTGAATTGTTTTGGGAATGATATTTTATTTTTTGGGGATGTTATAAGGCTTAGAAGTTTAGAAGCAAATCTTGAAATTTTTCAGAAGTTTACAAAAACTCAATTTTTAGGGACCAGTTCAGGTCTGAAGTCACTTTGCGAGGCTTACATAATAGAAACCACCCAAAAATGACCCATCTAAGAAACTACACCCCTCAAGGTATTCAAAACTGATTTTACAAACTTCGTTAACCCTTTAGGTGTTGCACAAGAGTTATTGGCAAATGGGGATGAAATTTGAGAATTTCATTTTTTTGCCTAATTTTCCATTTTAACCCATTTTTTCCACTAACAAAGCAAGGGTTAACAGCCAAACAAGACTGTATCTTTATTGCCCTGACTCTGCCGTTTACAGAAACACCCTATATGTGGCCGTAAACTACTGTACGGCCAGACAGCGGGGCGTAGAGTGAAAGGTGCGCCGTTTGGTTTTTGGAAGACAGATTTTGCTGGACTGGTTTTTTGACACCATGTCCCATTTGAAGCCCCCCTGATGCACCCCTAGAGTAGAAACTCCATAAAAGTGACCCCATCTAAGAAACTACACCCCTCAAGTTATTCAAAACTGATTTTACAAACTTTGTTAACCCTTTAGGTGTTGCACAAGATTTAATGGAAAATAGAGATACAATTTCAAAATTTCACTTTTTTGGCAGATTTTCCATTTTAATATTTTTTTTCCAGTTACAAAGCAAGGGTTAACAGCCAAACAAAACTCATTATTTATGGCCCTGATTCTGTAGTTTACAGAAACACCCCATATGTGGTCGTAAACCGCTGTACGGGCACACGGCAGGGCGCAGAAGGAAAGGAATGCCATACGGTTTTTGGAAGGCAGGTTTTGCTGGACTGTTTTTGTCCCATTTGAAGCCCCCCTGATGCACCCCTAGAGGAGAAACTCCAGAAAAGTGACCCCATTTTAGAAACTACGGGATAGGGTGGCAGTATTGTTGGTACTAGTTTAGGGTACATATGATTTTTGGTCGCTCTATATTACACTTTTTGTGCGGCAAGGTAACAAGAATTAGCTTTTTTGGCACCGTTTTTTTTATTTTTTATTTACAACATTCATCTGACAGGTTAGATCATGTGGTAATTTCATAGAGCAGGTTGTCACGGACGCGGCGATACCTAATATGTATACAATTTTTTTAATTTATGTAAGTTTTACCCAATGATTTCATTTAAAAAAAAAAAAAAAAGTTTTTGTGTCTCCATAGTCTAAGAGCCATAGTTTTTTCAGTTTTTGGGCGATTATCTTAAGTAGGGTCTCATTTTTTGCGGGATGAGATGATGGTTTGATTTGCACTATTTTGGGGTGCATATGACTTTTTGATCGCTTGCTATTACACTTTTTGTGACGTAAGATGACAAAAAATAGCTTTTTTTACACCGTTTTTATTTTTATTTTTTTACGGTGGTCACCTGAGGGGTTAGTTAATGTGATATTTTTATAGAGCCGGTCGATACGGACGCGGCGATACCTAATATGTATACTTTTTTTTAATTTATGTATGTTTCCATAGTCTAAGAGCCATAATTTTTTCAGTTTTTGGGCGATTATCTTAAGTAGGGTCTCATTTTTTGCGGGATGAGATGACGATTTGATTTTGGCGTACATGCAACTTTTTTGATCACTTTTATTACCTTTTTTGGGAAGTAAGGTGGACAAAATTTCAATTTCATCATAGTTTTTTATTTTTTATTTTTATGGCGTTCACCGTTCGGGTAAAGTAACATGACCGTTTTATAGATCAGGTCGTTACGGACGCGGCGATACCAAACATGTGTAGGGAATTTAATTTTTTTGATTTTTAATCAGTGATAAATGTGTTTTTTGATTTTTACTTTTTTTTTCACTTTTTTTACTTTTTTTTTTACCCAGACCCACTTGGTTCTTGAAGATCCAGTGGGTCTGATGTCTGTATAATACAGTACTGTACTCTATATAGGGTACTGCACTGTATTTTACTTACACTGAACAGATCTCTGCCTTCAGCACAGATCTGTTCAGCACCATGGACAGCAGGACGCCTGAGCAGGCGTCCTGTTGCCATGGGAACCTTCCCCGTCTGCTCAGAACTTCGCAGACGGGGAAGGGTGAGCACGGGGCTGCGGGGGGCTGTCTGGGGGCTCTCTCCCTCTCCATCGGGGGGCTGCAAAGGCACAGCAGCCCCCCGATCGGAGAGGGAGGGAGCTCCCTGAGCTGTTAACCTTTTCCATACAGAGGTCCGTACGGACCGCTGTATGGAAAGGGTTAAACGGCTGACATCGCATCACCGATGTCAGCCGTTTATACCAGGGTGCCAGCAATGTGTTGGCACCCTGGTATATCCACTGTACACCAACGATTATTCAATGGGAGGCGGGCGGGGGATCGCGATCCCGCCTGCCGCACCGCCCGCCTCCCGCACCGCCCCCACCGCCTGCAACCCCCCACCCTGCACCTCCCACCGGGCTAAAATCGTTCAGAGGTGCAGGGGGGGTGATAAATATATATTTTTGCCACACTAAAGTTTCTGATCGCCGCGGTCAGGGACCCCAGCGATCAGAAACTGCAGAAAGCGCAACAAACCGCAGGTCTGAATTGACCTGCGGTTTGTTGCGATCGCCGACATGGGGGGGTCACGGGACCCCCCCGCGCATTTAGCCGAGGTGCCTGCTCAATGATTTGAGCAGGCACCGGGTTCCGATCACTGCCAGCCGCACGGCAGTGATCGGAACAACACATGACGTACCGGTACTTCATGGGTCCTTAAGGACTCGGGAAACATGCCGTACCGGTACGTCATGCGTCCTTAAGGGGTTAAATGGAAAAAAGTCCTCCACGCAAAACTGAACAGTGATGTGAACCAGCCTAAGAAGAGAGAACTACAACTCCCAGCATGTCCAGATTATTATAAGCCATTATCCAGTTTTACTAGGTGAGAGCTTTAAAAGGAAATAACTATAACCCCCAGTATGACCAGACTTATTATGGGGCATCAATATACATTACAGAGAGGGGGTATAAGAAGAGATAACTACAACTCTAAGCATTACCAGACTGTACTAGGGCATACATAGAAATTACATGGAGAGGGATATAATAGGACAGAACTACATCTCCCAGCTTTCCTAGGATTTTATGTAGTTTATCCCAGAAAACCACCAACCTCTACTCCAGGCACCACACAGAAGCTCCGCCCCCTCACAGCGACATCCCATAGGTCTTTCACCAGTCCTTTGCACTGGTCATATGATGATGACATCACCAAAGGTCTTTTAGACTTCTGCTGCTCTGCTATTCCTTGGCTTCCTGCACTGGTCACATGGTTGATAACATCACCAAAGGTCCTTCTCCACTTCTTACATTCTCTTTTCACACAGGTAACTAGCAATACAACTGTAATTAGTGGGCGGGGTCTATCCTCCAATTTGGGCCCCTTCCCTCAGGGGCCCCATAGCAGCTGCGTTGTCTGCCTCTATAGAAGGTACGCCACTGCGCACCAGCAGGTTGCTGGGAGCATAGAGTTGTTTTCTGGCCACACATTCTATTATTGAAGGCTGATGACAGAGTGGATGAGGATGGGGCTAGAAGCAGTAACTGATGGCAAGGGTACTAGGGTTGCCACCCGTACGGGAATGACCCGGACAGTCCGGGTTTGTAATCCTGTGCCCGGGTACAAGCCTTTCTCAGACCTGGGCACAGCGATCAGCTGGGAGTTATGCGATGCTAGCCCAGGGCGGAGCTAACTTCAGACATGCCCACCCTCCCTCCCTTCTGTTCGGGATTGGCTTTAAGAAAAGGTGGCAACCCAAAAGGGTACTCCACTTCATATCGGTGCAGAGCAGACTGTGTAGTCCCTTTATTCCCTGCTGCATGAGTCATTAAAGAGGACCTTTCACTAGAATAAAACATCTAAACTAAGTATACAGACATGTAGAGCGGCGCCCAGGGATTCCCCTGCACTTACTGTTATCCCTGGGCGCCGCTCCGGTCGCCCGGTATAACCTCCGGTATCTTCATAGTTAGGCTCCACCCAGGGGAACCTGATGGCGTCTCTTTCTCCTATGCTGTAGCGCTGGCCAATCGCAGCGCTCAGCTCATAGCCTGAGAGGCTTTTTTTCTCTCATGCTATGAGCTGAGCGCTGCGATTGGCCAGCGCTACAGCATGGGAGAAAGAGACGCCGGCAGGTTCCCCTGGGTGGAGCCTAACTATGAAGATACCGGAGGCTATAATGGGAGAACGGAGCGGCGCCCAGGGATAACAGTAAGTGCAGGGAGATCCCTGGGCGTCGCTCTACATGTCTGTATAGTTAGTTTAGATGTTTTATTCTAGTGAAAGGTCCTCTTTAATTATGGTATGGGTGTCGCGGACTGAAGAGAGTGGTATAGTGCTTCTTAAGACCTGAAGGATCGGTGATGACGTCACCATCATTTGATCAGTGCAGGGGGTGAGCTCAGCAGTGGAGATGACAAGGTGTGGTGCAGGACCTGCGATGATGTCAGCATCATAAACCAGGATGAGGAGAAGAAACCCAAAGCATGCTGCTCATCACGATGGATGAAAGTCAAGTACAGGATGCTAGATAATAATGTCTTTATTGGATAAGAATTACGTGTTTTGGTGCCAAAGACCAAGATGCACCCAACCTCCCCCTGAACCTTCTCCTTATGACAGTCCAAACACTGAATGTTCACACATAAGTCATCAACAGTGAGACTCCCTTGAGTGTCTTCCTTAGCACATGAGGTTTTGTTGCCTCTTCTTAGGAAAAAATAAGCACCCCACTAAGAAGTGGCAGTGAAGACAGAGCTTATGCAAGTGAAATTGGGGCCACAGGGAGGGGACTTCCACATGATCCTGCTGTGACTGAGAGGAGAAATTACAGTATATCTCCATTTCTCTCCCTATAGTGTCCTTAGTACAGCTAGATCAGTGACTTGTGTCTGCAATTGTTTTTTGGCAGACACAGCCACAACACCCCCAATCACAATCCCATCTGTACGCAGAACGGTGTTTCTTCTTTCTGTGCAGATGGACCTGACAGTTTACTGCCCCCTGATTGGCTGATCAGCTGCCAGCCTCTAAGCCAATCAGTTCAAGCCGTCCCCCATCTGTTCCAGGGTAATGTAGTCCTCCATCTTCTTTCTTCCAGTCCTTTTTCCTGCAAATTTTCACAGTAAAATGGCACTGGGTGCCATTTTTATGTGATTCGTCCAAAGCGAGTCGCAAAAATCCATATCCATTTCGTGGACGAATTTCTGTGAAATTCATAATGAATGCCATTCACTCATCTAAAAATACAGACACATACTGTACATCTATGTATACAGAAAGCTCACAAGTGCCTATATATACATTCATCTGCATATACATAAACTATATATGTGTATATATACCGTTTTTAATCTCTGCAGTTTGACAAAAAAAAAATCTTAGTTTACTACTTTTCCATCATCCCACCATCTTCTGGATAAAACATCCTACTACCCCAATACTGTGCCCTGTGGTCCCCAATAGTGCCCCAAATAATGTGCCAGTAACAAGTGCCTCTCTCCCCCCCATGTGCCAGTATCAAGTGCCAACCGCCCCATGTGCCAGTATCAAGTGCCAACCCCCCCGTGTGCCAGTATCAAATGCCAAACCCCCCGTGTGCCAATATCAAGTGCCAACCCCCCCTTAATTTGCCAGTATCAAGTTACAACCCCCCCTTCATTTGGCAGTATGAAGTGCCAACCCCCTCTCATTTGCCAGTATGAAGTGCCAAACCCCCCCTCATTTGCCAGTATGAAGTGCCAACCCCCCTCATTTGCCAGTAAGAAGTGCCAACCCCCCCTCATTTGCCAGTAAGCGCCAACCCCCCTCATTTGCCAGTAAGAAGTGCCAACCCCCCCATTTGCCAGTAAGTGCCAAGTTGCCAACCCCCCCATTTGCCAGTAAGAAGTGCCAACCCCCCCCCCCCCTATTTGCCAGTAAGAAGTGCCAACCCCCTCCCCCTCATTTGCCAGTATAAAGTGCCTCCTCATGTCCCAGTAAAGTCCGGTATAAAAAAATAAAAATAAACACTTATACTTACCTCCTTAGCAGCGATGCGATGCAGGCCTCTTCTGGCCTGTGTCCCGCGCTGTACGGCTCAGGCGGCGCGATGACGTCATCGCACCGCCTGCACCGCTCTCATAGGCTGCCGGCACAAGGCCCGCAGCCTATCAGAGAAACAGGGAAGGGAGACGCCTCCCTCCCCTGCCTGGCCGCAGCACAGCTATCTGTATCGCTGTCGTGAGGACGGCGATACAGATCACTATGGAGATGAGCACTTCCCCAATGGAAGCGTTCATCTCCCTGTCACCTGCCGCCACCGCTGCCGCGGGCCCACACCTGAGATTTTGAGTGGCACTACTGCAGGGGCAAGGGGTCAACAGGCGTCCGGGCCCCCTGGAGTGCCGGGCCCGGTCGCAACTGCGACCCCTGCAAACCCTGTATGTACGCCACTGTGTATCACCTAATCAAAAGCAGTCTGTGGAATAGGTGGGATAATAGGAGTGCATTTAGACTTGGAGGGAACAACATCTCCAAGTGTGTATTGCAGAGTAAAAAAATCACAGAAAGAAAAAGATAAAAACGTCCTGCATTATATGATAAATATTTGGATGCACATGACGACATTTAAAGAGGACCTTTCACCTCTTCTGACAGGCCTGGTTTAATAGCTTCATGCATTCCCCATGTGATAACAATTCTGGAGCATCTATTATTATGGCTCTATGTTGTGCCATTCCTTAATTATTTCTTCTAGAAGTTATGAATGAATTGCTAGCAGTCTGCAGTAAGGGCACAGAGGGGTGGTAACGGTAACCAGTTGGGGGGGGGGGGGGGGGTGTACCTGCAAAGTCTGAAAATGGCAGCACTGATTGGATAGAGTGAGTCTGTGCAGGTACACCCCCCCAACTGGTTACCTCCCCTCTGTACCCGTACTGCGGACTGCTAGCTATTCATTCATAACTTCTATTAGAAATAATAAAGGAATGGCACAACATAGAGCTATAAGGATAGATGCTCCAGAATTGTTATTACATGGAGAATGTTCTGTCCCCACATGAAGGCGATTGAAGGTGTAACTGATAATGACTTTGTGACTGGCCTACCTTCGTATCCAAGCAGTGGAGCAGACCGGACCGGCAGATGCTCAGGTTAGATGGATCCAGACGTAGACACGAGGATGCAATCAAACGTGGGTTTATTTGATCCAGAGCAGTGACATACAGTGATATAATACAGGAATGCAGTAGATGCTGTGATGTAGATGTCTTTCCTGAGGCTAACTGCTGAGGCTACTGCTGAGGCAACTGCTGAGGCAACTGCTGGTCAAAAACTGATGCCTTCACAAGCCGAGGTGTGTGTCTCCAGTCACAAAGGATGCAGCACTGAAAAAGGCTACAGGAAGTGACCAGGCCCAAGGCTGCTAAAACCACGCCCAGAGAAAACTTTATAGACAACGAACGAAGCGTGCAGCATACAAATTCCGGCCAGCAGATGGCAGCAGAGAACAATAGATTTAAACAACATAGGTAAAAACAAGAAATAATACAGTGCAGAAATTCAATATGAAAGGAACAGCACACTCCCCGTCTGAAATTCACTTTGGGGATTTCACTATGACGAATGTCCATAAAATATAAACAACCTGTAAAAGAAAAACATGTTAGAATGCAAAAAAGATTAGTCCTGTTTTCCAACTTGGAATGGAGAAGATCTGCGAAGCTTGATACAGTCCTGTTCACCCTGCAGGGACGTTCTCGATGGGCAATATTAAAATGAGTTCGTTGATTGGTCTTGAGAACGTTTTGAGCTCGCCTTTCCTGAAGATCTTCAACTCCACCTTCCGGACCTTGCCATCCTTGCTAGGGAAAACCTTTGAAATTAGTCCGATAGGCCAGTCAATCCTTTCGGTTTGTTGCTCTTTCACGGAGGGAAGTGGGGTATCCCAATCCTTGACTGTTTCAGAAAACTGTCTCAGTAAAGATTTACCTTGTATGGTGATGGGCGCTACAAATCCCAGCGGATCAAATAGGCTGTTTACCACTGATAGGACGCCTCGTTTTGTGAATGGCTTGTCTGCACAACTTATCTGAAAACCGAAGGAGTCAGCCGAGAGATCCCATCTGAGGCCCAAGCTCCTCTGCACAGGTGGACTGTCCAGTCCCAAGTTAATGTCCTTGAATCCTGGTGCATGATCGCCTGATTCGAAGGCCCTCATAACGGCCAGGCTGTTTGAAGCAATTTTGTGTAGTCTAAGTTTAGCTTGGTACAACATACTTTGAGTCCTTTTGAGCAGATCGATAGCCGCTTCTTCAGTGGGTAGTGATTTGAGTCCATCGTCTACGTAGAAGTCCTTTTCTACAAAGTCTCTGGCGTCTTTACCGTACTCGGATTCTCCCTCTAAGGCAGTTCGCCGAAGGCCGTAAGTTGCCACGGCAGGTGAAGGGCTGTTTCCAAATACGTGTACCCTCATACGATATTCTGCCATCTCTGCGTTGGTGTCGTTATTCTTGTACCACAGAAACCTGAGGAAATTCCGGTGGTCCTCTCTGACTACGAAACAGTGGAACATCTGTTCAATGTCAGCGGTGATGGCAACGAGCTCTTTTCTGAACCTCATCAGCACTCCAACTAGGTTATTCGTCAGATTAGGACCTGTGAGAAGGACATCATTAAGAGATACACCTTGATGTTTGGCACTTGAGTCGAAAACAACCCTAATTTGATTAGGTTTCCGTGGGTGATACACTCCAAATGAAGGCAAGTACCAGCACTCGTCGTTCTTCCCTAAGGATGGAGCTGGTTCTGCATGGTTGTTGCGGAATATTTTGTCGATAAAGGCAACGATGTGTTCTCTCATCTCAGGCTTACTGTTCATGGTACGCTGAAGAGAGTTAAATCTAGACAGAGCTTGTTCCCTATTGTTCGGGAGTCTCACCCTGGTAGCTCGGAAGGGTAATGGAGAAACCCAGTGATTGGTTTCGTCTTTAAGGAACTCATTGTCCATTATCTTGATAAATTCTCTGTCCTCTACTGACAAAGCTACTTTATCATCGTCCTTGCTTGTGTGAAAGACTAATCTTCCCAAGTTGTCAGCAAAGGGAGGAATGTCGTCAGGTGGTTGTATGAGGTCTGGAGGCTTCTCTTTCACCTCATAGTGATGAGGGCAAGGCTTAATGCAAGTTGTGCGTCCATCTCCACGCACGTACGTTTTGAATGAGCGGATTTTTGGTTGATCCAAGCATACATTTCCTATGACTACCCATCCCAAGTCCAGTCTCTGGGCGTATGGTGCATAGTCGGGACCATTACACTGTTGACGCACCTTGTGTACCCTTAGATTGTCTCTGCCAAGCAGGAGTAGAATCTCGGCGTTGTTGTCCATAGGTGGGATAACGTTGGCTAGGTGCCTTAGGTGTGGATGGTGAAATGCAGCTTCCGGGGTAGGAATTTCATCCCTATGGTTGGGTATTTGATCGCATTCGATCAGCGTCGGTAGAGGTATTTCTGTATTTCCACTGACGGAACAAGCGATGAATCCTTGTGCCCTCCTGCCGCTAGTCTCTATGCGACCCGAGCAGGTGTTTAAGATGTAGGGTTCTGACGGTCCCTTTATTCCAAAGGCTTCAAAGAATTTAGGTCCTGCTAGGGAGCGGTTGCTTTGGTCGTCAATGATGGCATACATTTTTACTGCCTTTTCTGGTAGCCCCTCCGGGTAGACCTTGATTAGGCATATGCGGGCACAACATTTCTCACTCTGGCCCTCCCCACATACGTCCAAGCATGAGCAGGAAACAGCAGTGGCTGTGTTAGCGTGGTTCTGGGGCTCCCCGCCATGACTTTGAGCAGGACTGGTGGTGACGGCAGCAGGTGAATCCCTTGTGAGTGGAGTTGGGTGCATAGCTGAGGCATGTCTATCACTATGACACTCCTCACACTTGATAATGGATTTGCAGTCCTTAGCCATGTGCTCCAATGAAGCGCAGCACTTGAAACATACCCCAAGCTCGGTCAGGACTTTCTTGCGCTCCTGTATGGTTTTGGATCTAAATCCTCTGCATTTGTTCAGTGAGTGTGGTTTTTTATGAATGGGACATTCACGATTGAAGGCCTTGTCTCCTGATGAGGTAGTGTACTGTCTACCAGTGGGTACTGCAGATGATGGTAGGTTAGTCTTTCTAACATTCACGCTGCTCTTAAAGTCTCTGTGTTTATGTACAATACTTTCATACCTTGATGATGGTGTCACTGAGGCTGTAGTATTGAACTCCAGGAAGTCGAGGCTGGGGTCATTCCTCATCTGGGACTGTTCATCGATGAATCTACAGAAATGAATAAATGGGGGAAAGGTGACGTCATGCACTCTTTTGTACCTTGAGACTGATGCCGCCCACTTCTCTTGCAGGCTGTATGGTAGCTTCACGACAATTGGGTTCACCCCATGGGCTGTATCCAGGTAGCACAGCCCAGACAGACGAGGGTCTCTTTTGGCGAGCTCCAGTTCCATGAGCAAATCACTTAAATCCTGAAGCTTATGGACATCCTTGAGACTGATCTTGGGGACGTTCTGCAGTCTCCTGAATAGTGCCTTCTCTATTGCTTCTGCGCTGCCAAAGGTGCGTTCGAGTCTCTGCCAGGCTGCAGCGAGACCTGCTTCTGCTTGTCCCACATAGACAGTTCTAAGGCTCTTGATCCGATTTGTGGAGCCTGGGCCCAGCCAGTTGATCAAGAGGTCGAGCTCCTGCTCTGCAGTTAGGTTGAGGTTGGCGATGGCGGCTTTGAAGGTTGCCTTCCAGGCTCTGTAGCTCTCCGCACGGTCATCAAATTTTGAGAGACTGGTGTTAATTAGCTCTCTGCTCACCATAAACCTGGCAAACTCAGACATATCTGATTTCTCACTGCTTGTTGCCATGACAACTTGTGATGCCCCTGGGGCGTATAGGCTGCGTGGCGTGAAAGGGTGAGATGCTTCCGGGTAGAATGATGTTGCTGCAGGGTTGAGCTGTGGTCCAGGCCCTGTAGATTCTGATGACTGCTGCTTGAGCTGTGGAGGTAGGCCAGGAAACACCTGGTAGCCATCTTGCTGTAATAACTGCCCTTGAGAGAGCGCGTCTGGGCAACTGTTATTGGATTGCTCGGGTGCTGTGGGTGTCACTGGCCCTGCAGGTAGAGCTGACTTGGAGGTTTCAGTGTTGTTGGCTTGGACAGTACTGCACACTGGGGGTGGTGCAGATAACTGTTTCAGTATGTAGTCGCTGGTGCGATCAGCTGGATCGTCTATCTCCTCTGGTGGTAAGCAGACTGAATCAAGGCCTTGGCTCAATGCTTGCTCAAGTAGTCTTACTTTTGCTAATGCAATTTCCTCTTCCCTCTCTGATTCAAGGATCTTTATTCGAGCCTCTGCTTCTGCCCTCTTGGCTTCTGCCTCCGCTTCAGCCCTCTTGGCCGCCGCCTCTGCTTCTGCCCTCTTGGCTTCTGCCTCCGCTTCAGCCCTCTTGGCCGCCGTCTGTGCCTCTGCCCTCGCAAGGACTTCTTTTTCGGTGAAGGAACGCCTCACTTTGGATTGCTCTGCATTTATGCGGGCCTCTAGTAATCTTTCGCTCAGGGTGGAGCTTCTAGAGCATGATGATCTGTAGGACCGCGAGGAATGTTTGGATGAATGCGATCTGTGTGATCTAGTTTCTTGCAAATGAGAGATACGGAGTTCCACTTTATCTTTAGCATCCAGCACCATGGCGTCTCTTTGTCTGTCTATTGATTCTGCCTTGCACAATTCTGACGGGGCTTCTTCAATATTAGAGTCTTTTAGAAAGGTTATATACCTTGTGGACAGTCTCTTGTATCTTTCATGGGCTGCGTTCAGCCGCCCGACGGCAACTAGTAAGCTGGTGGCATCGCCTGAGGAGGACTTAAGTCCTGATATGAGGGAGGAAACTCGTTCCCATAGCTCTTCCAGGTTGTCACATAGCTCGTCTTTCCTGGTGTGATAGTTTTCCGTGACCTTTATAGTTGGTTTGAGAGAGCGCCTTGGTCGCGTGACTTGGTCTGCTGGAAGTGTGGGTTCTACCTCCAGCTCTTCATAATGATCAGTATCAGGTTGCATTTGCTTTGTTTCATCGCTGGGGAACTGTACAAGGTCCTTTTCGGACATTTTGATTTAAGGTGCGCTGTCTCTTTAAGAAATCAAACTTTTGAATTGGGGGCTGAAAATTGCAGTGCGGCTCAGATGAGGCACCCCGATGAGTTTCCCAAGGTGTTTTGAGTGAATTGCGGGGTTTTGGTATAAGGGAGGCCCCGCGTGCGTGAACAGTTCTTATATCATGCGAGCAAGGGTTAATATAGGATGTAGAAAGTGGCTTGGCAAGTAGTGGAGGACTTCCAGGCGAGAGTATATCTACTGCGGACACGCCGTGCTTCCCCTTAGGCTTATGGGACATGCACTGTTGCTGGGCAGATTTGCTGGGAGTGGGCCTGTTGCAGGGGAGGTTCCTGAGTGTGGCGCTGGGCTCTGAGGGAACCTGTAGCCGGGCATTGGACATTCAGACGGATATTGACTGAGGTACAAGGCTTTAAGGCAGTTTTTGACTGTTCTGTCCCCACATGAAGGCGATTGAAGGTGTAACTGATAATGACTTTGTGACTGGCCTACCTTCGTATCCAAGCAGTGGAGCAGACCGGACCGGCAGATGCTCAGGTTAGATGGATCCAGACGTAGACACGAGGATGCAATCAAACGTGGGTTTATTTGATCCAGAGCAGTGACATACAGTGATATAATACAGGAATGCAGTAGATGCTGTGATGTAGATGTCTTTCCTGAGGCTAACTGCTGAGGCTACTGCTGAGGCAACTGCTGAGGCAACTGCTGGTCAAAAACTGATGCCTTCACAAGCCGAGGTGTGTGTCTCCAGTCACAAAGGATGCAGCACTGAAAAAGGCTACAGGAAGTGACCAGGCCCAAGGCTGCTAAAACCACGCCCAGAGAAAACTTTATAGACAACGAACGAAGCGTGCAGCATACAAATTCCGGCCAGCAGATGGCAGCAGAGAACAATAGATTTAAACAACATAGGTAAAAACAAGAAATAATACAGTGCAGAAATTCAATATGAAAGGAACAGCACAGAGAATGCATGAAGCTATTAAAACAGGCATGTCAGGAGAGATGATAGGTAGAGTTGAGCGAACCCGAACTTTAGGGTTTTTGACACCCGGACCCGAACCCGAACATTTACGTAAAAGTTTGGGTTCGGTGTTCGGCAATTTTTATGGCGCTTTTTGAAAGATTGCAAAGCAGCCAATCAACAAGCGTCATACTTGCCCCAAAAGGCCATCACAGCCATGCCTACTATTAGCATGGCTGTGATTGGCCAACTGCAGCATGTGACACAGCCTCTATTTAAGCTAGAGTAACGTAGCGCTGCCCGTCACTCTGCTCGGATTAGTGTAGGGAGAGGCTGCAGCTGCTGTGAGGGAGAGATCAGGGAGAAATCTTATCAAGAACTATTTTTTGTACTCAGCGATCTACAGCAAAAGTGTTTTGTGGGTGCAGTGCACAATTTTTTTAAGCCTGCCCTGAGCCAACTACTACTGAAAACGAACTTTTTTTTCTTCAGTTAGTCAATATCAATACATAATCGGCAGCCATTTTATGCAACGATAGTGCACCAGCACAGGCTATCTGCATGTCTGCAAGTCCAGAAATACAGCTTTTTGCTTACTGGGGTTAAAAAAATACATCTGTTAAATATACTGCACATCTGGGATAAGACGTGCATAAGTGACTGTCACATTTAGGCCATAAATACATCATTTTGCTTACTGGGGTGAAAAAACCCTCTAATATACTGCACATCTGGGATTAGACGTGCATAAGTGACTGTCACATTTAGGCCAGAAATACGGCTTTTTGGTTACTGGGGTGAAAAAACCCTCTAATATACTGCACATCTGGGATAAGAAAAGCATAAGTAAGTGTCACATTTAGGCCAGAAATACGGCTTTTTGGTTACTGGGGTGAAAAAACCCTCTAATATACTGCACATCTAGGATTAGACAAGCATAAGTGACTGTCACATTTAGGCCAGAAATGCATCTTTTTGCTTACTGGGGTGAAAAAACCCTCTAATATACTGCACATCTGGGATTAAACGTGCATAAGTGATTGTCACATTTAGGCCAGAAATACGGCTTTGGCATACAGGGGTGAAAAAAGCCTCTTATATACTGCACATCTGGGATTACATGTGCATAAGTCATTGTCACATTTAGGCCAGAAATACGGCTTTGGCATACTGTGGTCAAAAAAGCTTCTGATATACTGCACATCTGGGATTACACATGCATAAGTGATTGTCACATTTAGGCCAGAAATACGGCTTTGGCATACTGTGGTGAAAAAAGCCTCTAATATATTGCACATCTGGGATTACACGTGCATAAGTGACTGTCAAATTTAGGCCAGAAATACGGCTTTTTGGTTACTGGGGTGAAAAAACCCTCTAATATACTGCACATCTGGGATAAGACGTGCATAAGTGAGTGTCACATTTAGGCCAGAAATACGGCTTTTTGGTTACTGGGGTGAAAAAACCTAATATACTGCACATCTAGGATTAGACAAGCATAAATGACTGTCACATTTAGGCCAGAAATACGTCTTTTTGGTTACTGGGGTGAAAAAACCCTCTAATATACTGCACATCTGGGATAAGACGTGCATAAGTGACTGTCACATTTAGGCCATAAATACATCATTTTGCTTACTGGGGTGAAAAAACCCTCTAATATACTGCACATCTGGGATTAGACGTGCATAAGTGACTGTCACATTTAGGCCAGAAATACGGCTTTTTGGTTACTGGGGTGAAAAAACCCTCTAATATACTGCACATCTGGGATAAGAAAAGCATAAGTAAGTGTCACATTTAGGCCAGAAATACGGCTTTTTGGTTACTGGGGTGAAAAAACCCTCTAATATACTGCACATCTAGGATTAGACAAGCATAAGTGACTGTCACATTTAGGCCAGAAATACATCTTTTTGCTTACTGGGGTGAAAAAACCCTCTAATATACTGCACATCTGGGATTAGTAGTGCATAAGTCACATTTAGGCCACAATTACCGCTGTCATATAGAGTTAAAAAAATAAATAATTGAGTGCAATACAGACTTAACCACTTTTTACTTTGCTTTGTAAACGCTAACTATGAGGCAAACATCTAATAAGGGACGCGATCATGGTCGTGGTGGTGGTGTTGGTGGAGCCTCTGGTGCAGGGAGAGGACGTGGCCATTCTGCCACAGCTACATGTCCTACTGAACCTACTACCTCAGGTCCCAGTAGCCGCCAGAATCTACAGCGATATTTGGTCGGGCCTAATGCCGTTCTAAGGATGGTAAGGCCTGAGCAAGTACAGGCGCTAGTCAATTGGGTGGCCGACAGTGGATCCAGCACGTTCACATTATCCTTCACCCAGTCTTCTGCAGAAAGCGCACAGGTGGCGCCTGAAACCCATGCCCATCAGTCTGTCACATCACCCCCGTGCATATCGGGGAACCTGTCTGAGCCTCAAGTCATGCAGCAGTCTCTTATGCTGTTTGAAGACTCTGCTTGCAGGGTTTCCCAAGGGCATCCACCTAGCCCTTCCCCAGGGGAGGAAGACATAGAATGCACTGACGCACAACCACTTATGTTTCCTGATGAGGACATGGGAATACCACCTCAGCACGTCTCTGATGATGACGAAACACAGGTGCCAACTGCTGCGTCTTTCTGCAGTGTGCAGACCGAAAAGGAGGTCAGGGAGGAAGACTGGGTTGAAGACGATGCAGGGGACGATGAGGTCCTAGACCCCACATGGAATGAAGGTCGTGCCACTAACTTTCAGAGTTCGGAGGAAGAGGCAGTGGTGAGACCGAGCCAACAGCGTAGCAAAAGCGGGAGCAGGGTGCAAAAGCAGAGCAGCCGTCGCCAAAACAGTTTGCCTGCTACTGGCCACCATCACCAGGGACCGAGCACACCAAAGGCAGCTTCAAGAAGTTCCCTGGCATGGCACTTCTTCACACAATTTGCTGACGACAAGACCCGAGTGGTTTGCACACTGTGCCATCAGAGCCTGAAGCGAGGCATTAATGTTCTGAACCTTAGCACAATCTGCATAACCAGGCATCTACATGCGAAACACGGGCTGCAGTGGACTAAGCACCTTCAAAACCAAGAAAGGGCTCAGGCCCCTCCTGCTCCCTCTTCTGCTGCTGCCTCGGCCTCTTTTTCCGCCTCTGGAGGAACGTTGGCACCTGCTGTAGTGTACGGGAACTGTAATGCCCGTCACTACAGAAGGGTCACTTGTTGTGCTGTCGTTTCCCCTTATTTATGGGGAGGTTGGTATGAGTCATCTTCATAATGTAATGCTATGTACTTCCCTGTTACTGTGAAATTTGCATGTGCAGGCCTGCTAGGGGTGTCATTCCAGCTCTTAGTCACTAGAGGGAGCTAGGGAGCCCTAGTTTATATAAGGCCCAGTCAGGGAAGGGAAAGGCAGTCTAAGGTTAATAGTCTAGTCTAACCAGAGATTAGACAATGTCAGAGTCAAGTCCAGGCCTGAAGCCTGCAGACTAGGAGAGGGTAATGCAGTCCCTGTAACCGGGTTCCAGATCCAAGGAGAAGGTTCCCCTCCTGAATTCATATACGCAGAAGCAGGAGTTCTGAAGTTTCTAGAGCCTGAGGAAACTGAGAGAGAGACAGAGGCAAGTCAAGAAAAGCAAGAGGTACTCAAGACAACAGAGGAGGTACTTGATAGAGATAAAACCAAGGATATACGCCAGAGCTAGGGCATTGGACCTTGGAGAAGAGTTTCTATGTTCCAGGATCGGTCAGGAATAGAGTGCAAGCTGCCTGTACTGCAAGTCCTGTGTTTAACACTCTAAAGTCACCTTGCTATATATATATATTGCCTGCATCAACTGTATTGAAAATCAACTGTCTTCAAAGGAACTGCGCTTCCGTCAATGTCCCTAAATGATGACTACTAAAGTTTGAATTCTGTTTTAACATCACGTGGTTCCTCAGTTATTCCTGCTATCAGCAAACGGCGTGCCACCGTTTAATTGGCACTGGCGTCACGAACATTTCTCATCATCACCTGCCCTTGCAGAGAGTCAGCCGTCTCAGGTTAGTGTCTATTGCACTACAACACCCAGGAACATTTCTAAACCTAACTTGAGTACGCTGCACCTCTCTTTTGGCGTCACGAACAGGATACGCACGCTTTCTAGTGCAAGAAGCGTGAACTTTGTGCCTTATACAGTTGCCCTGTGACCAAAGTGACAAATTGCCTGTTTTATTAAAGTGGACTTTGTGGACTGAAAAACATACCCAAAGTGTGCCTAAAACCTCCAAAAAGCGCTGTGCAGTGTTGCGCTATCAAGAGGAAAGAAATCGCCACATCGGAGTGTGGTTTTATGGACTTTTTATCATCCTGCTTGCTGTCAGTGAATAGACAGCGGATTTTGCTAAAGATGGCCGCTGAGCTTGCTGAATTTACTGCTGCGTCATCTTCATCCCGAAATTGCAGGAAAAGTTGGCGCCTTTTTGATGAAAAAGCGGGAAAGGGTTCAAGGTCAGGCGCCATAGCCTGTCTGGACATTTGCATGTCTGCCAGCATGGACTCCGCCTTCCGTATACTGGAATACTTGGGGGGCGGCCTCCCAGTGCAATGGGAGGATCTGGCTGATCTTATTGGCGCCACCCTGTCGCTCTCCAGAGAAGGATCGAGCATGTTGGAGAGTGAGGACTGCTCTGCTACTATGTCTGCGCCTGAGCTATTGAAGACGGATGTCGTTGGTGTCGAGCCAGAGGAGGCTCCACCGGCCTACTCTCCGGGACCGGAGAGACCCCCCTGCCCGCCACTGGGGAAAGAACCGGAGCTCCATTATGGCTCTTGGAGAGACTTCTTTCAGCCCTCTTTCAAGTGGTCCTCATTGATGGCAGAAATCCGGGAGGCCGCTATAAAGAGGAACACAAAAACTAAAATTTACTATGAGGAATTAACCAAGACTATTCACGAGCACCACACCAGTACCCAACCCCGCCTGGAAAGGAGAAAGGGGTTGGTGGTGTCCTTTGACAAAACCCGTGGCTACGGGTTCATACAAGACTACCTAACTGGCAGAGACTTATACGTCAACAGGAGATCTGTTAAGAGAGACTACCTCCCTTCGTATCAGCATAGCCTCCGCGAGGGAGAGGAGGTGGAGTTCACCCCTGCCGAGAGCCTGAGAGGCCCATATGCGACTGCTGTGACCCGTCCCAAGCGAGAACCTGAGGACTGGGAGGCAGAAGAAGACTACTCTGGCTGCGAGCGGGAACCTGAACGCTCTCCAGAACAGGCCCACCACGCCTTCCAGGAGCGAGGCTCCTTCATTGGGCCTAATGTCTTCTGGCAGCCAACCGTGTTGGAAAAATGGGTGAGCCCCTATCCTTTCCCCGAGCTGCCTCGTCGGGAGAAGACAATCCAGGACTTGGAAAATCTCAAGGGACTTCGTGTTACCCTGGAGAATATCCGTAAGGGAAGGAGACCCGATGTGCCACCGGAGCCTGACGCGGCCGCGTCCGACGCATCGTTGACTGTACCTGCGCCGGCGACGCCAGCAGTGGACAGCGATTCCGACACGGAAAGCATCGGTGACCAGATCGTCCGGCTGGAGGAAAAGTTGCGGGAGCTGCGCAAGATTGCCACCGCCAGGATCCAGACGCCGCCTAAAGGAGACGAGGTAAGGGTGCCTGTCACCACCCGTAAACCACCGTCTGTTAACACTGCTCCGTCCAGGCCCCAAAGAAGACCCACTATTCCTGTGAATTGCTGCACAGAGCCCACCGGACCGCTTGCGGCGGCGGTACCCAATGCAGCACGACCCACAATCATTATGCCGGGACCGGTACGGTCCACCAGAGTGTTTACCCCTAGGCCTATGGGGCCAATACCTATTAGGGGTCCCTTCACTTTGCAGCTGCCCCCTAACACTGTAATGTGGGCACATCCTCCTGCAGAGGACTACTACAGGCCGTATTTGCCAGCAGAGCCAGGTGATTATGACATGCCACTGTGAATCAGCCTGCTAGGCCTTTGATTTATTTTGCTAAAGAATGATGTTGAAAGCTTAACCCTTCCAGGGCAGGAGTCCTATGTTTCCTGGTCGTTTGTTGCTGCTGCCAGTTTATCCACGGCTCAGTGGTAGGTGTTAACCACTGAAGTATTAAAGTCAACGAAGCCAAGTTTGTTTCCAGGACCTCCTGCCTGCTTTTGCTATCTCACGCCAAGTTGTGCCTGTTCCGTTGTTGCACCTTTTACCGTTAACCCCCTTTTCAGG
Source organism: Bufo bufo (assembly GCF_905171765.1). NCBI lineage: Eukaryota > Metazoa > Chordata > Amphibia > Anura > Bufonidae > Bufo > Bufo bufo. The sequence continues at coordinate 426,362,974 of NC_053393.1, forward strand.
TTGATCAGGGGTATTACAGCACTTGTTTTATATTGTGCAACTTGATATTAAGGAACTGTGCCCGGAGATAGACTCAAAAGAACCTGAGCCTCTGAGATTCTTACTCTTTTTTAAAGGGAATGTGCCCAGAGATGGACTCCACCGCATGAGAGCCTCTGTGATTTATAGGAAAGTAACCTGGGTACGGACTCATATTTGTTCTTTGAGCCTCCAAGAACTTTTATACTGTTTTACCGTTTATTGCTGTTCTATTAAGGACAATTTGCACATATGGACTATCCTGGTATTAATGTCACGCTGTGCCAGGTCAGCGCCCCAGTTCCATTCACTATCCTGAGAGAAGAGAACGACGCCCCTTGTCATCACCCTTCACCTTTGCCAATTGGACCTGATATGAATGTAAATGCAGATGAATTACATATATGTATGCCTGCATGTCTCTTTTTCTATTTCAGGTGAAAATTCCAGTTGGGCGGGCCCTGATGGAGTACGAGGTCGTACTCAGCTTAAAGCAGCGGGGTATGTAGTGTACGGGAACTGTAATGCCCGTCACTACAGAAGGGTCACTTGTTGTGCTGTCGTTTCCCCTTATTTATGGGGAGGTTGGTATGAGTCATCTTCATAATGTAATGCTATGTACTTCCCTGTTACTGTGAAATTTGCATGTGCAGGCCTGCTAGGGGTGTCATTCCAGCTCTTAGTCACTAGAGGGAGCTAGGGAGCCCTAGTTTATATAAGGCCCAGTCAGGGAAGGGAAAGGCAGTCTAAGGTTGATAGTCTAGTCTAACCAGAGATTAGACAATGTCAGAGTCAAGTCCAGGCCTGAAGCCTGCAGACTAGGAGAGGGTAATGCAGTCCCTGTAACCGGGTTCCAGATCCAAGGAGAAGGTTCCCCTCCTGAATTCATATACGCAGAAGCAGGAGTTCTGAAGTTTCTAGAGCCTGAGGAAACTGAGAGAGAGACAGAGGCAAGTCAAGAAAAGCAAGAGGTACTCAAGACAACAGAGGAGGTACTTGATAGAGATAAAACCAAGGATATGCGCCAGAGCTAGGGCATTGGACCTTGGAGAAGAGTTTCTATGTTCCAGGATCAGTCAGGAATAGAGTGCAAGCTGCCTGTACTGCAAGTTCTCTGTTTAACACTCTAAAGTCACCTTGCTATATATATATATATTGCCTGCATCAACTGTATTGAAAATCAACTGTCTTCAAAGGAACTGCGCTTCCGTCAATGTCCCTAAATGATGACTACTAAAGTTTGAACTCTGTTTTAACATCACGTGGTTCCTCAGTTATTCCTGCTATCAGCAAACGGCGTGCCACCGTTTAATTGGCACTGGCGTCACGAACATTTCTCATCATCACCTGCCCTTGCAGAGAGTCAGCCGTCTCAGGTTAGTGTCTATTGCACTACAACACCCAGGAACATTTCTAAACCTAACTTGAGTACGCTGCACTGCCGCCCAGCAAACAGAGGATGCGCCACCAACAACACCACCTCCGTCACCAAGCATCTCCACCATGTCACACGGAAGCGTTCAGCTCTCCATCTCACAAACCTTTGAGAGAAAGCGTAAATTCCCACCTAGCCACCCTCGATCCCTGGCCCTGAATGCCAGCATTTTTAAACTGCTGGCCTTTGAAATGCTGTCATTCAGGCTGGTGGAGACAGACAGCTTCAAACAGCTCATGTCGCTTGCTGTCCTACAGTACGTCATCCCCAGCCACCACTACTTCTCCAGGAGAGCCGTGCTCTCCCTGCACAACCAAGTATCGGATAAAATCAAATGTGCACTGTGCAACGCCATCTGTGGCAAGGTCCACCTAACCAGAGATACGTGGACCAGTAAGCACAGCCAGGGACGCTATATCTCCCTAACTGCACACTGGGTAAATGTAGTGGCGGCTGGGCCCCAGGCGGAGAGCTGTTTGGCGCACGTCCTTTTGCCGCAAAGGTTCACAGGGCATCATTCTTTCCCTCCTGTTGCCTCCTCTTCCTACTCGGCTTCCTCCTCCTCTTCTACCACCTCCTCATCCGGTCAGCGACAGACCTTCACCACCAACTTCAGCACAGCCAGGGGTAAACGTCAGCAGGCCGTTCTGAAACTAATGTGTTTGGGGGACAGGCCCAACACCGCGCAAGAGTTGTGGCGGGTATAGAATAACAGACCAATGAGTGGTTGCTGCCAGTGAGCCTCAAGCCCGGCCTGGTGGTGTGTGATAATGGGCGAAATCTCATTGCAGCTCTGGGACTAGCCGGTTTGACGCACATCCCTTGCCTGGCGCATGTGCTGAATTTGGTGGTGCAGAAATTCATTCACAACTACCCCGATATGTCTGAGCTGCTGCATAAAGTGCGGGCCGTCTGTGCACGCTTCCGGCGTTCTCATCCTGCCGCCGCTCGGCTGTCTGCTCTACAGCGTAACTTCGGCCTTCCCGCTCACCGCCTCATATGCGACGTGCCCACCATGCTGGAGAGACTGTGCGAGCAGCAGCAGGCCATAGTAGAGTTTCAGCTGCAGCACGCACGGGTGAGTCGCACTGCGGAACAGCACGACTTCACCACCAATGACTGGGCCTCCATGCGAGACTTGTGTGCCCTGTTGCGCTGTTTCGAGTACTCCACCAACATGGCCAGTGGCGATGATGCCGTTATCAGCGTTACAATACCACTTCTATGTCTCCTTGAGAAAACACTTAGGGCGATGATGGAAGAGGATGTGGCCCAGGACTTTCAGGCCAGTCTTTTAGAAGTGGCTCAGAAAGAGGATTTTTGCAACAGCAGAGGCCAGGTACAAATTTGGCCAGCTAGGGCCCACTACTGGAGGACGAGGAGGAGGAGGATGAGGAGGAGGATGGGGATGAAGCATGTTCACAGTGGGGTGGCATCCAACGCAGCTCGGGCCCATCACTGGTGCGTGGCTGGGGAGATATGGAGGACGCAGACGATACGCCTCCCACAGAGGACAGCTTGTCCTTACCTCTGGGCAGCCTGGCACACATGAGCGACTACATGCTGCAGTGCCTGCCCAACGACTGCAGAGTTGCCCACATTTTAACGTGTGCTGACTACTGGGTGGCCACCCTGCTGGATCCCCGTTACAAAGACAATGTAACGGGGATCCAGCAGGGATGACTGGAGCGTGATCGGAAGATGCGCGACTACAGGCGCACGCTGGTAGACGCGCTCCTGAAAGCATTCCCGACTGACGCCGGGGGACAAGTGGAAGCACAAGGCGAAGGCAGGGGAGGAGGAAGAGGTCGCCAACGCAGCTGTGTCAGCGCCAGCACCTCAGAAAGCAGGGTTAGCATGGCCGACATGTGGAAAAGCTTTGTCACCTCGCTGCAACAACCGGCCCCAACTGCTGATATGGAGCGTGTTAGCAGGAGGCAGCATTTGAACAACATGGTGGAACAGTACCTGTGCACACGACTACACGTACTGACTGATAGTTCTTCCCCATTCAACTTCTGGGTCTCCAAATTGTTCACATGGCCAGAGCTTGCCCTGTATGCCTTGGAGGTGCTGGCCTGCCCTGCAGCCAGTGTACTCTCTGAACGTGTATTTAGCATGGCAGGAGGCGTCATTACAGATAGAGGCAGCCGCCTGTCCACAGCCAACATGGACAAGCTCACGTTCGTTAAAATGAACCAGGCCTGGATCCCACAAGACTTGTCTGTACCTTGTGCAGAATAGACAGTTCTAACAGCCTCAACCATCCATCCTTGTACTCAAGTGCACTTATTCCTTTTTTTTTTTTTATATGTCCCAATATTTTGGGGGATACCCCTATGTAAAAATAACACACATTTGTGTTGGCTACCTATTCCTCCTTCGCCTCCACTTCCACCTAGACCGTCACGTGAGCCTACACAGCCACATCCACCCATTCACCGCCTCCTCAACCTCTTACTCCTACATCATTCCTAATTTTTATTTTTTTAAGGTCTTTTATGTTTTTTAAATTAATTTCCCTATCCACATTTGTTTGCAGAGCATTTACAATGCTCTTAAGCACATTTTGCTGCCCTTTGCAGCCCTCTAGCTCTTTCCATGACATTTTTAGAGCCATTTTAGTGCTCAAAAGTTCGGGTCCCCATTGACTTCAATGGGGTTCAGGTTCGGGGTCAAGTTCGGGTCCCGAACCCGAATTATTTTTTCAAGTTCGGCCAAACCTGCCGAACCCGAACATCCAGGTGTCCGCTCAACTCTAGTGATAGGTCTTCTTTAAAGGGATTCTGTCATGACATTTGAGGCCTATAACCTAAACATATGGCCAGGTCCCTACTAATAACCTGAATCCGAAACTGTCCTTATTAAATGTGCCTGTGGCTCTATTAGCACATAAAACAGGTTTTTAGAACCTGTCATTCACCTACCTAAGGTGCCCAAGGGGACGTCGCTTCATACAGGGTGCCCGGCTGCAGCTATCTCCGTCTGGTGCCCAGCGCCGCCTTCCCACTAGAAATCGCCGTCCTCCCTTTCTATAGAGCCGCCTTCCTCACCTCAGCGCCGCCTCCCTCACCTCAGCACCGCCTCCGAAATCGTCCGCTCTCCTCAGCCAAATCCCGTGCGGCTGTGAGAGGATGGCTGCACTTCGCTCAACGAGGCCGCTGCCAGGAGTCCTCACGGGCGCATCAGGTTATACCTAGTGCGCACGCGCGGGATCTGGCTGAGGGACCAGACGATTTCGGAGGCGGTGCTGAGGTGAGGGAGGCGGCTCTATAGAAACGGAGTCCGGCGATTTCTAGTGGGAAGGCGGCGCTGGGCACCAGACGGTGATGGCTGCAGCCGGGCACCCTGTATGAAGCGACGTCCCCTGAATGACAGGTTCTAAAAACCTGTTTTATGTGCTAATAGAGCCACAGGCACATTTAATAAGGACAGTTTCGGATTCAGGTTATTAGTAAGGAATAGTAAGGACCTGGCCATATGTTTAGGTTATAGGCCTCAAATGTCATGACAGAATCCCTTTAAAGAAAAAACAGAACATAATAACACTCACATAACACAAGTACAAAGGTTATATACAGCTCATTTTGATATGATAAATAACTCTGAGGTTCTTAGCAGATATACATTTATTTTGATCAAAGAGGTAACAAGTGGTAACACAGTATATGTGCAGGATCTACTGTATATTAACCCTTTCAGGCCCGTTTTTTTTTTTCTTTTTTTGCGTTTTTGTTTTGCGCTCCCTGCCTTCCCAGAGCCATAACTTTTTTATTTGTCTGTTCACATTGCCATATGAGGGCTTGATTTTTGAAGAAGTTCTTTCCAATGCCACAATTTAATATTGCATATGATGTAGTGGGAAGCAGGAAAAAAATTCCAAATGGGGTGAAATTGAAAAAGAAAAGCAATTCCACCACAGTTTTACGGGTTTTTTATTTGCAAGGTTCGATGTACGATAAAATGAACGAGTTACTTTTATTCTACAGTGTAAATCCAGCGATACCTTATATGTATAGTTTTTCTTGCGTTTTGACAGTGATAAAAAAATCTGTTTTATTTTTTTATCGTCATATTTTGACCCCTATAACTTTTTTTTAATTATGGTTACAGAGCTGTATGGTGACTTATTTTTTGCGGGGCGATCTGAACTTTTCATTGATACCATTCTGGGGTGTGCATGACCAAAAACAGTGAATTGGCCATTTGGACGCTTTTTTCAGTTTTGCTGTTTGCCGTATGGGGAATATATTTTTATATTTTTACACAATGGGAGTTATCGCCCATCGCGACACCCATGATGTGTATTTTTAAATTTTTTTTAGTTCTTTTATTTTTATTTTGGGAAAAGGGGAGTGATTTTAATTTTTATGTTTCTATTTAAATTTTATTTTTTTACACTTTTTTTTTACACTTTTTTTTATAGTTCCCATAGGGAACTATAACATGCAATCATTAGATTGCTATTATCATAGACTCCAATGCACTTGCATTGAAATCTATGATGATTTTACTACTTTCCTATGGAGCCCTATTACAGGCAAGGGCTTCATAGGAAAGACTGTGCAGCAGTCTCTTGTCATTCACAAAGACAGGGGCTGCTGCACACATGCTCCGGCTCCTCCGATCGCCACACAGGGGAGCCAGAGCACCACCGGAAGCCTGCGCTTCTGGTGTTTCACTCGCTCAGATGCTGTGGTCAGGATTGACCATGACATCTGAGGGGTTAAACGTCTGCGATCGGCATTAATGCCGGTTGCAGACATGAGCTGCAGGTGTCTGCTAAAAGAAGCAGGCGGCCACCCGTGGCTATGGCGCCCGCTTCGCCCAGGAGCGGGCGCCATCTTTAAAGACCCCACCAGCACCATACATGTACGGCGCTGGGCGTTAAGGAGTTAAGTAGAGTAGGTTCCTCCCTGGACTGAGGTCATCTGCTAAGAACCTTAGAGTTATTTAACATATGAAAATTTGGTATTAGTCTATATATACACTTTGTAATTAGTGCTATGTGTGTGCTATTATGTTCAGTTTTTTTTTTCTTTAATTGTTGCCATGCACATCCACGTATTTATCATATCATTCAGGATGTTTTCATCTCCTTTCTGTGATTATTTTTGCTCAGAATATGGCGATTCAAAGAAAAAAAAATATTTTCCAAAGTTTTTTTTCAGCATTAAAACTCAAGAAAAGCGTTATATGTGGTATTTCTGTAATTGTACTGACCCCAGAGAATGAAGGGGGAACAGATCAGTTTTACCACATAGGGAACGTCGCAAAAACGAAACCCATAAAACTATGGCAGAATTGCATTTTTTTTCAATTCCACTTCATTTGTAATTTTTTCCAGCTACCCACTACATCAGACATCCTCAAACTGTGGCCCTCCAGCTGTTGCAAAACTACAACTCCCAGCATGCCCGAACAGCCTACAGGTATCAGCCTACAGCAGGGCATTGTGGGAGTTGTAGTTTTACAACAGTTGGAGGGCCGCAGTTTGAGGATGCCTGCACTACATTGCATGCATTATTAAATGGTGCCATTAGAAAGTACAATTTTTCCCACATAAAAACAAGCCTCATACACCTATTTGACTGGCAAAATTAAAACGTTATGGCTTCGGGAATACAGGGAGTATAAAATGAAAATGGCAAATCAAACAGCAATAACAAGGTTTTGAAGGGGTTAAAAGTTATAAACCCAAATCAGCTATTGTGGCAGAGATGGGAATGATGCACAGTGAGCAGGACAGTATCTTGAGGGTGTTTACGGATTTTTATAGAAAATTATATTCAAAAGTTGAGTATAAATAAGTAGGGTTAGATAATTATTTGAATGAAAAGAATGTGAGGGCATTAAGGGGGAATAACTACTGTGTGGGGGCACTAAGGAGAAATAACTACTGTGTGGTGGCACTAAGCAGGAATGACTACTGTGTGGGGGCACTAAGCAGGAATGACTACTGTGTGGGGGCACTAAGCAGGAATGACTACTGTGTGGGGGCACTAAGCAGGAATGACTACTGTGTGGGGGCACTAAGCAGGAATGACTACTGTGTGGGGGCACTAAGCAGGAATAACTACTGTGTGGGGGCACTAAGCAAGAAAAACTACTGTGTGGGGGCACTAAGCAGGAATAACTACTGTGTGGGGGCACTAAGCAGGAATAACTACTGCGTGGGGGCACTAAGCAGGAATGACTACTGTGTGGGGGCACTAAGCAGGAATAACTACTGCGTGGGGGCACTAAGCAAGAATAACTACTGTGTGGGGGCACTAAGCAGCAATAACTACTGTGTGGGGGCCCTAAGCAGCAATAACTACTGTGTGGGGGCACTAAGCAGGAATAACTACTGCGTGGGGGCACTAAGCAGGAATGACTATTGTGTGGGGGCACTAAGCAGGAATAACTACTGTGTGGAGGTACTAAGGGTGGGTTCACATCACGTTTTTTCCATTAGTTTAATGTATACAAAAAACATATACGTTAAACAGACTCCTCAGACTGATGCTATATATTGGCATCTGTTCATCATAGAGTTCCATTGTAAAAAAGAATACCTTTTTTTACTGGACTCTGCAGGATAAAAAAAAGGTGGTGTGCTGTGTTTTTGTATCCTTTTTTTTCTAACGTTTACGTCAAACGGAGGCATAAAACGTGATGTGAACCCACCCTAAGCGGGAATAACTACTGTGTGGGGGCAATATGAGGGAATAACTAGTGTGTGGGGCACTAAGGGAGCACTCTATTGTGAAAGGGGCTAAAGGGGAAATAACTACTGTTTGGGGGCACTAAAGAAGCATTTTATTGTATGGGGGCATAACTACTGTGTGGGGGCACTAGTGAGGGGGGCATTCTACTGTGTGTGGGTACTAAGGGAGCATAACTACTGTGTGGGCATACAGTGAGGCAAACTGCTGTGTTGGGGGCCTAAAGGGAAGGCAGTCATGAAATTTCTGTTCCGTCCCACCAATGATTTAAAAGGGCCCTTTCCACCATTGTAGATTATTGTTAGCAGAACCTATTCAACAGACTGACCACCTCTATATGGGGAAACACCAAAAGTACATTCCTATATAATAATAATTAACCCATATACATGATAATACAAAGAACCAACAAGAATATATGGATTCAATGTATAATAATCAGTATAGTCACACACAGTTCATAATTAATGTATATCATTTATTAACAAATAGAAAGTTAACATGATTGACACAGCACAATTGAGTTAAAAACATTAAAATTCAAAGGATTGGTGGTCCGGAGGTGGGAAAATCAAATAAAGTGCAAGTGCATGGATTGGTCAGACTAATTATCACAGATCACAAAAAGTACATATAATATAAAAAAATATATACAATTGATGCAAATAATGACCCTGACACTAAACTAACATAGATGTGAAATTTCTGCAAGTGCAAAAAAATTAATCAAACAGGATCACTATAAAGTGCTATAAACACAAATAATAATTCATAGGATTAACAGCATACTGACCAGGGGTAAGTCCCGCAACAACAAAGTTGAGACCACCAATCCACTCCCTATAAAGGAGTGTTTACTACAGTGACACTTGTAGTATAGCGCTAACCCTGTGCCCTGAGGCTGGTCCTCTGATGTGTTGTACAATATCCTTTTTTGTTACTTCAGAACATGAGAATTGGATTATGGAGGGCGCAGACTTTTCTGGAGACAGTTTCAGGGCTGAGAGTAACATAGGTCAAATTAGAACAATTAAAGTTATTGGTGCGAGAAAACGGCACACTGATCAGTAAGGAGAGGGATATAAATCACCCATAAAGATAATTACTTTTCCTATGGCTGAAAATAACCACACTTCAGAGTGGTATGACATTATAAAATGTGATTACACACTCTCTATGCTTATCATCTTTCTAAAGGATGTGGGATGTATAGTGTGAGCATAGCTCTTTCTTCATAAAGTGAGAAAACAACACGTTTGTGGATAGATAGGAGGTCATTAATATTTCTTAATGGCGTTGTTAGCATCAAATTTTAATTCATTGTACATTTGTACATTTTCTCCTGTAAATTAATTGCTTTGCCGAACCTTACAGGGGTTGTCCCATGAAAAATATTCTAGTTTTTAAAACAGCACCTGGATCTGAAGTTTGTAATTGCAAGACAAATTAAGCATAACCATTGAGTTATTTAATAAAATGTATGACCTGCTCACTGAGAAGGCCGCACATGCTCAGTTTCATGAGCTGTAATAGGGAGAGCTGTAGCAAAATGGACACGCCCCCTGAGCTGCAGCAGAAAAGACACTCCTCTTGAGCTGTGATAGGCAGAGCATGGACACGCCCCCTGAGCTGCAGCAGAAAAGACACTCCCCTTGAGCTGTGATAGGCAGAGCATGGACACGCCCCCTTAGCTGCAGCAGAAAAGACACTCCCCTTGAGCTGTCAGCTTGATATAAACCTTTCAGAGCAATGAATGGGGAGATCTCTAAATCCATGTGAGGTACACGGCTGTTTGTCATTTTCTATATGATATTTGATTTTCATTTTTTACATTAGCTCACTGCCTACTGAAACAGCAGTGGAAAGTGTGTGGATGGCAGTGGCTGTCTTTACCGCCACTAAAACCAAGAAATTACATGGGGCCCCCACCTGTCATGTCAGACAGTGGCAGTGTATCTGCATCCTACACAGATACTTTTGTGGATAGACAGGGAACTACTGTCAGAAATAGAGATTCCTGGCTGGTTGCTGACAATACTGCCAGCTAGGAATTACTATTCCTGGCGGCGGTCCCTTTAACTATCAGCCTGGGTTGCTGCGCCAGTGCATCAAATGACAGCATTCCATTAATGACAGAGAGACAAGTAGAACTGGCTTAGTTGCCCAGAGCAACCAATCAGATTCCACCTTTCATTTTCCAAAGGAGCTGTGAAAAATGAAAGGTGGGATCTGATTGGTTGCTACGGGCAACTAAGCCAGTTCTACTTTACACAAGTTTGATAAATCTCCCCCATTGCAAGCGGAGTCCTCAGAGGTCTGGGAGCGTCCAACAGAAAGTGTTGTACTTCTGTCTGTCTGTTGGCCGCTCCCAGGCTTCTGCACCCGTTGCAGCCTGCAGTCAAAATCCAATTGGGTACAGAGGGTCATGTGACAAAGTCTGTGAGTGGAGACGGCACTCCAGAAACAAGAAGCACAGTGTGGAATCCTGCCAGAATGGTGCAGCATTATGTGACTGGGCAGACTATGTAATCTACTAGAGAGGCTAGAGCTATGACATCACATGGCCTCTGTGGGGTATTAACAGGATGTATTGCTGATAATACACAATATAATGTTGATAAAATGGTATCTGTGAGGCAATAATGTGATATATTACTAATAATAGCCTATCATGAAATTACCTCACAGACACGATTTTAACTGAATGATATCCTGTGTTATCATAATATATTGCGTCTTTACCTCGCAGACACCGCCTGTGTTAATAATACAAGATGTAATGCTGACAAAACCGTCTTTAAAGATGGCACCTGCTCAGGAGCTGAGTGGGCGCCATAGCCGTGAGGTGCCCGCTGTTTTACACAGTAGAATGTGGCAGAGTCTATCAGAGACAACTGTAATCACAGGATTTTAACCCCTCAGATGCAATGGGGAAGCTCCTGGTGATCGACCCCTTCCCCTTTCCTTACGGAATGAGATTGCAAGGCCTGCCATAGTAAAGTTCCTATCAGGCACTTAATAGGAATTCAGTGATTTTCCTGTAGTCTACAGTAACAAATCATTGGTATAACAAATCTAATGATTGCAACTGTAAAATTAAAGATAAAAAAAAAAGAAAATAAATTGGAAAATGTAAAAATAAACAAGAGGAAATAAACATTAAAATTACCCCTTTCCCCATTTTACAAATACATATAAACAACAAAAAATAAAGATTATTGATATTGCTGCATCTCAAAATGGCCAGACTATTAAAATATAAATGTACTTATCCTGTATGGTGAATGGCATAATGGAAAAAATCTAAATAACCAAATCGCTGTTTTTTTGTTGCTTTGCTTTCCAAAAAAATGACTAAAAAGTGATAAAAAATTCATACATACCCCAAAATGGTATCAATAAAAGCTACAGATCATGCTGCAAAAATAACAGCTTGGTAGACACAAATCTAAAAAAGTTCTGGATGTCAGAATATGACGATAAAAAAAAAACTTTTCTTTGTAAGTGTTAAAACGTAAGAAAAACTATAAAAAATTGGTGTCACTGTAATTCTACATATCCACAGGATGAAGCTAATATGTCATTTTTACTGCATAGGGAACAACAAAAATAAAACCCAGAAAAAAAAAGCTGAATTGGGGAGTCCATGCCTCCATAGGTCAGAACTATTCTGAAAGCACAAGGCGGAGGTTCACAATAACAGGCAGGGGCTTTAAAGGAGATGTGTTACCAAAAATATTATCTGCCAGTTAAAACCAGGTAGTAACACACATCCTTTTTTCTAATCTGTTTTTATTTTCTGGTTACAGTTTTTTTTATTTTTTTTATTTCCTGAACATGATTATGGGGATGGCCATCTTGTCTGAGCTGTTTTTAACTCCATTTAGAAAGCATAAAAAAATGCCCGATGAGCCATAGACACAGTGGTCAGGAGGGGACCTCATTGTCTTCTATGGGAGAGTTTTCTAGGCATGCCGTGTGACCTGTGCAGAGGTCATTGTACAAGGAAAGAATAGATAAGCTCTGACAATCACCTATTGTGAATGCTGGATCCTGTCTTCTCTATACACAGAGGTGATATCATTACAGGCAGGATTAGGCTCCATTCACACGTCCGTGGTATGTTGCGGACCCGCAAATTGCGGATCCGCAACACACCCGCCCGGCACCCCTATAGAAATGCCTATTCTTGTCCACAAGCTGCGGACAAGAATAGGACATGTTCTATCTTTTGCGGAGCTGCGGACCTGAAGATCGGGGCCGCACTCCGCAAATGCGGATGCTGACAGCACACTGTGTGCTGTCCGCATCCATTCCGTCCCCATAGAAAATTAATGGGTCCGCACCCGTTCCGCAATTTTGCGGAACGGATGCGGACCCATTTGCGGACGTGTGAATGGAGCCTTAGAATGAGTTAGGCTACATGCACACGGCCGTTGTTTTGGTCCGCATCCGAGCCGCAGTTTTTGCGGCTTGGATGCAGACCCATTCACTTCAATGGGGCCGCAAAAGATGCGGACAGTACTTCGTGTGCTGTCCGCATCAGTTGCTTCGTTACGTGATCCGCAAAAAAAATATAACCTGTCCTATTCTTGTTCGTTTTGCGGACAAGAATAGGCCGTTATATTAATGGCTGTCCGTGCCGTTGCGGAACGCATAAGGACGCCATCTGTGTTTTGCGGATCCGCAATTTGCAGACCGCAAAACACACAACAGTCATGTGCATATAGCCTTAACTGCAGTAAAGTGATCTGTATAAACCAAGAAGTGGCGCCAATTATTAGACATAGTGGCCAGTGCAAAAACTGCAGGATAGTATCTTTATTGTTTAAATATATAGAATACATGGTAAATTAAAAACATCATCATCAAAAATTCTTAAAAAATATGTTAAACATGAAAAAATGATTTAGGGTCCATTTACACGTCCGTAAATGTTTTGCGGATCCGCAAAACACGGACACCTGCAATGTGCGATCCGCAATTTGTGGACCGCACATCACAGACACTATAATAGAAAATGCCTTTTCTGGTCCGCAATTGCGGACAAGAATAGGACATGTTCTATTTTTTTCAGGAACCGTATTGCGGATCCCAAAAAAACGGATCCCGAAAAAACGGATGCGGATTCCGGAAATGCGGACCCAAATTACGGACGTGAGAATGGACCCTTAAACAGCAGGTCATGCTTTTTTTTTTTTATAGTAGATCAGGTGCCCTCATGATTGTTATTTAGGTACTTTCACACTTGCGGCAGAGAGATCCGGCAAGCAGTTCCGTCACCGGAACTGCCTGCCGGATCAGGCAAAACATATGCCAACTGATGGCATTAGTAAGACTGATCAGGATCCTGATCAGTCTTAAAAATGCCTGATCAGTCGAAAAAATGCATTGAAATGCCGGATCCGTCTTTCCGGTGTCATCCGGCAAAAACGGATCCGGCATTTATTTTTTTCACCTTTTTTTCAGTCTGCGCATGCGCAGACCGGAAGGACGGATCCGGCATTCCGGTATTCTGAATGCCGGATCCGGCACTAATACATTCCTATGGGAAAAAATGCCTGATCCGGCATTCAGGCAAGTCTTCAGTTTTTTTCGCCGGAGATAAAACCGGACCTGTGGTGACGTCACTCCGGTCATCATATCATCCATCACATGATCTTTTACCATGGTGATGGGTCATGTGATGGATCATGTGATGACCGGAGTGACGTCACCACAGGTCCTTGAATAAATGCTCACCACAGGTCCTGTTCAGCAAAGAAGGAGACAGACGAGATGCCGGCAGCGCCAGCAAGTGGATTAAGGTGAGTTAAATTATTTTTTATTTATTTTTAACCCCTCCAGTGCTATTTTACTATGCATTCTGTATTCAGAATGCTATTATTTCCCCTTATAACCATGTTATAAAGGAAATTAATACAATCTACAGAACACCGTTTGGGTACCAAACATGTGCGATTTTTCTCACGCGAGTGCAAAACGCATTACAATGTTTTGCACTCGCGCGGAAAAATCGCGGGTGTTCCCGTAACGCACCCGCACATTTTCCCGCAACGCCCGTCTGAAAGAGGCCTAAGTCTTCTGAAATAATGACCCCTAAATCCCTTTCCTCAGATACTGAGGTTAGGACTGTATCACTGATTTTATATTCCGCTCTTGGGTTTTTACGCCCCAGGTGCATTATCTTGCACTTATCAACATTACATTTTAGTTGCCAGATTTTTGACCATTCCTCTAGTTTTCCTAAATCCTTTTCCATTTGGTGTATCCCTCCAGGAACATCAACCCTGTTACAAATCTTTGTGTCATCAGCAAAAAGACACACCTTACCATGGAGGCCTTCTGCAATTTCGCTGATAAAGATATTAAACAATATGGGTCCCAGAACAGATCCCTGAGGTACCCCACTGGTAACAATATCATGGTCTGAATATACTCCATTGACTACAACCCTCTGTTGTCTGTCCTTCAGCCACTGCCCCATTCAACAATATAGGAGTCTAAGCCCAAAGACTTCAATTTATTGCAGTCATAAGTGTTTATGAGCTGTTAGAAGTTCAGAGATAAAGGTTATCAGATGACAGCACAAAGTGAAAGTAAGATGATCACAGCTAGGCTAAAACTTAACCCTTAAAGGGGTTGTCTCACTTCAGTAAGTTGCATTTATCATGTAGAGAAAGTTAATACAAGCCACTTACTAATGTACTGTGATTGTCCATATTGCTTCCTTTGCTGGCTGGATTTATTTTTCCATCACATAATACACTGCTTGTTTCCATGGTTACAGACCACCCTGCAATCCAGCAGTGGTGGTCGTGCTTGCAAACTATAGGAAAAATAGCATCAGCCTCTCTGGTGGTCTCGACCATGGGAGCGCACATAGGCTAGTGCTTTTTCCTGTATTGTGCAAGCACGACCACCATGGATAGCAGGGTGGTCTGTAACCATGGAAACGAGTAATGTATAATGTGATAGAAAAATGAATCCAGCCAGCAAAGGAAGCAATATGGATAATAACAATATATTAGTAAGTGGCTTGCATTAAATGCATCTACATAATAAATGCCACTTACTGAAGTGAGACAACCTTTTTAATGACAAAACCTGCTGAACATTTTAATAAAGACCGAAAAAAATATTTTTAGCCTAAAATGAGTAAAATACAATCATAAAAGATTGCCCCCGAGGGTGTTTACAGCCTTTAAAGTTATCCAATTACCTTAGGATTAGTGGGTGTCACAGCGGTCAGATCCCCACTGATTAGTTAGTTATCCCATATTCTGTGGATAGGGAATAACTTTCAAACTTAGCACAACAGCACAATATGATGTCACACAGACACAGGGCTGGCAGGAGAACACCGAGGGGCGGAGTTAGGTGCGAATAAGGCAGGGGGGCCTAAGCACTTGCAGCAAGCTCTCTGCCCCTGGGCACTTGCAATGGCACATTAGCATATGATAAAACTACTTCTTTGGCGATTTGGAGCATCTGAAAAACTAAACAAAGGTAACATCTGTGTCACATCTTTGTGTCCGACTGAACTATGTAATCGGTTTATAACTGGTCAGGTTGGTGACAGACTCCCTTTAAGGCAAGGGGTGTATTAGTTACTCCGCTGACCTCCAGGGCTGACTTCACTGAAGAGAAAGGGATGAAAAAAGGAAAGGAAACGGAGGGAAGAGAAACTACTCACAGTACTGCTCCATTTATGATGAGTGATAAGATCACTGGAGCTAGTTTGTTTCTGCAGCATATGCATACATTTCCTATTTATGCACCAAACCACCTGCATGTGAATATACCTTGATAGAATAGTCAAGCATATTTCCTTCAGACCCTCCAGTATGATTAACACAGTATATCAGTTTGTCCTGGGGTGTTCTATTACCATATTTTTCGGGCTATTAGACACACTTTTTTCCCCAAGCTATGCTAAAGTCATTTGGTGCAACTAATAGTCAGAATGCCAGCAGCTGCTTGTCATGCCCTGCTCAGGTTATGTGCAGAGGTCTGCCAGGCTAGCAGCACATCTGTAGTTTGTTTTGGGTTTGGATTTGAGCTGTATCCACCTCCTTCCAGGTGCACTGGGTGGGGTCGTTTGTATGAGTTTAAATTACTCCCTTTCCCAGTGTCCTGTGCGGGTTATAGCTTCTATCTTGCTCTGTGGAAGGAAGGAAGGAATTAATTGCTGTTTCTGCTCAGCTACAGATAAGTTGGTTTTGTTTCTCTCTTGTGTTCTTTCTAGGCTGTTAGGGAGACACCCGCTCCATCCTTGCTTGAGGAAGCAGGCTGTCTCTTTTCCCCTTTTCCACTATCTTAGGGATCTTAGGGTTTCTTCAGTCTTAGGCATGGGGGCACGTTTATTCCCACCTTGAGGGTCTGAACGTGGGCACAGAAGTCCAGGGAGAGTTGGTAGGGATTTGCTAGGAGGTGACCTTTATCCACAGCTTCTGGCCTATACACTTGTTTTATGTTTTTTTTATGATTCTATTGTATCTTGTATCCTACCCAGCGTGACATTATAACCCGCCTATACTTAGACTTCCATTTCTCAGCTGCTTTGAGATGGAGTCAATGGATGCGCTAGTTGATCGCATGCAGGGATTATCCCTAGAGGTTGCTGATCTGCGTAATTCGGTCACACAGTGTCAGAATGCTCTGGCATCAGGTGCAATAGGAGGAAGTCAAATTTTTGGGGAGCCTAGAGTCGCTCTCCCTGATAGATTTGCAGGGGGTGTGGATGACTTCCGCTTTAGAGAGTCATACAAGTTGTATTTTCGGCTGCGTCCATCTTCATCTGGTGATGAGAGTCAGAGGGTAGGGATAATCATATCCCTGCTTAAAGGGGATGCGCAATCCTGGGCCTTTTCTCTGCCGTCCGGTTCTCTGGCCCTCCGGTCGGTGGAAATTTTTTTAAAAGCCTTGGGATTAATTTATGATGACCTAGATCGGGTCTCGATGACGGAATCTAAATTGCGTAATTTATTACAAGGTGAACATACTGCAGAGGATTACTGCGTTGAATTTAGGAGATGGGCTACTGAGTCAGAGTGGAATGACCCCGCGCTATGTAGTCAGTTTTGTCAGGGGTTGTCTGAGAGATTAAAAGATGCCCTTGCTTTTCATGAGTACCCGGATACATTGGAGAATGCTATGTCTTTGGCAGTACGGTTAGATAGACGTATTAGAGAGAGGTATAAGGTTCCCTCTGCGCAAGGGATCCCTTCTGTGAGTGGTTTCGTCTCACCGGTTCCCCAGGGTGATATGACATGTAACTCTGGGGTAGGGGAGGAACTCATGCAGCTTGGTCAGGTGTCTTTCCGTTCTGGTAATAGGAACTTTAGGAGGTTGCATAAGCTATGTTATTTCTGTGGAGAAAGTGGTCATTTTATTTTTGCTTGCCCTTTAGTTAAACAGCATGTTGATGATAAAGAATCACAAAGAGGTTTACATAAAAAGAAAAAAAAAACATCCCTGACTCTTGGTAGTGTGAATGGAGGGGGGGGGGGGGGGGCGGAACAAGCAGGTATGCAAGCTCCCTGTAATACTCCTGTTCTCCTTCCAGCTATGGTGGCGCTAGACTCAAGAAAATTTAATGTTGAAGTATTCCTTGACTGTGGTGCTGGGGTAAACCTTATTGATTTTCTTTTTCTTCAAAATCTGGGCCTAAGTACTTGCACTTTAGAAAGAGAGATCCCGGTTTTCGCAATTGACTCTTCCCCTCTTTCTCAAAGGAGTCTCACTCATATTGCTCATGGTATTCAGTTAAGGGTGGGTGATTCACATGTTGAGATCATGTCTTGTTTTGTCATGAAGGACTTGCCCGCTCCTATAGTCTAAGGTTACCGTGGTTGACACAACATAACCCAATTATAGATTGGCAGGCAAGACAGATCACGGGTTGGAGTGAATTTTGTTCGGACAATTGTCTTGGCACATCTATCTCTGGTGTGTCTACTACGGTTTTACCTCAGTATCTCTCAGATTTTGCGGATGTCTTTTCGGAGGGTGGGGCTCAGGAATTGCCTCCTCATCGTGACTATGATTGTTCAGTTAATCTCATCCCAGGGGATAAGTTGCCAAAGTCTCGGCTGTACAAGCTTTCTCAACCTGAAAGAGAGGTCATGCGGAAGTATATTGCCGAGAGTTTGGCAAAAGGTCATATTAGACCATCTAAGTCTCCGGTTGCAGTTGGTTTATTCTTTGTAAATAAATAGGATGGATCGCTTAGACCTTGTTTGGATTTCCGGGAATTGAACCGTATTACGGTCCGGGATCCGTATCCCCTTCTTTTGATCTCTGACCTTTTTGATCAAATTGTTGGAGCCAAGGTGATCAAATTGTTGGAGCCAGAGCGTACTAATCAAAACCTGGAGACCTACTTGAGGTGCTTTGTGGCTGAGAATCAGGAGAATCAGGAGGACTGGTCCTCATTCTTATCCCTAGCAGAGTTTGCTTTGAATAACCGTAGGCAGGAGTCCACGGGTAAGTCGCCATTTTTTGGCGCATACGGTTTTCATCCTCAGTTTGGTACCTTTTCTGGGACTAGTTCCTCTGGGATGCCAGAGGAGGAGAGATTTTCTTCTGCGTTGTCTTCTATCTGGCGGAGGATCCAAGTGAATTTGGAGAAGATGGGTGAGAGGTATAAGCGAATGGCTGACATGAGCCGTATGACTGGTCCGGACCTCTGTGTGGGTGATCTGGTGTGGTTATCTACTAAAAATATTAAACTGAGAGCGCCATCTTGGAAACTGGGTCCAGGATTTATTGGACCTTACAAAATATCTGTGGTTGTCAATCCAGTGGCGTTTCGTCTGGATCTTCCGCAGATCTGGAGGATTCATGATGTGTTCCACAGGTCTTTACTGAAGAAATTTGTGAAACCGGTGGAACCATCGCCATTGCCCCCTCCCCCTGTTCTGGTTGATGGAAATTTAGAGTTCGAGATCTCTAGGGTTCTCGACTCACGTGTTCTTCGGAGTTCCCTTCAGTACCTGGTGCACTGGAGGGGATACGGCCCCGAGGAGAGGATGTGGGTTCCGGCTGTGGATGTTAGTGCCAGCCGACTGGTGAGGGACTTTCACAGTGCTCACCCGGATAAAGTTGGACCGGGGTGTCCGGAGGCCACCCGTAGAAGGGGGGGTACTGTCATGCCCTGCTCAGGTTATGTGCAGGGGTCTGCCAGGCTAGCAGCACATCTGTAGTTTGTTTTGTTTTGGGTTTGGATTTGAGCTGTATCCGCCTCCTTCCAGGTGCACTGGGTGGGGTCGTTTGTATGAGTTTAAATTACTCCCTTTCCCAGTGTCCTGTGCGGGTTATAGCTTCTATCTTGCTCTGTGGAAGGAAGGAAGGAAGGAATTGCTGTTTCTGCTCAGCTACAGATAAGTTGGTTTTGTTTCTCTCTTGTGTTCTTTCTAGGCTGTTAGGGAGACACCTGCTCCCTCCTTGCGTGAGGAAGCAGGCTGTCTCTTTTCCCCTTTTCCACTATCTTAGGGATCTTAGGGTTTCTTCAGTCTTAGGCATGGGGGCACGTTTATTCCCACCTTCAGGGTCTGAACGTGGGCACAGAAGTCCAGGGAGAGTTGGTAGGGATTTGCTTGGAGGTGACCTTTATCCACAGCTTCTGGCCTAGACACTTGTTTCATGGTTTTCTGTGTTTCTATTGTATCTTGCATCCTACCCAGCGTGACACTGCTAGTGTAGAGAATGAGACTTTGAGCTCTGTGAGAATGAAAGGTCCTTGCAGTGCAGTTATGTGGTAATATGCTAGTTGTAGTATATCCAACAACAATAAAGCACAGTTCCATCTGTACACAGTGCAAATCCTTTCCCCAGATAGCTAGATATAGAGGTTGGCAAAGCTGGGAGTTATGGCACTGTTTGTACACTATCTTCTTAAAGTCTCTCTCAGTAGAATCTATGGGTGGCAACAGTACCTAGACAAAAATGGCTATACTGTCCACTGCAGGATACAGGTTTTTGAAGGCACGTCTGGCCAGAACATGTCCAAATATGAAGGGTATCTTAACAGTGTCCCCCACTTCAGCAAAGTCTGAATGGCTGTAGTAGCAGATTACCTTGCAGACTCCTATGCTTGGTCATACAGATTCAAAGTTCTCCTCTTTCTCTTTCTGTTGATTTTACAGTAAATCACAGTCGTCTGTTAGTCTCTGGAACTTTCTGGACCTAAGAAAAAGGAGCAGTCACAGCTTCCTTCCCCTTTGATCTCTCCCCAGAACTGCTCCTGTGTTGGGGGTAGAGCCAGCACACACCTTACCTCCTAAAAGGGCTGTGCCAGTATGGTTAACCCTGGCTTTTCCAACCATACCTTGTTATGCTGGGTTTACACTAGATAGCATGAGAAAACATTACACTACATTGAAGTATAAACCATTTTCAGATACCCCCTTGTTCTGGAGTACTGCAATATACTGAGTGGAGATGATGGGGGAACGAGGGTATACAATATACTGTACATACAGCATATGCTGAGTGGAGGCGGCAGGGAGAATGAGGTTATACAATATACATACCGTATATACCGAGTGGAAGTGATGGGGACTGTGATGGAATACAATATGTATATCTTAACTGTCCCCTATCACTTCCTCTAAGTATATACTGTATGCATATCCTCACCCATCCCCATCACCTCCACTCTCTATATATTCTAAACCCTCACTGTTCCATCACCACTGGTCTGTAGATATTGTATACACCCACTGCTCCCACCACCTCTGCTCTGTATATACTGTATACTATCACTAACCCTACTGTACTGGACCTGCTGTGGCAGGCTAGGCATATAGTACAAAGACTTTTATTTGCTTGTGTAAGCTTAGGGGAGGGCATGTTTTACACAGCCTTTGTTGTGAGGGACACTCTGGCTGGCATACTGATGTGGTATCAGGACATACACAGTAAAAAAATGTTTTATTGTTAACTGAAGTATAAAGTAAGTTCACATCATTTACATCTTGTTTTTGCTTCATGTCAAGCGTATAACGTGTGATGCACCCATAAACTATGGGCAAAGTCCAAAAGTGCATACTTTTGACTATTGTACATTTACCCCTGTTTGCGTCTCTATGCTTTTTATTTTTTGAAGAACAGAATAGCATAGTGTACCACACTATTCTGTCCTGCAAAAAAATATACGCAACATATCCATTTTAAACATGAATCTATGGGATATGGATGGAAACATAAAGCATTGCATTCATTAAACACATCCATTTTTACATATAATATCTGTGAAATTTAAAAAAATTAGACTCCCTTTAAAAAATATATAGTAAAGTTTTCATAGAAAAATGATATGTGAACATCCCCTAAACGTACATTGTATTTATAAGCTATGAAAATGATGTAACAGAAGCATATGAATAGAAGCCTGCAACATAGATGACCCAGATGTTCACCAACTCTCATGATATTGCATCATAAATCATGCCTAAACTTGCTCTATTTTTAAGCTTTGGCCTATATACACTGAACAAAAATATAAACGCAACACTTCCGGTTTTGCTCCCATTTTGCATGAGCTGAACTCAAAGATCTGAAACATTTTTTACATACACTAAAGACCCATTACTCTCAAATATTGTTCACACATCTGTCTAAATCTGTGTTAGTGAGCACTTCTCCTTTGCCGAGATAATCCATCCCACCTCACAGGTGTGGCATATCAAAGTGCTGATTAGACAGCATGAATATTGCATAGGTGTCAGAAAACCAGTCTGTATCTGGTATGGCCACCATTTGCCTAACGCAGTGCAACACATCTCCGTCGCATAGAGTTGATCAGGTTGTTGATTGTGGCCTGTGGAATGTTGGTCCACTCCTCTTCAATAGCTGTGCGAAGTTGCAGAATATTGGCAGGAACTGGAACACGCTGTCGTATACGCTGATCCAGAGCATCCCAAACATGCTCAATGGCTGACATGTCCGGTGAGTATGCTAGCCATGCAAGAACTGGGATGTTTTTAGCTTCCAGGAATTGTGTACAGATCCTTGCAATACAGGGCTGTGCATTATCATGCTGCAACATGAGGTGATGTGAGGTCGTGGATGAATGGCACAACAATGGGCCTCAGGATCTCATCACGGTATCTTTGTGCATTTAAAACGCCATCAATAAAATGCACCTGTGTTTGTTGTCCATAACATACACCTGCCCATACCATAACCCAACCGCCACCATGGGCCACTCGATCCACAACGTTGACGTCAGCAAACCGCTCACCCACACGGTGCCACACACGCTTTCTGCCATCTGCCCTGAACAGTGAAAACCGGGACTCTGTGAACAGAACGCCTCTCCAACGTGCCAGACTCCATCGAATGTGAGCATTTGCCCACTCAAGTCGGTTACGACGACGAACTGCAGTCAGGTCCAGACCCCGATGAGGACGACGAGCATGCAGATGAGCTTCCCTGAGATGGTTTCTGACAGTTTGTGCAGAAATTCTTTGGTTATGCAAACCGACTGTTGCTGCAGCTGTCCGGATGGCTGGTCTCAGATGATCATGGAGGTGAACATGCCGGATGTGGAGGTCCTGGGCTGGTGTGGTTACACGTGGTCTGCGGTTGTGAGGCCGGTTGGATGTACTGCCAAATTCTCTTAAGTGCCTTTGGAGATGGCTTATGGTAGAGAAATGAACATTCATTGCACGGGCAACAGCTCTGGTAGACATTCCTGCAGTCAGCATGCCAATTGCATGCTCCCTCAAACGTTGCGACATCTGTGGCATTGTGTTGTGTGATCAAACTGCACATTTCAGAGTGTCCTTTTATTGTGGCCAGTCTAAGGCACACCTGTGCAATATTCATGCTGTCTAATCAGCACCTTGATATGCCACACCTGTGAGGTGGGATGGATTATCTCGGCAAAGGAGAAGTGCTCACTAACACAGACAGATTTGTGAACAACATTTGAGAGTAATGGGTCTTTTGTGTATGTAGAAAATGTTTCAGATTTTTGAATTCAGCTAATGCAAAATGGGAGCAAAACCGAAAGTGTTGTGTTTATATTTTTGTTCAGTGTATATACAGTATATATATATCCTCTATTCATTTACTATGTAGATTATAAAACAAACTGTAAATCTATTATAATAGTTAACAAGAAATATACAAGGTGGTTCAAAAAGACGTACCCAGTATTGCTATCTCTCCAACCATGAACCGGCATTCACAACAACAAGACATTCTGCAAAACTGAATCTGTAGTTGTGGTGCAGCGTATGCTTCAACAACCTTTTGGCATTGATCTGCCAAAGAGCATTCGTTGTTATTAGTGCAAAATTTGAAGAAACAGACTCTTTATGTAAGGGGAAAAGCACAGGGAGACATGTACTTCACAGGGAAATGTGAGATGAAACTTGACAACTCATAAAACCGTTTGTAACTTTGTGGGTATCTGTAACTTGTTGTCCTTGTGAAATATACTGCTTTGAAATTGGGTCCATCTTTTTGAAACACCCCGTATATGTCCTCACTGGTTGTCAGTATGCAGCATTTTCTGCAGTAGCATGACAGTCTTGTCGAATCCTGCAGGAAATTCAAGTGTTACCTCCTGATGATCTGTTCCATCTTCAGCTGGTGGCTGGCTCATGGTTGGGGTTGAGCAAAGAGATGAGTTTTAACAATATTTTGTCCTACTACAGACCAGGCAGAAAGGGGAGGCTGTTGCTTCAGCCAGTTGTCCTACACCCAGACAGGACCTTGGGTCATGACTTATCTCTAATGCTAGTTTCACACTAGCATTTGAGAGCTCCAGCAGGCTGTTCCAGTAGGAAACAGCCTGCTGGATCTCCCTGGCTCCGGCATTGTCGAAAGCTGCCTGAATGCCTGCCGGCCCCATTAATTATAATAGGGACTTTCAGGGATCAAGTCGCAACCCAGCAAATATGCAGAGAATCGGCCGGACTAAAACTTCTGCGTGCAGCAGAGAATAATAGAATAATTCTTAGTTCTCATTTTAATATGAGAGAAAATAGTATCAAAAGAAAGGAGGAGATTAAGGGTAGAAGAGGGAAGAGTTTTCATATGCTTTTATTTTTCTGTATGTTTTCTTTGTTTAGTGTTCATGTATGAACATCCAGCAGAGAGATGTAAACATTGACGCTGATACAGGGTACGTAACAGTGATTAGTGTTGATCACGAATATTCGAATTGCGAATTTTAATCGCGAATATCGGCACTTCGAGAATTCGCGAATATTTAGAATATCGCAAAATATATTCGTAATTGCGAATATTCGATTTTTTTTTTAAATACCAGTTCATGCGAATATTTTAGGCGAATTTTATGCGAATTTTCGCAATCAAGAAAATAATGCCTGGAGATCATGAATTCGCGAATTCTCGAATATATGGCGAATATTCGCCCAAATATTTGCAAAATATCACGAATTCGAATATTGCCCTTGCCGCTCATCACTAACAGTGATATGAACCCTTCAGATCGCTGAACAGTTGGTGTGCTGAGAGTCAGATTCCCACCAATCTTATACCGATGGCCTCTCCTAAAAACTGTATAATCCCCTTAAGAGATGGCAAGGCCAATATTTTGTTGTGAAAGGGGTATTCCAGCCTAAAGATCAGCGTTATGTCTGACCTCTGGGATCTATTGATTGGCAAAAAGTCTATAGCACTGACAGAACTAGCTGAGCACAGCACTCTGAAGTTTCTACTAGTGCCATAGACTGTGCCATAGACAGCAGACCGCATGCGGCATTGCACTGGAGGAAGCATTTGGACTCCCATCGATCTAGTGGATGAGTAATAAATGCTTCTGGCTGCAATAAAAAAACTGATGACAGTGAACACTTGTTTTCACATTTTTCACGTTACACCCACAAACTTAAATGTATTTTATTGGGATTTCATCTGATCGACCAACACAAAGCAGCAAGTATGTGTGAAGTGAAAATGAAAATGGGATTCATTTGTAATCAGCCTCCTGTACTCTGATACCCCTCAATAAAATCCAGTGTGACCAACTGCCTTCAGAAGTCACCTAACTTAGTAAATAGAGTCAACCTATGTGTAATTTATTCTCAGTATATTGTAAGTACAGCTGTTCTAGGAAGGCCTCAGAGGTTTGTTAGAGAACATTAGTGATCAAACAGCATCATGAAAACCAAGGAACACACCAGAAAGGTCAGGGATAAAGTTGTGGAGAAGTGTAAAGCAGGGTTAGGTTATAAAAAAACAATCCCAAGCTCTGAACATCTCACGGTGCACTGTTCAATCCATCATCCGAAAATGGAAGGAGTATGGCACAACTGCAAACCTACCAAGAGTAGACATGGCCGTCCACCTAAACTGACAGCCCAAGCAAGAAGAGCACTAATTAGAGAAGCAGCCAAGTTGGCCACTCTGGAGGAATTGCAGAGATCCACATTAGTCTTGCACTCCACAAATCTGGCCTTTATTGATGAGCGGCATGAAGAAAGACATTTTTGAAAGCAAGCCATAAGAAGTCCTGTTTGCAGTTTGCCACAAGCCATGTAGGTGACACAGCAAACATGTGGAAGAAGGTGCTCTGGTCAGATGAGAATAAAGTTAAACTTTTTGGCTTAAATGCAAAATACAATGTGTTTTAGAAAACTAACACTGCATATCATCATATACACACCATCCTCACTGTGAAACATGGTGGTGACAGCATCATGCTGTGGGGATGCTTTTTTTCAGCAGGGACAGGGAAGCTGGTCAGAGTTGATGAGAAGATGGATGGAGCTAAATACAGGACAATCCTGGAAGGAAAACCTGTTATAGGCTGCAAAAGACTTGAGGCTGAGGCAGAAGTTAATTTTCCAGCAGTACAACAACCCTAAACATACAGGTAGAGCTACAATGGAATGGTTTAGATCAAAGCATATTCATGTGTTAGAATGTCCCAGTCAAAGTCCAGACCTAAATCCCCTTGAGAATCTGTTGTAAGACTTGAAAATTGCTGTTCACAGACGCTCTCCATCTAATCTGACTGAGCTTGAGCTATTTTGTAAAGAATGGGCAGAAATTTCAGCCTCTAGATGTGCAAAGCTGGTAGACACATACCCCAAAAGACTTGCAGCTGTAATTTCAGCAAAAGGTGGTCCTACAAAGTATTGACTCAGGGAGCTGAATACAAATGCACGCCACACTTTCAGATTTCTATTTATTACAAATTTTGAAAACCATGTATCATTTTATTTTCACTTCACACATACTTGCTACTTTGTGTTGATCTAACACATGAAATCCCAATAAAATATATTTAAGTTTGTGGGTATAACATGAAAAAATGCTCAAGGGGTATGAATATTTTTTCAAGGCACTGTATATTGGTATTTGGAAGGTGTGCTGAACAACTAGGCAGTAAAGCATGAGTGGCAGGCTTTAGATCCTACCAATAAAGCAGCTAATATAAAGTTACGTTCCATAGCTGATCACTATAAATGCATGTTTATGATGCCATGGCCATGAAGAGCCTCTGTTAACCTTTCCTGATATTTCTATTTGCTGTATGATATAGGATGTTGCCTGGGTGCAGTGTTTTTTAATTTGCATGCCGACTATCTTTTGTATAACACATGAATGTTCTGATATCAGAATATTTAAACAGGTTTGATATTGATGGCCTATCCTCAGGATAAATCATCAATATCACACCTGCTAAAGAGACTGCGGTGCTTTTTCTAGACAAGTGACATCATGCTCATTGGTTACATGGCCTAGGTGCAGCTCAGGTCCATTCAAGTAATTAGGTCTGAACTGCAATACCAAACGCAGCCACTATAGAATGTACAGCACTGTTCTTGGTAAGCTGTAAAGAGGCTACAGCACCAAAGCATCGTGGTCTTTTCAAACAGCTGATTGGGAGTCGAACCCGCAATAATCAAATATTGATGTACTGAGGAAAGGTCATCAATATTAAACACCTGGAAAACTCCTTTAAAAGTACACTTCCATTAGAAAAAGGTATATTCTATTTTCATAGAAACTATTTTTATTTTTAATTGATGGCATTTTTTTAAATTAATTTTGTCAGTACTATTCAATCACAATTTAGACTACTTTCACACTTGCGTTCGGGGTTCCGCTTGTGAGTTCCGTTTGAAGGCTCTCACAAGCGGGCCCGAACGGATCCGTACAGCCCCAATGCATTCTGAGTGGATGCGGATCCGCTCAGAATGCATCAGTTTGGCACCATTTGGCCTCCGTTCCGCTCAGCAGGTGGACACCTGAACGCAGCTTGCAGCGTTTTCGTGTCCGTCTGGCCGTGCGGAGCCAAACTGATCCGTCCAGACTTACAATGCAAGTCAATGGGGACGGATCCGTTTGACGTTGACACAATATGGTGCAATTGCAAACGGATCCGTCCCCCATTGACTTTCAATGTAAAGTCAGGAGTCCCTATTAATATACAATCAGATCAGAGTTTTCTCCAATCCGATGGTATATTTTAACTTGAAGCGTCCCCATCACCATGGGAACGCCTCTATGTTAGAATATACCATCGGATTTGAGTTAGATCGTGAAACTCAGATCCGACAGTATATTCTAACACAGAGGCGTTCCCATGGTGATGGGGATGCTTCAAGTTAGAATATACTAAAAGAACTGTGAACATGATTGCCCCCTGCTGCCTGGCAGGTGTTGCCAGGCAGCAGGGGGCAGACCACCCCCCTCCCTCCCTCTCCCTGTTTTTAACTCATTGGTGGCCAGTGCGGCCGGCCCCCCCTGTTTTTAACTCATTGGTGGCCAGTGCAGCCGCAGCCGGCCCCCCCTCCCCCCCTGTTTTTAACTCATTGGTGGCCAGTGCGGCCGGCCCCCCCCTCCCCCCTGTTTTTAACTCATTGGTGGCCAGTGCGGCCGGCCCCCCTCCCCCCCCTAATTAAAATGACCGTCCCCCCCATCATTGGTGGCAGCGGAGAGTTCAGATCGGAGTCCCAGTTTAATCGCTGGGACTCTGATCGGTAACCATGGCAACCAGGACGCTACTGCATTCCTGGCTGCCATGGTTACGTAGCAATTTTAGAAGCATTATACTTACCTGCGATGTCTGTGACCGGCCCGGCGCTCCTCCTACTGGTAAGGGAAAGGTCTGTGCGGCACATTGCTTATAGCACAGACCTTTCACTTACCAGTAGGAGGAGCGCCGGGCCGGTCACAGACATTGCAGGTAAGTATAATGCTTCTAAAATTGCTAAGTGCTAAGTAACCATGGCAACCAAGACTGCAGTAGCGTCCTGGTTGCCATGGTTACCGATCGGAGTCCCAGCGATAAAACTGGGACTCCGATTGGAACTCTCCGCTGCCACCAATGATGGGGGGGTCAGTCATTTTAATTAGTGGGGGGAGGGGGGGCCGGCCGCATTGGACACCAATGAATTAAAAACGGGGGGAGGGGGGGCCGGCCGCACTGGCCACCAATGAGTTAAAAACAGGGGGGAGGGGGGGCCGGCCACACTGGCCACCGATGAGTTAAAAACAGGGGGAGGGGGGGCCAGCCGCACTGGCCACCAATGAGTTAAAAACAGGGGGGGGGGGGGGGCTGCCCCCTGCTGCCTGGCAGCACCTGCCAGGCAGCAGGGGGCAGTCATGTACACAGTTCTTTTAGTATATTCTAACTTGAAGTGTCCCCATCACCATGGGAACGCCTCTGTGTTAGAATATACTGTCGGATCTGAGTTTTCACGAAGTGAAAAATCAGATCTGAAAAAAACTGTTATGCAAACGGATCCGTTCTGAACGGATGCAAGCGTTTGCATTATAGGAGCGGATCCGTCTGTACAGACACCAGACAGATCCGCTCCTAACGCAAGTGTGAAAGTAGCCTTAAATGCAATATATTGTTCTTCAGTAGCAGTAACCTCAGAGGGATAAAAGCTTCGAATGGTAGAGTAAAGTAATCCCAGTTTATGATTCTATTGCACAGGAAAAGGTTTCTTTGCAAGGTAATCCTCATTATAATAATATGTGGAGGTTTGGAAAGACTGACAGAAGTACAACTCTGTTGTTCTCCTCATCAGTCTAGATAAGTGTGCAATTAGAGGAGCAGTGTATTACAGATATGTGAGAAGCCCTGACTAGCCATTGTACTAGAGAGGAAGGAGGAAGAAGAGAAGTTAAAGGGGTTGTCCGCTTTTTACTTTTGATGACCTATCTTCAGGACAGGTCATCAATATCAGATCAATGGGGGTCTGACTCCGGGCCCCCCACGCTGATCAGCTGTTTCAAGAGAAAGCAGCGCTTGTATGAACGCTGCCTTCTCTGCTCTGTTTACCTGCTCACCAAAGCAACTGCAGCTATAGCTATTATTCATATTAAATAGCCACTGGGAACTTTGTGTCTTAATGGTCCTCCAGGTGTGAAGAGCAGAATGCAGATGGGCTTTACAGTACGGTGTCTGTATTCTATGAATAGAGAGAGCACAAAGCTCAAAAGATTTTAGCTTGTTTATTCTCTAGACTTGCAGAATAAACACTAAATGGCCGCTGTGTTGTGACTGTCACTATAAGCCAAATTACTCTCACTTATTGAAAGAAGCAATTTAGATAATGGTTATATATATATATATATTAGGGAAATGCTAATAAATAATGTTATTCTTCAATATAATATTTCAAGTGCCTCCATGTACTTTTAAATCTGTCCAATACTTACATTTGGTAAATTTGGCTAGTTAGTAAGAGGTAGGGGACAGATGGAAGGCAGTGTGACAATGGTTACAAAAGTGTTTGTACCTTTTAAAACTGTATGTATTGTGGGGGTTCACTCTGGTAGACAGGATTAGCGGACGCAGTATAGAGGTAACAACAAGTTCTTTGGATCAAACAGTTCAGTGTTTTATTCACACTTTAGGCAAGTGACAAAACAAGCAGTCATATAAAAAAAAAAAGTCACCTTGCGGTGTTGGTGGTAATTCACACCATGCGGCAATTCTGCCTCAAAGAGTCCTTGACCATAGCAGCACCAACCTGTTTTCATGCCAAACAGGTAGCAAGCCTTCATCCAGACACAAGGCTCCCAGATCCTAACACAGAGACATGGCTTCTGAGCCCAACTGCCTATTTAAGGACAGCCAAGTGCTGCCAAAACCCAGACCAGCACTTAAAATCCGGTCTGGTATTTGACTTCACCTGGCTGTAAATCAGTCCAGCAGCACATGCTGGGAGGAAAATACCTGTTTTCCCAGACAAAACCTCTCACTGTGTCACATAACCCTTTGTTCAACCCTGACGGGGTGACACTGGCATTTCTGTCCTTGGCCTGGCTTATCCACCTGAGAGGGAAGTGGTCAGTCACCAGGCGGAATTTTCTCCCCAATAAATAGTAGCGGAGAAATTCTAGTGCCCACTTGATAGCCAGGCACTCTCTCTCCACTATACTATACCGGGTCTCGGCTGGGGTGAGCTTACGGCTGAGGAAGACAACGGGATGCTCCTCCCCGTTAATTTCCTGAGACAGTACAGCACCGAGGCCTACTTCGGAGGCATCGGTCTGTACTATAAACTCCCTTTCGAAGTCGGGCGTCACCAAAACCGGGGACCCGCATAGGGCCGACTTCAAAGCGGAGAAAGCCTCTTTCGCCCGATCATCCCAGCGAACCATCATTGACTTGTGTCCCCTTCAAGAGTCCTGTCAAAGGCGCGGCTACAGTAGCAAAGTGGGGAACAAACCTCATGTAATAGCCCACCATTCCCAGAAATGAATTTATTTGCCTAGTGGTGACAGGTTGGGGCCAATTCTGTATCGCCTCTATTTTGTTCACTTGGGATTTGATGACTCCGTGCCCAATGACATACCCCAGGTAGTCTCTTATAACCCTATCGCACATTTTTTTGGGCTAGCGGTTAGGCCAGCTTTTCGAAGGGAGTCCACTACAGCCTGCACTTTGGGTAGGAGACTTTGCCAGTCGGTACTGTGGATAACAATATTGTCCAGGTAAGCTGAAGCGTACCGACGATGTGGACGAAGCACAATGTCCATTAGTCACTGAGAAGTGGCGGGGGCGCCATGCCTGCCAAAGGGTAAGACCTATATTGATACAGCCCCTCAGGCATGATGAAGGCAGTTTTCTCTTTGGCAGCCTCCGTTAAGGGCACCTGCCAGTACCCTATCGTGAGGTCCTAAACAGAAAAATACCGGGCTTGTCCTAACCTCTCGATGAGCTCATCTACCCGGGGCATGGGATGCGCATCGAATTTGGAAACCTCGTTAAGTTTTCGAAAGTCGTTAC
Source organism: Bufo bufo (assembly GCF_905171765.1). Lineage (NCBI taxonomy): Eukaryota > Metazoa > Chordata > Amphibia > Anura > Bufonidae > Bufo > Bufo bufo. Next base: position 426,394,373 of record NC_053393.1, read on the forward strand.
AAAACTGCAATGTCCTGTCGGTTTGACGCTTGATCGTCCGGCAAGTCGAAATACACCCGCTGGGAATCGGATGCCAGGAACGGGGCGACGACCTCAGCCCTCTGGTCACAGGGTAGTTTTTCCCTGATGGCTACTTTCTCGTACATCGCCAGGTAGGTTTCGATGTCATCTGCAGGGGTCATCTTAGGAATCGTGGCACGGACTGCTTTCCGGGCATCGTGGACGCTCGAGGTCGCTCATACTGTCTGCAAAGCCATCACGTGTTGTAGCAGCAACTGGTTAGTCTCCTGCTGCTGCTTATTAGCCTCGTGTTGCTGCATGTTTGTCTCTCGCTGATGCATGAGGGCCTTCACAACAGCCTCCATTTTGCCGTGGGGCACTGGTTGTAATACAGTTGGTTTAATGCAGGGGCGTTGCTAGGTTAAAACATTCGGGGCCTGGGCCCCTGATGTTTTGTCCCAGGCCCCGAATGTACTGCCTGCCTACTAGATACAACTGTATTGCCATCCTCAGGACAGCAATACATTTGAATCTAATGCCCTGCAAGAGCTGAAGGACCTGTGATGACATCACAGGTCATGTGATCAGTGCTAAATTCAGTAGCTGAAAAGGACCTGCGATTATGTCACCGTCATGTGACCAGTGCAGGAGAGGACGGCTTAGCAGTGAAGAGAAGTCCTGGGAAGAAGCTGTGGTGAGGTCTGCTACATGAGGAGAGATAAGTGAAGGGGTAGATTACTCAGTGTGAGGCAGAGCAATGATGGGAGTTGTAGTTATTTAACTGGGACTGTATGTTAGGGCTGAAGAGAGGGAAGTTATTTACATGGGACAATGGGGTGGATTGATGTTATTTACATGGGACTGAAAGTTGAGGGAGTGATTTTATTTACATGGGAATGCCTGTTGGAGGTGGCTGGGGCAGGGTGATGTTATTTACATCGGACTATATGTTGATGGCGGCTGTGGGTGGGAGTGATGTTATTTACAGTACAGACCAAAAGTTTGGACACACCTTCTCATTCAAAGAGTTTTCTTTATTTTCATGACTATGAAGGCATCAAAACTATGAATTAACACATGTGGAATTATATACATAACAAACAAGTGTGAAACAACTGAAAATATGTAATATTCTAGGTCCTTCAAAGTAGCAACCTTTTGCTTTGATTACTGCTTTGCACACTCTTGGCATTCTCTTGATGAGCTTCAAGAGGTAGTCCCCTGAAATGCTCTTCCAACAGTCTTGAAGGAGTTCCCAGAGATGCTTAGCACTTGTTGGCCGTTTTGCCTTCACTCTGCGGTCCAGCTCACCCCAAACCATCTCGATTGGGTTCAGGTCCGGTGACTTTGGAGGCCAGGTCATCTGGCGTAGCACCCCATCACTCTCCTTCATGGTCAAATAGCCCTTACTTTCAAAGTTTTCCCAATTTTTCGGCTGATTGACTGACCTTCATTTCTTAAAGTAATGATGGCCACTCGTTTTTCTTTACTTAGCTGCTTTTTTCTTGCCATAATAAAATTCTAACAATCTATTCAGTAGGACTATCAGCTGTGTATCCACCTGACTTCTCCTCAACGCCACTGATGGTCCCAACCCCATTTATAAGGCAAGAAATACCACTTATTATACCTGACAGGGCACACCTGTGAAGTGAAAACCATTTCAGGGGACTACCTCTTGAAGCACATCAAGAGAATCCCAAGAGTGTGCAAAGCAGTAATCAAAGCAAAAGGTGGCTACTTTGAAGAACCTAGAATATGACATATTTTCAGTTGTTTCACACTTGTTTGTTATGTATATAATTTCACGTATGTTAATTCATAGTTTTGATGCCTTCAGTGTGAATCTACAATTTTCATAGTCATGGAAATAAAGAAAACTCTTTGAATGAGAAGGTGTGTCCAAACTTTTGGTCTGTACTGTACATGGGACTAAATATTGAGGGAGTTATGTTCTTTACATGAGACTGTATGTTGAAGGAGGCTGGGGTGGGGGCAATGTTATTTAAGTGGGACTGTATATTGAGGGGGGCAGGAGAGATGGTGAGATGTTATTTACATGGGACTGTATGGCAGAGAAGGGAAATAATGTTATTTACATGGGGCTGAGGAATTATAATTTTTGAGGACAGTAAACGGAGAAATATAACTACAGGGGGAACTGCAGGGGGCATTATAAATACTGGGGCTTATCAGGGTGAGCACTGTAGGGGCATTTTAAATCCAGGGGACATAAGGCATTCTTATTACTACTGAGGGCTCTGTAAGGGCATTATTAATACTGGAGGGCTCTTCTACTAATTGGGGCACTCTTGGGGAGCATTATCACAGGTCGGAGCACTGTAGGGGGAGGTATTACTAATGGGGGCATTCTAGAAGGGAATTACTATTGGTGGGACTATAAGGATCACTATTACTATGGGGGGCACTCATTTTTCTCCAGGATAGTATTTGGGGCTACAGAAAAATGAGAAAGCTAAGATGTCTATGTGTCACACTCTGTAGGGACGAGGCGCGGCTGAGATAAGTTGTCTGGATGGAATGGAGAAGATAACAGAGAAGATGTGAGAGGTACGTGCTGCTGTATAGCTATAGCGGGCTCAGGGGGTCGGTTGGTCGACTTAGAGAATTGGGCCATATGCATTGGGGCTTGGACCCCGGATCTTTTGAGACCCTAGCAACGCCCCTGCTCACTGCTCATGCACGCATCCTCCACCAATTGTGGGGTTTCGCTCTGGTAGACAGGATTAGCGGACGCAGTATAGAGGTAACAACAAGTTCTTTGGATCAAACAGTTCAGTGTTTTATTCGCACTTTAGGCAAGTGACAAAACAAGCAGTCATAATCAATCAAAAAGTCACCTTGCAGTGTTGGTGGTAATTCTCACCGTGCGGCAATTCTGCCTCAAAGAGTCCTTGACCATAGCAGCACCAACCTGTTTTCACACCAAACAGGTAGCAAGCCTTTATCCAGACACAAGGCTCCCAGATCCCAACACAGAGACACGGCTTCTGAGCCCAGCTGCCTATTTAAGGACAGCCAGGTGCTGCCAAAACCCAGACCGGCACTTAAAATTCGGTCCAGTATTTGACCTCACCTGGCTGTAAATCAGCCCAGCAACACATGCTGGGAGGAAAATACCTGTTTTCCCAGACAAAACCTCTCACTGTGTCACAGTATGTATATATAAGTGTAGTGTGCTGAGGAATGGTGGGTAGGTTGGTAGGGGGACCTGCGATTCTCTCCTCATTCCAGTACATTTTTCCCTAGCCTGAAGTAACCCCAGGTGTAGATGCTGGGCCCATTACTGTGGGGATAAATACACACCTGAAATGCTCATTCAGTGTCAGATGACTGGAAGCTGCATGACCTGTTGGTTGGCTGTGTAAAGCCTAATCTCTCATATTATGCTGAGAGCTAAAGATGAGTGAAGTTTTGGAAAATTTGATTCGCCAACTTTGCCGAAGATCACCAAGAAATTCGATACGTTCCAAATTCATTTGTTACGAATCGCTATAAATCAGGTATATCCAGGCCACCCTGCCCTAGGCTACGACCACGCTGAGCGGCAGTGCTGCGGGTGGGTTGCGGCCATGCTGCGGTGAAGAATCGCGGGGTCAATTAGCTTGCAGCTGTCTCTATGTAAAAATGAAGACCACACTGTATAGTCCGTCTTCATTGTTAATGGCCACGCAGCACCTTTAATGCACCTTTAAACAGGGGCTGTTGCTAGTATGGGGTTTGGCTGGTTAGGGCACAGTATGCAAAATATTGCTGTTCTGGGCCTCAATCTCCCGCAGGTTATTTGACAGTAAACACAGAATATTAATCAGCTCTGGCATACCCACTTCTCCAACCCCAGCGCTTTCCTGCCCTACAGGTGGGAGCCCTTCTTCTGCCATCTGCTTATCCTCTTTTTCCACATCATCTTATATCGAAGAGAATATGTCATCAGGAACATCCAGCTCCTCCTCTCTCTGTATCTTGCTGACCTTTCTAGGACATGGATACTTTGAAGGATGATTTGGAAGAAGTAAAGCCAGCAAAAGATGAGGATCCTCATCATTAAGACCTGGCCCCCCTAAAAGGGTGCAGACTGGATGGTATCGGTTGGCATGCTGGCAGTGGAATAATAAAGGCTTCTATCTTATTGGTATTGAATTTCATATCTTAGTTTACAGCTGATGTAGGAATAAGTAAATGTAGGAATAAATAAATAAAGCTGATCCAGAATAAATCTCCCTGCACTCTCCCTCTCCAATATTCTTCTATTAATTGTTTTCAGCAACAATGTCCCTAGCGCATGAGAGCTTGCCACGTCTCTCTCTATGCTCACCTCATAGGACAATGGCGGAGACCGTGTAGGATGAGGGTTTTATAGGGCCGTGACATCACAGGGGATGGCATTGTTGCGGAGCTTCAAGATATACCATCAATATCTCCACTTAAATCCCCTTGTAGCTGAAGAAGCAGGTCAATATCCAAGAGACAATTTCCCCAGTAACTGGACGACACACAGTTTGGGAGTCAACTGACTTTACAAGGCATAGCACACATGGTTTCAAACCCCCAACAGCCTCATTTACATACAATACATAGATTACTATGGTACAAGGAAAGGTGGGGTTAGACAATAGCAAGGGCTGATGGGAGGTTGAGGGGGGACACTGCAGCTAGTTTAAACAGGTTAGGGCAGTGTCCCTGGGACACTGCCCTGATCGTGGGAAACAATGGAACAGGAAAGTGGGGAAGGGGAAAGGGGGTATACAGACAGCGGAACATAAAATAATATAAAAGGGTCCATCTGTTACACTGCTCCCCCTTAACCACAAGCCAGCATACACAGTCTGATCCCCCAACGGACCGGCTTGGGGATGTCTGGGAAGTACTCACGAATCACTTTTACAGTTCAGTTTGTCGTGATAACCCGTCAGCATTGCCATTCTGTTTTCCGGGGCGGTAGTGAATTGTAAAATCGTATGGTTGTAACGGCAAGCTCCAGCGCAACAACCGGGCATTGTCCCCTGCCACACGATTTAGCCATACTAACGGGTTGTGATCCGTGAGTAATGTGAACTGCTGTCCATACAAGTAGGGTTGAAGCTTCTTTAGGGCCCACACCACAGCCAGGCATTCCTTCTCTATGGCGGCGTAGCTCACTTCCCTGGGTAGAAGCTTCCGACTCAAGTAAACCACGGGATGTTCACCGCCATCTTCTCCAACTTGGCTCAGTACCGCTCCCAATCCAAACATTGAAGCATCTGTGTGAACGAGAAATCTGTTAGATGGATTGGGAGCAGCCAGTACAGGACTATTAACAAGGGCCTGCTTGAGCTGTTGAAATGCCTGCTCACACTCTGGGGCCCAGACTACTTGGCGGGGATGGTTCTTTTTGGTGAGGTCAGTGAGGGGTTTGGCCAGGGTACTATAGTTTGGGCCAAATTTCCGATAATAGCCCGCGGTCCCTAGGAAGGCTAACACCTGCGTTTTGGTACGGGGGGTGTTGGCCACTGGGCTACTGCCTCTACTTTAGCGGGCTCAGGCTTTTGCTTCCCACAACCCACGCAGTGTCCTAGGTATGGTACCTCTGCCATCCCAATATGGCACTTGCTGGGCTTTAGGGTTAGGCCAGCCTCTCTGATGCGGTCTATCACGGCACTTATGTGTCTTAGATGCTCTTCCCAAGTTTCACTATAAATAGCAATGTCAGCCAAGTATGCACATGCATAATCTTGGAAGCCATCAAGCAGCCGGTCCACCATACGTTGGAACGTGGCTGGGGCATTTTTCATCCCAAATGGCATGACCTTAAATTGGTAGAGACCAAACGGGGTGACAAAGGCTGACTTGGGAATGGCATCTGGCGCTAAGGGAATTTGCCAATAGCCCTTACATAAGTCGATGGTCGTGAGGTATTGACCTCTAGCCATCCTATCTAAGAGCTTGTCTATCCTGGGCATAGGGTAGGCATCAGAGACTGTTTTATCATTGAGTCTCCGGTAATCTACACAAAAGCGGGTCGTGCCATCCCGCTTTGGTACTAGAACTACCGGAGAGGCCCAAAGGCTATCCGATGCTTCTATGACCCCTAAGTGGAGCATTTCCTGAATTTCCTGTCTCATGTGCTCCCTGACAGCCTCAGGAATTCTGTAGGGCGTCTGTCTAAGGGGTTGTTGATCGGCCGTGTCTACCCTATGGGTAGCTAGTGTAGTGTAGCCAGGTGCGTTAGAGAATGTGGTGCCCTTTGTGGCTAACAGTTGTCGAACCTAGATACGCTCTTGGGGACTTAGTCTCTCCCCTAGTTGAACGCCATCTAGGGTCCCTAGTTTATCATGCTCCCCTAGAAGATCTGGTAGGGGAAGATTCTCAAAGTCGTCAGAGGCGGGCGCACATATGGCGGCCACATCCTCTGTTCTCTCATAGTAGGGTTTGAGCATATTCACGTGAAGCATGCGTCTCCCCCCACTACCAGAGCACGGGCTGATCACGGAATTGGTGTCGCACCTCTGCTCCACTACTTAGTATGGGCCCTGCCAGGCGGCCTGGAGCTTGTCATAGCGCTCAGGTTTCAAAATCAACACCTTTTGGCCAATCCGAAAGCTCCGGTCCCTGGCACCTCTGTCATACCATCGGCGCTGACGGGTCTGCGCCGCCTGGAGGTTAGTATGCACTTTCCGAGTCAATTCCTCCAAGCGGTCACGAAACTCCAGCACATAGGGTATGACAGGGGTACCATCCTCCCCTACTGCTCCCTCCCAGTGTTCCCGGATTAAATCTAGGGGACCTCTACAGTAGGTGTTTGTGAGATTGTGCTTTTAGCACGACAGCGTCGCGCTGATACTCGGCAACATGGTGCCGAGATCTCGCACTCACTGGAATAGTGACAGCACATCCCAGCAAGCGCGTCATAGAAGCGACGGGAGATCCGACTTGGATTCCCGCCAATTCTACACGTGTGCGGCGTTTGTTATGAATCCTGAGGGGGAAGTCCCCGCCGGATTTTAAATAAAAATCCGGCCTGGGTCCCCCCCTCAGGAGCATACCGGGCCCTTAGGTCTGTTATGGGTTGTAAGGAGAGCCCCCCCTACGCCGAAAAAAACGGCGTAGGGGGTCCCCCTACAATCCATACCAGACCCGTATCCAAAGCACGCTACCCGGCCAGCCAGGAAGGGAGTGGGGACGAGCGAGCGCCCCCCCCCCCCTCCTGAGCCGTACCAGGCTGCATGCCCTCAACATGGGGGGGTTGGGTGCTCTGGGGCAGGGGGCACACTGCGGCCCCCCCACCTCAGAGCACCCTGTCCCCATGTTGATGAGGACAGGGCCCCTTCCCGACAACCCTGGCCGTTGGTTGTCGGGGTATGCGGGCGGGAGGCTTATCGGAATCTGGGAGCCCCCTTTAATAAGGGGGCCCCCAGATACCGGCCCCCCACCCTAAGTGAATGAGTATGGGGTACATCGTACCCCTACCCATTCACCTGCAAGAAAAGTGGTAAAAACACAAATAAACCACACAGTGTATTAAAATATTTTATTTTTCTGCTCCGGAGGCCGCCCCCTGTCTTCTTTATTAGCTCTTTTACCAGGGGGGCTCTTCTTCTTCCGCTATCCCGACGGGTCTTCTCCGCTATCCGGGGGGTCTTCTCAACTCTCCGGGGTTCTCCTTCTGTCTTCTCCGCTATCCGGGGGGGTCTTCTCAACTCTCCGGGCTTCTCCTTCTGTCTTCTCCGCTATCCGGGGGGGTCTTCTCAACTCTCCGGGGTTCTCCTTCTGTCTTCTCCGCTATCCGGGGGGGTCTTCTCAACTCTCCGGGGTTCTCCTTCTGTCTTCTCCGCTATCCGGGGGGGTCTTCTCAACTCTCCGGGGTTCTCCTTCTGTCTTCTCCTTCTGTCTTGTTGACTCGGCGCACCCCGGTTCTTCGTCTCGCGAGACGTCTCGCGAGACGAAGAACCGGGGTGCGCCGAGTCTCGCAAGACGAAGAACCGGGGTGCGCCGAGTCTCGCGAGACGAAGAACCGGGGTGCGCCGAGTCAACAAGACAGAAGGAGAAGACAGAAGGAGAACCCCGGAGAGTTGAGAAGACCCCCCCGGATAGCGGAGAAGACAGAAGGAGAACCCCGGAGAGTTGAGAAGACCCCCCGGATAGCGGAGAAGACAGAAGGAGAACCCCGGAGAGTTGAGAAGACCCCCCGGATAGCGGAGAAGACCCGTCGGGATAGCGGAAGAAGAAGAGCCCCCCCCTGGTAAAAGAGCTAATAAAGAAGACAGGGGGCGGCCTCCGGAGCAGAAAAATAAAATATTTTAATACACTGTGTGGTTTATTTGTGTTTTTACCACTTTTCTTGCAGGTGAATGGGTAGGGGTACGATGTACCCCATACTCATTCACTTAGGGTGGGGGGCCGGTATCTGGGGGCCCCCTTATTAAAGGGGGCTCCCAGATTCCGATAAGCCTCCCGCCCGCATACCCCGACAACCAACGGCCAGGGTTGTCGGGAAGGGGCCCTGTCCTCATCAACATGGGGACAGGGTGCTCTGAGGTGGGGGGGGCCGCAGTGCGCCCCCTGCCCCAGAGCACCCAACCCCCCCATGTTGAGGGCATGCAGCCTGGTACGGCTCAGGAGGGGGGGGGGGGGGGGGGCGCTCGCTCGTCCCCACTCCCTTCCTGGCTGGCCGGGTAGCGTGCTTTGGATACGGGTCTGGTATGGATTGTAGGGGGACCCCCTACGCCGTTTTTTTCGGCGTAGGGGGGGCTCTCCTTACAACCCATAACAGACCTAAGGGCCCGGTATGCTCCTGAGGGGGGGACCCAGGCCGGATTTTTATTTAAAATCCGGCGGGGACTTCCCCCTCAGGATTCATAACAAACGCCGCACACGTGTAGAATTGGCGGGAATCCAAGTCGGATCTCCCGTCGCTTCTATGACGGCTCTGTCTCCATCGCGGCAAGCCAGCTCGGCGCTGGCTCCCGCGATGGGGCTCGTAGGTGCTCAATCTCGCCGAGAAAGAGAGCGAGATTGACACAAAATCGGGTTCACCTACTGTAACTCTCCGTCCGAACAGTAGTTCGAACGGCGAAAACCCTGTCGATTCCTGCGGCACTTCCCTGTAAGCAAAAAGGAGGTGGGGTAGGAATTTTTCCCAGTCCCGATGGGTGTCAGTAAAGGTGCTAAGCATCTGTTTTAAGGTGCCATTAAATCTTTCACACAAGCCATTCGTCTGGGGGTGGTAAGGTGAACTAACGATGGATTTGATGCTGCACAGTTTCCACAGCTGTTGGGTAACTTCTGCAGTAAACTGAGTGCCCTCATCCGAGACGATCTCTCTGGGAAAACCCATCCGAGAGAAGACTCGCATCAATGCCTCCGCCACCTTCTCTGCCTGAATATTAGTCAGAGCCACAGCTTCTGGATACCGTGTTGCATAATCCACTATAGTTAAAATATACCTTTTGCCTGACGGGCTGGGTTTGGCCAACGGTCCTATAATATCTACCGCTACCCTTCCGAACGGTTCTTCGATGATGGGTAGAGGTTGCAACTTAGCTTTACGGCGATCCCCTCTTTTACCTACTCGTTGGCATGTGTCGCATATTTGACAGTACTGCCTAACATCTTTAGAGATGCCAGGCCAAAAAAAAGTGTGGGTAAGCCTGTATCTGGTGCGGCTGAGCCCTAAGTGTCCTGCCAGGGGGATATCATGCGCGATCTGTAATAACTCCCTCCTGTACTTCTGTTGGACTACTAGCTGTCAGGCGGAGATAGGTGGGGACCCTGCTGTGACCCTTTCAGAGTCTCGGTACAATAATCCCTGCTGCCAAACATATCTCTCTCCTTCTTTTCCGGTTTGGGCCTGGTTAACTTTATCCCTATAAACCTGCAACGTAGGGTCACTAAGGGTTTCCTGCCCAAATGCTGCGGGGGTATCCCAGGGGATAGGGTGAACGTTTTGGGGAAGGGTTCTTACCTGGACCTCAGAGTGTGCCGGGTTGCTCAGGGAGTGGGCCTGTGACCTGGTGGTAACAGGATAGGTCTCGTTGGTACTCTGGGAAGGTACAAAAGCGGAAGTCATCGGGCCAAGATCATTTCCCAGCAAAACATCAGCGGGTAGGTCTTTTATCAACCCAACATTAACCATTCCCGCCCCCACACCCCAATGTAGATGTACCCTGGCTATGGGTAATTTGTGGATGGTCCCTCCCGCCACCGTACAGCTACAGAACCCCCAGTGCGGTCGTTCTCTGAAACCAGATGTCGTCGCACCAGGGTGTGGGTGGCACCGGAATCGCGCAGCCCCTGGGTCTCCTTGCCGTTGAGGATAACCATCTGCCTGTGATGCTGTCGATTATCAGTCTCCGCCTGTATTGGGTCTGCCTCGTGTAGAACACCCCAGTGTTCCTCTGGATCCTCTGCTCTGATGTTAAGCGGGACAGCCTCTGTATGGTAGTAGTGGGCGGCTGCCCGCGCTGGAGGAGGTGGACCTGGACAGATCCATGCAGCCTGGTTTCGGTTATGGGTACAGTCCCTCTGATAATACCCAAACTTTTTGCAGGCATGGCACTGTATGGTGCTGCGATTAGGGTATCTGTTTGCTGGGATACTAGGCAGGAGCCCTGTGCATTGTGGTGCTGGTGGCCCAGGGGGTATTGGTCTGGTATTGGGTCTGAAGCTTACCCTGGATTGTCTGCGGGCATCCTGGTAGTCATCTGCCTGTCCCGCTGCATCGGATAGAGTGGTAGGTTTCTGGTCCCTTACCCACTCCTGCACTTCTGGATTTAGTCCATTGAAAAATTGTTCCAGTAGAACCAGCTGGGTAATTTCCTCTGCTCAAAAAGCTTAACTTGCCTGTAGCCAGGCTAGGGCTGCCCTCTGCATGCGGCACGCCTATGAGTCTTTTTCCTGTTTTTTAGTGTCCCTGAATCGTCTCCTGTATGCTTCTGGGGTGATGGCATATCTTGCCAAAATTACCTTTTTCATCCGGTTATAGTCTGCAATCTCCTCATCAGGTACAGCTCTATATGCCTCTGCTGCACGGCCAGAGAGCTTACCAGCGAGGATCCGTACCCAGTCTGCTGGGGGTACCTGGTGTAGCCTGCACTGCCATTCAAAGTCTTGCAGAAAGCCGTCGATCTCATCCTCGGCTTCCACAAATTTTTTCAACGCATCATGCACTACCTTGACTTTGGGTTCAGGAACCGGAGTACTAGCTAGCGGTCTTTCCAATGCCCGCTGCTCTGCTATCCGGAGTTGGTTCTCTCTCTCTTCCCTTGCAGTGATTAAGCCATCCACCTGGTTCATGGTGGCCTGTACCAGCTCTATGGAGGGATTCTCTCCATAAAATGCTAGCCTGCGTTTCACCTCTCTGTCGAACTCTGGCTCTCTGGTTTCTGTAGCCATACTGCATGCCCGGTCTCCCTCGGTCAGTTCAGCAATTAGAACGGCCTTCGTTTTATTGCTGGCTATCTGCCCTCTCGCTTCCAGCAATTCCTTTAATGTTGTCCGTTTTAATCCAGCATAGTTCGTCTCCATTCACAGTTCCATTAAACGACCTGTTATCTGCTTGAACTGCTGCTGCTTTCTTCTGCTGCAAGGCTTGTATCCCGCTGCTTGCCACCAATTGTTGCGGAGCTTCAAGATATACCATCAATATCTCCACTGATTGCCTCCCTTTATATTCCCGCACATACTGCCTCACTTTGCGGTTTATACTTCTTCCTGGATGAGTTGTTCCTTCTCCTGATTCCTCAGATAAGTCTGTTTATTTGTGTTTACTTTCTGGCTTGATTGTAGGTGACCCTGACTCCGTCCGTATTAAGTGCAGGGAGCCGGTGGTCATGTCCCCTCACTATTATAGAGTTTTCAGGTGTCAGATAGTATAAGGTACGTAAGCTCCTTAGTTTGGGATCAAGCCAGTCGGATGTTTATTTATAAGTTCCAGCTTTCTGCAACACCATCCGTGACAATAATATGGCTGAGAGACTTTAGGGAAGCTCAAACATAGCTGTTTCTTCACAGTTATGATTGAACAAAGAATCACAGCCATTATGCAAACTGTGAAGGAGTTTAAGCATGCATGGGATAGGCATAAGGCCATCCTTCATATAAGATAGGGCCAGGGGCTATTCATAGTATTCAGTATATTGGGCAGACTAGATGGGCCAAATGATTCTTATCTGCCGACACATTCTATGTTTCTATGTTTTTGAAAACTTAGGTACGGTTTAAGTTTTATACAGAGCTGGTAAGTGGTCATGTTGGGCATTCATGTCTTCCATTGTAGTTGTTGACATGTAGTTGGTGAACACTTTGGCCCACATATACTAGTGTGTTTATGCCAAAAAACTGTCTAAAAAAGTAGTGCCATTTGGCGTATCTAGGGTTTCAAAATGTTTTTCCGACATGTGCAATGAGGAGGTGGGGCTTCAATGAAAGGGGCACCATCTTGTGCCAAAATTTTGGAGCAATTCTGGCATAAACATCTGTCTCAAAGTAAGCCAACCAATAGTTTATATAAAGTCGTAGGAAATTGTCTATACCTGCACCAGATTTATTATCCAGCCTAGGCCATTGATAAATCTGGTGCAGGACTAGACAGCTGGTCTAACCTTAGTAAATCTGGGATTTTCAACAAAATTCTATTATTAATATTCTAATACTAACAAATTCTATTACTAGAAAGTCCAATGATAAGACCAGTGCACTGGTGAATGAGAAAATTGGTCTGAACCTACAGCTTGCTGAGATAAAGGTTTCTTCCAAGACTCTAGTACAAACACTATCTATTATAAGAGGGAATCACCAAAGATATTTTATTTTTTGTCATATGCAATCTAGCTTCTCATATAGAAACAAAAGGAGGAATGTTTTTCCATTTTTTTATCGTATTTAGTCAAATGGCCTGAGATGACAGGGAAGATTTATCTTGCCATTAATTGTGCTGCATAAGCTATTAACAAACAAGAAGCATTGTTTTATGAATGGAAAAAGGGAAATGAAAAATTAATGATAATGTTTCCCAAATGCTTTATTAAATAGGTTATGTGCTTTAGAGGATTGAAAAGAGGACAGGAAGTCTCTTCCAGGGTATTTTAAAGAAGCAAATGTTTATCGAGAGAATAACAAGAAAAGATTCTGGTAATGGTTTAAACTTTCTTTGATTGCACATATTGGAAAAAGGGATTGTAGTAGACATCTACTGTAGACTCTTCATATAGATCTCCTTGGGCCCTCCATCTGGTAGCAATGAGTCTGATGATGGGGCTGGTATGGATATTGTATGGCGTATGTACAACATTCATGCGGCTGAGCAGAGCACGTATGTATATAGAAAGCTAGGGAAAGATAACTGTTGGCCGAAACAGCTTTGGTCCACATAGTTATCTTGTATATGACTGGCTTAAAGGACTATTCTAGCTGTTTGGAGAAATCTAACTGTTGACAGCAGCTGAAAAAAATCATACCGACCTGCTCCCTTCTAGTCCATACCAGCTTCCAGGCTACCTTCAGCATTCTTCTGGCCCCTGTCCTGTAAATCTCTGGACAGATGGAGTCACATTTGCCACTGGAGCCAATGACGTGTTCCCAAGCGGCAAGTGACCCAACAAGGACTCATGGAGCTGGAATTGAGCAGTGGGGAGCAGGTCACTATTATTTTTCAACACGTAGGCCACACAGTAAAAAATGTCCAAAAGCCTCTTCAAGGTTTAGAATAGCTTGGAATAGTTGTTGATTACCCCTTAACCTCCAAAACAATGATAGCAAATGTAATACAGGCCAGCAATCAGTTGATTTCTGATATACAGGAATAAAAACTGAAGACATACCAGGTAGGTGACCACTTAGGAACCAGTCTAGCACAAGGGGTGGGTGGGGGCATAATTTTATAACTGAAGTCAAACATTACCTTCATACACTTGCTGGGCACCTGTCGAGTACTGCGTAGTGAGTACACTCCTGGTGGGGGTTATTACAGTAACATCCAGTGGCATAACTAGAGTTCTATGGGCCCCAGGGCAAACTTTGAATTGGGGCCTCCCCACACCCACTATCGGTTTGAATGCGCTGTAGTACAATAATAAATATATAAAAATAACTGTCATAGCCGGGGAAAAGGAGACACCCACTGAGAAATGCTGGCGTCTCCTCCTCCCTGTACCAATGCTCGGTATTAACATATTGGGTGCCAAAACTTTGGGGGCTCACAGCGTGGCAGATGAGGGATCTTTCAAAAAAAGAACAATTCTGGCAGCGGAGGGTTCTCCACATCATGAAAAGGTTAAACGTGAAAAACATTAAAAACATGAATGATCCTCTTCAACACCACTTCCCTGTCTATCATAATACAATATAATGTACATCTAGTGTAGGACATGAACCTCATGGTTATTGCCAAAGTTTTGTCAGTGGCCCTCTCTCACTGTATATATTTCATTTTGCCCCCACTCCCTCTATATATTTCATTTTGCCCCCACTCCCTCTATATATAATTTTTTTTGCTCCTCTCTGTATATATTTCATTTTTCCCCCTCAGTATATAATGAATGATTTGCTGCCCCTGCCCTCTTATGGCTGGCGGGGGCCGACCTTTCTGAATTCAGACTATAGTGCCCCCCCCCAAGTATGAAGCCGGTGTGTGCATACATAAAAAATAAATAATACTTACTCTGTTCCGCTCCGTCTGTCTGCCTGTACTTGCGGGCTGCGGCCTTGAGTTCGGTAAGGTGCGCAATCCCGTCATATCCTCTGCAGCGCCGCGTCATCCTGTGATCCCGCGAGACCCGTGAACTCCAGCTCCAGGTCTCACGCTGACAACATGAATTGAATTGACAAATGGTGATGCAGTGCAGGAGAGGGTATGGGATGTGCGCAGGTAGCGCAGCCGCACTGTAGGCCAATTAAAATATAAGGTTGAAGAGAGGCCTGGACTAGCTACTAAAAGCACTTGCGGGGCTGCGGACCCCCCCCCCCCCCCCCTACATCCCCGCCAGGCCCGGTAACATCAATTCTGTCAAGGGTTACCCTCCAAGGGACAGTCTAAAAATCTGGAGATTGCAATGGGGAATATTTTGCCTTGTTCCCACAGTAGGATTTTGGAACAGCTTTTGGCCGAGCGATAGAAAACTGTATTTTTCATGCTATAAAGCGCACCTAAGTTTTGGAGTAAAATAAGAAAAAAAAATTTTCATCAGACCTCAGCTCAGACCCCCAATCGGACCCCCAATGTTAATCAGACCTCAGCTCAGAACCTCAATTAGACCCCCAATGTTAATCAGGCCTCAGTACAGACCCCCAATGTTAATAAGACCCCCAATCAGACCTCAGATCATTCCGCCTCATGTTTATAAGACCCCCAATCAGACCTCAGATCAGACCCCTATGTTAATAAGACCCCAATGTTAATCAGATAAGAGAAAAAAGAAATCAACTTACCTCTCTTGCTCCGTCCACCGCTGCTCCTGAGATTCAGGTCCTGCGCTTCCTGCTGCGCTGTGCTGTGAACCAACATCGCACAGCGTGAGGTCACAGAGTGAGTCAACGTCCTTGCGTTGTGCACGGCTCACAACACAGTGTGCGTCACCTGCAGAAGAAGACCAGAGAGCGGTGAGTGCAGAGCCCACACAGGGGGCGATGTATTCACTGGTCCCTGATCCTCCTGCACTAATAGCAGTGCTCATTAGTATTTGCTCCATAATACGCACTGACATTTTTCTCCTACTTTGGGGGGAAAAAGTGTGTCTAATAGGGCAAAAAATACGGTATTTTCTGTCTATTTTATCTCGCTTTAGGATCCATGTCCTCTAATTTTCTGACAACTGTCACTCAGGTTTTTTAACAACCAGCACTTGTCCAGAGCACTGTGTTGGGAATAATGACAGTAGAATATGAAAATTGTTTCCTTTATTAGGGTACTTCCACACTAGCGTTTAAGTTTTCCGGTATTGAGATGCATCATAGGGGCTCAATACCGGAAAAAACTCTTCAGTTTTGTCCCCATTCATTGTCAATGGGGACAAAACTGAACAGAACGGAATGCTCCAAAATGCATTTGATTCCTTTTAGTTGCGTTCCCAGACCGGAGAGCAAACCGCAACATGCTGCGGTTTGCTTTCCGTCCTGGGATGCGGAGCAAGACGGATCTGGCATGACCCCCAATGCAAGTCAATGGGGACGGATACGTTTTCTCTGTCACAATCTGACACAATAGAAACCGGATCTGTCCCCCTTTGACTTTCAATTAAGTTCATGACGGATCTGTCTTGGCTATGTTAAAGATAATACAACCGGATCCGTTCATAACGGATGCAGACGGTTGTATTATCAGTAACGGAAGCGTTTTTGCTAAACCCTGCCGGATCCAGCAAAAACGCTAGTGTAAAAGTAGCCTTATATCAGCTTTTTTCTTTGCGTAATGTCAGAACTTGCCGACTAAAACCAATGGAGCAGGTAAAGCTTACATTTTCTCTCATTAAGTACTGCTCTTAAGATGTTAAACACTCTATTCAAATAAATGGTTATAATTAATATATAAAAGGCCCACGGTTTCTAGTGCCATAAAATGAATAGATCATGTTCAGTGTGCAATTTGTACATTCCTGTTCATCCGCAATCCATTAGCTGCAATTATATTTTGATTACCATCATCACCTGAATTCTCTCCGAATTTTTTTAAATGTAGCAGTTAAGTCGCACTATGAAAAGTAGGACATTCGCCTTTTCTACATAACTACTAATGGCATAAAACAAGGCCATGCGCGGACACGTCTACAGTAGCCACTTTTGCAATCTTGCCTGTATTATAATCTATATATTCATGTAATGTGCAGCTTTCTATAAACGTTCTTTCTCCTAAGCGCTAAGGGAAATAACCTTGATATTGGCACGTCACTTGACCTACAAAGAATGCTTATGTTCCGACTGATATATTTGTCTTTGATGGTATCCGCTAACAAGCAATGTGAGACTCAACATGCTCAATACGGAATAAGCTGCAATATAGTATATAGTATTCGATTTCAGCAACTGTCTGTCATTAACTATCACCGTGCCATATGGACAACATCACCAGCACAGCATATATATACCGGTATTTGTTTTCATGATAATGGAAAATAACATACAGTATATCCGCTGCAGTATACAAAGCTTGTGTAACGTCTTAGGGCTGTATTACACCAACAGATTTTCTGACCAGTCATTTGGTCAGATGGCCTATTGGTCTGATTGGACAGATATTGGTCAGATAATCTGTCAGTGTAGTACAGCTTTTAGAACTGACCTAAAGCCTAGACTATGCCTTGGTATGTGAACACTGTGATATAAACATAATTAATTATAATTTATGATAATTGCTTTAAATATCTTGGGGGATTTACGAAGCCCTGTATGCCAGTTTTCTGCTCCAAAAAGGCATACATTTTGGTAAACCCCATATTTTGTTCAAATTTTTTTTTGTGTGCAATTTTAGGGCAAGTTCAGATCACCGTTTAGCTTTCCATTCTTCTGATCCTTCATAAGAACAGAAAAGTAAAAAAATAAACGGATCAGTTATTTTGAGGATCAGTTATGTTCGGTTAGCATCAGTTTGCGCTAAAAATAACTGATCCATCTTTTTTGAGCATCAGTTATGATCAATTTGGGTTAGGGCTCATCCAAACTACTGTATGTATTTTGCGGTCTGCAAAAAACGCATTCGCAAAAAATATGGATGATATCTGTGTGCATTCCGTATTTTGCAGAACGGAACAGCTGGCCCCTAATGGAACAGTCCAGTATGGCCGGACTAGGGCGCAGCTAAGGGGAGGCCAGCATGATTAGGGTTGGTTGTGAGGGTCAGGGAGGTTAGGGGTTAAGAGTTTTGAATGTGTAGTTAGGGGAGGGGTGCGTCGCATAGGGAGGGAGGAGTTCGGGGGGCTATTTAGAGGGGTGTTGCGAAGTGAGGGGTGCCATTTTGTGAACAGAGAAAAACTCCCACCCACCCTCCCATGTGTTGCAGGAAGGGGGGGGGGGGGGGGGGGTTAAGGTAGGGTAATGGATGGGAATGTGTTTTGTGGATGGGCAGGGTTGGTTTTTAAAAGAAGGAAAGAGATGTATATATATATATATATAAAAGAACAACAACAAAAAAAGATGAAAGTAGTGAGAAGTGGATATGGGGGGGATTGGTTCGGGTAGGGGGGAGGTTATGTCATGGCAGTCGTGGCGGCAGGAGGTACTGGAAGCTGGGAGTACGGATCAGGATTTGAGGTTGAGAGGGCCCCTTATGGTGGGGGCTGGACTCTCATGGTGGGACTTACCTGTTTGGTTTGGTGAGGCGTCCACCACCGGGTGTCTCTGAGCTAGTATACTGCGGCTGGAGGCAAGGTGGATTTGCCGTGTGGTTGTGTAGGTGGACAATTTGGGGGCTTCCAGGACCTCCTTCGTCTGTGGTTATGTTATACAGTCAGGTCCATAAATATTGGGACTTCGACCCAATTGTAACATTTTTGGCTCTATAGACCACCACAATGGATTTGAAATGAAACAAACAAGATGTGCTTTAACTGCAGACTGTCAGCTTTAATTTGAGGGTATTTACATCCAAATCAGGTGAATGGTGTAGGAATTACAACAGTTTGCATATGTGCCTCCCACTTGTTAAGGAACCAAAAGTAATGGGACAGAATAATAATCTTAAATCAAACTTTCACTTTTTAATACTTGGTTGCAAATCCTTTGCAGTCAATTACAGCCTGAAGTCTGGAACGCATAGACATCACCAGACGCTGGGTTTCATCCCTGGTGATGCTCTGCCACGCCTCTACTGAAACTGTCTTCAGTTCCTGTTTGTTCTTGGGGCATTTTCCCTTCAGTTTTGTCTTCAGCAAGTGAAATGCATGCTTAATCGGATTCAGGTCAGGTGATTGACTTGGCCTATGCATAACATGCCACTTTTTTCCCTTAAAAAACTCTTTGGTTGCTTTTGCAGTATGCTTTGGGTCATTGTCCATCTGCACTGTGAAGCGCCGTCCAATGAGTTCTGAAGCATTTAGCTGAATATAAGCAGATAATATTGCCCGAAACACTTCAGAATTCATCCTGCTGCTTTTGTCAGCAGTCACATCATCAATAAATACAAGAGAACCAGTTCCATTGGCAGCCATACATGCCCACGCCATGACACTACCACCACCATGCTTCACTGATGAGGTGGTGTGCTTAGGATCATGAGCAGTTCCTTTCCTATTCCATACTCTTCTCTTCCCATCACTTTGATACAAGTTGATCTTGGTCTCATCTGTCCATAGGATGCTGTGCCAGAACTGTGAAGGCTTTTTTAGATGTCGTTTGGCAAACTCTAATCTGGCCTTCCTGTTTTTGAGGCTCACCAATGGTTTGCATCTTGCGGCGAACCCTCTGTATTCACTCTGGTGAAGTCTTCTCTTGATTGTTGACTTTGACACACATACACCTACCTCCTGGAGAGTGTTCTTGATCTGGCCAACTGTTGTGAAGGGTGTTTTCTTCACCAGGGAAGGAATCCTTCGGTCATCCACCACAGTTGTTTTCCGTGGTCTACCGGGTCTTTTGGTGTTGCTGAGCTCACCGGTGCGTTCCTTCTTTTTAAGAATGTTCCAAATAGTTTTTTGGCCACACCTAATGTTTTTGCTATCTCTCTGATGGGTTTATTTTGTTTTTTTAGCCTAATGATGGCTTGCTTCACTAATAGTGACAGCTCTTTGGATCTCATCTTGAGAGTTGACAGCAACAGATTCCAAATGCGAATAGCACACTTGAAATTAACTCTGGACCTTTTATCTGCTCATTGTAATTGGGATAACGAGGAATAACACACACCTGGCCATGGAACAGCTGAGAAGCCAATTGTCCCATTACTTTTGGTCCCTTAACAAGTGGGAGGCACATATGCAAACTGTTGTAATTCCTACACCGTTCACCTGATTTGGATGTAAATACCCTCAAATTAAAGCTGACAGTCTGCAGTTAAAGCACATCTTGTTTGTTTCATTTCAAATCCATTGTGGTGGTGTATAGAGCCAAAAATGTTAGAATTGTGTCGATGTCCCAATATTTATGGACCTGACTGTATATATGTTATGTATTTATGTTAATAATAAATGGCTGCTGTGGCCAATTAAATCCATTTGAGGAGTTGTGTGGTTATTTTAGGGATAATGCTGAGGGGATCAGGGGGGGAGGACAGGTAGAACATGGTAGGTAAAGGAAGAGTGGTAAGACCCGGGATATCAGCCAATACCTTAATCATATCCTTGTCCGTAATGTGGACAATAATAGGACGTGTTAAAAATTTTTTGCGAAACGGAAATACGGACATATGGAAACTTCAGGTTTTTTTCGCAGACCCATTGAAATGAATGGTTCCACATACGGTCCGCAAAAAAAAAAAAAAAACGGAACGGACACGGAAAGAAAATATGTTTGTGTGCATGAGCCCTTAGTTTGTGTCGCTTCCATCAGAGATCAGTTATTTTGGACAGGAGAAAAACTCCTGCCTGGACTTTTTCTCCCGTCAAACGGATCCGTTTTTCTTTTGTTCTGGCAGATCAGAAGAACAGAAAGCTAAACGGTGATGTGAACTTGGCCTAATGCTATTCTTGCCACTTTTGAAAAATGGGTGGGATTCTAGTAGTAGTTATGTAGGAGAATAGGTGTACACCAGATTTATCAAATGCAACTTTTAAAAATCTCCAGCAGGAAGGTGGTGAAAAAACTTTCTTATAGATCTTTAGGTAGAGTGTTATTTTCAAAGATAGGCAAATTTATTAAATGACGTGAGCGTGACATTTGATAAATTTGGCACCAATTATGGCAACTCGGTTTGCCTTATAAACTTTCACTCATGATAAATATCTCCCCTTGTGTTAACTATTCTATGTCCAGTACCTCTACATTTTAACCTAGTATGGCTCCTGCACACTGCCATATTAGGGCTCCATTTTGAATGGAGCCATGATAGGGCTCCCAATGAGGTACAGTACAGACCAAAAGTTTGGACACACCTTCTCATTCAAAGAGTTTTCTTTATTTTCATGACTATGAAGGCATCAAAACTATGAATTAACACGTGGAATTATATACATAACAAACAAGTGTGAAACAACTGAAAATATGTCATATTCTAGGTTCTTCAAAGTAGCCACCTTTTGCTTTGATTACTGCTTTGCACACTCTTGGCATTCTCTTGATGAGCTTCAAGATGTAGTCACCTGAAATGGTCTTCCAACAGTCTTGAAGGAGTTCCCAGAGATGCTTAGCACTTGTTGGCCCTTTTGCCTTCACTCTGCGGTCCAGCTCACCCCAAACCATCTCGATTGGGTTCAGGTCCGGTGACTGTGGAGGCCAGGTCATCTGGCGCAGCACCCCATCACTCTCCTTCATGGTCAAATAGCCCTTACTTTCAAAGTTTTCCCAATTTGTCGGCTGACTGACTGACTTTCATTTCTTAAAGTAATGATGGCCACTCGTTTTTCTTTACTTAGCTGCTTTTTTCTTGCCATAATACAAATTCTAACAGTCTATTCAGTAGGACTATCAGCTGTGTATCCACCTGACTTCTCCTCAACGCCACTGATGGTCCCAACCCCATTTATAAGGCAAGAAATCCCACTTATTAAACCTGACAGGGCACACCTGTGAAGTGAAAACCATTTCAGGGGACTACCTCTTGAAGCTCATCAAGAGAATGCCAAGAGTGTGCAAAGCAGTAATCAAAGCAAAAGGTGGCTACTTTGAAGAACCTAGAATATGACATATTTTTAGTTGTTTCACACTTGTTTGTTATGAATATAATTCCACATGTGTTAATTCATAGTTTTGATGCCTTCAGTGTGAATCTACAATTTTCATAGTCATGAAAATAAAGAAAACTCTTTGAATGAGAAGGTGTGTCCAAACTTTTGGTCTGTACTGTACATGGGACCTCTTCTGTACCTCCAAATGCCTCTGATTTCATATGAAATAATAAACAGGTTTTCTTCTGTCTGGCTCCATATGAATATAGCATAAAATAATTGTGCTCCGTCGGACTCCTGAAGCTTTTAAGGGAAATATCTATGTACCTTATGGAGCCTGGACTGTACTAGAGAGCCTTACAGTCTCCATGCACTGCAAAACAGGATCCATACATGTGGCTTATGTGCATGAGCCATAATGGGGTTCCAACCATAAGATGCCACAACATTCTTATGTGTCATTTGCATCGTAATTCTTCGATTAATGGTAATTTACCTGCAGTCCAATAGGTCATTAACGTGTATTCTCGGAAAACACCTTTAAAGGGTTAAGAATTGAATTCACTATGTCTCGTAAGGACACTATTATGGGATTAATGCGTGGAGGTGACAAAACAACATAAAGTCAATGTCACATAGACTACAGACATGTGTAATATCAAACAGAAAAACCATGGATATTATTCATATCATGCATCTTTGCAGCATTTCAGCTATTGAAACAGCACCAGGTCTGCATTTTTATTTCCAGTCTCGGTACGTTACAATATTCTATTAGTTATAGATTCAAATTTCAACAATCAGTTTCCTAATCACTAGAAGATAATATACAATAAGAAAGAATGTATTGGGTCTTTTCACACTGATTAAGGATCAGCCCAATTCCACTTTATAATAATTTAGTGCATTTTTATTAAAATAAATCCCTATTACTCCTCTCCTCTCACAGTTTAATCCCAATTTTCCTTAAAAGGTCTTTCTCATCTACATTATCTTGCCCTTTGCTTCTATACTTGACCTTATATCAGTCCCTAAATGCTACTTTATCATTCCTACCCCCGACACTGCTGCACATTTAGGTGCAGCCAATCCCAACTGGAAAGACTATAGCTGACCGAGTACTCAGCCCTACTATTCATCAGCAGAAGCCCTACTTCCATGCTCTAGGTCATTATCCTCTTCTTTAACTGCCTCTCTGGTGTGGCACATGCTGCAGTTAAAATTTCAGAATATACTTTCTTGACATGAGTTTAAAGGGGGTGTATGCTTTTTTATATTGATGACCTATGCTCTGAATCAGATTTTCGAGAGAACGCAGTGTTCGTAAGCATGATGGGTTGTCTTCATTGTTTACCTGCTCGCCGTCACAACTGCAGCGGTGAGCAGTGTAATTACATCTCCTGCAATGGGTTGGCTATGTCCTATTTACTTGACTAGGAAGGAGTCATCCCATTGAAGTGAATGGGGACAGAGCAGTTGTAATTACACTCTCACCACTGCAGTAACATGTATAGCTTGGAAGAAAGACGAGACAGAGGGGATATGATAGAAACTTTTAAATACATAAAGGGAATCAACAAGGTAAAAGAGGAGAGAATATTTAAAAGAAGAAAAACTGCTACAAGAGGACATAGTTTTAAATTAGAGGGGCAAAGGTTTAAAAGTAATATCAGGAAGTATTACTTTACTGAGAGAGTAGTGGATGCATGGAATAGGCTTCCTGCAGGAGTGGTAGCTGCAAATACAGTGAAGGAGTTTAAGCATGCATGGGATAGGCATAAGGCCATCCTTCATATAAGATAGGGCCAGGGGCTATCCATAGTATTTAGTATATTGGGCAGACTAGATGGGCCAAATGGTTCTTATCTGCCGACACATTCTATGTTTCTATGTTTCTATGAGCCAGTAAACAATGAAGACAGAACAGCCCTCGTACAAGCGCTGTGGGTCTCTTCAAAAGTTTGTGGGTCTCTTCAAAAATTGATTGGTAGGTGTGCCAGGAGCCGGCCCCCGCCAATATGATATTGATTACCTATCATGAGGATAGGTTTTCAATGTATAAAAAGCCATCAAATCATTATGAAAGGGGTTATCCTATAAAAATTATTACGGTAGGTGATAAATATTGGCATGTGCACTACCACTTCATTCCGAGAGGGCTCTTGGTTATTGTTTGTTTTTGGCTTTGCGGGTGGGGTGCACAGCTAGGGGCGGATTGGAAATCTAAAGTGGCCCCTAAATTTTTTTTTTTAAAGTGGCCCCATATGGTAGGAGGGTCTAAATTGACAGGAGGCAGGGCAAGAAAAGTAGAGGGGTCATTAATACTATGCAAAATAACACATACTACAGTACCGCACAATATATTTACTCAAAATCTGTCCCTGTGAGTTGGCTATCAATAGCGGCCATTTTCTCTCCTCTTCTTCCAGTTGTCGCTGATTAAGTTATGGAGCAGGAGGTGAGATGCGGGACATAGTTGAATTCAGAAGGGTATGTCACTGAGTACCTGATTCTCACACTGTTAATTGCCACTGTTAGTTTATTATGTACCCAGCCAGCGGCAGAAATGTGGGCTTGGGCGGCCTTTCAAGGGGTATTCCAGTTTTGACAAGTAAATGCAATTTTTTTGTGTCATGAAACATTGCACAATTTTGTAATGTAGGTCTTGTATCAATACCTTCTCCTTCTAGATCCGTGTTTGCTCATCCGCATGATGGAGGACCAGCAAGCTTAATAACAAAACCTTTTTCTCTTTTATTGTTTTATGTAGCATTTGCAGTCAGAGTGGAATATAGTTCCCAACCTCCATAATTTTTGAAACATTATTTGTTCAGCCCTGTATTGATTCTGGCTCATGGATATACCAAGTGCTGTGACAACTGAGTCATTCTGATATTTGGGGTAAGCTATCTATTTCCCTTCCTGGAAATGTTCTTTCATGTGATGACAAAGCTTAAAGGAATATTTTTAAAGGGATGCTTTCATCAATAAATATATATATATATATATATATAGTAATCAACCTATATGTAAATAATATATACAGTTGCAAGAAAAAGTATGTGAACCCTTTGGAATGATATGGATTTCTGCACAAATTGGTCATAAAATGTGATCTGATCTTCATCTAAGTTTTTATTGAACACACCATGTAAACATTCACAGTGCAGGTGGAAAAAGTATGTGAACCCTTGGATTTAAAGGGAATCTGTCACCTATTTTGAGCATATAAAACTGTTAACATAGCAATGTTCAATAAAGTACCTTCATTCCAGTATGTGTCTTCTTTCCTTTATTCAAGTTTTCATTTAGATCAAAAAGCGATTTTTCTGATATGCTAATTAAGCTTCAAGGTGCCCAGAGGGGCGTTATTACTCTCCTCTAGTCCACAGTAACGTCCTCCTTTCTTGCCCTCCGAAATCTCGCACAGCCGCAGTATCGCTGACTCCCTGCGCCTGTACGATACTCCGGCTCCTGAGGGCAACAGCCTCAATAGTGTCACTGGGCATGCGCCGAGCCCAGTGACGTAATCAGAGCGCTGTTGCCTCAGGAGCCGGAGTATCGTACAGGTGCAGCCAGTCAGCGATACTGCGGCTGCGCGAGATTTCGGAGGGCAAGAAAGGAGGACGCAAGGATCGTGGGGTGAATAAATTACATGACGTAGCGGAGGGGGCGGCGCCGTTCGGCAAGGATGTGGGAGTAAATTTATTTGTGAGGAGGAGTGCTGGGCTTTAAAGATAGGCGGGCTGGGCACTGCAAGGGGGCCTTACTGGGCACTAGAGGAGAGTAATAACGCCCCTCTGGGAACCTTGAAGCTTAATTAGCATATCAGAAAAATCGCTTTTTGATCTAAATGAAAACTTGAATAAAAGAAAGAAGACACATGCTGGAGTGAAGATACTTTATTGAACATTGCTATGTTAACAGTTTTATATGCTCAAAATAGGTGACAGATTCCCTTTAATAACTGGTTGAACCTCCTTTGGCAGCAATAACTTCAGCCAAACGTTTCCTGTAGTTGCAGATCAGACGTGCACAAAGGTCAGGAGTAATTCTTGACCATTCCTCTTTACAGAACTGTTTCAGTTCAGCAATATTCTTGGGATATCTGGTGTGAATCACTTTCTTGAGGTCATGCCACAGCATCTCATTTGGGTTGAGGTCAGGACTTTGACTGGGCCACTCCAGAAGGCGTATTTTCTTCTGTTTAAGCCATTCTGTTGTTGATTTACTTCTATGCTTTGGGTCGCTGTCCTGTTGCAACACTCATCTTCTGTTGAGCTTCAGCTTGTGGACAGATGGCCTTAAGTTCTCCTGCAAAATGTCTTGATAAACTTGGGAATTCATTTTTCCTTCGATGATAGCAATCCGTACAGGCCCTGACGCAGAAAAGCAGCCCCAAACCATGATTCCCCCACCACATACTTCACAGTTGGGATGAGGTTTTGATGTTGGTGTGCTGTGCCTCTTTTTCTCCAAATATAGTGTTGTGTGTTTCTTCCAAACAACTCAACTTTGGATTTATCTGTCCACAGAATATTTTGCCAGTACTGCTGTGGAACATCCAGGTGCTCTTGTGCAAACTGTAAACGTGCAGCAATGTTTTTTTTGGACAGCAGTGGCTTCCTCTGTGGTATCCTCCCAGGAAATCCATTCTTGTTTAGTGTTTTACATATCGTAGATTCGCTAACAGGGATGTTAGCATATGCCAGAGACTTTTGTAAGTCTTTAGCTGACACTCTAGGATTCTTCTTCACCTCATTGAGCAGTCTGTACTGTGCCCTTGCAGTCATCTTTACAGGTAGTAGCGGCAGTGCTGAACTTTCTCCATTTATAGACAATTTGTCTTAACGTGGACTGATGAACAGCAAGGCCTTTGGAGATACTTCTATAACCCTTTCCAGCTTTATGCAAGTCAACAATTCTTAATCGTAGGTCTTCTGAGAGCTCTTTTGTGCGAGGCATCATTCACATCAGGCCATGCTTCTTGTGAAAAGCAAACCCAGAACTGGTGTGTGTTTTTTATAAGGCAGGGCAGCTGTAACCAACACCTCCAATCTCATCTCATTGATTGGACTCCAGTTGGCTGACACCTCACTCCAATTAGCTCTTGGAGATGTCATTAGTCTAGGGGTTCACATACTTTTTCCACCTGCACTGTGAATGTTTACATGGTGTGTTCAATAAAAACATGGTAACATTTAATTCTTTGTGTGTTATTAGTTTAAGCAGACTGTGATTGTCTATTGTTGTGACTTAGATGAAGATCAGATCACATTTTATGACCAATTTGTGCAGAAATCCATATCATTCCAAAGGGTTCACATACTTTTTCTTGCAACTGTATACAGTGTGTGTGTATATATATATATAGCCTGTAAAAGAGGGTCTCTCACCTATGTCACGCTCAGCACATGGGTGAATACATTTTTTCACCAATTGGAAGTGCTGCGAGAATAAAGCAAACCGCAGCGCTTCCAATTGGTGAAAAAATGTGAAGTCCTTTATTCACCCATGTGCTGAGCGTGACATAGGTGAGAGACCCTCTTTTACAGGCTATCACTTTGAACACAGATGTAAGGGAATCATTAATTATTATTAATTATGCACTATGACATGTTTTTAGATGTTTTTTATAAGGTGGCAGTCAGATGGACACAGATTATGACACTGTATACTTGGTAGAAATTGAAATTTATATACGATTAGTTTTTTGATACAGTCCTGATCAAAAGCTTAAGACCACTTGAAAAATAGCAAAAAATCATATTTAGCATGGCTGGAACTTAACAAGGTTCCAAGTAGAGCTTCAACATGCAACAAGAAGAAATGGGAGTGAGACAAAACATTTTTTGAGCATTCATTTTAATGAAAACAACGAATAAACTGAAACAGGCTGTTTTTCAGCTGATCAAAAGTTTAGGACCACACCTCTCAAAAAAAACTAAACCCCCCCAAAACAGAAATCCAACTTCCAAATATGAACTCAGTAATGAGTAGCTCCGCCGTTATTGTTTATTGCTTCAAAAATTCGTTTCGGCATGCTTGATGCAAGCGTTTCCATGAGGTGAGTGGGAACATTTCTCCAAGTGGTGAAGACGGCCACACGAAGGCCATCTACTGTCTGGAACTGTTGTCCATTTTTGTAAACTTCCCTTGCCATCCACCCCCAAAGGTTCTCAATTGGATTTAGATCAGGGGAACATGCAGGATGGGCCAAAAGAATGATGTTATTCTCCTGGAAGAAGTCCCTTGTCCTGTGGGCATTTTGTACTGTAGCGTTGTCCTGTTGAAAAACTCAGTCGTTACCACACAGACGAGGGCCCTCAGTCATGTGGAATGCTCTCTGCAACATCTGGACATAGCCAGCGGCCGTTTGACGCCCCTGAACTCCCTGAAGCTCCATTTTTCCACTGAAGGAAAAAGCACCCCAGATCATTATGGTGCCCCCTCCACTGTGGCGGGTAGAAAACATCTCAGGTGGGATCTGCTTGTCATGCCAGTAACGTTGGAAACCATCAGGACCTTCAAGGTAAAAAAAATTCTCATCAGAGAATAAAACTTTCTTCCACCTTGAATGTCCCATGTTTGGTGCTCTCTTGCAAAGTCCAAACGAGCAGTTCTGTGGCGTTCAAGGAGACGAGGTCTTTGAAGACGTTTTTTGTTTTTGAAGCCCTTCAGTCTCAGATGCCGTCAGATGGTTATGGGGCTGCAGTCAGCACCAGTAAAGGCCTTAATTTGGGTCGAGGATCGTCCAGTGTCTTGACGGACAGCCTATTGGATCCTCCGGCTCAGTGCTGATGAAATTTTTTTAGGTCTTGCATTTGACTTTTTTGTTCCATAACCCTCAGGGTCATTTAAGAAATTCCAAATTACTGTCTTACTGCGTCCTACCTCAGCAGCGATGGCGCGCTGTGAGAGACCCTGCTTATGCAGTTCAACAACCCGACCACGTTCAAAAAGGGAGAGTTTTTTTGCCTTTTCCATCACAACGTGTGACTACCTGACAGAAAATGACAATGAATCCACATCTTTGCACAGATTTGGCCTTTTAAAGGCATGTGGTCCTAAACTTTTGATCAGCTGAAAAACAGCTTGTTTCAGTTTAATCATTATTTTCAAATAATTGAATGCTCAAAAAATGTTTTGTCTCACTCCCATTTCTTCTTGTAGCATGTTGAAGCTCTACTTGGAACCTTGCTAAGATCCACCAATGTAAAATAAGATTTTTTGCCATTTTTCAAGTGGTCTTAATCTTTTGATCAGGACTGTATGTGATATCATGTTATTCTGATTGTTCTATTTAATGATACTTAATCATGTAAGTGTTTGGTACCCTATATATATGCACTGAGTTTTTGTAAATGTTGCTTGAGAACTGTCACAGTAATCGGACTTAAACGTCGCGTGGGTGAATAAAGGACTTTACATTTTGTCACCAATTGGAAGTGCTGCAGTTTTCTTCATTCTATTGATGGAACAGTGGTAAAGTTTATACTGCTGGCACTCCTCTTTTTTATACTAAAGGTGTGCTGCCCTGGATTTGTTTGTTTGTGTGTGTGTGTGTGTGTGTGTGTATATATATATATATAAAGAAAAAGTTCAGGCAGCACTCCTTGTTAACTCAGCCGTAGCTGTGCGGTGCCAGCGGTGGTCCCTGGATTCAGGACTTTGAAATAATGAAGAAAATCCGCAGCACTCCTTGAAGTATAGAAAAATGTAGTTTTATTCACACATATATATATATATATTTTTTTTTTTATAAAAACACTGGTGAATTTTTTTGGGGACATTATTTTTTGAAGTCACTCCATGGATTCTACTTCATGTCTTGGATCTTTAACTTCCTCCTTTGTGTGGACTTTTATCATGGCAAACAGTCTTGCTGATCTTTTTCAGTCCGACCAGAGAGAGCCCCCCTTCCCCCAGTGACTCAAATAGAGCATCACACATTAAACTAATCAACACGATGCTCTTCTGTGGATATCTTTATCCTGGCCTATCAAGAGCACAACAGAGTGTCATGCTGTTAAAATCAGGATTAGGCCTCATGCACACGACCGTTATTCTGGTCCGCATCCGAGCTGCAGTTTATGCGGCTCGGGTGCGGACCCATTCACTTCAATGGGGCCGCAAAAGATGCGGATAGCACTCAGTGTGCTGTCCGCATCCGTTGCTCCATTCCGTGGCCCTGCAAAAAAAAGATATATAACATGTCCTATTCTTATTTAAAGAATAGGCATTTCTACAATGGGCCGCCTGTTTTGTTCCGCAAATTGCGGAAGGCACACGGCGGCTTCCGTGTTTTGCGGATCCGCAAAAAACAGAACAGTCGTGTGCCTTACCCTTCACATAACCTCTTCCTCTTATAGACTGTCATTGCATTATCTATCTATATAGGAGGTCTTATCATTTGTGTTGACTTCTATCAGAAGGATAGTATTTTAATGTAATTGTGAATGGCACAGTACAGCTGAAATCAAAAAGAAAACCAGCCATGTACAGAGCTATATTGTTTCCATGAAACTTTTGTATCTTTCAAAGCATTTCCAGTGAATATGCTGGTAAGGTTATCAGCAACATAGTGTAATAGTATGCAGCCATGTTATTCTCTCTTTCATGTGTAGATTTGAATATATGGTGACATAATTTGGGAGATTCTTCTGGCATGACAAGTAACAAGTGAGAAGATCCGACTTCTTCCGTTAACCCTCTCTTGCTGAATTGTCAGTAGATGTTGACATGTCAGAAGACAGATCAGAAGATATCAGAAAATAAGCATATTTATCCTTTAAACTCTTCTGAATTGTTTCAAGTCTAGGCAAGTGTTGTGAGCAAATGTATTTTACATACACTTATCAGGGCTGAGACAAAGGGTAGGCACAGTAGGCAACTGCCAGGGGAGCCACCTCACAACATAAAAAGCAACATAATTGCAAAAATTTGACACATGTCAAATAACAAAAAACTGTGACTAGCAATTATTCCTGAAGGCACATATTACTACAGGGCTATAGAAGGGCACATTCAACCATAAAATCATATCTGTACAGGTCCTGAAATCAGAGGGTACAGCAGCAAGGCTCCACAGAGGAGAGAGTGTCTAAGGCTACTTTCCCACTTGCGGCAGAGGAATCCGGTAGGCAGTTCCGTTGCCGGAACTGCCTGCCGGATCCGTAAAAATATATGCCAACTGATGGCATTTGTAATATGGATCAGGATCCTGATCCGTCTTACAAATGCATTGCCAGTGTCATCCGGAAAAACGAATCCGACATTGATTCTTTTCAAATTTGCGCAGACCTGTAGGATGGATCCGGCATTCCGGTATTTTAAATGCCAGATCTGGCACTAATACATTCCTATGGATAAAAATGCCGGATCCAGCATTCAGGCAAGTGTTCAGTTTTTTGGGCCGGAGATAAAACTGTAGCCTGCTGCGGTTTTATCTCTGTCCTGATTAGTCAAAAAGACTGAACTGAAAACATCCTGATGCATCCTGAACGGATTGCTCTCCATTCAGAATGCATTAGGATAAAACTGATCAGTTCTTTTCCGGTATAGAGCCCCTAGGACGGAACTCTATGCCGGAAAAGAAAAACGCTAGTGTGAAAGTACCCTAAGGCAGGGATCAGCAACCTCCAGCATTCCTGCAGTTCTGAAACTACTTCTATGGCCTTATGCACAAGGCCGTTGTGCGGCCGTGGCCGTATTGCGGCCCGCCAGCCGTGTGCACCCCGGATCACGGATGCGGACCCATTCACTTGAATGGGTCTGCAATTCTGGAGAAGTGGAACGGAGTCACGAAACAGAACACCTGGAAGCACTACAGAGTTTCTTTCCGTTGTTCCGCAACTCAAAT
The DNA here is from genome assembly GCF_905171765.1 of Bufo bufo. Taxonomy (NCBI): domain Eukaryota; kingdom Metazoa; phylum Chordata; class Amphibia; order Anura; family Bufonidae; genus Bufo; species Bufo bufo. The sequence continues at coordinate 426,425,978 of NC_053393.1, forward strand.
AAATATGACATGTATAGTGCCCCCAGCAGTAACAAGGCCCCTCTATAAGGTACCCCAATAAGAGCCCGTAATAGTAATAAATTCCCCTATAGTATCTGCAGTAGTTATAAAATGCCTCCTATAGTGGTTCAAGTATTTATAAAGACCCCTGCAGTAGCCCCAGTATTTATAAAGACTGGTCGCAGTGTCCCCTCTGTATTATTATACAGTTGCAAGAAAAAGTATTTGAACCCCTTGGAATGATATGGATTTCTGCACAAATTGGTCATAAAATGTGATCTGATCTTCATCTAAGTCACAACAATAGACAATCACATTCTGCTTAAACTAATAACACACAAAGAATTAAATGTTACCATGTTTTTATTGAACACACCATGTAAACATTCACAGTGCAGGTAGAAAAATTATGTGAACCCCTAGACTAATGACATCTCCAATAGCTAATTGGAGTGAGGTGTCAGCCAACTGGAGTCCAATCAATGAGATGAGATTGGAGGTGTTGGTTACAGCTGCCCTGCCCTATAAAAAACACACACCAGTTCTGGGTTTGCTTTTCACAAGAAGCATTGCCTGATGTGAATGATGCCTCGCACAAAAAAGCTCTCAGAAGACCTACGATTAAGAATTGTTGACTTGCATAAAGCTGGAAAGGGTTATAAAAGTATCTCCAAAATCCTTGCTGTTCATCAATCCACGGTAAGACAAAATGTCTATAAATGGAGAAAGTTCAGCACTGCTGCTACTCTCCCCAGGAGTGGCCGTCCTGTAAAAATGACTGCAAGAGCACAGCACAGACTGCTCAATGAGGTGAAGAAGAATCCTATAGAGTGTCAGCTAAAGACTTACAAAAGTCTCTGGCATATGCTGACATCCCTGTTAGCGAATCTACGATATGTAAAACACTAAACAAGAATTGATTTCATTGGAGGATACCACAGAGGAAGCCACTGCTGTCCAAAAAAAACATTGCTGCACGTTTACAGTTTGCACAAGAGCACCTGGATGTTCCACAGCAGTACTGGCAAAATATTCTGTGGACAGATGAAACCAAAGTTGAGTTGTTTGGAAGAAACACACAACACTATGTGTGGAGAAAAAGAGGCACAGCACACCAACATCAAAACCTCATCCCAACTGTGAAGTATGGTGGTGGGGGCATCATGGTTTGGGGCTGCTTTGCTGCGTCGGGGCCTGGACGGATTGCTATCATCGAAGGAAAAATGAATTCCCAAGTTTATCAAGACATTTTGCAGGAGAACTTAAGGCCATCTGTCCACCAATTTGTGCAGAAATCCATATCATTCCAAAGGGTTCACATACTTTTTCTTGCAACTGTATATAATGACCCCCTCTGTATAGTCTACTTTCACACTTGTGTTTTGGCTTTCCGTTTGTGAGATCCGTTCAGGGCTCTCACAAAAGGTCCAAAACGGATCAGTTTGCATTCTAATGCATTCTGAATGGAAAATAATCCGTTCAGAATGTATCAGTTTGCCTACGTTCCGTCTCCATTCCCCTATAGAGACGGACATCAAAACGCTGCTTTCAGCGTTTTGGTGTCCATCTGATAAAACTGAGCCAAACGGATCCATCCTGGCACACAATGTAAGTCAATGGGGACGGATGCGTTTTCTCTGACACAATCTGGCACAATAGAAAACGGATCCGTCTCCCATTGACTTTCAATGGTTTTCAAGACTGATCCATCTTGGATATTTTAAAGATAATACAAACAGATGTATTATCTGAATGGATCCTTCCATGACGGATCTGCACAAAACGCGAGTGTGAAAGTAGCCTTAGTACATTGGCCCCCTCTCTATTATTATATATTGTATTATTAGTATAATGAATCCCTCTGTATATGAAGTATTGCCCCCCTCTGTATATGAAGTATTGTCCCCCTCTGTATATGAAGTATTGGCCCCCTCCGTATATGAAGTATTGGCCACCTGCACTGTCCGTGGATTGATTCTCTTCTGTGCTTGTGCTGAACACGTTGACTTACTGTTCAGAGCATGTGCAGGAGAAAATCCATCCAAGGACAGCACAGGAAGAAGTACAGCATCTTTTCAGACATTTTTCCATAGACTTCTCTATAGGAACAAATGAAAGTCAGAAAAAAATGTTGTGTGACCAAAAAGATATAGGAGAGATTTATCAAACTGCTGTAAAGGAAAACAGGCTTAGGGTACTTTCACACTAGCGTTGTTTGAATCTGGCGGGCAATTCCATTGCTGGAACTGCCCGCCAGATCCGGATAAACGTGTGAAAATGGATTACATTTGAATCCTGATCAGGATTCTAATCACAATGAAAAAATGCATTGGAAAAAACGGATCCGCCATTTATGTTTGACGGAACACACGGCGCCGGATACGGCATTAATGCAAGTCAATGGGAAAAATGACAGATCCGGCGTTCAGTCAAAGTGTTCTGGATTTTTGGCCGGAGGTAAAAATACAACATGCTACGGTTTTCTGAAAAGCCTGATCAGTAAAAAAGACTGAACTGGATGCATCCTGATGCATCCTGAACGGATTACTCTCTATTCAGAATGCATGGGGATAAAACTGATCAGTTCTTTTCCGGATTTGAGCCCCTAGGACAGAACTCAGCGCCGGAAAAGAAAAACACTAGTGTGAAAGTACCCTTAGTTGCCAATAGCAACCAAATGTGAACTTATGTAGGTAAAACACCGTTCTGTTCTAAAATCTACATTATAATTCTCAGATGCGGCAGCTTTACACACGGCCAATGAGATAAACAGGATTCTCTGATTCCAGAAGGTTCAGGGGAGGCTTTCTGTACTTTTAACCCTTGCTGTGATATATTTTTACGTTATGATGGATAATTATGGTTTCCTGTGGCCAGTCTGTATGGGTTTCAATCTCTTTCTATTTCCCTTGCTGTCTTTTCTTTTAGCAATGCTGAACTAAATATAGTGGTTGAGTTTGACATTGCCTATCATTATGCACATCTTTTGCAAGTCAGGAGTTCATCAGATATGCCCTAGTAGCTAACACATTTTGAAGCCGTCTCTTTGCTCAGATATAACTAGGCAGTATGTGAACTGCGTGAGCTGCAGTGACCGCATATTGCAGCCTGTTACCAATTTCTGTAGCTGTTCAGATCTCTTTCTTGCGATTAATAGAAGCCATGACAGTACATATAACATGTAGAGAGGGACTACTCCTGTGACACATGTAGCGTGTCTTGCCAACTTTTTAAAAACTAAACCATAGTTCTAATTCCACCCAATTCCATTCTGTCGCCTTAGTGCCCCACAAACAGTAATCACACCCCTTTAGTGCCGCCTCACAGTAATATGTATCCTTGTTCACAGTCGTGATGCCCTACACAGTAAAGATGTCCCATTAGTGCCCTACTGCTCCTATTGATGACCCTTATGCTACATGATGCCCCCTTAAGTGCCCCCCATACGGTGTAATGCTACCTTAAGGCTAGGGCTACACGGCGACATGTGTCGCGCAACAATCATGTCGCACTAATGTCACGCAACATTTATAATAATGATAGTCTATGGTGTCTCAATGTGACATGCTGTGACTGTGACACGACAGTCTAAAAAAATCCATCCAAGATGGATTTCTCTGCAACTATCGCGTTGCAATCGCAGCATGTTGCAGTGCGACATCATAGACTATCATTATAATAAATGTCACGTGACATTAGTGCAGAGAAAACCACGCACTCTCTATAAGGAATATGCAAAGTGGATTTATTCGTGATACACACAAAAATTTGTGAAAAATAATAGTGCAGAATTTAATAAAGAAATTGGAAGAATCTACTTCCAATTTCTTTTTAAAATTTTGCACTATTATTTTTCACAAATTTTTGTGTGTATCACGAATAAATCCACTTTGCATATTCCATATAGAGAGTGCGTGGTTTTCTCTATACAAGTATCTATGGGCAGTGATGGCCGGTTCGTCGTGTTTGCCCGCGAACACATGTGGGCTGCCATCTTAACCCACAAGTCCGGCGATGCACAGGTAAGTCCTTACCTGTGCCTGTGACGGGAGCCGGTCTGAAACAAATGCGGTCACCGGGAGCAGGCAGTTCCGAGAACAGCCCGATGAAGGCCCCCGGCGGCTGTTCCGGGAACTGTCTGCTCCCGGTGACCGCATTTGTTTCAGACCGGCTCGCGCACAGGCACAGATAAGGACTTACCTGTGCATCGCCGGACTTGTGAGTTAAGATGGCATCCCGCATGTGTTCGCGGGCGAACAAGGCAAACTGGTCATCACTGTCTATGGGCATAGACCAGTATACCACAGCACCTCACATTAAAACATAGGAGTGCATATGCCTTCCCTTTTTTCTACGTGACATTAGTGCGACACGAAGGTCAACTTATTGTTGTACGACACATATCTCCGTGTAGCGCTAGACTAAGTGCCCCCCACACAGTGTTGTGCTCTCTTAAAGTGCCCTCCACACAGCATTATGCCCAGTTAAGTGCCCCCATACAGTATGATATCCCCTTAAAGAGGACCTTTCACCGCTCCTGACATGTCTATTTTAATACCTTCATGCATTCCCCATGTAGTAACAATTCTGGAGCATCTAGTCTTATGGCTCTATGCTGTGCCATTCCTTTATTATTTCTACTAGAAGTTATGAATGAATTGCTTGCAGTCTGCAGTAAGGGTACAGAGGGGTGTTAACGAGGTGGGGGGTGTACCTGCACAGACTGAAAATGGCAGCACTGATTAGATAGAGTGAGTCTGTGCAGGTACACACCCCCAACTTGTTACCACCCATCTGTAACCTTACTGCAGACTGCTAGCAATTCATTCATAACTTCTAGTAGAGATAATAAAGGAATAACACAACATAATCATAAGAATAGATTCTCCAGAATTATTATTAAAACAGGCATGTCAGGAGTGGTGAAAGGTCCTCTTTAAGTCCCCCTCACACAATAGCATGCCCCTTTAATAGTGATGGACAAACATCGGCCGGGACGTTTTGTGAACGCGAACACGCATTTGTGATCAAATGTTCGCGAACCGCGTGTTCAAGGCGGGCCCCATTCACTTTAATGGCAGGCGAACCTGAAAAACCTTCAGGTCATATTTGCAGCCACCAAATACTTACTAGAAGTGCACAAATAGTCCCACAACATGGACAGTGACATATCAGAGGGGGGTCAATGGCAAAAATTCCCACAAAAAATATGTATTTTAATCAGGGGCCTTTTTTATGCGTCTTAAAGGGAAACTCTAATAAATGTGCCCTGCTGGAGCCTAGAAAATTTTATTTTAGTCCACGGGAGTACAGGCCCCAAAAATTTGAAATTCACCTGACCGAAAAGTGAATATGTTGCTGGAGGTACATTAGACGGTCATTGGATAACAATTTTACTGTAGGCCAGCACAGGCCCCAAAAATTAGGCATTAACCTGACAGAAAAGAACAAGTGATTATGTGGCTGGAGGTAAATTAGGCGTCACTGAATAACAATTTTACTGTAGGTCAGTGGAGTACAGGCCCCAAAAATTAGACATTCACCTGCCAGAAAAGAACAAGTGATTATGTGGCTGGAGGTATATTAGACAGTCACTGGATAACTATTTTACTGTAGGCCAGTACAGGCCTCAAAAATTAGGCATTCACCTGACAGAAAAGAACAAGTGAATATGTTGCTGGAGGTACATTAGACAGTCACTGGATAACTATTTTACTGTGGGCCAGTACAGGCCCCAGAACTTAGACATTCACCTGACCGAAAAGAACAAGTGAATATGTTGCTGGAGGTACATTAGATGGTCATTGGATAACAATTTTACTGTAGGCCAGCACAGGCCCCAAAAATTAGGCATTCACCTGACAGAAAAGAACAACTGATTATGTGGCTGGAGGTACATTAGATGGTCATTGGATAACAATTTTACTGTAGGCCAGCACAGGCCCCAAAAATTAGGCATTCACCTGACAGAAAAGAACAAGTGATTTTGTGGATAGAGGTACATTAGGCGGTCACTGGATAACAATTTTACTGTAGGCCAGAACAAGCCCCAAAAATTAGGCATTCACCTGACAGAAAAGGCCTTTTATGCCACTGTATATACATAAGACAAGGACCATTCTTTGTTCTGGGTGGTGGTGGATGTGTGTGGGCTGGCATGAGGAAATTCAATTACACGTGGTCACAGGTGTCGAATTCCTCCGAGATCCATATCTCATTTATTTTTAGAAATGTGAGGTAGTCCATACTTTCCTGAGCTAGGCGACTGCGCTTATCGGTCACGATCCCCCCTGCTGAGCTGAACGTCCTTTTGGACAGGACACTCGACGAGGGGCAAGCCAAGAGTTCCATGGCAAATTGTGCCAGCTCTGGCCACAGGTCAAGTCTGCACACCCAGTAGTCAAGGGGCTCCTCGCTTCTCAGAGAGTCCACATCGGCCGTTAACCCGATGTAGTCGGACACCTGTCCGTCTAGGAGTTCCCTAAGGCTGGATCCGAAGGGCGGCTGTCGATGGGTTGGCTGCAAGAATGATCTCATATCCGAAGTGACCAACACATCTTCAAACCGCCCTCTTCTTGCAGGTGTGGTAGGATTGGTACCCGCACCTGTTTCGCTGTGGTTGCAAATTCCTCTGCCAGCGCCAGCAACAGCAGAATGCATCATCTCTCACAGCAAGGCCTGGAAATTCTGCATTCTGACAGCCCTCTGTGATGCTGGTAACATGTCTGCCATTTTGTGTTTGTACCGGGGGTCTAAGTACGTTGCCACCCAGTACTGGTCCTTGCCCTTTATGCTTTTTATACGGGGGTCTCTCTTCAAACATTGGAGCATGAAGGCCCCCATTTGCACTAAATTGGAAGCGGTGGAGCGCCCTTGCTCCTGCTCATCGCCCAGGAGAATGTCATTCTCAGTCTCCTCCCCCCAGCCACGGACAACACCAGGGATCCCCAAAAAGTTTAAAGTCCCCTTGAAAGCCTGGTCTTCTTGCTCCTCCTCCTCTCCCCAGCCACCATCCTCCTCTGACTCCTCTTCAGACTCCTGCTGACTTGTCTCAGATGGAGTAGCCCCCCTGGGAATTCATTCAGCATTGCGACTTCCTCATCTTCCAGCTCCTGCTCCTCGACGGCTTGATCAATGACACGATGCAATGCACGCTCCAGAAAGAAGGTGTAAGGTACGATGTCACTGATGCCCTGGTTGCCCTGGTTGCGACTGTCCCGTTTGGTGATCTCATCAAATGGCTGCAGAAGTATGCATGCGTCGCGCATGAGCAGCCACTGGCGCACTGAAAAGAAACCAAGCTCCCCAGAACCTGTCCTGCTGCAGAGTTCATGCAGGTAGTCGTTAACGGCACGCTGCTGCTGGGGCAGCCTATTAAGCATATACAAGGTGGAGTTCCAGCGCGTCGGGCTGTCACAAATCAGACGTCTGACGGGCAGGTGGTGTCGCCACTGAACGTCAGCAAGGTGAGCCATGACTGTGTAAGATCTTCTAAAATGGCCAGAGATTTTCCTGGCCTGCCACAAGACGTCCTGGACCCCGGGGTATTTGTCAACGAATCGCTGCACGACTAAGTTCAGGATGTGTGCCATGCACGACACTTGTGTCATTTTGCCCTGTTTCAGTGCGCTCAGCAGATTGGCACCGTTGTCGAACACCACTTTACGAACTGTCAAATTGAGCGGGGTTAACCACTGATCGGCCTGTGACCGCAGAGCTGAAAACAGTGCAGGACCAGTGTGGCTCTTGGCTTCCAGGCACAACAGCCGCAGAACAGCATTGCAATGTCTCACCTGCCACGTAGAATAGGTTCTGGGGAGCTTGGGGATGCAGCGGAAGAGGCGGTAGCAGTGGAAAAGGAGGAGTCAGCCGAGGAGGAGACGGAGGATGGAGTAGGAGGAGGAGAAGAAGAGGCAGGCCTGCATGCAATCTGTGGCGGTAACACCAAATCCACACGGGTGCCACGGATTACATGCTTGACGGCCGTCAGGAGGTTCACCCAGTGGGCAGTAAAAGTTATGTACCTTCCCTGCCCGTGTTTGCTAGATCACGTGTCTGTGGTCAGATGTATCTTGGCACCGACACTGTGTGCCAGAGATATATTCACTTGCCGCTGATCGTGGCCTTATAGTTCAGGGATGCCCTTCTGGGAGAAATATTTCCTTCCGGGGACCTTCCATTGCGGTGTGCCAATGACCACAAATTTTCTAAAGGCCTCCCAGTCAACCAATTTTTATATGGCAGTAGTTGGTGGGCTAGCAGTTCCGACAAGTCAGCGGTCAGCCGTTGGGCAAGAGAATTATCCGGCGTCATCATTTTTTACACTCAAACATTTGGGCCACGGAAGCCTGCCTTGTGCCCGATGAACGCGACGATGGCACGGTGGAAGATGGAGTGGAGGATAAATGGGAGGAGAGAGGAGAATGAGAAGGAGAAGAGGCAGGACGTGGAGCGCTAGGAGTGTGGCTTTGTGGGTTCTGACAGCATTGCTCCCACTGGGCTCGGTGATGGAAGACCAGGTGCCTTTTTAAGGCGGTGGTCCCTAGGTGAGTGTTGGGTTTACCGCGACTTATGCATTGACAGCACAGGCTGCAGATGGCAACACTATTGTCAGCAGCTGACACATTAAAAAAAGCCCACACTGCGGAGCCATGTGCCATGTGACTGTGCATGGTGGATGGTTCGCTCCAGATACATTTGCAGTCTGCTTTTTGCCTCTGGTGCACTGCGAGTTCTGCCTGCTTCTCCTCCTTCTCCTCCCTATCTGCTGCTCCGTCTCTCCCTCTGAACTCCCCTCCTCTTCCTCTCTTGTGGGACCACACGTGACGTCCATCGATACGTCATCATCGTCACCTTCACCACCACTGACATTAGAGATCTCGGAGTAGGCAGCAACAGCAGGAACCACCTTCCTTGTGCTGATCTGGGTACTGTCGTCAGACCGCTGGGTGGCGGCCGTTGCTACCTCCTCTTCCAAGAATGGCTGCGCATCGGTAAGGTCTGGGAATGGATGGGAAAATAATTCCTCTGACTCGAGTGGAGGGGCTATGGTGGTGTTTTTGGGGGTGCACACAGCAGAGAGTGAGGAGGGTGCAGATACAGAAGATGAGGAGGGTGCAGAAGCGAAAGGCTGAGTGAGCCACTCAACCAACTCTGGTGCGTCCTTTGACGTAATCGCATGCACCTTCTCAAACTTCCCACTTAGGCTCCGGCCTGGTGCACCTGTCCGACCCCTACCACCCCTGCAGAACGGCCCGCCTCTTCCGCTGCCTGTCATTTTCAAAATGACCCTGTGCCAAAGTCCCTAGAGAAGAGCAGTATTTGTGGATGCAGGTATATTGCAGGCTTCAATCAGTATTTGGTGGAAGATGGTATATCAAACCCCTTAATCAGTATTTTGTGGAAGCCGGTGTATCGCAGGCCTCAATCAATATTTGGTGAAAGCAGGTATATCAATCCCCTTAATCAGTATTTTGTGGAAGCAGGTGTATCGCAGGCCTCAATCAATATTTGGTGGAAGCAGGTATATCAATCCCCTTTTCTTTTTTTTTTTTGTAATAAAATCTGATTTAACTATAAAATGGCATACATCAGGTGATGATGAGTTTCAGGCCTCAAAGTGAATTCTTAGTCATAATCCCAGGTGTAAATGGTGCTGATAGCCACCAAGACAATTCTGGTCCAATATTAGCTTCTATTGGGTTTTAGACCTGAAGTCCACTGGAGCACAGTGCCTCGTTGCTGTTACATAGTACAGTGCTCACATTTCCAAAGCAGTTTATGAAATAAATGCACAACTCTGACTTGGAGCAGCTTTTACCTTAGATGGTTTTGACAATGTGCATTGGACAAATGGTACCGATCAGCACATTTATTATAGCTACGTGACAACTAACTCTTTTTTTTAATTTTTTTATTAATTATCTTTATTAATATATCAAAACAAATTACAATAAACAAAAGGATTAAGTAAATACTCCCCATCTTCAATATATTTTCCCCTTATCCCAATTCCCTGTACCAACCCCCCTTCCCCCCCACCCCGAACCTGTGATGCGTCCACCCTCCTCCTCTTTCCCCCTGCTTCCCCCATCCAATAGGAAAAAAAAGAGGGGGGAGAGACAGGGGGGGAGGGGAGAGAAAAATAAAAAAATTCATAAATAAAGTTTTATAAATTATCACAACCAGTCAAATCTTCCAACCGCCCCATATCTTAATCCACTTCTCATACGCATCTCTCTGTCTATACAAGATTTGCTCGTAATTTTTTACCTTGTTAACTAGGTTTATACATGTATTTAGTTCTGGAGTATGTCGAGCAAACCAGGTCCGACTAACCAAAATTCTAGCTAGCAGCAGTATCCTGCCTAAGAGGATCTTTTGATACTTGTGGCTATTTATTTTGGAAAACTCATTAAGCAAAAACACTTGTGGTTCAAAGGGTATTCGTATTTTAAGTTTATAAGTGATAAAGTTATTAATGCTATTCCAGTATTTTATAAGTTCTGGGCAGGTCCAGATCATATGGAGATAGTCCGCAACCTGGGGTGTCACATCTAGGGCACTTAGATGTATCTCTTAGCCCACATTTATTCAACCATGTACGGGTGACATATAGTCTGTGGCAGATATTAAAATGTACTAGAACATAATTAAAGTTCCGGGATAGTGAACCTAAATTCGCAAAGATATTCCCCCATCCTTCTAGTTGTATATTCGGACAGTCCAATTCCCAGGCTCTTTGTCCTGGTGACTGTGTATCACTAAACCGTGCATTAAGTAATAATTTATATATATTTGAAATCTTCATTCTAAAGGGTGTCCTCCCTATCCAATCATTCAAAAAGGATGAACTATCTATATCCAACACCAGTTTATCGTCCAGGCTAAATAATGCTGAACGCAGTTGAAAGTACCTAAACCATGAAAGGTTTTCTACGTTATGTGATAGCTCTGTAAATTACTTAATCTCTCTATCCTTAACTACTTGTGAAATATACAAAATTCTATTCTTTTGCCAAAATGTGTCCGCTGCAATACCATCTAACGTCTGTAAGTGTACATTATGCCAAAGAGGTGTGAATGTGAGTGAACCCTTTACCTTCAGCCATGTTCTAGTAGTAGCCCACACTTTCAAAAGTAGTTTTATAGTCTCTCTGTAACCCCGCTCTTGGCTCCTCAGTAGCCCGGATTCCAGCAGGGTAAATATATTATTATGAGCATAACTCCCTACTAGCCTCCCTAGAAGTGCACTTTTTTTTTATTCATAGCACATCAATAGCTGGGCAGCAATAAAATACCCTTTAACCACCTCAGCCCCCAGTGCTTAAACACCCTGAAAGACCAGGCCACTTTTTACACTTCTGACCTACACTACTTTCACCGTTTATTGCTCGGTCATGCAACTTACCACCCAAATGAATTTTACCTCTTTTTCTTCTCACTAATAGAGCTTTCATTTGGTGGTATTTCTTTGCTGCTGACATTTTTACTTTTTTTGTTATTAATCGAAATTTAACGATTTTTTTGCAAAAAAATGACATTTTTCACTTTCAGTTGTAAAATTTTGCAAAAAAAACGAGATCCATATATAAATTTTGCTCTAAATTTATTGTTCTACATGTCTTTGATAGAAAAAAAATGTTTGGGTAAAAAAAAAATGGTTTGGGTAAAAGTTATAGCGTTTACAAACTATGGTACAAAAATGTGAATTTCCGCTTTTTGAAGCAGCTCTGACTTTCTGAGCACCTGTCATGTTTCCTGAGGTTCTACAATGCCCAGACAGTACAAACACCCCACAAATGACCGCATTTCGGAAAGTACACACCCTAAGGTATTCGCTGATGGGCATAGTGAGTTCATAGAACTTTTTATTTTTTGTCACAAGTTAGCGGAAAATGATGATTTTTTTTTTTTTTTTCTTACAAAGTCTCATATTCCACTAACTTGTGACAAAAAATAAAAATTTCTATGAACTCACTATGCCCATCAGCGAATACCTTGGGGTCTCTTCTTTCCAAAATGGGGTCACTTGTGGGGTAGTTATACTGCCCTGGCATTCTAGGGGCCCAAATGTGTGGTAAGGAGTTTGAAATCAAATTCTGTAAAAAATGACCTGTGAAATCCGAAAGGTGCTCTTTGGAATATGGGCCCCTTTGCCCACCTAGGCTGCAAAAAAGTGTCACACATCTGGTATCTCCGTACTCAGGAGAAGGTGGGGAATGTGTTTTGGGGTGTCATTTTATATATACCCATGCTGGGTGAGAGAAATATCTTGGCAAAAGACAACTTTTCCCATTTTTTTATACAAAGTTGGCATTTGACCAAGATAATTATCTCACCCAGCATGGGTATATGTAAAAAGACACCCCAAAACACATTCCTCAACTTCTCCTGAATACAGAGATACCAGATGTGTGACACTTTTTTGCAGCCTAGGTGGGCAAAGGGGCCCATATTCCAAAGAGCACCTTTCGGATTTCACAGGTCATTTTTTACAGAATTTGATTTCAAACTCCTTACCACACATTTGGGCCCCTAGAATGCCAGGGCAGTATAACTACCCCACAAGTGACCCCATTTTGGAAAGAAGACACCCCAAGGTGTTCCGTGAGGGGCATGGCGAGTTCCTAGAATTTTTTATTTTTTGTCACAAGTTAGTGGAAAATGATGATTTTTTTTTTTTTTTCATACAAAGTCTCATATTCCACTAACTTGTGACAAAAAATAAAAACTTCCATGAACTCACTATGCCCATCAGCGAATACCTTGGGGTCTCTTCTTTCCAAAATGGGGTCACTTGTGGGGTAGTTATACTGCCCTGGCATTCTAGGGGCCCAAATGTGTGGTAAGGAGTTTGAAATCAAATTCAGTAAAAAATGACCTGTGAAATCCGAAAGGTGCTCTTTGGAATGTGGGCCCCTTTGCCCACCTAGGCTGCAAAAAAGTGTCACACATCTGGTATCTCCGTACTCAGGAGAAGTTGAGGAATGTGTTTTGGGGTGTCTTTTTACATATACCCATGCTGGGTGAGATAAATATCTTGGTCAAATGCCAACTTTGTATAAAAAAATGGGAAAAGTTGTCTTTTGCCAAGATATTTCTCTCACCCAGCATGGGTATATGTAAAATGACACCCCAAAACACATTCCCCACCTTCTCCTGAGTACGGAGATACCAGATGTGTGACACTTTTTTGCAGCCTAGGTGGGCAAAGGGGCCCATATTCCAAAGAGCACCTTTCGGATTTCACAGGTCATTTTTTACAGAATTTGATTTCAAACTCCTTACCACACATTTGGGCCCCTAGAATGCCAGGGCAGTATAACTACCCCACAAGTGACCCCATTTTGGAAAGAAGAGACCCCAAGGTATTCGCTGATGGGCATAGTGAGTTCATGGAAGTTTTTATTTTTTGTCACAAGTTAGTGGAATATGAGACTTTGTATGGAAAAAAAAAAAAAATCATCATTTTCCACTAACTTGTGACAAAAAATAAAAAACTCCAGGAACTTGCCATGCCCCTCACGGAATACCTTGGGGTGTCTTCTTTCCAAAATGGGGTCACTTGTGGGGTAGTTATACTGCCCTGGCATTTTCCAGGGGCCCTAATGTGTGGTAAGTAGGTAAATGACCTGTGAAATCCGAAAGGTGCTCTTTGGAATGTGGGCCCCTTTGCCCACCTAGGCTGCAAAAAAGTGTCACACATCTGGTATCTCCGTACTCAGGAGAAGGTGGGGAATGTGTTTTGTGGTGTCATTTTACATATACCCATGCTGGGTGAGAGAAATATCTTGGCAAAAGACAACTTTTCCCATTTTTTTATACAAAGTTGGCATTTGACCAAGATATTTATCTCACCCAGCATGGGTATATGTAAAATGACACCCCAAAACACATTCCTCAACTTCTCCTGAATACAGAGATACCAGATGTGTGACACTTTTTTGCAGCCTAGGTGGGCAAAGGGGCCCAAATTCCTTTTAGGAGGGCATTTTTAGACATTTGGATACCAGACTTCTTCTCACGCTTTGGGGCCCCTAAAATGCCAGGGCAGTATAAATACCCCACATGTGACCCCATTTTGGAAAGAAGACACCCCAAGGTATTCAATGAGGGGCATGGCGAGTTCATTGAAAAAAAAAATTTTTGGCACAAGTTAGCGGAAATTGATTTTTTTGATTTTGTTCTCACAAAGTCTCCCTTTGCGCTAACTTGGGACAAAAATTTCAATCTTTCATGGACTCAATATGCCCCTCAGCGAATACCTTGGGGTGTCTTCTTTCCAAAATGGTGTTATTTGTGGGGTGTTTGTACTGCCCTGGCATTTGAGGGTCTCCGCAATCATTACATGTATGCCCAGCATTAGGAGTTTCTGCTATTCTCCTTATATTGAGCATACGGGTAATGAGATTTTTTTTTTCCGTTCAGCCTCTGGGCTGAAAGAAAAAAATGAACGGCACAGATTTCTTCATTCGCATCGATCAATGTGGATGAAAAAATCTCTGCCAAAAAAAGAAAAAGGAGGGGAAAGGCGTCTGCCAGGACATAGGAGCTCCGCCCAACATCCATACCCACTTCAGCTCGTATGCCCTGGCAAACCAGATTTCTCCATTCACATCAATCGATGTGGATGAATAAATCATTGCCGGGATTTTTTTTTTTATATATACAAAGTGTTTGCCAAAGTATATGAACACCGCCACCTCCTCAGCTCATATGCCTCGGCAAACATATCTTTTACTGCAGAGGAGAAATCTCGTCTTGCAGCGCCGCATACACCGACTTGCGTGTAATCTGACAGCAGCGCAATGCTTCTGTCCGAATGCACATCAGTGCTGCAGCTAGCCAATCGGTTGGTCCACCTGAAAGGTAAAAAAAACAAAACAAAAAAGAAAAAACCAGGCCGCAAAGCAATAACTTTATTAACTTTAGAACAGAACATATTAACTTTTTTTAACTTTTTTAACTTTTTTACTTACCGGTAATTTTTTTTTTGTTTAGTTTTTTTTACCTTTATAGAACAAACCTCTCCTTCCCCATGGGACAATGTGCAAAGCGCAAATCGCCCAAAGATGTGGCGAAGTACGTTATGCACTTTATCCCAGGTGAAAGAAGAGGTTTGCAGCAGCTGAGAGTAAAAGGGCCCTAATAGCCCTGTGTGCCTGTCCTGTGAGATGCAATCCCTATGCTAGGTGTACCTGTGTGTGGTACTTCCGGAAACACTCACCAAAGCATAGGGCAGGGTGGTCAGGACAGTCAGGACAGAAATAGCGGGTGTCACGCCTTATTCCACTCCTGCTACAGACACGACATCTTTTTCGGGGTGACGGTTGGGTTGAGGTACCAGGAACGACACTGGGGAAATGTTGCTCGTGTAGACGGCTAACTACACTGGTGGATGGGGCCACGGAACCTCCTGGGTAAAGGAGGTTCTCGATGATCTCTTCCTGGAATTTGAGGAAAGATCGTGTTCTCCCAGCCTTACTGTAGAGAACAAAACTATTGTACAGCGCCAATTGAATTAAATATACAGACACCTTCTTATACCAGCGTCTGGTTCTGCGGGAAACTAAATACGGAGACAACATCTGGTCATTGAAGTCCACCCCTCCCATGAACGCATTATAGTCGTGGACACAGAGGGGCTTTTCAATGACACGGGTTGCTCGCTCAATTTGGATTGTCGTGTCTGCGTGAATGGAGGAGAGCATGTAAACGTCACGCTTGTCTCTCCATTTCACCGCGAGCAGTTCTTCGTTACACAAGGCAGCCCTCTCCCCCCTTGCAAGACGGGTGGTTACAAGCCGTTGGGGGAAGCCCACGCGACTAGTTCGCGCGGTGCCACAGGCGCAAATCCGTTCTAGAAACAAATGCCTAAAGAGGGCCACACTTGTGTAAAAATTGTCCACATAAAGATGGTACCCCTTGCCGAATAAGGGTGACACCAAGTCCCAGACTGTCTTCCCACTGCTCCCCAGGTAGTCAGGGCAACCGATCGGCTCCAGGGTCTGATCTTTTCCCTCATAGATCCAAAATTTGTGGGTATAGCCTGTGGCCCTTTCACAGAGCTTATACAATTTGACCCCATACCGGGCACGCTTGCTTGGGATGTACTGTTTGAAGCCAAGGCGCCCGGTAAAATGTATTAGGGACTCGTCTACGCAGATGTTTTGTTCGGGGGTATACAAATCTGCAAATTTCTGGTTGAAATGGTCTATGAGGGGCCGAATTTTGTGGAGCCGGTCAAAAGCTGGGTGGCCTCTGGGACGGGAGGTGGTGTTGTCGCTAAAATGCAGGAAACGGAGGATGGCCTCAAATCGTGCCCTGGACATAGCAGCAGAGAACATGGGCATGTGATGAATCGGGTGCGTTGACCAATATGACCGCAATTCATGCTTTTTTGTCAGGCCCATGTTGAGGAGAAGGCCCAAAAAAATTTTAAGTTCGGAAACTTAGACTGGTTTCCACCGGAAAGGCTGGGCATAAAAGCTTCCCGGGTTGGCGGATATAAATTGTGTGGCATACTGGTTGGTCTCTGCCACGACTAAGTCCAAGAGCTCTGCAGTCAAGAACAGCTCAAAAAATCCCAGGGCCGAACCGATTTGAGCCGTCTCAACCCGAACTCCAGACTGGGCGGTGAAAGGGGGAACTACAGGTGCGGCTGAAGTTGGTGACTGCCAATCAGGGTTTGCCAGCACCTCAGGGATTCTAGGGGCTCTACGGGCCTGTCTGTGCGGTGGCTGCGACGGGGTAACTAGTGCACGTGCCACCGTACCAGCTTCAACTGCCCTTCTGGTGCTCGCCACGTCACCATGTTGTACGGCAGTGCTGGTACTAGGTCCAGGGAGGGCTGCGCTGCTGGTGTATGCCTCACCACGTGATCCGGCAGCGACAGCCCCACTCTGCTGCTCTTGAAGCAGATCCTGCATAACCTGTGGTCTAGCGACACGGGGCCGGGTACGCCTGGTGCTGCCAGGGACCTCCACCTCCTCATCCGAACTTTGGGTCAGAGAGCCACTGCTTTCCACAGGTTCATATTCTGACCCGCTAGATTCGTCAGATGAGGGTTCCCACTCCTCATCCGACTGGGTCAGAATCCTGTAGGCCTCTTCAGAAGAATACCCCCTGTTTGACATTTTGGACTACTAAATTTAGGGGTATTCCCTGAGACTACCCAAGAAAAAAAGCAAGCCTGTCTTACAAAGGGGAGGCTAGCGAAGTACCGGAGGCCGCTGCGGTTGATAAAAAATATCAAAACTGATTTTTTTATCGCCGCAGTGCGTGTAAAATGAATGTGCAGTGATCAAAAAATATATATTTTTTGTCACTGCGGTGGGGCGGGCGTGGGTTAACGCACGTGTGGGCGACCGATCAGGCCTGATCGGGCAAACACTGCGTTTTGGGTGGAGGGCGAACTAAAGTGACACTAATACTATTATAGATCTGACCGTGATCAGTTTTGATCACTTACAGATACTATAAAAGTACAAATGCTGATTAGCGATACGCTAATCAGCGAATAAAAGTGACTGCGGTGCGGTGGGCTGGGCGGTAACTCACGCTAACTACCTAACCAAGGGGCCTAAACTATCCCTAAAACCTAACAGCCAATACTAGTGAAAAAAAAAAAGTGACAGTTTACACTGATCACTTTTTTTCCTTTCACTGGTGATTGACAGGGGCGATCAAAGGGGTGATCAAAGGGTTAATTGGGGTGCAGGGGGGTGATCAGGGGCTACAGTGAAGTGTTTGGTGTACTTACAGTTCAGTCTGCTTCTCTGCTGGATCCAACCGACGAAAAGGACCAGCAGAGGAGCAGAGAAGCCATATAACAGATCATATTTACTAATATGATCTGTTATATGACTTTTGATTGGATTTTTTAAAAATCGCCAGCCTGCCAGCCAATGATCGTTGCTGGCAGGCTGGTGACGAACTTCTTCTTTGAATTTTGCCGGCCCGCGATGCGCATGCGCGGGCCGGCTTGGAGCGAAATCTCGCGTCTCGCGAGATGACGCGTATATGCGTGATTGTGCGCAGCGCTGCCACCTCCGGAACGCGAATCTGCGTACAGCGGTCCGGAGGTGGTTAAAATAGGGGAGGTTTAAACCCCCACACTCCAGTGGTTTATATAGATATTCCAGTTTTATTCTAACTCGTTTTCTTCCCCACACTAAATCATTAATTATTCTTTCCATGAGTTTAAAATATTTATCTTCTATCCAGGTAGGTGTATTCCTGGGCACATAAAGGAATTGTGGTAGTATCACCATTTTAACCAATGAGACTCGGTCAGCTCTGGATAGGGGAAGTCTCAGCCAGATCCCTATTTTAGCTCTAGTTTTCGTTATTAGGGGGATCAGATTAAGTTGTACAAAATTTTCAACCCTGGGCGATATAATCAAGCCCAAGTATTGAAAAGTGTCAACAATGTCCAACTGAGTCACAAGAACCTCTTTCTGTGGTAACGGGTCTATTGGCATCAAACTGGTCTTAGACCAGTTTATAAGCAGACCGGACACCTCACCAAATGATTTAACCATTTGAATAATTCTAGGAAGAGTTGTTTATTTGTGGTCTATAAAAAAAAGATCATCATCCGCATATAAAGAGATACGGTCTTGCGCTCCTAGTGTTCCAAATCCTTTAACCTGATCATCCTGCCTGATGGCCAAAGCTAGGGGTTCGATGTAAATATCGAATAACAATGGGGATAGTGGGCAGCCCTGCCGCGTACCTCTATTTAAATCAAAACTAGTAGTCAGGATCCCATTAAGACTCAATTTTGCTGTGGGAGATCTATACATTAATTTAAGGATACTTATAAATCTTTCCCCAAAGCCCATCCTTGTCAGAACTCTCCAGAGGAAGCGCCACTCCATCCTGTCAAAGGCCTTAGAGGCATCCAGTGACAGGATGGAGCGAGTGGTCCCCCCAGGGGCCTGTATGTTGGCAAAGAGCCAATGCAGATTGTGATGCGTACCCTTGTTTTGAATAAAACCATTCTGATCTGGATGGACAATGGAGGAAATAACCCTAGAAAGTCTTGTGGCCAAAATCCTTGCAAGAAGCTTTACATCTGCATTAAGCAGTGAGATTGGTCTATACAATTCCAGATCTGCAGGATCCTTGCCTTTTTTTGGAATTAATGTTATTACGGCTTCCATCATTGAATCTGGCAGTTTCCCATCCTCCACCGATTCAGCAAAGACCCCCAACAGTCTAGGGAGAATAAACTCCTTGTATTTACTATAGAATTCATATGGGAGTCCATCTGAACCGGGGGCGGAATTGGCCGAACATAATTTAATCCCCTTAATAAGTATTTTGTTTAAGCAGGTACATAGAACCCCTTAATCAATATTTGGTGGAAGCAGGTATATCGCACCCCTCAATCAGTATTTTGTGGAAGCAGGTGTATCGCTGGCCTCAATCAGTATTTGGTGGAAGCTGGTATATCAAACCCCTTAATCAGTATTTTGTCAAAGCAAGTGTATCGTAGGCCTCAATCAATATTTGGTGGAAGCAGGTATATCAATCCCCTTAATCAGTATTTTGTGGAAGAAGGTGTATCGCAGGCCTCAATCAATATTTGGTGGAAGCAGGTATATCAATCCCCTTAATAAGTATTTTGTTTAAGCAGGTATATAGAACCCCTTAATCAATATTTGGTGGAAGCAGGTATATCGCACCCCTCAATCAGTATTTTGTGGAAGCAGGTATATAGAACCCCTTAATATTTGGAGGAAATAGGTATATCGCACCACTCAATCAGTATTTTGTGGAAACAGTTATATAGAACCCCTTAATCAATATTTTGTGGAAGCAGGTATATCACACCCATCAATCAGTATTTTGTGGAAGCAGGTATATAAAAAACCCTTAATCAATATTTTGTGGAAGCAGGTATATCGCACCCCTGAATCTGTATTTTGTGGAAGCAGGTATATAGAACCCCTTAATCAATATTTGGTGGAAGCAGGTATATCACACCCCTCATTCAGTATTTGGTGGAAGCAGGTATATCAAACCCCTTAATCAGTATTTTGTGGAAGCAGGTGTATCGCAGGCCTCAATCAATATTTTGTGGAAGCAGGCATATTAATTCCCCTGATCAGTATTTTGTGGAAGCAGGTGTATCGCAGGCCTCAATCAATATTTTGTGGAAGCAGGTATATCAATCCCCTTAATCAGTATTTTGTGGAAGCAGGTGTATCGCAGGCCTTAATCAATATTTGGTGGAAGCAGGTATATCGCACCCCTCAATCAGTATTTTGTGGAAGCGGTTATATCAAACACCTTAATCATTATTTTGTGGTAGCAGGTATATCAAACCCCTCAATCAGTATTTTGTGGAAGCAGGTATACAGAACCCCTTATTTAATATTTGGTGGAAGCAGGTATATCACACCCCTCTAGCTGTATTTTGTGGAAGCGGGTATATCAAACCCCCTTAATCAGTATTTTGTGGAAGCAGGTATATTGTAACCCTCAATCTGTATTTTGTGGAAATAGGTATATAGAACCCCTTAATCAATATTTGGTGGAAGCAGATATATCGCACCCCTCAATCAGTATTTTGTGGAAACCGGTATATAAAAACCCCTTAACCACCTCAGCCCCCAGTGCTTAAACACCCTGAAAGACCAGGCCACTTTTTACACTTCTGACCTACACTACTTTCACCATTTATTGCTCGGTCATGCAACTTACCACCCAAATGAATTTTGCCTCCTTTTCTTCTCACTAATAGAGCTTTCATTTGGTGGTATTTCATTGCTGCTGACATTTTTACTTTTTTTGTTATTAATCGAAATTTAACGATTTTTTTGCAAAAAAATGACATTTTTCACTTTCAGTTGTAAAATTTTGCAAAAAAAACAAGATCCATATATAAATTTTGCTCTAAATTTATTGTCCTACATGTCTTTGATAAAAAAAAAATGTTTGGGTAAAAAAAAAATGGTTTGGGTAAAAGTTATAGCGTTTACAAACTATGGTACAAAAATGTGAATTTCCGCTTTTTGAAGCAGCTCTGACTTTCTGAGCACCTGTCATGTTTCCTGAGGTTCTACAATGGCCAGACAGTACAAACACCCCACAAATGACCCCATTTCGGAAAGTACACACCCTAAGGTATTCACTGATGGGCATAGTGAGTTCATAGAACTTTTTATTTTTTGTCACAAGTTAGCGGAAAATGATGATTTTTTTTTATTTTTTTTTTTTATTACAAAGTCTCATATTCCACTAACTTGTGACAAAAAATAAAAAGTTCTATGAACTCACTATGCCCATCAGCGAATACCTTGGGGTCTCTTCTTTCCAAAATGGGGTCACTTGTGGGGTAGTTATACTGCCCTGGCATTCTAGGGGCCCAAATGTGTGGTAAGGAGTTTGAAATCAAATTCTGTAAAAAATGACGAGTGAAATCCGAAAGGTGCTCTTTGGAATATGGGCCCCTTTGCCCACCTAGGCTGCAAAAAAGTGTCACACATCTGGTATCTCCGTATTCAGTAGAAGTTGGGGAATGTGTTTTGGGGTGTCTTTTTACATATACCCATGCTGGGTGAGAGAAATATCTTGGTCAAATGCCAACTTTGTATAAAAAAATGGGAAAAGTTGTCTTTTGCCAAGATATTTCTCTCACCCAGCATGGGTATATGTAAAATGACACCCCAAAACACATTCCCCAACTTCTACTGAGTACGGAGATACCAGATGTGTGACACTTTTTTGCAGCCTAGGTGGGCAAAGGGGCCCATATTCCAAAGAGCACCTTTCGTATTTCACTCGTCATTTTTTACAGAATTTGATTTCAAACTCCTTACCACACATTTGGGCCCCTAGAATGCCAGGGCAGTATAACTACCCCACAAGTGACCCCATTTTGGAAAGAAGAGACCCCAAGGTATTCACTGATGGGCATGGCGAGTTCATGGAAGTTTTTATTTTTTGTCACAAGTTAGTGGAATATGAGACTTTGTATGAAAAAAATAAATAAAAATAAAATCATCATTTTCCACTAACTTGTGACAAAAAATAAAAAATTCTAGGAACTCGCCATGCCCCTCACGAAATACCTTGGGGTGTCTTCTTTCCAAGATGGGGTCACTTGTGGGGTAGTTATACTGCCCTGGCATTCTAGGGGCCCAAATGTGTGGTAAGGAGTTTGAAATCAAATTCTGTAAAAAATGACGAGTGAAATCCGAAAGGTGCTCTTTGGAATATGGGCCCCTTTGCCCACCTAGGCTGCAAAAAAGTGTCACACATCTGGTATCTCCTTATTCAGTAGAAGTTGGGGAATGTGTTTTGGGGTGTCTTTTTACATATACCCATGCTGGGTGAGATAAATATCTTGGTCAAATGCCAACTTTGTATAAAAAAATGGGAAAAGTTGTCTTTTGCCAAGATATTTCTCTCACCCAGCATGGGTATATGTAAAATGACACCCCAAAACACATTCCCCAACTTCTACTGAGTACGGAGATACCAGATGTGTGACACTTTTTTGCAGCCTAGGTGGGCAAAGGGGCCCATATTCCAAAGAGCACCTTTCGGATTACACTCGTCATTTTTTACAGAATTTGATTTCAAACTCCTTACCACACATTTGGGCCCCTAGAATGCCAGGGCAGTATAACTACCCCACAAGTGACCCCATTTTGGAAAGAAGACACCCCAAGGTATTCCGTGAGGGGTATGGCGAGTTCCTAGAATTTTTTATTTTATGTCACAAGTTAGTGGAAAATGATGATTTTTTTTTTTTATTTTTTTTTCATACAAAGTCTCATATTTCACTAACTTGTGACAAAAAATAAAAACTTCCATGAACTCGCCATGCCCATCAGAGAATACCTTGGGGTCTCTTCTTTCCAAAATGGGGTCACTTGTGGGGTAGTTATACTGCCCTGGCATTCTAGGGGCCCAAATGTGTGGTAAGGAGTTTGAAATCAAATTCTGTAAAAAATGACGAGTGAAATCCGAAAGGTGCTCTTTGGAATATGGGCCCCTTTGCCCACCTAGGCTTCAAAAAAGTGTCACACATCTGGTATCTCCGTATTCAGTAGAAGTTGGGGAATGTGTTTTGGGGTGTCATTTTACATATACCCATGCTGGGTGAGAGAAATATCTTGGGCATAGTGAGTTCATGGAAGTTTTTATTTTTTGTCACAAGTTAGTGGAATATGAGACTTTGTATGTAAAAAAAAAAAAAAAAAAAAATCATAATTTTCCACTAACTTGTGACAAAAAATAAAAAATTCTAGGAACTCGCCATGCCCCTCACGGAATACCTTGGGGTGTCTTCTTTCCAAAATAGGGTCACTTGTGGGGTAGTTATACTGCCCTGGCATTTTCCAGGGGCCCTAATGTGTGGTAAGTAGGTAAATGACCTGTGAAATCCGAAAGGTGCTCTTTGGAATGTGGGCCCCTTTGCCCACCTAGGCTGCAAAAAAGTGTCACACATCTGGTATCGCCGTACTCGGGAGAAGTTGGGGAATGTGTTTTGTGGTGTCATTTTACATATACCCATGCTGGGTGAGAGAAATATCTTGGCAAAAGACAACTTTTCCCATTTTTTTATACAAAGTTGGCATTTGACCAAGATATTTATCTCACCCAGCATGGGTATATGTAAAATGACACCCCAAAACACATTCACCAACTTCTACTGAATACGGAGATACCACATGTGTGACACTTTTTTGCAGCCTAGGTGGGCAAAGGGGCCCAAATTCCTTTTAGGAGGGCATTTTTAGACATTTGGATACCAGACTTCTTCTCACGCTTTGGGGCCCCTAAAATGCCAGGGCAGTATAAATACCCCACATGTGACCCCATTTTGGAAAGAAGACACCCCAAGGTATTCAATGAGGGGCATGGCGAGTTCATAGAAAAAAAAAATTTTTGGCATAAGTTAGCGGAAATTGATTTTTTTATTTTTTTTTCTCACAAAGTCTCCCTTTCCGCTAACTTGGGACAAAAATTTCAATCTTTCATGGACTCAATATGCCCCTCAGCGAATACCTTGGGGTGTCTTCTTTCCAAAATGGTGTTATTTGTGGGGTGTTTGTACTGCCCTGGCATTTGAGGGTCTCCGCAATCATTACATGTATGCCCAGCATTAGGAGTTTCTGCTATTCTCCTTATATTGAGCATACAGGTAATGAGATTTTTTTTTTCCGTTCAGCCGCTGGGCTGAAAGAAAAAAATGAACGGCACAGATTTCTTCATTCGCATCAATCAATGTGGATGAAAAAATCTCTGCCAAAAAAAGAAAAAGGAGGGGAAAGGCGTCTGCCAGGACATAGGAGCTCCGCCCAACATCCATGCCCACTTAGCTCGTATGCCCTGGCAAACCCGATTTCTCCATTCACATCAATCGATGTGGATGAATAAATCATTGCCGGGATTTTTTTTTTTATATATACAAAGTGTTTGCCAAAGTATATGAACACCGCCACCTCCTCAGCTCATATGCCTCGGCAAACGTATCTTTTACTGCAGAGGAGAAATCTCGTCTTGCAGCGCCGCATACACCGACTTGCGTGTAATCTGACAGCAGCGCAATGCTTCTGTCCGAATGCACATCAGTGCTGCAGCTAGTCGATCGGTTGGTCCACCTGAAAGGTAAAAAAAAAAAAAAAAAAAAGAAAAAACCAGGCCGCAAAGCAATAACTTTATTAACTTTAGAACAGAACATATTAACTTTTTTTAACTTTTGTAACTTTTTTACTTACCGGTAATTTTTTTTTTGTTTAGTTTTTTTTACCTTTATAGAACAAACCTCTCCTTCCCCATGGGACAATGTGCAAAGCGCAAATCGCCCAAAGATGTGGCGAAGTACGTTATGCACTTTATCCCAGGTGAAAGGAGAGGTTTGCAGCAGCTGTGAGTAAAAGGGCCCTAATAGCCCTGTGTGCCTGTCCTGTGAGATGCAATCCCTATGCTAGGTGTACCTGTGTGTGGTACTTCCGGAAACACTCACTTAAGCATAGGGCAGGGTGGTCAGGGCAGTCAGGACAGAAATAGCGGGTGTCACGCCTTATTCCACTCCTGCTACAGACACGACATTTTTTTCGGGGTGGCGGTTGGGTTGAGGTACCAGCAACGACACTGGGGAAATGTCGCTCGTGTAGACGGCTAACTACACTGGTGGATGGGGCCACGGAACCTCCTGGGTAAAGGAGGTTCGCGATGATCTCTTCCTGGAATTTGAGGAAGGATCCTGTTCTCCCAGCCTTACTGTAGAGAACAAAACTATTTTACAGCGCCAATTGAATTAAATATACAGACACCTTCTTATACCAGCGTCTGGTTCTGCGGGAAACTAAATAGGGAGCCAACATCTGGTCATTGAAGTCCACCCCTCCCATGAGCGCATTATAGTCGTGGACTGAGAGGGGCTTTTCAATGACACGGGTTGCCCTTTCAATTTGGATTGTCGTGTCTGCGTGAATGGAGGAGAGCATGTAAACGTCACGCTTGTCTCTCCATTTCACCGCGAGCAGTTCTTCGTTACACAAGGCAGCCCTCTCCCCCCTTGCAAGACGGGTGGTTACAAGCCGTTGGGGGAAGCCCACGCGACTAGTTCGCGCGGTGCCACAGGCGCAAATCCGTTCTAGAAACAAATGCCTAAAGAGGGCCACACTTGTGTAAAAATTGTCCACATAAAGATGGTACCCCTTGCCGAATAAGGGTGACACCAAGTCCCAGACTGTCTTCCCACTGCTCCCCAGGTAGTCAGGGCAACCGACCGGCTCCAGGGTCTGATCTTTTCCCTCATAGATCCGAAATTTGTGGGTATAGCCTGTGGCCCTTTCACAGAGCTTATACAATTTGACCCCATACCGGGCACGCTTGCTTGGGATGTACTGTTTGAAGCCAAGGCGCCCGGTAAAATGTATTAGGGACTCGTCTACGCAGATGTTTTGCTCAGGGGTATACAAATCTGCAAATTTCTGGTTGAAATGGTCTATGAGGGGCCGAATTTTGTGGAGCCGGTCAAAAGCTGGGTGGCCTCTGGGACGGGAGGTGGTGTTGTCGCTAAAATGCAGAAAACGCAGGATGGTCTCAAATCGTGTCCTGGACATAGCAGCAGAGAACATGGGCATGTGATGAATTGGGTTCGTGGACCAATATGACCGCAATTCATGCTTTTTTGTCAGGCCCATGTTGAGGAGAAGGCCCAGAAAAATTTTAAGTTCGGAAACTTGGACTGGTTTCCACCGGAAAGGCTGGGCATAATAGCTTTCCGGGTTTGCGGTTATAAATTGTGTGGCATATTGGTTGGTCTCTGCCACGACTAAGTCCAAGAGCTCCGCAGTCAAGAACAGCTCAAAAAATCCCAGGGCCGAAGCGATTTGAGCCGTCTCAACCCGAACTCCAGACTGGGCGGTGAAAGGGGGAACTACAGGTGCGGCTGAAGTTGGTGACTGCCAATCAGGGTTTGCCAGCACCTCAGGGACTCTAGGGGGTCTACGGGCCTGTCTGCGCGGTGGCTGCGACGGGGTAACTACTGCACGTGCCACCGTACCAGCTTCAACTGCCCTTCTGGTGCTCGCTACTTCACCAGGTTGTACGGCAGTGCTGGTACTAGGTCCAGGAAGGGCTGCGCTGCTGGTGTATGCCTCACCACGTGATCCGGCAGCGACAGCCCCACTCTGCTGCTCTTGAAGCGGATCCTGCGTAACCTGTGGTCTAGCGACACGGGGCCGGGTACGCCTGGTGCTGCCAGGGACCTCAACCTCCTCGTCCGAACTTTGGGTCAGAGAGCCACTGCTTTCCACAGGTTCATATTCTGACCCGCTAGATTCGTCAGATGAGGGTTCCCACTCCTCATCCGACTGGGTCAGAATCCTGTAGGCCTCTTCAGAAGAATACCCCCTGTTTGACATTTTGGACTACTAAATTTAGGGGTATTCCCTGAGACTACCCAAGAAAAAAAGCAAACCTGTCTTACAAAGGGGAGGCTAGCGAAGTACCGGAGGCCGCTGCGGTTGATAAAAAATATCAAAACAGATTTTTTTATCGCCGCAGTGCGTGTAAAGTGAATGTGCAGTGATCAAAAAATAATAATTTTTTGTCACTGCGGTGGGGCGGGCGTGGGTGAACGCACGTGTGGGCGACCGATCAGGCCTGATCGGGCAAACACTGCGTTTTGGGTGGAGGGCAAACTAAAGTGACACTAATACTATTATAGATCTGACCGTGATCAGTTTTGATCACTTACAGATACTATAAAAGTACAAATGCTGATTAGCGATACGCTAATCAGCGAATAAAAGTGACTGCGGTGCGGTGGGGTGGGCGCTAACTGACGCTAACTACCTAACCAAGGGGCCTAAACTATCCCTAAAACCTAACAGCCAATACCAGTGAAAAAAAAAAAGTGACAGTTTACACTGATCACTTTTTTTCCTTTCACTAGTGATTGACAGGGGCGATCAAAGGGGTGATCAAAGGGTTAATTGGGGTGCAGGGGGGTGATCTGGGGCTAAGGTGTGCTGTTTGGTGTACTCACTGTGAAGTCTGCTCCTGTGCTGGATCCAACCGACGAAAAGGACCAGCACAGGAGCAGAGAAGCTATATAACAGATCATATTTACTAATATGATCTGTTATCTGGTTTGTGATTCGATTTTTTAAAAATCAGCAACCTGCCAGCGACGATCATTGGCTGGCAGGTTGCTGATGCAACTCTCCTCGAACTTTTGCCGGCCCGCGATGCGCATGCGCGGGCCGGCTGTGACCGAAATCTCGCGTCTCGCGAGAAGACGCGCCGGCGCGTCCACTCGGGATGAAACAACCACCTCCAGGACGCGTCTGTGCGTACAGCGGTCCGGAGGTGGTTAATCAGTATTTTGTGGAAACAGGTATATCACACCCCTCTATCTGTATTTTGTGGAAGCAGGTATATAGAACCTCTTAATCAATATTTGGTGGAAGCAGGTATATCGCATCCCTCAATCAGTATTTTGTGGAAGCAGGTATATAAAAAACCCATAATCAGTATTTTGTGGAAGCAGGTATATCGCACCCCATAATCTGTATTTTGTGGAAGCTGGTATATCAAACCCTTTAATCAGTATTTTATGGAAGCAGGTATATTGCACTCCTCAATCAGTTTTTTGGGGGGGCAACAGGTATATCACACCGTTGCAAATAGTTGTTCCAATAGCGCTTGTCCCTCTATATACCTGCGGTATCGCAGCAGAACCACACACAACTGCTGCACAATACAAATGCACAATATACTTTCTATTTTAGAAAGTATATTATAGGTATACCACACCACTCAATCAGTTTTTTTGGGGGGCAACTGGTATATCACACCAGTTGCAATTAGTTATTCCAATAGCGTTGGCCCTCTATATTGCTGCGGTATCGCAGCAGAACCGCACACAACTGCTGCACAATACAAATGCACTATAATATACTTTATAATTATAGAAAGTATATTATAAGTATATCACACCCCTCAGTATATCACACCTATTGATAGCACACCTATACCAGTCCTTAAAAGGACTTTTGTGCCCCTATTAGCTAGCGTTTGGTGTCCCTAACAGTCTGTCCCTGCTCCACAAAGCAACCTCTCCCTACACTGGCAAAACACAGAATGTAAAATGGCTGCCATATCGGGTTCTGTTATAGGGTGGGGGTGTGTCCATGTGCTGAAACCTCTCAATTGGCAATGCAAAAGAATATAGCGCCAGTGGACATCGCCATATGTTCGCATGTTCGGCGAATCGCGAACGAGCAAACTTCGCCGCTTAACGACCGCCGGGCGACCCACAAGGCCATCTCTATTCCTTAAATGCCCCCCCACAGTTAACCCCACCTCCCCTTGCAACACTGTGTTGCAACAAAATTGTGGCATAAACTTCTGTCTCAAAGTAAGCCAACCAATAGTTGGTATAGCGTTAGCATCTAGCTAAGCTCCAAATTTATCTTCCAGCATGAGCCCTTGTGATAAATCTGGTGAAGGTCTAGACAGTCTAAGTTAACAACTCAGTAAATCTGCCCTAGTGTATCAGATTTGCCTGGGGTAATTTAAATTATAATTCCCCCTTTTAATAACGCTTTATGCTTCAACTACCCATGTATAGTATTTGATGGATGTTTATGTAATAATTATCCCTATATTTCCTAATTTATACATACTGTGCTGTGTATATCACTATCACATTTCTATGGTTTTATTGGCTTTTACCAAGTCTCTTAGTTTTAATGAAAATATAGTCAATTATCTAAGCATAGATAATTTTTGTAGGCTTAACATACATAAAAATGTTAATAAAAGAAATTGATTATGAGTCACACTGCATAGATTTGGATCTATATTTCCAATTATTTCAATGAACGATGGCTGTCAGAGTAACCGAGTGGAACAGGTCCCCTGCTAGGAAATTGAAAATAACAAACTGTTTGCTTAAAAGTAACCTCTCAATGATTAATACATGTTTCAAACCCCAAGACACATTGCTTCTTTTATGAATGGATTCAGAATTTTTACACATTCCCTTTTTCCATTTGCTGCAGCGGACACCATTGCTTTGTTTGATTCGTTGTTTATGTATGTCTTACCCCTAGAGTAGCTCCTTTCACAGTTCCAACATGTATGTCTAGGTTTTAGGCAGTTTCACACATCCAGTATTGTGATGTGCTTTGGCTGCTCTCACACTACATTTTTTAGTTTCCCCTTTTTTGTGAAAAAATAAAAAAAAACAAGAAACACCTGCCTTGTGCTGCATTTTTGGAAATTTTTGAGAAATTTTTCAGGTACTTTTTGAACAAATATGCATTCTGTATGGCTTTTTTTTGCAAGCCATTAATTCTTTTTAATAGGAAAGTATGTACCCTCTCTGATGTTACTGCTTCTGTACATTTGTATGAAAAAAAAAACATTTAAAAGGCTATTTAAAAAAGACATGGACATGGTCTTCCATTTTTTCAAGCAGGCCAATAAATCAATGATGTGTATAGGACAAAATCTGGAGGTTTAAAAAGGCTGTAAAAAGTGCCAGAAATAAAGACACTAAAAATGCAAAACTGCAAGAAAAACAGCAAAAAAAGAGAGCTTTTTCAACAATCTTAATAACAAACCGTGCTGGCTTATGATATGCCAGAATCCTTAAGAGGTAATTTCTCTGGTGCATCTTCAAGAGGTCTGTGCACTGGAAAATGAAATCTACTCCAGCAAGGGAGCTGGCAAAGATTTCAGGTATATAGTGCAGCATTTTTCTGTTATGGCCCACTCCATATTGCTTACGTCCATCCACTTTTTGTAAAAGTAGAGAGGGTGGTAACATGCAGAACGTGGCAAATTTTGGTGCCACAATGTGTGACTTTTGTATGTCAGAAAACTGGTGTACAAGACCACATTTTCAGTGGCACAAAAACATTAACAAGCACTCTACAGAACTAAATTCCCAGATTTACATATGAGATGAGTGGTCTTCATACCAGATACTGTACAGTAATGCAGCTTTGTACTGATATAGTACAATGTAAATGATATAATGTGCTAAAATATAAATCTATATAAAAACTGTACAACTGTGTTCAAAGTTGAGCATTCCCTTTAAATTTAAAGAAACATTTTGGACCCCCCCCCCAGTTAGAAAAGTACACTATATATAAACTAGGAACAGGTTATTCTGTACTCCTTTCTGGTCCGCTTTTATGTCACTTAACTCTCCTCCTCCCCGACTATCTGAGTTCTACAGCATCTGCTGTGTGAACTGTAAGTCTTTCTATGCATTCCTATGAGAGCCTTGATGTACAGTAATGCAGACCAGTGTGAAGCACTTAATTAAAAAAAAATTAAAAAAGTTAAAAAATTTTGACAACCCATTCAAGGTCTTTCTTTCTGTGGAAAAATTTACAGTTGCAAAAAAAAGTAAGCAAACCTCTGAGTTAATGACTTCGCCAAGAGCTAATTGGGAAATAGGTGTTTCAGTTAAGGACACAATATTGAAAGTATGGGTTTTTCTAGTCCTTTGCCCATTCAGTAGAGGCACACAAAGCCTAGTTACTGTTCTTCACAAGAAAGATTGGTTAATGTGAATCCTAACTCAGTGCAAATAACTTTCATAAGAGCTCAGAGGATGGGTTACCAAGATGGATGAAGCTGGAAAAGGCTACAAACACATTGCTATAGACCTGGGTGTGCAACCAAACAAATTTAGGCAAATTATCCACTAATAAAGAAAATTCAGGTCTTGTGCTATTCTTCCTAGGAGAGGGCCTTAAGACCAAGGGTCGATCCTGAAAGGATGAGGTGCAGATTGGCTTCCTACTAGGATCGCTGGGCTTTCAGGATTTGTGATATAAAAAGATTAGAGATTTTCTATATCAGCACCTTAACCAGCACGGTAATAATAAAGTGAAAATGTCCCCTGTAGTGACAAGCCATTTATGTTTCACTACTTCATTATTAAGCTATATTTTGCAGTAAAAAATGGGATTAGCAGACAGCTAATACAGTTATAGTTAAACTGGGTGAAGTATAACGTCTTCAATGTTGAATTGCTGCATATGCAAGCTGGGGAGTTGACATATGCAGGTCATATAGGTTCCCAAGACATAATCTGCTCTATCAGATGGCTGTAGATGCATACAAATAAAGTATGTCTTAAGTGCAGTCTGCCTGCCTCTGCCAAGACCAGCTAATTTACAGTGAAAATATGCCAAGAGTTTGAGAAGACATCTTCATAATATGCAGCAGAGGAGGGGAGAAGTGGCAGGCAGAGTATTCTTCCAGACTGCAGCATGGCACCAAACCAGCTTTAGTATTTTCTGGAGACAGAGACATAGGCCAAAAATAAAGTGATGGTTTAGCAAATAAAAAAGCAATTAAATATAATGCATGCATCTGTTGACTATATTCTATGGTGTGTCGGCTAATGCCGCCGGCATTTTTTGCTTTATATCAGCCACAGTTCCTGCAGGTCCAGCAATGACATTGCAAAGGCTATAAACCAGTTACACTTGTCTCCTTCTCATGTTGTGAATCTCTTTAATTTATGTACTGTTCACGTTATATCAGAAGATTAAATGTGATCAAACGTTATTTTAACTCCTCTTAGTTATTATAAGACCAACACATATAGACAAGCCACGTGCATAGGTTATATTTTCCTAAATGCCCTATTCAGTGCAATGTAATGAATTTCCGCAGAGCAGGCAGAGATGAGAAATCAGTTCACTTTTTCTTCAACCAGCCAACAATTTCTGCATTGCTTTAGTCATTTTTGGAAGGCTTCGCTTACATTCTGTTCCGACATAGGAAGAGAATACTGGAATGGCGAATCTAGAATATTCTGGAAAATGACCATGGATCCTATTCACTATAATAGAGTTCGTCTGGTGTCCAGCGTGAATACTGTCATTTGGCCAGACAAACTACTGGTGCATGAAGCAGTATTTATTCTTTTTTTTTTTTGCCGGAACCTCCGCCGCAGATGTGAACCTAGCCTATTATAGTATATACATATACAGTATATTAGGAAATGCTTTTGTTTTATCCAGAAAATGGACACACGTGGAGCTTTATTTCAATTCTACAAGTAGGATTGAATAATTTGCATTAATAGATAAAATTATATGAACCACCAATAAATGTTTTATACTCTGTTCACTTCTGCATTGTGACATCTATTTATTAAAGGGGTTCTTCGGGAATTAACAAAATGAAAATACTTAAATATTACCTCTAGAGAAGAGCTAATTTTTCTAAAATTCAATTCGGCCGCTACGCTGAATTTTCCAAAAGGATTCGATTTGATTCGAATTTATTCACAGCGAATCATGTTAAAAAACAGCTATTTCCTGGCTGCAGAGAGCCTGTATAGTGGTGTAGAACATTGTGCCTTGCAGTAGCATGCATAGGGAGTCCGCACACTTCACTTATTTGGGCAGTTAGTGGGCCAAAATTGACCAAATAACTCAAGTATAAACTCAGCCTTACAGGTCGATGTTAGCGTCAAGAAGTGCACTCCTTTTACACCGTCGTCAGCTTATTCCACATAGATGTCTACAGAACCTGTTCTATTTAACGCTTATACAAGTAGAGCCCCCCGACAGAGTGGAGAGGGTGTCAGCAGTAAGTTTGTGTTGACGTCACTGATTATTTTGCCCTTCCTCTGATCCGTCAGAACAGTAACCCCCAAAAAACGGATCCTGTCTGTTGAGCATCCACCTTCACTCAGTCAGCATTTGGTCAGTAATCCATCAGTACTGCTAATGCCCAAAAAAACAGGAGAGGATCCAAAACAGAGATGACACGTGAATGGAATATTTGCATGTCTGCTGTGTTTTGTACCCACTCCTGCTTTTGGCTACCAAATCATAAGCCAATTCTGATGGAACCATACAGGCCTTACAGCTGCTACAGAGACAGGATCCATTGTGCGTCTCATTTTTCCTTCCTTCTGACAGATCAGAAGAAGGAACAAATAAATGGTGATGTCATCCAGGCCAAAAAGGCAAAATAGTGGTCCAGTCATGGAGTGGGGATGGTGGGAGAACAGCTTGAGAAGTCCACAGAGTTGCCCAATGACATAGTGGTGAGGTGGAGGCAGCATGAGGAGACCACAGAGTGGCCCAATGACATAGTGGTGATGTGGAGGCATCATGAGGAGACCACAGAGTGGCCCAGTGACATAGTGATGAGGTAGCAGCAGCATGAGAAGGCCACAGAGTTGCACAATGACAGAGTGTGGAGGTGGCAGCAGCAGCATGAGGAGACCACAGAGTGGCAAGGTGACATAGTGTGGAGGTAGCAGCAGCATGAGGAAGCCACAGAGTGGCACAATGACACAGTGTGGAGGTGGCAGCAGCAGCATGAGGAGGCCACAGAATGGCAAGGTGACATAGTGTGGAGGTGGCAGCAGCATTAGGAGTCCACAGAGTGACCCGGTGACAGAGTGGGGAGGTGGATGGCAATAATAGTTCCTGCTGACGATAGTGGGTGTAAGAAGGAGCACTTGGCATCATATGTGTGGCATCAGGCGGGTGACAGCATCAGAATAGTAGCTGAGGTGGGGGCGTGGCTTGGCATAAAAACTTAGCTCCGGCGCACAGCGACTAAGATAAAGCTTGTTTCCCTCTCTCAAGCCTCTTTACCTCAGCAAACTGTGCCTGAAACCCCACTTAAGCCTCTCCCATGCCAAGCAGTGCAGGCTCGATTTCTACTTCGACAATGGTGTGGACGCTGCGCACTCAAACCTGACAGAGCCTCATGTGTCGTCGGGTGTGTTCAGGACGGCGCCTTCTCCCTCTCCCATAGCGCAGCAAGAAGTTCCTCAGAACAGGAGCAGCCCTCACCACTTACCTTCTAATGCTACACATGCAGCGGGGAGCTGCGAGAGCAGTGGATCGTGAGCTCATCTCCCTCACAAGACCACATGGGAACGTGGACGCCATCTTCCCTCGAGACGAGAAGCCCTGAAAAACAGAGACCTAGATTTCATCCTGCTGTGACAGAGGAGGTGAGCACAGGGTCCCCGGCCACTTTCCAATTGTCATCTATATCTATACTGCAAAAGTTCCCACCTCTGAACAACCTGCCTCAGGCACCCTATTGAAGGACATGCTGATAGCTTTTAGCACGTCCCTGCATAAGGACTTTTCCTCACTTCTGACACCTCTCAAATCCTCCATCTCGGGCCTAGATGCCAGAATCCTACATGTGGAAACTAAAATGGGAGAGTTTGCCACATCCCATAACCAGCTCATAGATAACCAGGAGGATCTTTCCACAGAGATCGATCACATGAAAGCAAATATAAACGACCTAGAAGACTACTTTAGTCCGGATACATTTTTTCAGGACCAAAGAAGCCGTCCTATCAGCTGCCCGGCAACTTTCGGAGATGCCAGCACCATACCAGTCAGTGAAATTGTACACAGACTTATCTGCAGCTACATTGCGCCAGAGGCGTCTGCTGGGTCCTGTTACTACAGCCCTAAGGGAGCACAAAATCATGTACAAATGGGGCTTTCCTGTAAAGCTGATACTCAGCCACAACGGGAAACAACATAATATCAGCTCCGTGGAAGAAGGCCGCCGTTTGCTGGGATCGTGGAACATATCAGTGTCGACTCTAGAAGAATTCTCATTCTCCTCCACAACACCTGGTATCTGAATGGCACACAGTCAGTGCTAAAAGGGGAACCAAACACTGAATCTAGATATCCCTAAAAGTGCTGTGAAGTCTATTCTCAGTGCTTGGTATCAAACAGGACTTTTCCCCTTAAAGTCATTCCTGTCCGGATTACATATCCCTTTGATACCCTTGATGGATTGGGCAAAGATTTAAGCATGTTTAAGATTACCCATGGTTCTTAATATAATCTCTTTAAATTCCAAGGGCCTTAATAGCCCTCAAAAACTATCTTATTTGTGGGCAGAGGCGCTGCATTAGTTGCAGGCAGATATTCTATGCTTGCAAGAATCACATATTGTAAGTAAAGATGCTTACATGGTCCGACACCATCTGTTCCCTCATGTTGTACAGTCTCACTACCGTAAAAAACAGAGAGGTGTTATTCTAGCTTTCAGTAACAATATTGCCTTTTCGCCTAGCACCACTATATCAGACACAAACGGCAGATATATTATCACAGTAGGTACGGTGAACAATATCCCATATACAATAGCTGCCATTTACGCACCAAATAAACATCAAATCCACTTCCTGAACCAGGTATTGGTTAAGGCTGGGAAAATACAAAAAGGCCACCTGATTGTATGTTGCGATTTTAACCTAGTGCCCGTTGCAGAAGTAGATTCTACAGCGAGTAGCAGAGGGTCATACCCTACCCTCAACCCCCTGTTGAGTCGTGAGGAGCTGTACGACATTTGGAGACTTCACCA
Organism: Bufo bufo; assembly: GCF_905171765.1. Taxonomy (NCBI): domain Eukaryota; kingdom Metazoa; phylum Chordata; class Amphibia; order Anura; family Bufonidae; genus Bufo; species Bufo bufo. The sequence goes on from NC_053393.1 coordinate 426,461,864, forward strand.
CGCCTCGGAGAGTGACTATTCCTTCTTCTCGCCTGTGCACAAAACCTATTCACGCATTGATCTATTTCTAGTGAGCAGATCACTAATAAAGCTGCCCACAAAATCCACCATAGGAACGAACAAATGGTCCGATCACGCTTCCGTATCCCTCTCCATTCAAGAAACTTACAACATTAGGGACACCCTCTGGCGATGTAGCCCTTACCTTATTTCCAATAAGATTTATAAAGCAGAATTAGACACGGCTCTGGCTGACTACTATAGCTTGAATTGTAACTCAGTTTCTCATCCCTATAGTTTATGGAACGCCCACAAAGCTTTTATTAGGGTCATTTTCATCAAATTAGGCCATCAGGTAAAAATCATAGAGAACAGAAATTGCAAACTATCCTTTCCCAACTATCTTCCCTAGAATCTCTCAATAAAAGCTCCTTCTCCTCTGATAGAGCCATCCAGATTCACTCCCTTAGAACGCAACTTAGGGAATGCCTTCTTTTAACGTACGAGAAAAACCTGGGATCAATAAGGGACCGATATTACACTCAGGATAATAAGGCTGGACAACTCCTAGCTCGCCGCCTTAAAATGCATGCAGCAAAATCCAGAATTCCCCACCTTATCCACCCAGCTACTGGCTGCAAGATTTATGACCCGAAAGCAATGGCAGACTAGTTTGTGGACTATACAATCTCCAGAAATCTCCTGCAACGTATGTAGCCCCCATTTCAGATATAAGTGCCTATTTGAAGAACTTAGATCTCCCATCTTTGCACCCTCAGCAGAGTGAACTCTTGTCTAGGCCTATCACTCAGTCCGAAGTAACTAAATCTATCACTTGCCTCCCTCTGCACAAATCCCCAGGTCCCGATGGTCTATCCAACCTATGCTACAAAACCTTTTAAGAACAATTGGCACCCCATCTAACATCAGTATTTAATAAGGCATTCCAAGAATGGTCTTTCCCAGAGGAAATGCTAGAAGCCACTATAGTGGCCCTCCCAAAGCCAGGCAAGCCTCCTGATAAGCCCCAAAATTTCCAACCCATTTCCCTTCTAATCACAGATCTAAAAATTTATGCTAAAATTTTAGCAACTAGCTTATCTAGCATTTTACCCTCTTTGATAGGTTCCGCCGAAACTGGATTTGTTAAGGGGAGACAGATCACGGATAATACCAGTCGGGCCCTGAATCTGGTAGATTATATTAACTGAAAAAAAGAGAGGGCCCTATTGGTGACACTCGATGCTGAAAAGGCGCTTGACTGTCTGAACTGGTCATTCGCCTTCTCGGTATTGGAAACCATGAGATTGGGAGGGGCCTATCTTACCGCTGTACAAGCTTTATATTTCAGACCCTCAGCAAGAGTATTAGTTAATGGAGCCTGGTCATCACCCTTTCTACTAACAAATGGCACACATCAGGGGTGTCCTCTTTCACCGCTGATCTTCATCTTAGCCATAGAACCCCTCGCACAGGCTATCAGACTCCATCCGGATATTTTAGGGATCCAAATAGGAGACAGACAGCACTGCTTATCTCTATATGCAGACGACATGCTGCTGACATTGTCCTCTCCGCAGACTGCTCTGCCACTGGCCCTCTCCATAATTAGGGAGCATAGTCGCCTATCTTACTATAATGTCAGTGAGACCAAATCCCAAATTCTCCCTCTGAATATTCCTGACCAAATACTTCACTCCCTAAGGCAAGACTTCCCCTTTGACTGGAGGCAAAATAATATACAATATCTAGGAGTTGCTATTCCATCACCAATATCAAGGCTATACCATCTTAACTATGCCTCAGCATTAGATATGATTAAGCAAGACACCACCTTATATGGTAAGCACGAAATCTCATGGCTAGACCTCATAACAACATTTCAAATGTTAATCCTACCAAAACTTCTGCTCCTCTATAGGACAGTTCCTGTCAGAGTCCCCAATCAATTCTTTAGGTAAGCAGGCCTTGGCATGCTGAATAATTTCGTGTGGGCAGGGAACAAACCCAGGATAGCCGAAGGCATTATCACAAAAGCCAATACTAAAGGAGGGTTAGGCCTCCCAAGTCTGCGGGATTACTTCCTAGCAACCCAGACCCAGGCACTTAGGAAATGGTGGTCGTTAGATGTTACAACTCCGTGGGTACACATCGAATCTGAACTAGTTCCTACTAAACATCTCAAAACTCTCATTTTTAACGGTATTAGCGTCTCCCCATTCAAGACACTTCCTCTACCAGCAATCCTAAGTGCCTCGGTCCACCATTAGGGCACCTTCCATAAAAATAGCAAACACCAACTTATCTCTTTAATAGATGCTTCCCCTCTACAGCTTATGGAATTACATATTCCAGACTTGGATCTGGGTCAGTGGCGCTCCTTGGGAGTCCAACACATTAACCAACTATATAATGATGGCAACATCAAATCTTTTACTGTTCTCCAACAGGAGTTTGGGATTCCAAGGGAGGACTTTTTCATATATTTGCAGATACGACACTTGCTACAATCCAAATCCCTGCATCAGGTGATGGCTAATAATGAGATTATTGAACTTTGGTCCACTCCAACTCAGCCTTTCTCTAAATTGGGCATCAGATCATTATATATGGCCCTGGGATCTAAAGCAACCTTATCTAAAACTACTCCACTCCTTGAATGGGATAAAGAGCTACAAATGAACATTCCTGAAGTGGACTGGTTAACCACATTCAAATTCCTCACAGTTACCTTCCGCAGCACCTCCTTATATGAAGCTGCTATTAAAAATAGTTTACGATGGTACTATACCACTGACAAGCTTAGCAGAATATATCCCGGGGCCTCAAACCTCTGTTGGAGAGGTTGTGGGGGCAGAGGTACCCTTCTACACCTATTATGGTCATGTCCTCTGGTAACGCCATTATGGTTAGAAATATTTAGCATAGCATCTAGATTTTGTGGCCTCACCATTGACATATCCCCATGTCGGGCTTTTTTCTTTATGGGCATACGTACAATACTGGCACATAGCCGAATCCCTGTAGCCCACTTACTCCTAGCAACCAAATTGACGATCACCAGATGTTGGAAGTCAACTACCATACCTACAACAGCAGAAATCATATCTAGAGTGCACAACTGCCTAAGAAAAAATCTTGGCATATAGGGAACACAAACATAGATAGATTTATGCACCACTGGAAAACTTGGCTAACATCTATGTCCCCGAATACATCCACCATGCAGAACATATCATTATAAATTGCATCCAAGACTCTTGTTTTGTTTTGTTTGCTTTGGTTCTACTGAATTGTCTGGTTCTGTACAGTTCTATAATGCTGGACTTGCCAAGTCATGCTACTTACTTAATTGAAATGTACCTCACAATATTGTCACCATCTGTGAGCATTTACATGATGTGTTACGGTATATACATTATGATGAACAGACTGTTTTGTAACTTTGTATGTTATTCACTGAAAAACTTTAATAAAAATGATTGAAAGAGAATAGTAGCTGAGGCAGGTAGCCAGAAGAAACCGGTCTCTTTTGTCAAGGTTTGGGTGAGACAGCATGGATGATCTAATCTGATGCATCAGGCATTGGTGGGTGGAAATCCTGGCTGATCCACGCCTGATTCATCTTGACAAAGGTCAGTCTCTCCACATTTTGGGTGGACAGGCTAGTTCTCCTTGGGGTAACTATGGCCCCCTCCGCACTAAACAGCCGCTCTAATGCCACACTACTGGTCGGGAAGGACAGCTTTTCCAGGGCAAACTCGGCCAGTTGCGGCCACAAATCCAGTTTGACTGCCCAGTAGACCAGTGGATATTCGATGACTGGTGGCAGGATGCACTCCAAGTATGCCACCACCTGCTGGTTCAGGTTATGCTATATGTCTAGCTGCTGGTGAGTAGTTACTTTACTATGCGGGTGAAGAAAGCTGCTCATCAGCGACTCTAGACTCATGCTGCTGCTGATGGAGTTGGTACTGCTCCTGCTACCCCCACCCCCCAGCAGCTATGGCAGTGGGACATGAGTGCAGAAGGCCCCCCCCGGTCAGACCTGCGAGGGAATGGACGATGGCACAGATAGGCAGCGGCCAACTGACTACATAGGATGTCTCGATAGTAGTTCAGTTTGTCCTCTCTCTCAGCGGGTGTAAAAAAGGCCCCCATTTTGGACCGGTAGCGAGGGTCTAACATGGTGGAGAGCCAGTAGTCATCCCTCTGGCGAATGGTGACAATTTGGCTGTCATTACGCAAGCAAGTAAGCATGCATCGGGCCATTTGCGCAAGTGACTCGGAGGGACTCCCTGCATCCATCTCTACTGCATACTGCCACGGTGTGCCTGGTTCATCTGCCTTGTCTTCCTCATCTCCCTCTTGCTCCTTTTCTTCCTGCTGCTCCTTCTCTCCTATCACCTGTGTAGAAAAACCACCCATTTCGCTACACATTGCTTGTGCTCCAATGTCCTCCTCCAGTTCAGCCCCCACAGGGCTCATGTGGCCATGAGATGTAGGCGCCACGTCTCCAGTCCCCTGACCAGCCAGATTTACCAGCATCTTTTCCAGGATATGAATCAGTGGAATGACGTTGTTCATCCCGTTGTCCTGGTAACTGACAAATAAAGTGGCCTACTCAAAGGGCACAAGCAAATGACAGGTGTCACGCATGAGCTGCCACTGGCTAACATCAAAGTTACACAGGGGAGTACCTCTGTCCTCTTGGATCATCAAGAAATCGTTTATGGCCTTTCTCTGTTCGTATAGTCGGACCAACATATGGAGGGTGGAATTCCAACGGGTGGAAACGTCACATATCAGCCTATGTTTGGGGACGTCGTTCTGACACTGCAGCTCAATGAGGGTGTGCTTGGCGGTGTACGATTGGCTGAAGTGCATGCAAAGTTTCCTGGCCATTTTTAGAATGTCTTGCAGATGGGTGGAAAACTTCAGGAACCGCTTTACAACCAGATTAAACACATGCGCCATGCAGGGCGCATGGCTCAGCCCTCCTTGATGCAGCGCCGACACCATGTTCTTCCCGTTGTCGGTCACCATGGTTCGGATTTTATATATTTTTTTTAATTAATTATCTTTATTAATATATCAAAACAATTTACTATAAACAAAAGGATTAAGTAAATACTCCCCAACTTCAATATATTTTCCCCTTGTCCCAATTCCCTACACCAACCCCCCTCCCCGTACCTGTGATGCGTCCACCCTCCTCTTCCCTCCTGGCCCCCCCAATAGAAAAAAAAGGGGGGAGAGACAGGGGGAGAGGGGAGAGAGAAAATAAATTAATTTAAAAAAAAATAATATATAATTATAATAATAATAAATTCACAAGTAAAATTTTATAAATTATCACAACCAGTCAAATCTTCCAACCGCCCCATATCTTAATCCACTTCTTATCCGCATCTCTCTGCCTATACACGATTTGCTTGTAGTTTTTTACCTTGTTAACTAGGTTTATCCATGTATTTAGTTCTGGAGTATGTCAAGCAAACCAGGTCCGACTAACCAAAATTCTAGCTAGCAGCAGTATCCTGCCTAAGAAGATCTTTTGATACTTGTGGCTATTTATTTTGGAAAACTCATTAAACAGAAACACTTGTGGTTCAAAGGGTATTCGCATTTTAAGTTTATAAGTGATGAAGTTATTAATGCTATTCCAGTATTTTATAAGTTCTGGGCAGGTCCAGATCATATGGAGATAGTCTGCACCTGAGGTGTCACATTTAGGGCACTTAGATGTATCTCTTAGCCCACATTTATTCAACCATGTAGGGGTGACATATAGTCTGTGGCAGATATTAAAATGTACTAGAACATGATTAAAGTTCTGGGAAAGTGAACCTAAATTCGCAAAGATATTCCCCCATCCTTCCAATTGTATATTCGGACAATCCAATTGTCCAATTCATTCTAGAAAGTGTCCTCCCTATCCAATCATTCAAAAAGGATGAACTATCTATATCCAACACCAGTTTATCGTCCAGACTAGATAATGCTGAACGCAATTGAAGGTACCTAAACCATGAAAGGTTTTCTACATTATGTGATAGCTCTGTAAATGACTTAATCTCTCTATCCTTAACTACTTGTGAAATATACAAAATTCTATTCTTTTGCCAAAATGTGTCCGCTGCAATACCATCTAACGTCTGTAAGTGTACATTATGCCAAAGAGGCGTGAATGTGAGTGAACCCTTTACCTTCAGCCATGTTCTAGTAGTAGCCCACACTTTCAAAAGTAGTTTTATAGTCTCTCTGTAACCCCGCTCTTGGCTCCTCAGTAGCCCGGATTCCAGCAGGGTAAATATATTATTATGCGCATGACTCCCTACTAGCCTCCCTAGAAGTGCACTATTTTTTGATTCATAGCACATCAATAGCTGGGCAGCAATAAAATACCCTTTAAGATAGGGGAGGTTTAAACCCCCACACTCCAGTGATTTATATAATTATTCCAGTTTTATTCGAACTCGTTTTCTTCCCCACACTAAATCATTGATTATTCTTTCCATGAGTTTAAAATATTTATCTTCTATCCAGGTAGGTGTATTCCTGAGCACATAAAGGAATTGTGGTAGTATCACCATTTTAACCAATGAAACTCGGTCAGCTCTGGATAGGGGAAGTCTCAGCCAGATCCCTATTTTAGCTCTAGTTTTCGTTATTAGGGGGATCAGATTAAGTTGTACAAAATTTTCAACCCTGGGCGATATAGTCCAAGCCCAAGTATTGAAAAGTGTCAACAATGTCCAACTGAGTCACAAGAACCTCTTTCTGTGGTAACGGGTCTATTGGCATCAAACTGGTCTTAGACCAGTTTATAAACGCCTCACCAAATGATTTAACCATTTGAATAATTCTAGGAAGAGTTTTTTCCGTGTGGTCTATAAAAAAAAGAACATCATCCGCATATAAAGAGATACGGTCTTACACTCCTAGTGTTCCAAATCCTTTAACCTGATCATTCTGCCTGATGGCCAAAGCAAGGGGTTCAATGTAAATATCGAATAACAATGGGGATAGTGGGCAGCCCTGCCGCATACCTCTATTTAAATCAAAACTAGTAGTCAGGATCCCATTAAGACTCAATTTTGCCGTGGGGGATCTATACAATAATTTAAGGATACCTATAAATCTTTCCCCAAAGCCCATCCTTGTCAGCACCCTCCAGAGGAAACGCCACTCCACCCTGTCAAAAGCCTTAGAGGCATCCAGTGACAGGATGGAGCGGGTAGTCCCCCCAGGGGCTTGTATATTGGCAAGGAGCCGATGCAGATTGTGATGCATACCCTTGTTTTGAATAAAGCCATTCTGATCCAGATGGACAATGGAGGCAATAACCCTGGAGAGCCTTGTGGCCAAAATCCTTGCAAGGAGCTTTACATCTGCATTAAGCAGTGAGATTGGTCTATACGATTCCAGATCTGCAGGATCCTTGCCTTTTTTTTTAAAATTAATGTTATTACTGCTTCCATCATTGAATCTGGCAGTTTCCCATCCTCCACCGATTCAGCAAAGACCCCCAACAGTCTAGGGAGAATAAACTCCTTGTATTTACTATAGAATTCGTATGGGAGTCCATCTGAACCGGGGGTGGAATTGGCCGAGCATAATTTAATAGCCCCCTCAAGTTCCTGAATTGAAAACTCTACCTCAAGTGCTTTCTTTTGAGCCCCGGTAATAGTTGGAAAAACAATGCCATCAAGATAAGAATCCATCATTTCATCTGTAATTTTGGATTCAGCTTTATAAAGATCTAAGAAGTGGTCCACAAAGGCTTTCTCTACCGGACCCTGTCCACTAACCGTCCTACCATTGGCCAGTCGGAGATTATCTATATATTTTTGGGATTCTTGACTCGAGATCACTCTGGACAAAAGTTTACCAGGTCGCCCTGACTCTGTAAAATATTTTTGCCCTTTAAAAAATAAACTTTGTTGGGCTTTTTCCAGCAAGAAGTTAGAGTATGCTTGTGTGGTACTTTGCATACTTTCCCTATTCTCCTCCGTCTTGTTTGTATAGAAGGATTGTGTCGCCAGAGATGCTAGTTCTTCTAGGTTTTTCAGTTTTTTCCCGTACGCCTTTCTGAGGTTCGCAATGTTACTGACCATCATTCCCCTCATATAGGCCTTAAAAGTGTCCCATACCACTTTGATTTTTGCTGAGCCATAGTTGTTATCCCAAAACGGTTAATTTCATTCTGAATTATTTCATGTCTCTTTATTACTGATAACCAATAAGGGTTTAATCTAAATGGGGGTCTCTGTATGTGTCTTTCCTGAGTCAAACAAAGTTCAAGGAGTAGCGGCAAGTGGTCCGAGATTGACCTTGTTTCATACTTCATTCGCTTTACCAGTCTCACATATTTTCTATTTATCAGGGCAAGATCTATTCTGGACATAGATTTACCTGCTTTACTAATGCATGAAAAGGCCCTTTTCCCCTGTCCTAGGTATCCCCAAACATCTTCGAACCCAGCCTCAAAGCAAAACCGTGCCAAGGGTGACCCCTGAAGGGTTATCTCCCTTGACACTCGTAGAGACCCTATCCAATACAGGATTAATGACACTGTTAAAATCGCCAATGATCAATGTTGGGCACTCTGGCCATTTATCCATAAATGATAGCAAAGAGTTGAGGATTGAAAAGGAGAATGGTGGTGGAATATAGACAAAAGCCAGGATACATATCTTCCCCCTCAACCTGCAGTATAGGAAGATAAATCTCCCTTGCTGGTCGACAGAGGATGCCTCGCACACGAAATCAAGCGTTCTATGTATAAAAACAGTCACACCTCTGGAGTAGCTGAAAAAAGTAGAATGATACGTGTGCGCAGCCCATCCCCTGCCGACCACCCTGGAGGTCTCCCCAGTAAGATGCGTTTCCAGCAAGCATACTATTGCTGGGAGATGGATCCGTGTCAAGTCAAAGACCGCTTGTCTCTTTCCTCTATCCCCCAAACCGCGTACATTCCAAGCGAGAATTCTAATAGACCTTATAAAAAGCGGTTAGGTGAAGTAGGGGAAAAAGAAAGAAGGGAAAGAGAGAGAAAAAAAAAAAAAAGACGCATCACAGCCCAAATCCCACCCTCCATACAAATAATCCGCCACATATTGTAGCAGATTTCTCTCCTGTGGCCATCCCTCCCACACTCCCCCCTGCTCGGCACCTCCCGAAAAAAATATATCTATTGCGGGTATAAAAAACCCTCTAGTAGTTATTGTTCCCCGCAAATACTGAAACAGCTGAGTCACATATCATTGCGTTCAAGCCAATCCGCGGCTTTATCCGGAGTATCAAAAAATAAGATTGTGTCCTTGAAAATAATCCGAAGTTTTGCTGGGAACATAAGGGAGTATTTGATATCCCTTTCTCTTAGCTTCTTTTTTACCATCATAAATGAGCGTCTCTTTTCTTGGATGTCTTTTGAAAAATCAGGAAAAAAGGCCAATCTATTTCCGTTATATACAACTGGTGAACATTCCCTCGCCCTTCTCAGTAGCATATCTCTGTCCCCAGTAGTCAATAATTTAACAAGAAATGTCCGAGGTTGTCTTCCAGGGATTGGTTTGCCACCTGGGACCCGATGAGCTCTTTCTATCATGAATAGTGGAGAAAACGTTCTCCAGGATTAACGTCTGTATAAATTGAATTGGATTCTTATCCTCGGCACCCTCTGGGACCCCCAGAATTCTCACGTTATATCTTCGCGATCTATCTTCAAGATCTACCACCTTTTTCTTCAAAAGATTGAATTCTATCTTCAGAGTGGAGATTTCAGAGTTTGTTTTTTGGGATTCATTCTGTATACATAATAAATGTTACGTTTTATTTCAAACATATTATCACACGTGTCAATTTAGAGACAGCCAGCCACTGATCCTAGAGATCAATTGAAAAATTCAAAAATTTGTGTCTCAACACGCTGTGAAGGATCACGCAAAAAGTAATATCATTCTGTATAAGACCCATGGTGCTCTCCATATTCTTGACTCTGTCTCGGATTTTTGACATATCGTCTCTAATCAATCCCACATCAACTTGGATGGACCCGAGCTGAGTTGTAATGCCCTGTATTAAATCCCCGTTTTGTTTTACCGCCAGCAATATTTCTTTTAGCGGAGAGGAATTGACAATGGGCGTATCTTCTCCCTCCATTCCCTCTTCCTCCTGGGAATGTCCAGAGGCTTTTTGTGGTTCTGTTTCCGTCACCCCAAAATTATTGTTTTTTTTTAACCAATGTCCTTTTGTCCCCCACTTGTATTCACCCTTGGAGACCTCAAGAATTGATCTATTTTTGTCGCTTCAAAGGTTTTAGTATTTGGTTTCTGGCCGGAGAGATCCGCCGAGCGCCTACTATTTTTTGGAGCCATTTCTTATTTTTATTCTTTTCCCTTTCCCCCATTTTTCTTCTTTCTCCTTCTCTTCTCTTCCCCCTCCTTTTTCAAACTGCTCCTTTATTTCTTCTCTTTTTTTTTTTTTTTTCTTTTCCTTTTTTTTTTTTTCTCCCCCCCCCTTTTTTAACCTCCTTTTCTTCCTCTTTTTTTTTTCTTTTTCTTTCTTTTTCTCGCCTTTACTTTATATTCCCCCCCCCCCTTTTTTTCCCCTTTTTTATTTGTATTTGTGCTTCACCGCTTCATGCAGCAGGAACCAGCAGCAGGAACCAGCTGATCACGCCCTCACCCCACCGGCCAGGAAGCAGCCGGAGCCGGAACGCCAAGCACGAACCCAGGGGGAGAAGAAAAGAAGAAAAGAATCCAGCAACCCTCTATCCAGGCGGTGCCAGCGAGGTACGTCCCAGGTGCGGTGAGAGAGGCAGGAGGATCGGGGGGGGGGGCTGAAGGTGCAAACACCGCTGGGAAGCGAGCGGAGTCAGGGGCTAAGGGGACAACATACACCCCAGAACCATGGAGGCAGAAATGGCCATGAAGACGCCAGGAGGAGCGGGATAGTGGGATAGCCGAGCCACGGGGAGAGAGGAGAGTGTGACGTGCTACGTCTACGTCATCGCATGGCTCAGCCCTCCTTGATGCAGTGCCGACACCATGTTCTTCCCGTTGTTGGTCACCATGGTTCCGATTTTGAGTTGTCTCGGAGAAAGCCAGGATTTGATTTCTTGATGAAGGACACAGAGCAGTTCCTCCACTGTATGACCACATTTACCCAGTGGGCCGTAAAGGACATATATTGTCCTTGACCGTAGTTACAGCTACCGACCAATTTTCCCAAAAAAGGCTGTATCACAAACAAATTTCACCACTGAATGGCTAATTGACGCAATTACTCAGTCCCTACAGAAGAAAGTCTACATTCACCGACCAATTTTCCCCAAAAAGGCTGTATCACAAACAAATTTAACCAATGAATGGCTAATCAACGAATTGTTACTCCCTGCGGAAGATACTCTACATTCACCGACCAATTTATCCAAAAAAGGCTGTATCACAAAAAAATTCACCACTGAAAGTAAATTTACCGCAGAACGGCTAATAAGAAGTACTTATTTTTCCTATTAATAAACACCAACAATGGCTGTATGTCAATGTAAATTCACTGCAGAACAGCTAATAACACATACTTATTTTTGCTATTAATACAGCGCAACAATGTCTGTATGACAATGTAAATTCACAGCAGAACGGCTAATAACACGTACTTATTTTTCCCATTAATACACCCCAACAATGGCTGTATAACAATGTCCGTTCACTTTTTCCTATTAATACACCCCAAAAAAATTAATATAACAATCACAATTCACCGCAGAAAGGCTAATAGGAAGTACGTATCTATCCTATTAATAACGCTGAACGGCAAATACTATTTTACAGGCCAATTCATGCCAAAAAGGGCTTTCATTTTCTCACTTCCCCACACAACGGCTAATAAGCCCCTTTTCCCCCCCCACTAATACACACCAAAAAAGGCTTTAGAACATATAACTGCGGCCGTGAACGACAAATAATACTTTTTTTCCCACTAATACACGCCAAAATGGGCTGTAATTTTCTCACTTTAACACACAATGGCTAATAAGCCCTTTTTCTTTTTCCTCACTAATACACGCCAAAAAAAAACTTTAGAACATATAACTGCGGCCGTGAATGGCAAAAATGTTTTTTTTTGCCACTAATACATGCCAAAAAGGGCTGTAATTTTCTCACATCAACACACAATGGCTAATAAGCTCCTTATTTCCCCCCACTAATAAATGACAAAAAAGGCTTTAGAACATATATATAACTGCACAACACAAGGGCTAATAAGACCCCAATAACAAGAACGGTTTGCTCGAATTAGGGTACTTTCAAGCGTTTTTCTTTTCCGCATAGAGTTTCGTCCTAGGGGCTCTATACCGGAAAAGAACTGATCAGTTTTATCCCCATGCATTCGGAATGGAGAGCAATCCGTTCAGGATGCATCAGGATGTCTTCAGTTCAGTCTTTTTGACTGATCAGGACAGAGATAAAAAAAACTGAACACTTGCCTGAATGCTTTTTTTCCCCATAGGAATGTATTAGTGCCGCATGCGCAGATGGAAAAAAATGTGAAAAAAATAAATGCCGGATCCGTTTTTCCGGATGACACCGGAAAGACGGATCCGGCATTTCAATACATTTGTATCAATACAAGATGTATCAGGATCCTGATCAGTCTTAGGGCTCTTTCACACTTGCGTTATTGTCTTCCGGCATAGAGTTCCGTCGTCGGGGCTCTATGCCGGAAGAATCCTGATCAGGATTATCCTAATGCATTCTGAATGGAGAGAAATCCGTTCAGGATGCATCAGGATGTCTTCAGTTCCGGAACGGAACCTTTGTTGGCCGGAGAAAATACTGCAGCATGCTGCGCTTTTTGCTCCGGCCAAAAATCCGGAACACTTGCCGCAAGGCCGGATCCGGAATTAATGCCCTTTGGAAGGCATTGATCCGGATCCGGCCTTAAGCTAAACGTCGTTTCGGCGCATTGCCGGAGCCGATATTTAGCTTTTTCAGAGTGGTTACCATGGCTGCCGGGACGCTAAAGTCCTGACAGCCATGGTAAAGTGTAGTGGGGAGCGGGGGAGCAGTATACTTACCGTCCGTGCGGCTCCCCGGGCGCTCCAGAGTGACGTCAGGGCGCCCCAAGCGCATGGATCATGTGATCGCATGGATCACATCATCCATGCGCATGGGGCGCTCTGACGTCATTCTGGAGCGCCCCGGGAGCCGCACGGACTGGAAGTATACCGCTCCCCCGATCCCCGCTCCTACTATGGCAACCAGGACTTTAATAGCGTCCTGGGTGCCATAGTAACACTGAAAGCATTTGGAAGACGGTTCCGTCTTCAAATGCTTTCAGTACACTTGCGTTTTTCCGGATCCGGCGGGCACCTCCGGCAACGGAAGTGCATGCCGGATCCCAACAACGCAAGTGTGAAAGAGGCCTTACAAATGCCATCAGTTGGAATACGTTCTGACGGAACTGCTTGCCGGATCACTCTGCCGCAAGTGTGAAATTACCCTTACAGAGGTATTGCAAACCTGAAATTAGCAGCAGTATAATGGCAATTTGGATTTGCAGTCAGTGCAGCAAGGTATAATAGGATTGTTCCTATTACCCAGGCTGTAAACACCCCTATTGAACCCTGTTCTGCTTCAATTCTGTGGAATCCTTTCCCTACACTTCTAATGCTCTTTCCCTGAACTACTATTGAGCAAAATAGTTTTTAAGTCTTTCGTAGCACTGTCCCTAGCGTCTGCTAACGTCTCTCCCTGGACTAAGTACACTGGAAAATTGCTGAATCCAAGATGGCTGAGGCTATTTATAGGGCTGTGACCTCACAGCGCTGGTTGCTGATTGGCTGCATGCATGGCATTGTGGGTGATCCCTCGTTCCCAGAGTTCCTTGCTCCATGTCCTAACATGTGCAGCAACAATTGTAATTTTAGGAAAAAATTTGATTTGTTACCACGAAGCGTGAGGAAATTCGGATTCGGTTTGAATCGAATAATTCCTGAAATTCTGATCGAATTCCACTTCGTCAGCTTCGATTCGCTCATCTCTAATTACTTCATTATAAATATATTACCAAATACTTTTCATTAGTTATAATGGTTCATTTTGTCTGGGGAGCAATTATTAGGAGAAATAAAATGGCCGCCATCCTACTAGTCCACACAAAACCTGTCCTAATTGCACAGGAAGACACGTTATTTGTCAGTCGCCAGTACTACTGGATGAACAAAGTCATTCCACTGCTTCATGTCCTGGAACAATTAATCAAATTGAAGGCCCTAGATGGGACCATCGGGATAATTTCAACAAAATCCCAAACGGTCAACTGACCAAAAAGAAATTCCCTTTAGGGGTCCCAACCCAATATATGTACAAATTAAAACTACATCTTTACTTTGTCATCCTTAAAACCTTATAAATGTTAAAAACAGGAAAATCATGTGTAAATAAAGGAGGACAGTGGAACAGGGTCACCAATGGTTATTATTAATAACTGGAGGGAGGAAGATATTTGTGCATGAACTCTCCTTTTTGTGTTTAAATAAACACAATTTTTATTTCGTTTGTGTGGTGTTGGTATTATGAGTAGTTATTCACCGTCACACCTCTTAGAGTCTATTTACACTATACAGTGGGATGCGAAAGTTTGGGCAACCTTGTTAATCGTCATGATTTTCCTGTATAAATCGTTGGTTGTTACGATAAAAAATGTCAGTTAAATATATCATATAGGAGACACACACAGTGATATTTGAGAAGTGAAATGAAGTTTATTGGATTTACAGAAAGTGTGCTATAATTGTTTATATCACTGTGTGTGTCTCCTATATGATATATTTAACCCCTTAAGGACTTAGGACGTATCGGTACGGCATGGGTCCCGAGTCCTTAAGGACCCATGACGTACCGGTACGTCATAACTTGAAATCGGTATTCCGGCGCCCCAGGGGTTAATCGGAACGGGATTTCGGCTGAAATCATTCAGCCGGCATCCCGTAACCATGCAGGGGGGGGGGTCATTTGACCCCCCTGCATCGGCGATCGCAGAAAACCGCAGGTCAATTCAGACCTGCGGTTTGCTGCGCTTTCTGCAGTTTCTGATCCCCGCGGGCCCTGACCACGGGGATCAGAAGCTTTAGTGTCCCTAAAATATATATTTTACACCCCCCCCCCTGCACCCCTGCATGATTTTTTGCCGGCAGGTGGTGCAGGGGGGGGGAGTTGTGGGCGGTGGGGGCGGTGCGGGAGGCGGGCGGTGCGGCAGGCGGGATCGCGATCCCCCGCCTGCCTCCCCTTGAATAATCGTTGGTGTTCAGTGGGTATACCAGGGTGCCAGCACATTGCTGGCACCCTGGTATAAATGGCTGACATCGATGATGCGATGTCAGCCGTTTAACCCTTTCCATACAGTGGTCCGTACGGACCGCTGTATGGAAAAAGTTAACAGTAAGAGGGAGCTCCCTCCCTCTCCCATCGGGGGGCTGCTGTGCCTTTGCAGCCCCCCGATGGAGAGGGAGAGAGCTCCCAGACAGCCCCCCGACAGATCCCCTCCTTACCCTTCCCCGTCTGCGAAGTTCTGAGCAGTACTGAGCATACGGGGAAGGTTCCCATGGCAATAGGACGCCTCTTAGGCATCCTGCTGTCCATGGTGCTGAACAGATCTGTGCTAAAGGCAGAGATCTGTTCAGACAAAGTGTAAGTAAAATACAGTACTGTACAATATATATTGTACTGTATTACACAGACATCAGACCCACTGGATCTTCAAGAACCAAGTGGGTCTGGGTAAAAAAAAAAGTGAAAAAAAGTGAAAAAAAACTAAAAATCAAAAAACACATTTATCACTGATTAAAAATGAAAAAAATAAAATTCCCTACACATGTTTGGTATCGCCGCGTCCGTAACGACCTGATCTATAAAACGGTCATGTTACTTTCCCCGCACGGTGAACGCCATAAAAATAAAAAAATAAAAACTATTAGGAAATTGGAATTTTGCCCACCTTACTTCCCAAAAAAGGTAATAAAAGTGATCAAAAAAGTCGCATGTACGCCAAAATAGTACCAATCAAACCGTCATCTCATCCCGCAAAAATCATACCCTACCCAAGATAATCGCCCAAAAACTGAAAAAACTATGGCTCTTAGACTATGGAAACACTAAAACATGATTTTTTTTGTTTCAAAAATGAAATCATTGTGTAAAACTTAAATAAATAAAAAAAAGTATACATATTAGGTATTGCCGCATCCGTATCGACCGGCTCTATAAAAATATCACATGACCTAACCCCTCAGGTGACCACCGTAAAAAAATTAAAATAAAAACGGTGTAAAAAAAAGCAATTTTTTGTCATCTTACGTCACAAAAAGTGTAATAGCAAGTGATCAAAAAGTCATATGCACCCCAAAATAGTGCCACTCAAACCGTCATCTCATCCCGCAAAAAATGAGACCCCACTTAAGATAATCGCCCAAAAACTGAAAAAACTATGGCTCTTAGACTATGGAGACACTAAAACATTTTTTTGTTTTAAAAATGAAATCATTGTGTAAAACTTACATAAATAAAAAAAATTGTATACATATTAGGTATCGCCACGTCCGTGACAACCTGCTCTATAAAATTACCACATGATCTAACCTGTCAGATGAATGTTGTAAATAACAAAAAAAAAAACGTGCCAAAAAATCTATTTCTTGTTACCTTGCCGCACAAAAAAGTGTAATATAGAGCAACCAAAAATCATATGTACCCTAAACTAGTACCAACAAAACTGCCACCCTATCCCGTAGTTTCTAAAATGGGGTCACTTTTTTGGAGTTTCTACTCTAGGGGTGCATCAGGGGGGCTTCAAATGGGACATGGTGTCAAAAAACCAGTCCAGCAAAAGCTGCCTTCCAAAAACCGTATGGCATTCCTTTCCTTCTGCACCCTGCCGTGTGCCCGTACAGAGGTTTACGACCACATATGGGGTGTTTCTGTAAACTACAGAATCAGGGCCATAAATAATGAGTTTTGTTTGGCTGTTAACCCTTGCTTTGTAACTGGAAAAAAAATATTAAAATGGAAAATCTGCCAAAAAAGTGAAATTTTGAAATTGTATCTCTATTTTCCATTAAATCTTGTGCAACACCTAAAGGGTTAACAAAGTTTGTAAAATCTGTTTTGAATACCTTGAGGGGTGTAGTTTCTTAGATGGGGTCACTTTTATGGAGTTTCTACTCTAGGGGTGTATCAGGGGGGCTTCAAATGGGACATGGTGTCAAAAAACCAGTCCAGCAAAATCTGGCTTCCAAAAACCATACGGCGCACCTTTCCCTCTACACCCTACTGTGTGCCCGTACAGTAGTTTACGGCCACATATGGGGTGTTTCTGTAAACTACAGAATCAGGGCCATAAATAATGAGTTTTGTTTGGCTGTTAACCCTTGCTTTGTAACTGGAAAAAAAATATTAAAATGGAAAATCTGCCAAAAAAGTGAAATTTTGAAATTGTATCTCTATTTTCCATTAAATCTTGTGCAACACCTAAAGGGTTAACAAAGTTTGTAAAATCAGTTTTGAATACCTTGAGGGGTGTAGTTTCTTAGATGGGGTCACTTTTATGGAGTTTCTACTCTAGGGGTGCATCAGGGGGGCTTCAAATGGGACATGGTGTCAAAAAACCAGTCCAGCAAAATCTGGCTTCCAAAAACCATTCAGCACACCTTTCCCTCTACGCCCTACTGTGTGCCCGTACAGTAGTTTACGGCCACATATGGGGTGTTTCTGTAAACGGCACAGTCAGGGCAATAAAGATACAGTCTTGTTTGGCTGTTAACCCTTGCTTTGTTAGTGGAAAAAATGGGTTAAAATGGAAAATTAGGCAAAAAAAAGAAATTCTCAAATTCCATCCCCATTTGCCAATAACTCTTGTGCAACACCTAAAGGGTTAACGAAGTTTGTAAAATCAGTTTTGAATACCTTGAGGGGTGTAGTTTATAGAATGGGGTCATTTTGGGCGGTTTCTATTATGTAAGCCTCGCAAAGTGACTTCAGACCTGTAGTGGTCCCTATAAATCGGGTTTTTGTAAATTTCTGAAAAATTTCAAGATTTGCTTCTAAACTTCTAAGCCTTGTAACATCCCCAAAAAATAAAATATCATTCCCAAAATTCTACAAACATGAAGTAGACATATGGGGAATGTAAAGTCATCACAATTTTTGGGGGTATTACTATGTATTACAGAAGTAGAGAAA
Organism: Bufo bufo; assembly: GCF_905171765.1. Lineage (NCBI taxonomy): Eukaryota > Metazoa > Chordata > Amphibia > Anura > Bufonidae > Bufo > Bufo bufo. The sequence goes on from NC_053393.1 coordinate 426,480,112, forward strand.
CTGAAACTTTGAAATTTGCTAATTTTTCTACATTTTTGGTAAATATGGTATTTTTTTATGCAAAAAAATTTACTTTTTTGACCCAATTTTAGCAGTGTCATGAAGTACAATATGTGACGAAAAAACAATCTCAGAACGGCCTGGATAAGTCAATGCGTTTTAAAGTTATGAGCACTTAAAGTGACACTGGTCAGATTTGCAAAAAATGGCCAAGTCCTTAAGGTGAAATAGGGCTGAGTCCTTAAGGGGTTAACTGACATTTTTTATAGTAACAACGAACGATTTATACAGAAAAATCATGACGATTAACAAGGTTGCCCAAACTTTCGCATCCCACTGTATAGTGCTTTCTTTATACACTCTCTGCTACTACTCATCAGATATTATATTGGGTGAGGGTACAAATACACCAGTTGTATTTGGTCTGAGATGTGTGCTACCAATGCTATTCTATAACCATGATAATTCTATTAAATGTCAGTGCTGCTCAGATAGACCACAATATCTGACAGTCTGTTATCATGCAGCTTCATTATTCTTGTAAGCTGCATTCTCTTGTCAATTGCCTTGCATATTATAAACGCACACTGCTGAATACATATTCAGACAAGCCTACATTGCTCAGTCCGATACAATGTGGCTACCAGATCAAGCACACTGATACAGAGTATCTTCAATACACACACAATTCCACAATTCAGGCACTAGGTGTCTATATCACACACATACGACTACTATTGCACATATGCCCTCTGACTGTCTCTGTATTAATTGATTTAAACCCTCCACTGTCCTCTGCCTAAAACTAAATGCACTACACCACCCCTCCCGACCAGGGGCGTAACTAGAACTGACTGGGCCCCACAGCAAATTTTTTACAGGGCCCCCCTCCCTTAGGGTCCATTCAGACGTCCGCAAGTGTTTTGCGGTCCACAAAATGCGGATCCGCAAAACACGGATACCAGCCGTGTGCGTTCTGCATTTTGATAGTTCCCTATGATAGAAATGCCTATTCTTGTCCGCAATTGCAGACAAGAATAGGACATGTTCCTTCTTATTTTGCGGGGGCCGCGGAACGGAACTACGGATGCGGACAGCACACGGTGTGCTGTCCGCATCTTTTGCGGACCTATTAAAATGAATGGGTTTGCACTTGTTCCGTAAAATTATGGAACGGATGCGGACCCAGAACAACAACAAATGGACCCTTACTTAAAATAAAACCTTTGAAAAAATCTATTTGTCTTTGTATCACCATTTTTTGACAGCTAAAACTTTTTTTTTGATTTCTGCCTAAAGAGCTGAAGCTTTTTTTTTCAGGTGGATGAATTGTAGTTTTTATTGGTACCCTTTTTGAATGAAAATTATTTATATTTTTTAATAGTGAAGACATTTTTGGACATGGCAATGCTTTTTTTAAAATGTTTATTTACCTATATTTAAAACACTGTGAAAGGGGGTGATTGGAACTTTTATCCCAACCTCTGCCCACTCCTTCCTCTGCCAGCCTCCTGTACTATAGCATGCGGTACGTGGCAGCCTCCCCTCTCTGCCTCCGCTGCTCTGCCATGTACTAGTGCTTATTATGACATACATATACATGCACCCGATGCCAGCCCAGAACCATCCTGGCATCACATTTGTGTATATGTAACTTAAAAGTGTGCCATAATAAGCACTAGTAGATGGCGCAACAGCAAGCAGAGAGGGGAGGCTGCCACGTACCGCATGCTATAGTAAAGGAAGCTGGCAGAGGAAGCATGGGCAGAGGTTGTGATCTGGCTACCTGGCAGCTACATGTTGAAGGCTTCAGCATGCAGCTGCCAGGTGGCGATCCCAGCATCTGCCAGCCTCCTGTACTATAACAGCCCTCTGCCATGATGCACTGCTTCTCCCACCCTCCACGCCCCTTGAGGAGGACTTCATTTGGTGGGCGGGCTGCCGGAAGAGATTCATTTGCATAGCGCGCTGCCGACTTGTTCTCTGGCAGGTGTCACGCTATGCAGACAGAAGAGGCAGCTCAGCAGATAATCATGGATGGAGGTGGGCAGATGCCCGCCGAAGCGGGCCCTGTGTTAATGAATGAGGATGTAGGATAGATGGGAGGAGTGGGCGGGCCTGGCCCTGGGCCCGGCCCCTATGTGACCGCACCAAATGTAAAGGGGAGGGGGTTTGGAGGGGTTGTTTTCGGGGGTGGGGCCGGCCTGAAAATGTAAAATTATGTACACACAGTAAGTGTGTGTATGTGAGACACTGCTCCCGGGCCCCTTGTCAGCCCGGGCCCCGAAGCAGCAGCTTCCCCTGCTTCCCTGGAAGTTACACCACTGCTCCCGACATGTTTCTTCAGGGGAGATAAGGGTACTGGCGTCCGCGCGTTTGACATAGCTCTTTTAAATAAACATTTATTTCCCGCCCTCATTCCAGCAACCACTTGCTGTCCCTCTTACCATGAATGACAGGCAGTTTACCTGTATTCAATGCAAGTGCACACACATCAGTGTGACGCCCGCGCTCCAGCCCCTCTACCTGTATCCTACTTGCTCCAGCTCTGCTCCCATTCTCGGCGCTCACCGCGCTATATCTAATGTGGGGGAGAGCAAGGCTGAATGGATTATTCCTTATGCATTCAACTAGTGTATACTAAAATACCTCAGTATATACAGTGTGTCTATGAGTAGACTGCTCAAGGATTTTGGGGCATCTATAAGCTTTATTACATTATAAAAGAGGGACATACTTATACAGTACCTGATTAAATACGATGTAAACTACATTATTTCATACATGATTGAATTTGATATAAACTACCTTAACTTATACTTGTGCTGATACAATACCTGATTAAACATGAACTACATTATTTGAGACATGATTGGATTTGATATAAACTACATTGTTCCTATATCCAATGGAGCAGAAAAAATGTGAAAGTGTAGTTAAACAAAATAAAAAGACAATGATCCTATGAATATATACAGTACAGACCAAAAGTTTGGACACACCTTCTCATTCAAAGAGTTTTCTTTATTTTCATGACTATGAAAATTGTAGATTCACACTGAAGGCATAAAAACTATGAATTAACACATGTGGAATTATATACATAACAAACAAGTGTGAAACAACTGAAAATATGTCATATTCTAGGTTCTTCAAAGTAGCCACCTTTTGCTTTGATTACTGCTTTGCACACTCTTGGCATTCTCTTGATGAGCTTCAAGAGGTAGTCCCCTGAAATGGTTTTCACTTCACAGGGGTGCCCTGTCAGGTTTAATAAGTGGGATTTCTTGCCTTATAAATGGGGTTGGGACCATCAGTTGCATTGAGGAGAAGTCAGGTGGATACACAGCTGAAAGTCCTACTGAATAGACTGTTAGAATTTGTATTATGGCTAGAAAAAAGCAGCTAAGTAAAGAAAAACTGTGCTGTTCAGACAAAACGCTGGCCGCCGGGCAGGCCAGCACCTCCAAGGCATAAAAGGCTAGCTCTGGCCACGTGGACAATTTGAAGACCCAGAAGTTGAATGGGGCCGAACCATCAGTCAGTACGTGGAGGGGTGTGCACACGTACTGTTCCACCATGTTAGTGAAATGTTGCCTCCTGCTAACACGTTCCGTATCAGGTGGTGGTGCAGTTAGCTGTGGCGTGGTGACAAAACTTTTCCACATCTCTGCCATGCTAACCCTGCCCTCAGAGGAGCTGGCCGTGACACAGCTGCGTTGGCGACCTCTACCTTCGCCTTGGGCTTCCACTTGTTCCCCGTGCAAACCACTCGGGTCTTGTCATCAGCATATTGTTTGAAGAATTGCCACGCCAGGGAACTCCTTGAAGCTGCGTTTGGGGTGCTCGGTCCCAGGTGGCGGTGGCCAGTAGCAGGCGAACTCTCTTGGCGGCGGGTGTTCTGCTTTTGCCCCCTGCTCCCTCTTTTGCTACGCTGTTGGCTCGGTCTCACCACTGCCCCTTCCTCTGAACTCTGAAAGTCAGTGGCACGACCTTCATTCCATGTGGAGTCTATGACCTCATCGTCCCCTGCATCGTCTTCCACACAGTCTTCCTCCCTGACCTCCTGTTCAGTCTGCACACTGCAGAAAGACGCAGCAGTTGGCACCTGTGTTTTGTCATCATCATAGACGTGCTGAGGTGGTATTCCCATGTCCTCATCATCAGGAAACATAAGTGGTTGTGCGTCAGTGCATTCTATATCTTCCACCGCTGGGGAAGGGCTAGGTGGATGCCCTTAGGAAACTCTGCCAGCAGAGTCTTCAAACAGCATAAGAGACTGCTTCATAACTTGAGGCTCAGACAGTTTCCCTGATATGCATGGGGGTGATGTGACAGACTGATGGACTTGGTTTTCAGGCGCCATCTGTGCGCTTTCTGCAGAAGACTGGGTGGGAGATAATGTGAACGTGCTGGATCCACTGTCGGCCACCCAATTGACTAATGCCTGTACCTGCTCAGGCCTTACCATCCTTAGAACGGCATTGGGCCCCACCAAATATCGCTGTAAATTCTGGCGGCTCCTGGAACCTGAGGTAGTTGGTTCACTAGGAGTTTGGCTGTGGCAGAACGGCCACGTCCTCTCCCAGCACCAGAGGGTCTACTAACACCACCACGACCATGTCCGCGTCTCTTACTAGATGTTTTCCTCATTGTTACCGTTCACCACAATAAGAAAAAAATTATTTGGCCCAATGTATTGAATTCAAAATCAGGCCTTTTTTTACAGGCACCTAACATTATCTGGCTATCTATTTATGTACCGTATTACACTAATACAGGCACAGCAGTAACCACAGGTTTAGGGGAATATAAATTGTAGGCCTAGTATTTAGGCCCTGGGTGAAAGGTATCCTTTTACGGACAGAATTACACTTGGAGATGCACGGTAGCGTGTGAAGTTATTGAGGATGACCCTATCAGCACTTGAATTTGCACCTTGAATGTAATATACCCTTTTACGGACAGAAATACACTATGAGATGCACAATAGTGCGTGCAAATTTAAAGGCTTATGCTTTCAGCAAATGTAATTTAACCATTTATTTAATATACCCTTTTACGGGAAAAAATACACTTGGAGATGCACGCTGAGTGTAATATACCCTTTTACGGACAGATTTACACTTGGCCTGCAACAGCAGAAACCACTGATTTAGGGTATTGCTATTTTGGCAATTGAATTTTAACCCAGAACAAAAACTATGCTTTGACGGACACTATAAAACTTGTCCTGCCACAGCTGGAACACCAGATTTAGGGTATTGCTATTTTGGCAATTGAATTTCACCCCAGAATAAAATATATCCTTTGCCAGATAGCAGACAGTATTACTAGTATTACACTTGGCTAGCCACAGCTGGAACACCAGATTTAGGGGATTGCTATTTTTGCAAGTGAATTTCACCCCTCAATAAAATATAGAAAATTCTATCCTGAGTTTCTAGGGGTGACAATAAGCAGAGCCAAGCCCCTGATGTAGGATAAAAAAAACTACTATTGATGGTTAAATGGACTTGGTGGCAGCTTGTGCTGGCGCACCACAAGACACAAAATGGCCGCCGATCACCCCAGAAAAAAGTGACAGAAAAACGCTCTGGGCAGCCTAAAAACAGTGAGCAATTAACTAGCAGAAGTTGAATGATTCACAGCTGTAGATCGATCACTTCATTAAATGTTTTTGCTTAGTTAATCCCTGCCTAATCTCGCCCTAACAGCAGCTGCATCCTCTCCCTACACTAATCAGAGCAGAGTGACGTGCGGCGCTACGTGACTCCAGTTTAAATAGAGGCTGGGTCACATGCTGCACTGGCCAATCACAGCCATGCCAATAGTAGGCCAATAGCTGCACTGGCCAATCACAGCCATGCCAATAGTAGGCATGGCTGTGATGGCCTCTTGGGGCAAGTAGTATGACACTTGTTGATTGGCTGCTTTGCAGGCTTTCAAAATGCGCCATAGAAATCGCCGAACAACGAACCCGAATTTTTACGTAAATGTTCGGGTTCGGGTCCGTGTCACGAACACCCCAAAATTCGGTACGAACCCGAACTATACAGTTCGGGTTCGCTCATCCCTATTACTGACCAAATGCTGACCGAGTGAAGGCAGATGCTCCACAGACAGGATCTGTTTTTTGGGGGTTATTGTTCTGACGGATCAGAGGAAGGGCAAAATAATCTGTGAAATCAACACAAACTTACTGCTGACACCCACTCCACTCTGTCGGGGGGGCTCTACTTGTATAAGCGTTTAATAGAACAGGTTCTGTAGAAATCTATGTGGAATCAGTGAATTGGTGTAAAAGTACTGCACTCTTTCACGCTATAGTAGGATCTTGGGCCTCTGCACGGTTCTTTATACCTGGCGCTAACATTGACTTGTAAGGCTGAGTTCACACTTGAGTTATTTGATCAGTTTTGGCCCCCGTTACTGCCCAAATAAGTGAACTGTGCAGTGATTCTAAGAGCGACGCCTTTCATCTACATGTCATACTGACTCACAGTATTGTTTCACTACCACAGCAGACTCACTATGCGTGTTACTGCAGGACACAATGTTCTACACCACTATACAGGCTCTCTGCAGGAATGAAATAGCTGTTTTTTAACGTGATTCGTCACGAATAAATTCAGATCGAATCGAATCTTTTCGAAAAATTCGGCGAACTATTCTAATCAAATTTTTTAGAAATTCGATCATCTCTAGTCATCAGATCGACAGTGCTGTATATATATATATATATATATATATATACACTTGTGTGTGTATATAAATATATATATATATATATATATAAATATATGTAAATATATATATATATATATATATACAGGGAGTGCAGAATTATTAGGCAAGTTGTATTTTTGAGGATTAATTTTATTATTGAACAACAACCATGTTCTCAATGAACCCAAAAAACTCATTAATATCAAAGCTGAATATTTTTGGAAGTAGTTTTTAGTTTGTTTTTAGTTTTAGCTATTTTAGGGGGATATCTGTGTGTGCAGGTGACTATTACTGTGCATAATTATTAGGCAACTTAACAAAAAACAAATATATACCCATTTCAATTATTTATTTTTACCAGTGAAACCAATATAACATCTCAACATTCACAAATATACATTTCTGACATTCAAAAACAAAACAAAAACAAATCAGTGACCAATATAGCCACCTTTCTTTGCAAGGACACTCAAAAGCCTGCCATCCATGGATTCTGTCAGTGTTTTGATCTGTTCACCATCAACATTGCGTGCAGCAGCAACCACAGCCTCCCAGACACTGTTCAGAGAGGTGTACTGTTTTCCCTCCTTGTAAATCTCACATTTGATGATGGACCACAGGTTCTCAATGGGGTTCAGATCAGGTGAACAAGGAGGCCATGTCATTAGATTTTCTTCTTTTATACCCTTTCTTGCCAGCCACGCTGTGGAGTACTTGGACGCGTGTGATGGAGCATTGTCCTGCATGAAAATCATGTTTTTCTTGAAGGATGCAGACTTCTTCCTGTACCACTGCTTGAAGAAGGTGTCTTCCAGAAACTGGCAGTAGGACTGGGAGTTGAGCTTGACTCCATCCTCAACCCGAAAAGGCCCCACAAGCTCATCTATGATGATACCAGCCCAAACCAGTACTCCACCTCCACCTTGCTGGCGTCTGAGTCGGACTGGAGGTCTCTGCCCTTTACCAATCCAGCCACGGGCCCATCCATCTGGCCCATCAAGACTCACTCTCATTTCATCAGTCCATAAAACCTTAGAAAAATCAGTCTTGAGATATTTCTTGGCCCAGTCTTGACGTTTCAGCTTGTGTGTCTTGTTCAGTGGTGGTCGTCTTTCAGCCTTTCTTACCTTGGCCATGTCTCTGAGTATTGCACACCTTGTGCTTTTGGGCACTCCAGTGATGTTGCAGCTCTGAAATATGGCCAAACTGGTGGCAAGTGGCATCTTGGCAGCTGCACGCTTGACTTTTCTCAGTTCATGGGCAGTTATTTTGCGCCTTGGTTTTTCCACACGCTTCTTGCGACCCTGTTGACTATTTTGAATGAAACGCTTGATTGTTCGATGATCACGCTTCAGAAGCTTTGCAATTTTAAGAGTGCTGCATCCCTCTGCAAGATATCTCACTATTTTTGACTTTTCTGAGCCTGTCAAGTCCTTCTTTTGACCCATTTTGCCAAAGGAAAGTAAGTTACCTAATAATTATGCACACCTGATATAGGGTGTTGATGTCATTAGACCACACCCCCTCTCATTACAGAGATGCACATCACCTAATATGCTTAATTGGTAGTAGGCTTTCGAGCCTATACAGCTTGGAGTAAGACAACATGCATAAAGAGGATGATGTGGTCAAAATACTCATTTGCCTAATAATTCTGCACGCAGTGTATATATATTGTGACACAGTGAGAGGTTGTGTCTGGCAAGGCAGGTATTTTCCTCCCAGCATGTGCGGCTGGGCTGGTTTACAGCCAAGTGAGGTAAAATACCAGACCGGAGTTTAAAGGGTTTCTACCACCAGAAATACTTAGCGATGCGCTAATGTCAGCACTACATAACAGTATGTTTTTGACATTTCTCCCTGCAGCCGTTTTGGTAAAATAAGCACTTTTATAATATGCTAATGATTGATGTCATTGATGTCACGGTTCGCAGCATCATTGACGAAATCCCGCGCCTGCGCCGTCCACTTCTGTCTTCGGAGCAGGCGCAGAGAGTGAAGGCCGCTCTCCTGGTGCTGGCTTCCTCACTGTGATGTAGTCGGCGCAGGCCTGCGCCAAATACAAAAGTGAACGGCGCAGGCGCGGGATTTCGTCAACGATGCTGCGAACCGTGACATCAATCAAGAGGAGCGAGGCGGGCAGAACAGAAGACCTGGGCGGGATAAAGGGTGAGTAGACGGAGCCTCTAGGTGCTGATTTTATGCCCACATAGCACCTGGAGGCTCTGTCACGAGGGTGTCAAGAGCCACGCCTGACTCCGTTATACCCGGGGTCAGGAAGTCGCAGCGGGTGGCTGCGCGCTCGATGTACAAAGACAGTGCTGTTTCGTAATGGTAGCTTTCTGGGTTTGCCTTGCAACCCTTTTTGGCTCACTCAGGGATCCGTAGCTTCTCCTCCTCAGCTGTTTCTTGTCCAGCAATCCCAACCTCCTTATATTCCCATCTCCCACTTCTCTGGTTGCCAGATATAGAGCTTCCTGCCTGGACTTCTATACTGACCCACTGGAGCTGTGTAGTTGTGTTCCCTGGTTGTTGTTCCAGAACATTACCCTCCGGATCCCTGTTGGGCCTTGGTGGTCTGTTGTTGTCGCCCACCTGGGATTATATGTTTGTCTGTATTGTCTGTCCTATCCTTGGTGTTTTCCTCTTAGTGTCAGTGGTGCGGACTAGTGATCCCACCGCCCCGTTCACTACTCAGGGCTCATCCTAGGGAAAGCCAGGGTTTAGGCACGTGATCGGCGTACGGGTGAGGAACCCGTCTAGGGACGTCAGGGCAGTCAGGTGCCAGCCACAAGGTGAGTCAGGGGTCACCACCTTTCCCTCTCCCTTGGACAGGGCCTTCCAATTTCCCTCCCTTTGCGTGACGCCGGTCATTACATTATATCTGGCCCTTATTTTGTGTAGGTAACAAAAAAAAACAACAACATTTCTTTATACCTACTTAGAATCTAGTATGGATCCAATTTCTGCTTTGTCAAAGCAACTTCAAGGCCTGTCTTTGGAGGTGGCAGGATTGAAGGCGTCGGTCCTCCAGCAACAGCAGCAATTGCAACAGACCGCAAGCCCAGCGGTTGCTACAGGTAACCAGGTTGTTGCGGAACCCAAGGTTTCTCTTCCTGACAGATTTTCTGGGGGAAGGGACAAATTTGTGACGTTCCGTGAGGCCTGTAAATTATATTTTAAACTGCGCCCTTACTCCTCTGGTAATGAAGAACAGCGGGTGGGGGTTGTTATTTTTCTGCTGCAGGGAGACCCGCAATCCTGGGCGTTCTCTTTACCCACTGATTCCCAGGCTCTCCGGTCAGTGGATGAATTTTTTGGGGCCTTGGGTCTCATATATGACGACCCTGACCGAGTCACACTGGCTGAATCAAAATTACAGAGACTCCTACAGGGAGAGCGGCCAGTAGAGGAGTATTGCGCAGAGTTCCGTAGGTGGGCTACGGATACCAAGTGGAACGACCCGGCTCTCAGGAGTCAGTTCTGCTCCGGGTTATTTGAAAGGATTAAGGATGCGCTTGCGCTGTATGAGACTCCCTTTTCCCTTGATGCGGTGATGTCCCTTTCTATCAGAATAGATAGACATCTTAGGGACAGATTTAAAAATCCGGAGCAATTGGTAACCCCTCTCAAGCAGCAGTTAGTCTGTACGGACTTAGACAAGCCTATGCAGCTAGGAGGAACTATTCGTCAGGTCCATCCTCCTGAGGTTCGCCGTAGGCGTGGGGTTTGTTTTTTCTGTGGGGAGAGGGGTCATTTTATTAATGTCTGTCCTTCCTTCCTCAAAAACAAAAGACCGTCGGAAAACTACTAACCCCAGGCTGTGTGGAGGATGTCAGCCGGGGGGTATACGTTTCCTCCATACGAACATCGCAATTTGTGTTGCCAGCGGTTGTTGTTTTTGGCGTTAAGACGGAGACTATTTCTTTTTTTCTAGACAGTGGAGCAGGAGTAAATTTGATGGATGCCCATTTTGCCCACACTATGGGTTTGTCTCTCTGTACGCTACAGAGACCTATTCCCATATTCGCTATTGATTCTGCTCCTCTGTCTCAGAGAAACCTCACTCACATTGTCCATAACTTACACCTTCGGGTAGGGGACCACCATAACGAGTTGCTTTCATGTTATGTTCTGAAGGGGCTTCCCACTCCGGTGGTGTTGGGTCTTCCCTGGTTGGTAGCGCACAATCCAGTGGTGGATTGGCAGGCCAGGGAGATATTGGAGTGGAGTGAGCAGTGCAGAGAAAATTGCTTAAATAGCAATTGCTTAGTCGCCTCCATAGCTACCCTACCCACATTTGTTTCGGACTTTGAGGACGTCTTTTCTGAAAAGGGTTGTCAGAAGTTACCACCTCACCGTCCTTATGATTGCCCGGTTAACCTGATTCCCGGTGCAAAATTACCCAAGACCAGGTTATATAATCTTTCGGGTCCAGAGAGACAAGCCATGAAAGATTATATCTCAGAGAGCTTGGCTAAGGGACACATCAGACCCTCTTCTTCACCCGTGGCTGCAGGGTTTTTCTTTGTTAAAAAGAAAAATGGGGGCCTGCGTCCTTGCCTAGATTTTCGCGAATTAAACCGGATAACCATTCGAGACCCATACCCTCTTCCTCTCATTCCTGACCTGTTTAATCAGATTGCGGGTGCTAGGTGGTTCTCCAAACTTGATCTTAGGGGGGCCTACAATCTGATTCGTATCAAGGAAGGGGTTGAGTGGAAGACAGCTTTTAACACCCCTGAGGGGCATTATGAAAATCTAGTCATGCCTTTCGGTCTGACCAATGCTCCTGCTGTCTTCCAACATTTCGTTAATGACATTTTTAGTCATCTTATCGGCAGGTTTGTGGTGATATACCTAGATGATATTTAAATTTATTCGTCTGATCTGAAAACACATGAGGTGCATGTCAGACAGGTACTGCAGGTCCTACAGACAAATAAATTATATGCTAAAATTGAAAAGTGTGTTTTCGCCGTTCAGGAAATACAGTTCCTAGGTTATTTATTATCTGCTTCAGGTTTCCGTATGGATCCTAGGATGGTCCAGGCAATTTTAGATTGGGATCTTCCTGAGAACCTCAAAGCACTGCAACGGTTCTTGGGCTTCGCAAATTTCTATAGAAAATTCATTAAAAATTATTCGGTGATTGTAAAACCCCTTACTGACATGACTAGGAAGGGGACTGATTTTTCTAAATGGTCTGATGCCGCTAAAATTGCTTTTTCCTCTCTAAAAGAGAGGTTTACCTCGGCACCTGATGTCTCCCAGCCTTTTATTGTTGAAGTAGATGCGTCAGAGGTGGGAGTGGGGGCTGTGCTGTCTCAGGGTCCGTCTCCTGGCAAATGGCGTCCTTGTGCTTTCTTTTCTAAAAAACTATCTGCAGCAGAAAAGAACTATGATATTGGCAATAGGGAACTATTAGCTATTAAACTTGCGTTTGAAGAATGGCGTCACTTTTTAGAGGGGGCAATACATCCCGTCACTGTGATTACGGACCACAAAAACCTTCTGTACCTCGAATCAGCTAAGCGTCTCACCCAGGTTTAACTTTGTTATTACCTATCGTCCTGGGGCAAAAAATACCAAGGCAGATGCATTATCTCGTTGTTTCCCTGGAGGGGGTAATGTGAGTGATCCAGTACCCATTCTACAAAGAGGAGTGGTTGTCTCTGTGGTACACTCTGTTCTGGAGGGGAAGGTGTTAGAGGCCCAGGGGGACGCCCTGGTCTCTTGCCCCTCAGAGAAATGGTTTGTACCGTTGAACCTGCGTCTCGAATTGTTAAAGGAACATCATAATTCGGCACTTGCTGGGCACCCGGGTAGTAAAGCAACCTTGGAGCTATTGTCTCGTCGTTTTTGGTGGCCAAGGTTGCGTCAGGATGTAATGGATTTTGTGTCTTCTTGTTCTACTTGTGCGCGCGCAAAAGTCTCTCATACACGTCCTGCAGGGTCTTTATTGCCACTTGTCATTCCCAATAGGCCATGGACACATCTGTCAATGGATTTTATCACTGACTTACCTTTGTCTGCGGGTAAAACAGTTATCTTGGTAGTAGTGGACAGGTTTAGCAAAATGGTACACTTCATTGCGTTACCCGCACTACCTAATGCTAAGACTCTTGCTCAGGGATTCATCAGTGAAATCGTGAAGCTTCACGGGGTCCCTTCCGATGTTGTTTCGGATCGGGGAACCCAGTTAATTTCTAAATTTTGGAAAGCTTTTTGTTCCCGTTTGGGGGTACACTTGTCCTTTTCCTCAGCTTTCCATCCTCAGTCGAATGGACAGACTGGGCGTACCAACCAAAACCTTGAGACATATCTAAGATGTTTTGTGTCTGAAAACCAAGAGGTGTGGTCATCATATTTACCGTTAGCCAAGTTTGCCATAAATAATCGCCGTCAGGAATCTACTGGTAAGTCACCATTTCTTGGTGCATATGGTTTTCATCCCCAATTCTGTACTTTCGAAGAGGGGGGGTCTTCTGGGGTTCCTGAAGAGGAACGTTTTTCATCATCTCTTTCATCGGTATGGCAGAAGGTGCAAGCTAACTTGAAAAATATAGAAGGTAAATATAAATGCATGGCTGATAAGAGACGGTCGCCAGGTCCGGACCTAGGACAGTGCTCCAGACTAAAAAAAATACCTAGTAGCCATTGGCTCCTGAACTGAAAAATTTAGGAGCCAAATCAAATTTTTAGTCGCCAAATCGTAACCGAATCAAAATTTTGGTATCGTGACAACGCTACGCCGATCGGATCGGCGTAGGGTTGTTTTGAAACCAAAATTTTGATTCTCTTTCGTCACCATAAAAAAGTATTGCGATACTCAATACCGCGAAAAAAAAAAAAACACCAAAAAAGCAGCGTGCATTTCGCATTTTATGAAACATTCGGCCCATAATAGAACAGTCCTATGCTATTTTTTGGGGTGACAAGGTGACTAAAAAATCGCGAATGCTCACCGCATAGGAGATATTTTTTAATAATTTAATAGTTTGGACAGCGCTATGTAATATGTTTATTTATTTATTGTTTATATATTTTATATGTAAAATTGGGAAAGGGGGGATTTAAACTTAATATTTTAGAGTACTTTCACACTAGCGTTTTTCTTTTTCGGCATAGAGTTCCGTCACAGGGGCTCTATACCAGAAAATAACTGATCCGGCATATCCCCATGCATTCTGAATGGAGAGTAATCCGTTCAGGATGCATCAGGATGTCTTCAGTTCAGTCATTTTGACTGATCAGGCAAAAGAGAAAACCGCAGCATGCTACGGTTTTATCTCCGGCAAAAAAAACTAAAGATTTGCCTGAATGCCGGATCCAGCATTTTTCCCCATAGGAATGTATTAGTGCCAGATCTGGCATTCAAAATACCGGAATGCACCCGCACTGAATCCTGACCCATTCATTTCTATGGGGCTGTGCACATGAGCGGTGATTTTCACACATCACTTGTGCGTTGCGTGAAAATCGCAACATGCTCTATGTTGTGCGTTTTTCACGCAACGCAGGCCCCTTAGAAGTTAATGGGGCTGCGTGAAAATCGCAAGCAAGTGCGGATGCGGTGCGATTTTCACGCATGGTTGCTAGGATGAAAGTCTATTCACTGTATTATTTTCCCTTATAACATTGTTATAAGGGAAAATAATAGCATTCTTAATACAGAATGCATAGTAGAAGGTCAATATAATAAACATTGGTGGCGCAGTGCGTCCCCCCTCAATATAATAAACATTGGTGGCGCAGTGCGCCCCCCAACACTCCAGTGTAATAAACATTGGTGGCGCAGTGCGCCCCCCCAACACCCCAGTATAATAAACATTGGTGGCGCAATGCGCCCCCCCAACAACCCAGTATGATAAACATTGGTGGCGCAGTGCCCCAATATAATAAACATTGGTGGCGCAGTGTGCCCCCCCAACACCCCAGTATAATAAACATTGGTGGCGCAGTGCGCCCCCCCAACAATCCAGTATGATAAACATTGGTGGCGCAGTGCCCCCCCCAATATAATAAACATTGGTGGCGCAGTGCGCCCCCCCAACACTCCAGTATAATAAACATTGGTGGCGCAGTGCGTCCCCCCTCAATATAATAAACATTGGTGGTGCAGTGCGCCCCCCCTTAATATAATAAACATTGGTGGCGCAGTGCTCCCCCCTCAATATAATAAACATTGGTGGCGCAGTGCCCCCCCCTCAATATAATAAACATTGGTGGTGCAGTGGGCAGTGCCAATGAGGGTTAAAAAATAAAAAAATAATTAACTCACCTCCTCCAATTGATCGTCTCCTGTTCTTTCTTCAGGACCTGTCAAAGGACCTGTGGTGACATCACTGTGCTCATCACATGATCCATCACCATAGTAATGGACCATGTGATGAGCTCAGTGACATCAACACAGGTCCTGAAGAAAAAACAGGAGACCGGCAGCTACGCGATCAACTGGAGGAGGTGAGTTAATTTTTTTTATTATTTTTAACCCTCATTGGCACTTCCCACTGTGCCACCAATGTTTATTATACTGGGGGGTGGGGGGCGCACTGTGCTACCAATGTTTTTTATACAAATTCAGGAGGCGGGTGCCGGAATCAAATAGCCGACACCCGACCTTTGTGACAGGGAGCTGCGATCAGCTGCAGTTAACCCCTCAGGTACCGCACCTGAAGGGTTAACTCAACTGCAGCTGATCGCAGCTCCCTGTCACAGAGGTCTGGTGCCGGCTATTTGATTCCGGCACCCGCCTCCTGTATTTGTATTACAGGTCAGTTTTCTTCATTGGTGGCGCAGTAGCCACAGCCCCTCCCCTCCTCCTCCCGTCTCTTGCTATTGGCGGAGGCGGCGGCAGCAGCAGCAGCACAGGGGGAGGGAGAGACTCCTCCACTGCGCTGCTGAGAACGATCATCTCCTGTGCCCCGCCGCTGTATTGAGCAGAGCTGCGGCGGCGGGTCTAGTCGCAAATGGCGACAAGACTAAAAAGTCTTGTCGCCATTTGTAAATTCTAAGTCGCATTGGCGACCATTTTGGTTGCCATCTGGAGCCCTGTAGGAGTGAATGACTATGTGTGGTTGTCTACTAGGAATATAAAATTAAAGGTTCCCTCTTGGAAACTGGGTCCTAGGTTCATTGGCCCTTACAAAATAGTAGCCATCATTAACCCCGTGGCTTTTCGCCTGGAGCTACCTCAGACTTTTAAAATCCATAACGTCTTCCATAAGTCGTTACTCAAGAAATATGTTCCACCTCTAGAACCGTCACCGCTGCCTCCCCCTCCTGTTGTTGTGGATGGTAATCTAGAGTTTCAAATATCCAAAATTGTTGATTCTCGTCGGGTCCGCCGCTCTCTTCAATATCTGGTGCATTGGAGGGGTTACGGTCCCGAGGAAAGAATGTGGGTTCCAGCGTCTGAGGTAAACGCCGACAGGTTAGTTCGGGCTTTTCATGCCTCTCATCCTGAGAGACCTAGTCCTGAGTGTCCGGAGGCCCCTCGTAGAGAGGGGGGTACTGTCACGAGGGTGTCAAGAGCCACGCCTGACTCCGTTATACTCGGGGTCAGGAAGTCGCAGCGGGTGGCTGCACGCTCGATGTACAAAGACAGTGCTGTTTCGTAATGGTAGCTTTCTGGGTTTGCCTTGCAACCCTTTTTGGCTCACTCAGGGATCCGTAGCTTCTCCTCCTCAGCTGTTTCTTGTCCAGCAATCCCAACCTCCTTATATTCCCATCTCCCACTTCTCTGGTTGCCAGATATAGAGCTTCCTGCCTGGACTTCTATACTGACCCACTGGAGCTGTGTAGTTGTGTTCCCTGGTTGTTGTTCCAGAACATTACCCTCCGGATCCCTGTTGGGCCTTGGTGGTCTGTTGTTGTCGCCCACCTGGGATTATATGTTTGTCTGTATTGTCTGTCCTCTCCTTGGTGTTTTCCTCTTAGTGTCAGTGGTGCGGACTAGTGATCCCACCGCCCCGTTCACTACTCAGGGCTCATCCTAGGGAAAGCCAGGGTTTAGGCACGTGATCGGCGTACGGGTGAGGAACCCGTCTAGGGACGTCAGGGCAGTCAGGTGCCAGCCGCAAGGTGAGTCAGGGGTCACCACCTTTCCCTCTCCCTTGGACAGGGCCTTCCCATTTCCCTCCCTTTGCGTGACGCCGGTCATTACAGGCTCATTAGCATATTATAAAAGTGCTTATTTTACCAAAACGGCTGCAGGGAGAAATGTCAAAAACATACTGTTATGTAGTGCTGACATTAGCGATGTGCTAATGTCAGTCAGCTACATAACGTTATTTCTGATGGTAGAAACTCTTTAAGTGCTGATCCGGGTTTTGGCAGCACCTGGCTGTCCTTAAATAGGCAGCTGGGCTCAGCAGAGATGTCTCTGTTTTTGGGATCTGAGGCTTTGTGCCATGCTGGAGGGCTGAGAGCCGCACGCTGGGGAAACATGCCCCCTAAAGCTCACTGTGGACTACTGGAGGCAGAATTGCCAGCAAGGTGACTTGTGTTATATGAACTTTCCATTGTGTGTGAATTAACACCAAGACTGCAAAGTTACGTGCTGTTTTGTGCAATTGCCTCAAGTGCAAATAAACACTGACGTTTTGAGTTAAGAACTTGTATTTTGCCTCTGTACTGCGCCCACTTACCCTATCTAACAGAGTGAAACCCCACAATATAAGTATATACATATATTATGCTTGGTATTGCAGCTCAGTCCCATTCACTTCTATGGGACTGAGCTCCGCCTAGGCCATGTTACCAATGAACGAGACGTCACTCACTGACCTGGGTAGAGGCTGTGTCACGCATCAGAGTGCCGTGGCCTCTTCAAACATTTTATTGCCGTGGGTGCCAGTCGTTTGACCGCCACTAATCTGATATTGATAACCTATCCCGAGGACAACAAATCCAAATGGATTTTTTTAAGTGACCTTTTGTCTTTCTTTATTCAAATGGGTGAACGTGCATAGGCTTGGATACTTTTTTGCTATTGAGATGTAACACCGTGCAACACAAATAAGTCTACACTGTAATGTTGCTATGCATTTAGTTACAGTATACGCTGTAAGGAGACACTTTTAATATGAAAGGATGCTTTGTGTGCAGTCATCAATGGTTCGATAATTACATTAAATGTTAAGCTTTACACAACATGCCATGGCTTCAGTTAATTCACAGAATAAGATGAGCAGATAATCCGGTCCAGACAAGAGTAACATGCTGGAAGAGGCAGAATTTTATTTAAGTCGGGAAATATCTTTCTGTACACTGAGCTCTGGACGGCTTTTGTGCTATTGAAGATGCTCATTAGCCCGGCATTTGTTCAGCACAAGTCACCATCTCCCTTCAGATCCTTATCTATTGTTACTACTTCTGAATCATACGGAGAAGCAGTGAAAATAGGATTATCTTTGAGCCTTCTCTTTATAAACAACATCACCTCTGACCCATTTTAGTTTAGTCATTTTGCTGTCTCTGTTTCCAGGCCACGTAGTGATATGTGCCTAGATATCCACAAATAATGCTGCCACCATTAAAACAGTAGCCATCTCTCACCCTTATTACTTCTTGATTGACTATATATATATATATATATATATATATATATATTGACACAGTGAGGGATTGTGTCTGGCAAGGCAGGTATTTTCCTCCCAGCATGTGTGGCTGGGCTGGTTTCCAGCCAGGTGAGGTCAAATACCGGACCAGAGTTTTAAGTGCCGATCCGGGTTTTGGCAGCACCTGGCTGTCCTTAAATAGGCAGCTGGGCTCAGCAGAGATGTTTTTGGGATCTGAGGCTTTGTGCCATGCTGGAGGGCTGAGAGCTGCACGCTGGGGAAACAGGCCCCCTAAAGCCTGCTATGGACTACTGTAGGCAGAACTGCCAGCAAGGTGACTTGTGTTTATATGAACTTTCCATTGTGTGTGAATTATCACCAAGACTGCAAAGTTACGTGCTGTTTTGTGCAATTGCCTCAAGTGTGAATAAACACTAAAGTTTTGAGTTAAGAACTTGTATTTTTGCCTCTGTACTGCGCCAGGTTACCCTATCTACCAGAGCGAAACCCCACAATACATATATATATATATATATATATATATATATATATATACGCACAAAATCACATCTCTAAGTACTATTTGTCATCCCATCATACAGACAAGACTACCGCTGCATAGGAACTACTTACAGTATGTGCTCCTGCAGATACAGAAGAATTTTTGAGAAGTGTAAATCTCACTTTTTACAAGCTTTTTGCCATTTTTTTAATTGAGTATTTCTTAGCACTTTTTATGTCTAAACCTGTGAGAAAACGCAGGTGGAATGCCATACCTAGAACATGGTGCATTATTTTTTTGGGGGGGGGGGGGGGGGGGGAATCCCAAAAAACATAAAACCAGCAGAACGCCGCAATAAAAATTATGCCACAACAAAAAACACAAAACAACATCCAGAGTTATTCCCAAATATGCAATGTGTGAAACTACTGCAGTTTTTTATGCAATTTTTGAGCCAAAGCCATAAATGCCACAAAAACTATATTGTGCTTTCAAATATTTTAAGCTAAAGCCAATGGTTTAAAAAATAATGGAAGTACAAGAAAGGACTCTATTTCCCCGTTCTTCATGTGCATGAGGGGAAGCTTATAGTAAGTGGCATGCTCATCCTTATTTATCAGAAAGGAGTGGACCAAACAGGAACTCTTCTTAACATCCTATATAATAGACAGAAGGGATGGGACCTCTTTTGCAATATTAGTTTATAATCTGGGGCTTATCAAGCAACCATGGGGCCCCATAGCAGAACTTGGAATAGGGCTCCATTCCACCATAACCACTTTCAGCATCATATTCAGAAAATC
The DNA here is from genome assembly GCF_905171765.1 of Bufo bufo. Taxonomy (NCBI): domain Eukaryota; kingdom Metazoa; phylum Chordata; class Amphibia; order Anura; family Bufonidae; genus Bufo; species Bufo bufo. The sequence continues at coordinate 426,499,710 of NC_053393.1, forward strand.
TGATCATTGGTCTCTCTAATGCACAGGGCATAGTGATGTGACAGAACAGGGATAATGTAGATAGTGATGTCACAGTATAGGGATAGTGCGCACATTAATGTTACAGTGTTGGCATTGTACTGTACACACAGTGATGTGACAATACAGGGATAATCTATTCAGTGATGTTAAAAAAACTAGAATTATAAAAAACAGTGTCACATGAAAGTATAATGCATGTATGATGTCATAACAGACAATGATGTCACAGCACAAAAAAATACAAAAAGTAATAGCATGCAGAAGGGCTAAGGCAAACAGCAGAAGTAACCATGAGGTTCCATAATAAAACTTTGAATGGGGTTGCATTAAATTTTCTATATACATTTTACCACTAACTAGACCTTATGTCTGGGTGGAAGTTGCAGGGCCCCATAGCAACAGCTATGCCTACTACCCTGGTAGTTATGACCATGTTTATTATGGAAATTATTCATTTATATACTATATTAAATCTACTTAGTCTGGGTGGTCCCACAGCTTTTTGGGTACAGTTTTTGATGTACTTACTTGAATCAAAGCCAGAAGTTGGTTGGAGAAATATAAAGGAAATATAAAGGAATAACGTCTCCCTCCTGCTGGATAGACTTCTGGCTTTGGTTAAAAAAACTGCATCAAAAACTGATGCGTTTATTGACGCGGTTTTTACAATGTACAAGGATCCATCAGCCAAGGTTTTGGTTAATGACACTCTTTTGCCCTCTTTTGGTATATCCAATAGAACTTGTCAGGGATGCCCATTGTCCCCTCTTCTATTTATAATCACAATGGAGATCTTACTCCAAAAAATCTGGTCAAACGAGAATATACATGGGATTACCTTTGGAAACACAGAACATAAAACCATTGCTTATGCGAATGATTTATTATTAATACTGACTAATCCAACAGAATCTCTCCCCGTTATAGTACAGCTACTATCGGACTTTGGCAGTATCTTGAATTTCAAAGTTAATATGGTAAAATCTCAAATTCTCTATATATCCCTCCCCAACCCAATAGCAAACTCACTGAGTGCCAATTTACCTTTTGATTAGACACAACCCACTATAAAATTCCTAGGTGTTAATATTTCACCTAATCTATGGTACCTCAACTGTAGAAAAATAACTTCCCTCCACTACTCCATAAAATAACCCAAATCCTATCGTCATGGTCTATTCCATATATTTCTTGGTTTGGCCATAAAAACATCGCAAAATGCCTTATCTGGCCTAAAATCACTTATCTACTCCAAGCCTTGCCTATCCATATACCCAAAACATTTTTCACCAAAGTCAATAAAGCATTCTCGAAGTACTGTACATCTGGAAAAACAAGAAACTGCGTATTAGATATACGATCTACGATCACACAAGATCTCGCGGATCCCGAAATCTTTTGTCATGCAGTTCATCTTAATAGAATTATAGATTGGTACCGCAAACCACCTCATAAACTATGGGTCTTCTTAGAGGAAGATATACTTCATATACCGCTACGACAACTGATATTTTATGACCATAAACAAATGCAGTCCCTTAAATCTCGAAATCCCCTAACATCCGAAACCTGGCGGACTTGGATAATACATCAAATAAGGCAAAAGTGTATGCCTTTCCCCTCCCCTCTCATGCAAATAGGAGACTTATTTTTAGGCCTTCATCGCCATGTGAATAGCAAAATCCCAATCACCATCCAAAATTACTCCTCTTCTATTGACTCCCTTTTGGATCAAGACACCTTCCCTTCACTACCTGATCTTAAGGAAATATTAAACTGCCCATCTCTTTCCCAACTATTATATAATAAATTCTCCTCCTCCTTTAAACAGATGAAGAATGCCTCAGACCTCACCAGACCCTTAACCTGGTTCGAAACCTTTCTTTCCCAAAAGAACACACCCAAGAAGGTTATATTGCTGACATGTAAAAATCTCTGGCACCCTAAGCACGACAACATACTTCCTTTCCTACAGGCTTGGGAAACAGACCTAGGGAAGAAGTTCCCCCCCTGCGGAATGGCAGATACTCATTCTAGCTCCCAAACTAGCTTCCAAGTGTATGAGAATTCAAGAAAATGAAAATGATATAAAATCCTAACAAGATGGCACCTCACTCCTGTAACTCTCAGTAAGTACAATCCCAACTATGACCCAAACTGTTGGAGATGTGGCTCTTCCCCCGACACATATTTTCACCTCTGGTGGACCTGCCCTTCTATTATTCCTTTTTGGAAATCTGTCCTGCAGTATGTCAATAATTTACAGGTCTCAAACTTCCATTAATGCCAGAACTTTGTCTTCTCCATTTAGCACCCGATAAGATACCAAAACATATGGGACTACTAGCTAGGTATCTTCTGGCTCAACTAGAATACTTATTCCTACTTAATGGAAATCAGTGTAATGGATAAACAAAGAACTAGCTAAATGGGACTCAAAGAACCACGCCTCCTTTAAGACAGTATGGTCCCCATGGGCTCACTTCAGAGGGTACACCACATGAAAATGAACGCACAGTACAAGGACTTGAGGTTTTATGATCGATGCATAAGTTCTAGGGACTTACCTTTCGCACTCTACAATAACAACCTGTGGCACCTTACCGGATCGCAGTGCAACGCGCATCTGCTTTTTCTCCTCCCCCTCCCCTCCCTTCATTATGCTTATGTTTTCAGTGTTTATTGGAAATTATATATTTGTGGCTCATAACAGTAAACAAATGTCAATAGGCTGTATACCTAAATTAGGACGAAGTTTCCCTCCTCGCTTATGTAGTCCTAATATTGTTCTTGTTATGTATATGGTTCTCTTCTCCTACTTTTTCCATAATGAGGTCCGCCATGACATGATGTATCGTTACTAAAGATGAGCAAATCGAAGTTGACGAAGTGGAATTCGATCCGAATTTCAGGAAAAATTTGATTCGCACCGGATCCAAATTTCCCCACACTTCGTGGTAACGAATCTAATTTTTTCCTAAAATGGCTGCTGCATGTGTTAGGACATGGAGCAAAGAACTCTGGGAACGAGGGATCACCCACAATGCCGTGCATGCAGCCAATCAGCAGCCAGCCCTGTGATGTCACAACCCTATAAATAGCCTCAGCCATCTTGGATTCAGTCAGCCCGCCTCTGCCTCCTAATCCCCCACCGTGTCCTCAGCCTCCACTGCAGGGACAATTCAACACACTTGAGTTATTTGGCCCGATGAAGTGTGCAGTGATTCTAAGAGTGACACCTGCCATCTGCTCGTCATACTGACTCACAGTATTGTTTCAGTACCACAGAAGACTCCCTATGCGTGTTACTGCAAGGCACAGTGTTCTACACCACTATACAGGCTCTCTGCAGCCAGGAAATAGCTGTTTTTTTACGCCATTCTCCGTGAATAAATTCGGATCGAATCTTTTCAGAAAATTCGGCGAACTGGCCGAATTGAATCTTTGAGAAATTCGCTCATCTCTAATCGTTACCTTATGAACCAATGTACACTCTGTGATTTTTTTCTCTTTCTGTATTTTCTTGAAACTTAATAAAAAGAATTTTAAAAAGAAAAACTGCCACAAAACATTTTGTGTGATCCCACTCTTATGTCCACATCTAGTATTCACTATCCCATAAGAAGCGAGTTTATCCAACAGGATTATTTTACAATGAACCATGCTAGAGACACCATAACCTATGCGTGTACCTGTGTCAATATCAAGCATTTCTGGAACAACGCGCCCTTTTTATGCATCTGGCTCCCGCAGCTGCAGTGCTACCTGAATGTGAAGTAGCACTGAGATGTTGCACATCTAAAAATAGTTAGATATTATTTAAAAATCTTCCAGAGATGTTCTCCTATTAATCTCTGCAGCTGTAAATTACCTTGTATCTGTTCTCCTTCAGAGGAGACTTCCATTATTATTTTTATAGGCAAGACGCAATCCTGTCAGCTTTATTCTGCTTTTTATATCTGAGTGGTAGGCAATACCAAATGAAGTAGACCTTTGGAACGTTTCCATGAGTTTAGGGGTATTAAAGGGGTTTGCCAGGCTTTTACTATTGATGACCTAACCTCAGGATAGGTCATCAATATCAGATCGGCGGGAGTCTTTCTGTCCGATGCTGCTGTCTATGGTCTTCGTGCACCGTCTCCTCATACAGCTGATCGGCGGGGGTGTCGGTTGTCGGAACCCTGCCGATCTGATATTAATGACCTATCCTGAGGATAGGTCATCAATAGTAAAAGCCCAGACAAGCCCTTTAAGTTGTTTTTTTGCTCAATTACTGCAAAAATCTATTATCACGCAGATGTAGAATATAGTTACTTTCTATTTCAGTAGGGGTATTTATACTGCCATATTTTCATATGGAGGAATCTTCGTAATCCTGTTCCATCAGATGCTGTGTATAGATTGTACAGTATTCTCCTCTAGAAGCACTAGTTTTAATGATGGGAATACAATATATTGTTTAGCACACAGCAGAGAACAATGACTACAATAATAAGTTCAATACCGTTCCCTAAATTACACCATTCTGTACCGAATACTGTTATGTACATGTTTCACTGAGGCTACCTTCACAGATATCAGTTGTGACTGGACAGTTGTTTTATGCTGGAGCCAGACACAACTGATATCTGTGTACAGCACTCCAGTGCACTGATCCGGCGCTATTTGACATCCAGCATCACACCTAGTGCACCGGATGTATGTGCATGATCCCATAAAAAACTATGCAAGATAAAGCAACCCAGCCCACTAGCTTCTTGATAAAATCTATCATACAGCACAACACTGCATGTCTGTCCTACACGTTTCGAACCCTGCGGTTCTTAATCATTTCCAATATGACATGTAGAATTGCATACATTTAGAAGAAAAAAAAATAGTCACATGACTACATGCCCAGCTGGGTGCTAATAAGCCTGCCGGATTAACTCATTGTGTTCAGACAACAGGAACATGCATCCTCATGAAAATGTTTATTAACATGCATTCTCATAAAATTCTTAGTAATAAATATCCCCATGAAAATTACTAATAACATGCATCCTTATGAATATTATTAGTAACATTCATCCTCATGGGAATTATTAAGAACATGCATCTTCATGAATATTATTAGTAACATGCACCTCCATGAAGATTATTAGTAACATGTATCGTCGTGAAGATTATGATAACATGCATCCTCGTGAATATTATTAGTAACATGCATCCTCATGAATATTATTAGTAACATGTATCCACATGAAGATTATTAACAACACATATCTACATGAATATTATTAGTAACATGCATCTCCATGAAGATTATTAGTAACATGCATCCACATGAATATTATTAGTAACATGCATCCTCATGAAGATTATTAGTAACATGTATCTACATGGATATTATTAGTAACATGCATCTTCATGAATATTATTAGTAACATGCATCTTCATGAAGATTTTTAGTAACATGCATTCTCATGAAGATTATTAGTAACATGTATCTACATGGATATTATTAGTAACATGCATCCTCATGGATATTATTAGTAACATGCATCTTCATGCAGTGTATTAGTAACATGCATCCTCATGAAGATTATTAGTAACATGCATCTTCATGAATTTTATTAGTAACATGCATCTTCATGAAGATTATTAGTAACATGCATCCTCATGAATATTATTAGTAACATGCATCTTCATGAAGATATTTAGTAACATGCATCCTCATAAAGATTATTAGTAACATGCATCCTCATAAAGATTATTAGTAACATGCATCTTCATGAAGATTATTAGTAGAGATGAGAAAATTTATTCGATCAGAATAAATTTGCGGCAAATTACGTTAAAAAACGGCTATGTCCTGGATGCAGAGAGCCTTTCTAGTGGTGTAGAACACTGTGCCTTGCAGTAACATGCATAGAGAGTCTGATTTGGTAGTGAAATAATACTGCGAGTCCGTATGACATGCATATGACAGGCGTCGCTCTTAGAATCACTGCACACTTCACTTATTTGGGCAGTCACGGGACCAAAACTGACCAAATAACTCAAGTATGAACTCAGCCTTAGGCCGCATGCACACGGCCGTTGTCATATTTATTTGCAGCACGGAACAACGGAAAGAAACACCACTGAAGCACTCCGTAGTGCTTCCGGTGTTCCGTTTCGTGACTCCGTTCCGCATCTCCGGAATTGCGGACCCATTCAAGTGAATGGGTCCGCATCCGTGATGCGGGGTGCACACGGCCGGCGTGCATGAGGCCTTACAGGTCGATGTTAGCGCCAAGAAGAAGCACATAAAATACAACACAGAAGGTGCAAAACCACAAGATTTAAAAGACAAACTGGAAAAACAAAGTGCTTCATCAACAAGAATGGATTGACGCCCAGTGTCGGGGTGACCGTGAGGGTAATGCATACGGATCAAGAAATGCATCGGGTTATGGCTGAGGACAGTCCAGCAGAAAACAGCAGAAAAGCCGACTCCAGCTCATTCTGTAACGAGCTGGGTTGCTGATAAGTGGATTCTAAAGTGTCTGAAGAAATGCGAGTGAAGACATTGGAATAAATTGTCCACTTCCTCCATGACCTCGTCCTTTGATTTATGAATATCATTCCATAAAGTCACGAAGTCCTCTGCGTGGATGGCATAAGAAATGTCCATGCGTGATTCGACGGGCACAGAGAAAACAAGCTCTGTCGCAGACACTGATCCAGACATGTCATACCCGGTCCACATCGCTGCTAGCCAAGTAAGGTCCTGAGAACTGATCACCAGCTTACCCAAACAACAGTCAAAGTTTCTTTGGAACCACGTCCCTACGATAGCTGTGAGCGCCTCGGAGCCGTTATACAGGAAGAGCGGGAGGCAAGTAAATGTCTTTGGTAACATCTCCAATTGATCGTCCTCTGTGTACGTCCCACAGAACTAACTTGTCCACACAATCCGGTCCTCTGTGCTTGCCTTGGTGAGTAGAGGCTTTGATGAAATCTGTATGAACACAGCCAGTGGATCTCTGTTCTTTTCTTTTGAGTCCAGGTAAACAGGAAAATTTGGCTTTTAGGTTCAGCTCTGATCCCACTTCATTGGCAAGACCCTTCTGCTTCTCGGCAGCTATGTGGGCAGACAGGTGCTTGGAATACTCTTTCAGTCTCGTGTATGAGAAATTATACATCGGTGTACAGAGTCCATTATTTGTGAAGTAGCAAAGCAGCCTGTGCTGGATCCAGAGTTTCCTCCAAGGGGGTGCACTGCGAGATTTTTCTTTTAGACAAGCTTCGCAATGCAGACCGTCAACGTGTAGAGGTCAAGCTTCCGGGAGAAAACCTTGAGTTGTGAAAATGACGGCTCCTTCAAGCCGATGACCCACTTCTGGCGATTAGCACCCTATTGGTTGGTGTTTGCATATCCTAGCGATAAATGATGTTCCCGTTCACTGACTGTAAACAGAGATATTGACAGACAGACAAATCAGACACTGCCGCCATCTTTCTAGGCTCTATGTCTCCAGTCCCCTGACCAGCCAGATTTACCAGCATCTGTTCCAGGACATGAAGCAGTAAAATTACATTGTTAATCCCGAAGTCCTGGCGACTGACAATTAACGTGGCCTCCTCAAAGGGCCTGAGTAGAGTTGAGCGAACCCGAACTGTAAAGTTCGGGTTCGTACCGAACTTTAGGTTTTTCGGCACCCGAACCCGAACATTTACGTAAAAGTTCGGGTTCAGTGTTCGCCGCTTTCTTGGTGCTTTTTGAAAGGCTGCACAGCAGCCAATCAACAAGCGTCATACTACTTGCCCCAAAAGGCCATCACAGCCATGCCTACTATTGGCATGGCTGTGATTGGCCAAGTGCAGCATGTGACCCAGCCTCTATTTAAGCTGGAGTCACGTAGCGCCGCCCATCACTCTGCTCGGATTAGTGTAGGGAGAGGCTGCAGCTGCTGTGAGGGAGAGATCAGGGAGCAATCTTATCAAGAACTGGTTTATGTACTCAGTGATCTACAGAAAAAGTGTTTTGTGGGTGCAGTGTACAATTTTTTTAAGCCTGCCCTAAGCCAACTACTGCTGAAAATGAACTTTTTTTTCTTCAGTTAGTCAATATCAATATATGATCGGCAGCCATTTTATGCAAGGATAATGCACCAGCACAGGCTATCTGCAAGTCCAGACATACAGCTTTGGCATACTGGGGTAAAAAAAAAGCCTCTGATATACTGCACATCTGGGATTAGACAAGCATAAGTGACTGTCACATTTAGGACAGAAATACAGCTTTTTGGTTAGGGTGAAAAAACCCTCTAATATACTGCACATCTGAGATTAGACAAGCATAAGTGACTGTCACATTTAGGACAGAAATACAGCTTTTTGGTTAGGGTGAAAAAACCCTCTAATATACTGCACATCTGGGATTACACGTGCATAAGTGACTGTCACATTTAGGCCATAAATATGGCTTTGGCATACTGGGGTGAAAAAAGCCTCTCATATATTGCACATCTGGGATTACACGTGCATGAGTGACTGTCACATTTAGGCCATAAATATGGCTTTGGCATACTGGGGTGAAAAAAGCCTCTGATATACTGCACATCTGGGATTACACATGCATAAGTGACTGTCACATTTAGGACAGAAATACAGATTTTTGGTTAGGGTGAAAATCCCCTCTAATATACTGCACATCTGGGATTAGACAAGCATAAGTGACTGTCACATTTAGGCCAGAAATACGGCTTTAGCATACTGGGGTGAAAAAAGCCTCTGATATACTGCACATCTGGGATTACACATGCATAAGTGACTGTCACATTTAGGACAGAAATACAGATTTTTGGTTAGGGTGAAAAAACCCTCTAATATACTGCACATCTGGGATTAGACAAGCATAAGTGACTGTCAAATTTAGGCCAGAAATACGGCTTTTTGGTTACTGGGGTGATAAAAGCCTCTGATATACTGCACATCTAGGATTAGACGTGCATAAGTGACTGTCACATTTCGATCAGAAATACGTATTTTTGGTTACTGGGGTGAAAAAAGCCTCTGATATACTGCACATCTAGGATTAGACGTGCATAAGTGACTGTCACATTTAGGCCATAAATACGGCTTTTTGGTTACTGGGGTGAAAAAACCCTCTAATATACTGCACATCTGGGATTACACATGCATAAGTGACTGTCACATTTAGGCCAGAAATACGGCTTTGGCATACTGGGGTGAAAAAAGCCTCTGATATACTGCACATCTGGGATTACACATGCATAAGTGACTGTCACATTTAGGACAGAAATACAGATTTTTGGTTAGGGTGAAAAAACCCTCTAATATACTGCACATCTGGGATTAGACAAGCATAAGTGACTGTCACATTTAGGCCAGAAATACAGCTTTAGCATACTGGGGTGAAAAAAGCCTCTGATATACTGCACATCTGGGATTACACATGTATAAGTGACTGTCACATTTAGGACAGAAATACAGATTTTTGGTTAGGGTGAAAAAACCCTCTAATATACTGCACATCTGGGATTAGACAAGCATAAGTGACTGTCACATTTAGGCCAGAAATACGTCTTTTTGGTTACTGGGGTGATAAAAGCCTCTGATATACTGCACATCTGGGATTACACATGTATAAGTGACTGTCACATTTAGGACAGAAATACTGCACATCTGGGATTACACATGCATAAGTGACTGTCACATTTAGGCCATAAATATGGCTTTGGCATACTGGGGTGAAAAAAGCCTCTGATATACTGCACATCTAGGATTAGACGTGCAGACGTGCATAAGTGACTGTCACATTTAGGCCATAAATACGGCTTTTTGGTTACTGGGGTGAAAAAACCCTCTAAAATACTGCACATCTGGGATTACACATGCATAAGTGACTGTCACATTTAGGACAGAAATACAGATTTTTGGTTAGGGTGAAAAAACCCTCTAATATACTGCACATCTGGGATTAGACAAGCATAAGTGACTGTCACATTTAGGCCAGAAATACGGCTTTAGCATACTGGGGTGAAAAAAGCCTCTGATATACTGCACATCTGGGATTACACATGCATAAGTGACTGTCACATTTAGGACAGAAATACAGATTTTTGGTTAGGGTGAAAAAACCCTCTAATATACTGCACATCTGGGATTAGACAAGCATAAGTGACTGTCACATTTAGGCCAGAAATACGGCTTTTTGGTTACTAGGGTGATAAAAGCCTCTGATATACTGCACATCTAGGATTAGACGTGCATAAGTGACTGTCACATTTAGGCCAGAAATACGGCTTTAGCATACTGGGGTGAAAAAAGCCTCTGATATACTGCACATCTGGGATTATACGTGCATAAGTGACTGTCACATTTAGGACAGAAATACAGCTTTTTGGTTAGGGTGAAAAAACCCTCTAATATACTGCACATCTGGGATTACACGTGCATAAGTGACTGTCACATTTAGGCCAGAAATACGGCTTTTTGGTTACTAGGGTGATAAAAGCCTCTGATATACTGCACATCTAGGATTAGACGTGCATAAGTGACTGACACATTTCGGCCAGAAATACAGCTTTTTGGTTACTGGGGTGAAAAAAGCCTCTGATATACTGCACATCTAGGATTAGACGTGCATAAGTGACTGTCACATTTAGGCCATAAATACGGCTTTTTGGTTACTGGGGGTGAAAAAACCCTCTAATATACTGCACATCTGGGATTAGACAAGCATAAGTAACTGTCACATTTAGGCCAGAAATACGGCTTTTTGGTTACTGGGGTGACAAAACCCTTTGATATACTGCACACCTAGGATTAGACGTGCATAAGTGACTGTCACATTTAGGCCAGAAATACAGCTTTTTGGTTACTAGAGTGAAAAACCCCTCTAATATACTGCACATCTGGGATTAGACAAGCATAAGTGACTGTCACATTTAGGCCAGAAATACAGCTTTTTGGTTAATGGGGTGAAAAACCCTCTAATATATTGCACATCTGGGATTACACGTGCATAAGTGACTGTCACATTTAGGCCATAAATACGGCTTTGGCATACTGGGGTGAAAAAAGCCTCTGATATACTGCACATCTAGGATTAGACGTGCATAAGTGACTGTCACATTTAGGCCATAAATACGGCTTTTTGGTTACTGGGGGTGAAAAAACCCTCTAATATACTGCACATCTGGGATTAGACAAGCATAAGTGACTGTCACATTTAGGCCAGAAATACGGCTTTTTGGTTACTGGGGTGATAAAAGCCTCTGATATACTGCACATCTAGGATTAGACGTGCATAAGTGACTGTCACATTTCGACCAGAAATACGTATTTTTGGTTACTGGGGTGAAAAAAGCCTCTGATATACTGCACATCTAGGATTAGACATGCATAAGTGGCTGTCACATTTAGGCCATAAATACGGCTTTTTGGTTACTGGGGTGAAAAAACCCTCTAATATACTGCACATCTGGGATTACACATGCATAAGTGACTGTCACATTTAGGCCATAAATATGGCTTTGGCATACTGGGGTGAAAAAAGCCTCTCATATACTGCACATCTGGGATTATACGTGCATAAGTGACTGTCACATTTAGGACAGAAATACAGCTTTTTGGTTAGGGTGAAAAAACCCTCTAATATACTGCACATCTGGGATTACACGTGCATAAGTGACTGTCACATTTAGGCCAGAAATACGGCTTTTTGGTTACTAGGGTGATAAAAGCCTCTGATATACTGCACATCTAGGATTAGACGTGCATAAGTGACTGACACATTTCGGCCAGAAATACAGCTTTTTGGTTACTGGGGTGAAAAAAGCCTCTGATATACTGCACATCTAGGATTAGACGTGCATAAGTGACTGTCACATTTAGGACAGAAATACAGCTTTTTGGTTAGGGTGAAAAAACCCTCTAATATACTGCACATCTGGGATTACACGTGCATAAGTGACTGTCACATTTAGGCCAGAAATACGGCTTTTTGGTTACTAGGGTGATAAAAGCCTCTGATATACTGCACATCTAGGATTAGACGTGCATAAGTGACTGACACATTTAGGCCATAAATACGGCTTTTTTGTTACTGGGGTGAAAAAACCCTCTAATATACTGCACATCTGGGATTACACATGCATAAGTGACTGTCACATTTAGGCCATAAATATGGCTTTGGCATACTGGGGTGAAAAAAGCCTCTGATATACTGCACATCTGGGATTACACATGCATAAGTGACTGTCACATTTAGGACAGAAATACAGATTTTTGGTTAGGGTGAAAAAACCCTCTAATATACTGCACATCTGGGATTAGACAAGCATAAGTGACTGTCACATTTAGGCCAGAAATACGGCTTTAGCATACTGGGGTGAAAAAAGCCTCTGATATACTGCACATCTGGGATTACACATGTATAAGTGACTGTCACATTTAGGACAGAAATACAGATTTTTGGTTAGGGTGAAAAAACCCTCTAATATACTGCACATCTGGGATTAGACAAGCATAAGTGACTGTCACATTTAGGCCAGAAATACGTCTTTTTGGTTACTGGGGTGATAAAAGCCTCTGATATACTGCACATCTGGGATTACACATGTATAAGTGACTGTCACATTTAGGACAGAAATACTGCACATCTGGGATTACACATGCATAAGTGACTGTCACATTTAGGCCATAAATATGGCTTTGGCATACTGGGGTGAAAAAAGCCTCTGATATACTGCACATCTAGGATTAGACGTGCATAAGTGACTGTCACATTTCGACCAGAAATACGTATTTTTGGTTACTGGGGTGAAAAAAGCCTCTGATATACTGCACATCTAGGATTAGACGTGCAGACGTGCATAAGTGACTGTCACATTTAGGCCATAAATACGGCTTTTTGGTTACTGGGGTGAAAAAACCCTCTAAAATACTGCACATCTGGGATTAGACAAGCATAAGTGACTGTCACATTTAGGACAGAAATACAGATTTTTGGTTAGGGTGAAAAAACCCTCTAATATACTGCACATCTGGGATTAGACAAGCATAAGTGACTGTCACATTTAGGCCAGAAATACGGCTTTAGCATACTGGGGTGAAAAAAGCCTCTGATATACTGCACATCTGGGATTACACATGCATAAGTGACTGTCACATTTAGGACAGAAATACAGATTTTTGGTTAGGGTGAAAAAACCCTCTAATATACTGCACATCTGGGATTAGACAAGCATAAGTGACTGTCACATTTAGGCCAGAAATACGGCTTTAGCATACTGGGGTGAAAAAAGCCTCTGATATACTGCACATCTGGGATTACACATGCATAAGTGACTGTCACATTTAGGACAGAAATACAGATTTTTGGTTAGGGTGAAAAAACCCTCTAATATACTGCACATCTGGGATTAGACAAGCATAAGTGACTGTCACATTTAGGCCAGAAATACGGCTTTTTGGTTACTAGGGTGATAAAAGCCTCTGATATACTGCACATCTAGGATTAGACGTGCATAAGTGACTGTCACATTTAGGCCAGAAATACGGCTTTAGCATACTGGGGTGAAAAAAGCCTCTGATATACTGCACATCTGGGATTATACGTGCATAAGTGACTGTCACATTTAGGACAGAAATACAGCTTTTTGGTTAGGGTGAAAAAACCCTCTAATATACTGCACATCTGGGATTACACGTGCATAAGTGACTGTCACATTTAGGCCAGAAATACGGCTTTTTGGTTACTAGGGTGATAAAAGCCTCTGATATACTGCACATCTAGGATTAGACGTGCATAAGTGACTGACACATTTCGGCCAGAAATACAGCTTTTTGGTTACTGGGGTGAAAAAAGCCTCTGATATACTGCACATCTAGGATTAGACGTGCATAAGTGACTGTCACATTTAGGCCATAAATACGGCTTTTTGGTTACTGGGGGTGAAAAAACCCTCTAATATACTGCACATCTGGGATTAGACAAGCATAAGTAACTGTCACATTTAGGCCAGAAATACGGCTTTTTGGTTACTGGGGTGACAAAACCCTTTGATATACTGCACACCTAGGATTAGACGTGCATAAGTGACTGTCACATTTAGGCCAGAAATACAGCTTTTTGGTTACTAGAGTGAAAAACCCCTCTAATATACTGCACATCTGGGATTAGACAAGCATAAGTGACTGTCACATTTAGGCCAGAAATACAGCTTTTTGGTTAATGGGGTGAAAAACCCTCTAATATATTGCACATCTGGGATTACACGTGCATAAGTGACTGTCACATTTAGGCCATAAATACGGCTTTGGCATACTGGGGTGAAAAAAGCCTCTGATATACTGCACATCTAGGATTAGACGTGCATAAGTGACTGTCACATTTAGGCCATAAATACGGCTTTTTGGTTACTGGGGGTGAAAAAACCCTCTAATATACTGCACATCTGGGATTAGACAAGCATAAGTGACTGTCACATTTAGGCCAGAAATACGGCTTTTTGGTTACTGGGGTGATAAAAGCCTCTGATATACTGCACATCTAGGATTAGACGTGCATAAGTGACTGTCACATTTCGACCAGAAATACGTATTTTTGGTTACTGGGGTGAAAAAAGCCTCTGATATACTGCACATCTAGGATTAGACATGCATAAGTGGCTGTCACATTTAGGCCATAAATACGGCTTTTTGGTTACTGGGGTGAAAAAACCCTCTAATATACTGCACATCTGGGATTACACATGCATAAGTGACTGTCACATTTAGGCCATAAATATGGCTTTGGCATACTGGGGTGAAAAAAGCCTCTCATATACTGCACATCTGGGATTATACGTGCATAAGTGACTGTCACATTTAGGACAGAAATACAGCTTTTTGGTTAGGGTGAAAAAACCCTCTAATATACTGCACATCTGGGATTACACGTGCATAAGTGACTGTCACATTTAGGCCAGAAATACGGCTTTTTGGTTACTAGGGTGATAAAAGCCTCTGATATACTGCACATCTAGGATTAGACGTGCATAAGTGACTGACACATTTCGGCCAGAAATACAGCTTTTTGGTTACTGGGGTGAAAAAAGCCTCTGATATACTGCACATCTAGGATTAGACGTGCATAAGTGACTGTCACATTTAGGACAGAAATACAGCTTTTTGGTTAGGGTGAAAAAACCCTCTAATATACTGCACATCTGGGATTACACGTGCATAAGTGACTGTCACATTTAGGCCAGAAATACGGCTTTTTGGTTACTAGGGTGATAAAAGCCTCTGATATACTGCACATCTAGGATTAGACGTGCATAAGTGACTGACACATTTAGGCCATAAATACGGCTTTTTTGTTACTGGGGTGAAAAAACCCTCTAATATACTGCACATCTGGGATTACACATGCATAAGTGACTGTCACATTTAGGCCATAAATATGGCTTTGGCATACTGGGGTGAAAAAAGCCTCTGATATACTGCACATCTGGGATTACACATGCATAAGTGACTGTCACATTTAGGACAGAAATACAGATTTTTGGTTAGGGTGAAAAAACCCTCTAATATACTGCACATCTGGGATTAGACAAGCATAAGTGACTGTCACATTTAGGCCAGAAATACGGCTTTAGCATACTGGGGTGAAAAAAGCCTCTGATATACTGCACATCTGGGATTACACATGTATAAGTGACTGTCACATTTAGGACAGAAATACAGATTTTTGGTTAGGGTGAAAAAACCCTCTAATATACTGCACATCTGGGATTAGACAAGCATAAGTGACTGTCACATTTAGGCCAGAAATACGTCTTTTTGGTTACTGGGGTGATAAAAGCCTCTGATATACTGCACATCTGGGATTACACATGTATAAGTGACTGTCACATTTAGGACAGAAATACTGCACATCTGGGATTACACATGCATAAGTGACTGTCACATTTAGGCCATAAATATGGCTTTGGCATACTGGGGTGAAAAAAGCCTCTGATATACTGCACATCTAGGATTAGACGTGCATAAGTGACTGTCACATTTCGACCAGAAATACGTATTTTTGGTTACTGGGGTGAAAAAAGCCTCTGATATACTGCACATCTAGGATTAGACGTGCAGACGTGCATAAGTGACTGTCACATTTAGGCCATAAATACGGCTTTTTGGTTACTGGGGTGAAAAAACCCTCTAAAATACTGCACATCTGGGATTAGACAAGCATAAGTGACTGTCACATTTAGGACAGAAATACAGATTTTTGGTTAGGGTGAAAAAACCCTCTAATATACTGCACATCTGGGATTAGACAAGCATAAGTGACTGTCACATTTAGGCCAGAAATACGGCTTTAGCATACTGGGGTGAAAAAAGCCTCTGATATACTGCACATCTGGGATTACACATGCATAAGTGACTGTCACATTTAGGACAGAAATACAGATTTTTGGTTAGGGTGAAAAAACCCTCTAATATACTGCACATCTGGGATTAGACAAGCATAAGTGACTGTCACATTTAGGCCAGAAATACGGCTTTTTGGTTACTGGGGTGATAAAAGCCTCTGATATACTGCACATCTAGGATTAGACGTGCATAAGTGACTGTCACATTTCGACCAGAAATACGTATTTTTGGTTACTGGGGTGAAAAAAGCCTCTGATATACTGCACATCTAGGATTAGACATGCATAAGTGGCTGTCACATTTAGGCCATAAATACGGCTTTTTGGTTACTGGGGTGAAAAAACCCTCTTATATACTGCACATCTGGGATTACACATGCATAAGT
This sequence comes from Bufo bufo, assembly GCF_905171765.1. NCBI lineage: Eukaryota > Metazoa > Chordata > Amphibia > Anura > Bufonidae > Bufo > Bufo bufo. The sequence continues at coordinate 426,516,526 of NC_053393.1, forward strand.
GACTGTCACATTTAGGCCATAAATATGGCTTTGTCATACTGGGGTGAAAAAAGCCTCTCATATACTGCACATCTGGGATTATACGTGCATAAGTGACTGTCACATTTAGGACAGAAATACAGCTTTTTGGTTAGGGTGAAAAAACCCTCTAATATACTGCACATCTGGGATTACACGTGCATAAGTGACTGTCACATTTAGGCCAGAAATACGGCCTTGTGGTTACTAGGGTGATAAAAGCCTCTGATATACTGCACATCTAGGATTAGACGTGCATAAGTGACTGTCACATTTCGACCAGAAATACGTATTTTTGGTTACTGGGGTGAAAAAAGCCTCTGATATACTGCACATCTAGGATTAGACGTGCAGACGTGCATAAGTGACTGTCACATTTAGGCCATAAATACGGCTTTTTGGTTACTGGGGTGAAAAAACCCTCTAAAATACTGCACATCTGGGATTAGACAAGCATAAGTGACTGTCACATTTAGGACAGAAATACAGATTTTTGGTTAGGGTGAAAAAACCCTCTAATATACTGCACATCTGGGATTAGACAAGCATAAGTGACTGTCACATTTAGGCCAGAAATACGGCTTTAGCATACTGGGGTGAAAAAAGCCTCTGATATACTGCACATCTGGGATTACACATGCATAAGTGACTGTCACATTTAGGACAGAAATACAGATTTTTGGTTAGGGTGAAAAAACCCTCTAATATACTGCACATCTGGGATTAGACAAGCATAAGTGACTGTCACATTTAGGCCAGAAATACGGCTTTTTGGTTACTGGGGTGATAAAAGCCTCTGATATACTGCACATCTAGGATTAGACGTGCATAAGTGACTGTCACATTTCGACCAGAAATACGTATTTTTGGTTACTGGGGTGAAAAAAGCCTCTGATATACTGCACATCTAGGATTAGACATGCATAAGTGGCTGTCACATTTAGGCCATAAATACGGCTTTTTGGTTACTGGGGTGAAAAAACCCTCTTATATACTGCACATCTGGGATTACACATGCATAAGTGACTGTCACATTTAGGCCATAAATATGGCTTTGTCATACTGGGGTGAAAAAAGCCTCTCATATACTGCACATCTGGGATTATACGTGCATAAGTGACTGTCACATTTAGGACAGAAATACAGCTTTTTGGTTAGGGTGAAAAAACCCTCTAATATACTGCACATCTGGGATTACACGTGCATAAGTGACTGTCACATTTAGGCCAGAAATACGGCTTTTTGGTTACTAGGGTGATAAAAGCCTCTGATATACTGCACATCTAGGATTAGACGTGCATAAGTGACTGTCACATTTCGACCAGAAATACGTATTTTTGGTTACTGGGGTGAAAAAAGCCTCTGATATACTGCACATCTAGGATTAGACGTGCAGACGTGCATAAGTGACTGTCACATTTAGGCCATAAATACGGCTTTTTGGTTACTGGGGTGAAAAAACCCTCTAAAATACTGCACATCTGGGATTAGACAAGCATAAGTGACTGTCACATTTAGGACAGAAATACAGATTTTTGGTTAGGGTGAAAAAACCCTCTAATATACTGCACATCTGGGATTAGACAAGCATAAGTGACTGTCACATTTAGGCCAGAAATACGGCTTTAGCATACTGGGGTGAAAAAAGCCTCTGATATACTGCACATCTGGGATTACACATGCATAAGTGACTGTCACATTTAGGACAGAAATACAGATTTTTGGTTAGGGTGAAAAAACCCTCTAATATACTGCACATCTGGGATTAGACAAGCATAAGTGACTGTCACATTTAGGCCAGAAATACGGCTTTTTGGTTACTGGGGTGATAAAAGCCTCTGATATACTGCACATCTAGGATTAGACGTGCATAAGTGACTGTCACATTTCGACCAGAAATACGTATTTTTGGTTACTGGGGTGAAAAAAGCCTCTGATATACTGCACATCTAGGATTAGACATGCATAAGTGGCTGTCACATTTAGGCCATAAATACGGCTTTTTGGTTACTGGGGTGAAAAAACCCTCTTATATACTGCACATCTGGGATTACACATGCATAAGTGACTGTCACATTTAGGCCATAAATATGGCTTTGTCATACTGGGGTGAAAAAAGCCTCTCATATACTGCACATCTGGGATTATACGTGCATAAGTGACTGTCACATTTAGGACAGAAATACAGCTTTTTGGTTAGGGTGAAAAAACCCTCTAATATACTGCACATCTGGGATTACACGTGCATAAGTGACTGTCACATTTAGGCCAGAAATACGGCTTTTTGGTTACTAGGGTGATAAAAGCCTCTGATATACTGCACATCTAGGATTAGACGTGCATAAGTGACTGACACATTTCGGCCAGAAATACAGCTTTTTGGTTACTGGGGTGAAAAAAGCCTCTGATATACTGCACATCTAGGATTAGACGTGCATAAGTGACTGTCACATTTAGGCCATAAATACGGCTTTTTGGTTACTGGGGGTGAAAAAACCCTCTAATATACTGCACATCTGGGATTAGACAAGCATAAGTAACTGTCACATTTAGGCCAGAAATACGGCTTTTTGGTTACTGGGGTGAAAAAACCCTTTGATATACTGCACACCTAGGATTAGACGTGCATAAGTGACTGTCACATTTAGGCCAGAAATACAGCTTTTTGGTTACTAGGGTGAAAAACCCCTCTAATATACTGCACATCTGGGATTAGACAAGCATAAGTGACTGTCACATTTAGGCCAGAAATACAGCTTTTTGGTTACTGGGGTGATAAAAGCCTCTGATATACTGCACATCTAGGATTAGACGTGCATAAGTGACTGTCACATTTCGACCAGAAATACGTATTTTTGGTTACTGGGGTGAAAAAAGCCTCTGATATACTGCACATCTAGGATTAGACATGCATAAGTGGCTGTCACATTTAGGCCATAAATACGGCTTTTTGGTTACTGGGGTGAAAAAACCCTCTAATATACTGCACATCTGGGATTACACATGCATAAGTGTCTGTCACATTTAGGCCATAAATATGGCTTTGGCATACTGGGGTGAAAAAAGCCTCTCATATACTGCACATCTGGGATTATACGTGCATAAGTGACTGTCACATTTAGGACAGAAATACAGCTTTTTGGTTAGGGTGAAAAAACCCTCTAATATACTGCACATCTGGGATTACACGTGCATAAGTGACTGTCACATTTAGGCCAGAAATACGGCTTTTTGGTTACTAGGGTGATAAAAGCCTCTGATATACTGCACATCTAGGATTAGACGTGCATAAGTGACTGACACATTTCGGCCAGAAATACAGCTTTTTGGTTACTGGGGTGAAAAAAGCCTCTGATATACTGCACATCTAGGATTAGACGTGCATAAGTGACTGTCACATTTAGGCCATAAATACGGCTTTTTGGTTACTGGGGGTGAAAAAACCCTCTAATATACTGCACATCTGGGATTAGACAAGCATAAGTAACTGTCACATTTAGGCCAGAAATACGGCTTTTTGGTTACTGGGGTGAAAAAACCCTTTAAAATACTGCACACCTAGGATTAGACGTGCATAAGTGACTGTCACATTTAGGCCAGAAATACAGCTTTTTGGTTACTAGGGTGAAAAACCCCTCTAATATACTGCACATCTGGGATTAGACAAGCATAAGTGACTGTCACATTTACATTACACGTGCATAAGTGACTGTCACATTTAGGCCATAAATACGGTTTTGGCATACTGGGGTAAAAAAAGCCTCTCATATACTGCACATCTGGGATTACACGTGCATAAGTGACTGTCACATTTAGGACAGAAATACAGCTTTTTGGTTAGGGTGAAAAAACCCTCTAATATACTGCACATATGGGATTAGACAAGCATAAGTTACTGTCACATTTAGGACAGAAATACGGCTTTTTGGTTACTGGGGTGAAAAAAGCCTCTGATATACTGCACATCTAGGATTAGACGTGCATAAGTGACTGTCACATTTAGGCCAGAAATACGGCTTTTTGGTTACTGGGGATGAAAAAACCCTCTAATATACTGCACATCTGGGATTAGACAAGCATAAGTAACTGTCACATTTAGGCCAGAAATACGGCTTTTTGGTTACTGGGGTGAAAAAACCCTTTGATATACTGCACACCTAGGATTAGACGTGCATAAGTGACTGTCACATTTAGGCCAGAAATACAGCTTTTTGGTTACTGGGGTGAAAAACCCCTCTAATATACTGCACATCTGGGATTAGACAAGCATAAGTGACTGTCACATTTAGGCCAGAAGTACGGCTTTTTGGTTACTGGGGTGAAAAACCCTCTAATATATTGCACATCTGGGATTACACGTGCATAAGTGACTGTCACATTTAGGCCATAAATACGGCTTTGGCATACTGGGGTGAAAAAAGCCTCTGACATACTGCACATCTGGAATTACATGTGCATAAGTGACTGTCACATTTAGGCCATAAATACGGTTTTGGCATACTGGGGTGAAAAAAGCCTCTCATATACTGCACATCTGGGATTACACGTGCATAAGTGACTGTCACATTTAGGACAGAAATACAGCTTTTTGGTTAGGGTGAAAAAACCCTCTTATATACTGCACATATGGGATTAGACAAGCATAAATTACTGTCACATTTAGGACAGAAATACAGCTTTTTGGTTAGGGTGAAAAAACCCTCTAATATACTGCACATCTGGAATTACACAAAAAGCATAAGTGACTGTCACATTTAGGACAGAAATACAGCTTTTTTGTTAGGGTGAAAAAACCCTCTAATATACTGCACATCTGGGATTAGACAATCATAAGTGACTGTCACATTTAGGACAGAAATACAGCTTTTTGGTTACTCTGGTGAAAAAAGCCTCTAATATATTGCACATCTGGGATTATACGTGCATAAGTGACTGTCACATTTAGGCCAGAAATACGGCTTTTTTGGTTAGGGTAAAAAAAGCCTCTGATATACTGCACATCTAGGATTAGACGTGCATAAGTGACTGTCACAATTCGGCCAGAAATACGGCTTTTTCGTTACTGGAGTGAAAAAAGCCTCTGATATACTGCACATCTAGGATTACACGTGCATAAGTGACTGTCACATTTCGGCCAGAAATACGGCTTTTTGGTTACTGGGGTATAAAAAGCCTCTGATATACTGCACATCTAGGATTAGACATGCATAAGTGACTGTCACATTTAGGCCAGAAATACGGCTTTTTGGTTACTGGGGTGAAAAAACCCTCTGATATACTGCACACCTAGGATTAGAGGTGCATAAGTGACTGTCACATTTAGGCCAGAAATACAGCTTTTTGGTTAGGGTGAAAAACCCCTCTAATATACTGCATATCTGGGATTAGACAAGCATAAGTGACTGTCACATTTAGGCCAGAAATAAGGCTTTTTGGTTACTGGGGTGAAAAAAGCCTCTGATATACTGCACATCTGGGATAAGACGTGCATAAGTTAGTGTCACATTTAGGCCACAAATACCGCTGTCATATAGAGTTAAAAAAAAAAATAGAGTGCAATACCCTACATCAGGGTTTATATTGGCGGTTAATTATTTTTAACATACTTAACCACTTTTTACTTTGCTTTGTGAATGCTAACTATGAGGCAAACATCAAATAAGGGACGTGGTGTCATGCCCTGCTCAGGCTATGTGCGGAGGTCTGCCAGATTAGCAGCACGTGTCTAGACTTTTGTTTTGTTTTGGAGTCGAGCTAGATCTGCCTTCCTTCAGGTGCACTGGGTGGGGTCGTTGGTTTCAGTTTAAATCACACCCACTCCTAGTGTTAATTGTGGGTTATAGTTTCTGTCAGGCTCTGTGGAAGTAAGGAAGGAAGGATTGGATTTTCCTGCTCAGAAAAGATAAGTGGTTTTTCTGTTCTCTTGTGGTTTGCTTTCTAGGCTGTTAGACCCCTCCAGGTCCTGAGGGAGCAGGCTGTCTCTTTTCCCCTTTCACCATCTCAGGGATTCTAGGGTATTTTCAGCCCAGGCACGAGGACACATTATTCCCACCTTAAGGGTCTGAATGTGGGCATAGCAGTATAGGGATAGCTGGTAGGTAGGGATGAGCGAACCCGAACTGTATAGTTCGGGTTCGTACTGAATTTTGGGGTGTCCGTGACACGGACCCGAACCCGAACATTTTCGTAAAAGTCCGTGTTCGGATTCGGTGTTCGGTGCTTTCTTGGCGCTTTTTGAAAGGCTGCAAAGCAGCCAATCAACAAGCGTCATACTACTTGCCCCAAGAGGCCATCACAGCCTTGCATACTATTGGCATGGCTGTGATTGGCCAGTGCAGCATGTGACCCAGCCTCTATATAAGCTTGGGTCACGTTGTGCTGCACGTCACTCTGCTGATTGAAGCATAGGGAGAGGTTGCAGCTGCTACGTTAGGGCGAGATTAGGCAGTGATTAACTCCTCCAAAAGACTTCATTCTGTGATCGATCTGCAGCTGTGGATCATTGAAGTGCTAATATTGACTTGCTCACTTTTTTGAGGCTGCCCAGAGCGTTTTTAGATCAATTTTTTTCTGGGGTGATCGGCGGCCATTTTGTGACTTGTGGTGCGCCAGCACAAGCTATCACCAAGTGTATTTAACCATCAATAATGTGGTTATTTTGTGCTATATCCTACATCAGCTGCAGGCTGAGCCTGTGTCACCGAAGTGCATTTAACCATCAACAGTCTGGTTATTTTTTGGCCATATACTACATCAGCTGCAGGCTGAGCCTGTGTCACCGAAGTGCATTTAACCATCAACAGTCTGATTATTTTTTGGCCATATACTACATCTGGTGCAGGCTGAGCCTGTGTCACCCAAGTGCATTTAACCATCAACAGTGTGGTTATTTTTTGGCCATATACTACATCAGGGGCAAGTTGAGCCTGTCACCCAGCGCCTAAAAAATAGACCTGACATTTCTATTCAACCAAATCTGTACTGTTTTAGCTGGTCAAGTTATTTGTAGCGACCGTAAAAGCCCTTTTTTTTTTCTGGGTTGAAAAACTATTCCAAAATTTGCCATTCTCAAAATAACTAGTTTCTGGTATTTGAGGCCTACTTGAAATCTATCCCAAAAAGGATATCTTACATTGAAGGTACTGATAGTGTCATTCAGAAAAACCTATGACACACGCTACCGTGCAGATAGAAGTCTGATTCTGAGATTAAACCTTAACCTGTCACACAGTGCAAAAAAAAAACAGGTCTCACATTTCTATTCAAGCAAATCTGTACTGTTTTAGATGGTCAAGTTATTTGTAGCGACCGTAAAAGCCCATTTTTTTTTCTGGGTTGAAAAACTATTCCCAAATTTGCCATTCTCAAAATAACTAGTTTCTGGTATTTGAGGCCTACTTGAAATCTATCCCAAAAAGGATATCTTACATTGAAGGTACTGATAGTGTCATTCAGAAAAACCTAAGACACACGCTACCGTGCAGATAGAAGTCTGATTCTGAGATTAAACCTTAACCTGTCACACAGTGCAAAAAAAACCAGGTCTCACATTTCTATTCAAGCAAATCTGTACTGTTTTAGCTGGTCGAGTTATTTTTAGTGACCGTAAAAGCACTTTTTTTTTTTCTGGGTTGAAAAACTATTCCCAAATTTGCCATTCTCAAAATAACTAGTTTCTGGTATTTGAGGCCTACTTGAAATCTATCCCAAAAAGGATATCTTACATTGAAGGTACTGATAGTGTCATTCAGAAAAACCTAAGACACACGCTACCGTGCAGATAGAAGTCTGATTCTGAGATTAAACCTTAACCTGTCACACAGTGCAAAAAAAAACAGGTCTCACATTTCTATTCAAGCAAATCTGTACTGTTTTAGCTGGTCAAGTTATTTATAGCGACCGTAAAAGCACTTTTTTTTTTCTGGTTTGAAAAACTATTCCCAAATTTGCCATTCTCAAAATAACTAGTTTCTGGTATTTGAGGCCTACTTGAAATCTATCCCAAAAAGGATATCTTACATTGAAGGTACTGATAGTGTCATTCAGAAAAACCTAAGACACACGCTACCGTGCAGATAGAAGTCTGATTCTGAGATTAAACCTTAACCTGTCACACAGTGCAAAAAAAAACAGGTTTCACATTTCTATTCAAGCAAATCTGTACTGTTTTAGCTGGTCAAGTTATTTGTAGTGACCGTAAAAGCAATTTTTTTTTTCTGGGTTGAAAAACTCTTCCCAAATTTGCCATTCTCAAAATAACTAGTTTCTGGTATTTGAGGCCTACTTGAAATCTATCCCAAAAAGAATATCTTACATTGAAGGTACTGATAGTGTCATTCAGAAAAACCTAAGACACATGCTACCGTGCAGATAGAAGTCTGATTCTGAGATTAAACCTTAACCTGTCACACAGTGCAAAAAAAAACAGGTCTCACATTTCTATTCAAGCAAATCTGTACTGTTTTAGCTGGTCAAGTTATTTGTAGCGACCGTAAAAGCACATTTTTTTTTCTGGGTTGAAAAACTATTCCCAAATTTGCCATTCTCAAAATAACTAGTTTCTGGTATTTGAGGCCTACTTGAAATCTATCCCAAAAAGGATATCTTACATTGAAGGTACTGATAGTGTCATTCAGAAAAACCTAAGACACACGCTACCTTGCAGATAGAAGTCTGATTCTGAGATTAAACCTTAACCTGTCACACAGTGCAAAAAAAAAACAGGTCTCACATTTCTATTCAAGCAAATCTGTACTGTTTTAGCTGGTCAAGTTATTTGTAGTGACCGTAAAAGCACATTTTTTTTTCTGGGTTGAAAAACTATTCCCAAATTTGCCATTCTCAAAATTGTGGTGAACGGGAACAATGAGGAAAACATCTAATAAGGGACGCGGACGTGGACATGGTCGTGGTGGTGTTAGTGGACCCCCTGGTGCTGGGAGAGGACGTGGCCGTTCTGCCACAGCCACACGTCCTAGTGTACCAACTACCTCAGGTCCCAGTAGCTGACAGAATTTACAGGGATATTTGGTGGGGCCCAATGCCGTTCTAAGGATGGTAAGGCCTGAGCAGGTACAGGCATTAGTCAATTGGGTGGCCGACAGTGCATCCAGCACGTTCACATTATCTCCCACCCAGTCTTCTGCAGAAAGCCCACAGATGGCGCATGAAAACAAAGCCCATCAGTCTGTCACATCACCCCCATGCATATCAGGGAAACTGTCTGAGCCTCAAGTTATGCAGCAGTCTCTTATGCTGTTTGAAGACTCTGCTGCCAGGGTTTCCCAAGGGCATCCACCTAGCTCTTCACCAGGGGTGGAATAGATAGAATGCACTAACGCACAACCACTTATGTTTCCTGATGATGAGGACATGGGAATACCACTTCAGCACGTCTCTGATGATGATGAAACACAGGTGCCAACTGCTGCGTCTTTCTGCAGTGTGCAGACTGAACAGGAGGTCAGGGATCAAGACTGGGTGGAAGACGATGCAGGGGACGATGAGGTCCTAGACCCCACATGGAATGAAGGTCGTGCCACTGACTTTCACAGTTCGAAGGAAGAGGCAGTGGTGAGACCGAGCCAACAGCGTAGCAAAAGAGGGAGCAGTGGGCAAAATCAGAACACCCGCCGCCAAGAGACTCCGCCTGCTACTGACCGCCGCCATCTGGGACCGAGCACCCCAAAGGCAGCTTCAAGGAGTTCCCTGGCATGGCACTTCTTCAAACAATGTGCTGACGACAAGACCCGAGTGGTTTGCACGCTGTGCCATCAGAGCCTGAAGCGAGGCATTAACGTTCTGAACCTTAGCACAACCTGCATGACCAGGCACCTGCATGCAAAGCATGAACTGCAGTGGAGTAAACACCTTAAAAACAAGGAAGTCACTCAGGCTCCCCCTGCTGCCTCTTCTGCTGCTGCCGCCGCGGCCTCTTCTGCTGCTGCCGCCGCCTCGGCCTCTTCTGCTGCTGCTGCCGCCGCCTCGGCCTCTTCCTCTGCCTCTGGAGGAACGTTGGCACCTGCCGCCCAGAAAACATGGGATGTACCACCAACACCACCACCTGCGTCACCAAGCATCTCAACCATGTCACACAGCAGCGTTCAGCTCTCCATCTCACAAACATTTGAGAGAAAGCGTAAATTCCCACCTAGCCACCCTTGATCCCTGGCCCTGAATGCCAGCATTTCTAAACTACTGGCCTATGAAATGCCTAAATGTGTGACAGTGGCCTGTTCCAGTGGTGGGTGACGTGAAGCCTGATTCTCTGCTATGACATGAAGACAGATTCTGTGCTGACATAAGGCCAGATTCTCTGTTACGGGACCGCTCTCCTCTGTCTGGGTGCCGGGGCCTAAATGTGTGACAGTGGCCTGTTCCAGTGGTGGGTGACGTGAAGCCTGATTCTCTGCTATGACATGAAGACAGATTCTGTGCTGACATAAGGCCAGATTCTCTGTTACGGGACCGCTCTCCTCTGTCTGGGTGCCGGGGCCTAAATGTGTGACAGTGGCCTGTTCCAGTGGTGGGTGACGTGAAGCCTGATTCTCTGCTATGACATGAAGACAGATTCTGTGCTGACATAAGGCCAGATTCTCTGTTACGGGACCGCTCTCCTCTGTCTGGGTGCCGGGGCCTAAATGTGTGACAGTGGCCTGTTCCATTGGTGGGTGACGTGAAGCCTGATTCTCTGCTATGACATGAAGACAGATTCTGTGCTGACATAAGGCCAGATTCTCTGTTACGCGACCTCTCTCCTCTGCCTGGGTGCCTGGGCCTAAATATGGGACAGTGGCCTGTTCCAGTGGTGGGTGACGTGAAGCCTGATTCTCTGCTATGACATGAAGACAGATTCTGTGCTGACATAAGGCCAGATTCTCTGTTACGGGACCGCTCTCCTCTGTCTGGGTGCCGGGGCCTAAATGTGTGACAGTGGCCTGTTCCAGTGGTGGGTGACGTGAAGCCTGATTCTCTGCTATGACATGAAGACAGATTCTGTGCTGACATAAGGCCAGATTCTCTGTTACGCGCCCTCTCTCCTCTGCCTGGGTGCCTGGGCCTAAATATGTGACAGTGGCCTGTTCCAGTGGTGGGTGACGTGAAGCCTGATTCTCTGCTATGACATGAAGACAGATTCTGCGCTGACATAAGGCCAGATTCTCTGTTACGGGACCGCTCTCCTCTGTCTGGGTGCCGGGGCCTAAATGTGTGACAGTGGCCTGTTCCAGTGGTGGGTGACGTGAAGCCTGATTCTCTGCTATGACATGAAGACAGATTCTGTGCTGACATAAGGCCAGATTCTCTGTTACGGGACCGCTCTCCTCTGTCTGGGTGCCGGGGCCTAAATGTGTGACAGTGGCCTGTTCCAGTGGTGGGTGACGTGAAGCCTGATTCTCTGCTATGACATGAAGACTGATTCTGTGCTGACATGAAGCCAGATTCTCTGCTATGGCATGAAGAGACTGATTCTGTGCTGACATGAAGCCAGATTCTTTGCTTTGGCATGAAGAGACTGATTCTCTGCTGACGTGAAGCCAGATTCTCTGCTATGGGACCTCTGTCCAATTGATATTGGTTAATTTTTATTTTTTTAATTTTTATTTTAATTCATTTCCCTATCCACATTTGTTTGCAGGGGATTTACCTACATGTTGCTGCCTTTTGCAGCCCTCTAGCTCTTTTCTGGGCTGTTTTACAGCCTTTTTAGTGCCCAAAAGTTCGGGTCCTCATTGACTTCAATGGGGTTCGGGTTCGGGACGAAGTTCGGGTCGGGTTCGGATCCCGAACCCGAACATTTCCGGGAAGTTCGGCCGAACTTCTCGAACCCGAACATCCAGGTGTTCGCTCAACTCTACTGGTAGGGATTTATCAGGAGATGACCTTGATCCCTAGCTTCTCGCCTAGAAACTTGTTTGTTTGTTTTTCTATGTATTTGATATCCTGTCCGCCGTGACATTATAACCCGCCCATACTTTGACTGCCATTGCTCAGCGGTTTTGAGATGGAGTCAATTAATACGCTAGTTGATCGCATGCAGGGATTATCCCTAGAGGTTGCGGATCTGCGTAATTCGGTCACACGGTGTCAGAATGCTCTGGCATCAGGTGCAAGGTAATTTTTTGGGGAGCCTAAAGTCGCTCTCCCTGATAGATTTGCAGGGGGTGTGGATGACTTTATCCGCTTTAAAGAATCATGCAAGTTGTATTTTCGGCTGCGTCCATCTTCGTCTGGTGATGAAAGTCAGAGGGTTGGTATAATCATTTCTCTGCTTAAAAGGGATGTGCAATTCTGGGCCTTTTCTCTGCCGCCCAGTTCTCTGGCCCTCCGGTCGGTGGAGGAATTTTTTAAAGCCTTGGATTAATTTATGATGACCCAGATCGGGTCTCGATGGCGGAATCTAAATTGCGTAATTTATTGCAAGGTGAACATACTGCAGAGGCTTACTGCAATGAGTTTAGGAGATGGGCTACCGAGTCACAGTGGAATTACCCCGCATTACGTAGTCAGTTTTTTCAAGGGTTATCTGAGAGTTTGAAAGATGCCCTTGCCTTTCATGAGTACCCGGATACATTGGAGAATGCTATGTCTTTGGCAGTACGGTTAGATAGACGTATTAGAGAGAGGTGTAAGGCTCCCTCCACGCAAGGGATCCCTTCTGTGAGTGGTTTCGTCTCACCTGCTCCCCAGGGTGATATTACATGTAACTCTGGGGTAGGGGAGGAACCCATGCAGCTAGGTCAGGTATCTTTCCATTCTGATAGTAGAGACTTTAGGAGATTGCATAAACTATGTTATTACTGTGGGAAAAGTGGTCATTTTATTTTTGCTTGTCCTTTTGTTAAACCGCATGTTGATGAGAAAGAGTCACAAAGAGGTTTACTTAAAGAGAAAAAAAACACATTCCTGACTCTTGGTAGTGTGAATGGAGTGGTGGAGCAAACAGGTATGCAAGCTCCCTGTAGTACTCGTTTTCTCCTTCCAGCTATGGTGGCGCTAGACTTTTTTTGCTGGGGTAAACCTTATTGATTCTCTTTTTCTTCAAAATCTGGGTCTAAGTACTTGCACTTTAGAAAGAGAGATTCCGGTTTTCGCAATTGTATCTTCCCCTCTTTCTCAAAGGAGTCTCATATTGCTCATGGTATTCTGTTAAGGGTGGGTGATTCACATGTTGAGATTATGTCTTGTTTTGTCATGAAGGACTTGCCCGCTCCTATAGTCTTAGGTTTACTGTGGTTGACAAAATATAACCCAATTATAGATTGGCAATCAAAACAGATCATTGGTTGGAGCGAATTTTGTTCGGATAATTGTCTTGGCACATCTATCTCTGAAGTGTCTACTACGGCTCTACCTCTGTATCTCTCGGATTTTGCGGATGTGTTTTTGGAGGGTGGGGCTCAGGAATTGCCCCCTCATCGTGACTATGATTGTCCAGTTAATCTCATTCCAGGGGCTAAGTTGCCAAAGTCTCGGCTTTACAATCTTTCTCAACCTGAAAGAGAGGTCATGCGGAAGTATATTGCCGAGAGTTTGGCAAAAGGTCATATTAGGCCATCTAAGTCACCAGTGGCAGTGGGTTTTTTCTTTGTTAAGAAAAAGGATGGATCGCTGAGATCGCTGAGATTTTCGGGAATTGAACCGTATTACGGTCCGTGATCCATATCCCCTTCCTTTGATCTCCGATCTTTTTGATCAGATTGTTGGAGCCAAGGTGTTCTCCAAGTTGGATTTAAGAGGGGCCTACAATCTGATCAGAATCAAGGAAGGGGATGAGTGGAAAACGGCCTTCAACATGCACGAGGGTCATTTTGAAAATCTGGTTATACCTTTTGCGTTAATGAATGCGCCAGCGGTATTTCAGTGATTCGTCAATGACATTTTCCATCATTTTGTGGGGAGGTTCGTGGTAGTTTACTTGGATGACATTTTAATTTACTCTCCTGATCTGAAGACCCATCAGGATCACGTGAGACAGGTCTTGACGATCCTTCGGGAGAATAAATTATATGCCAAATTGGATAAATGTGTGTTTTCTGTGCAGGAGCTTCCGTTTCTGGGATATCTGCTTTCTGACTCTGGTTTTCGTATGGACCCCGAAAAGGTCCGGGCGGTTCTGGAATGGGACCGACCGGAGAATCAGAAAGCTTTGATGCGGTTTTTGGGGTTTACTAATTATTATAGAAAATTTATTTTGAACTATTCTACCATTGTAAGACCTCTTACTGATATGACTAAGAAGGGCGCCAACGTCTGTCTGTTCAGATGAGTCATTGCAGGCCTTTTCAAGTATTAAGGAATGTTTTGCGTCAGCTCCCATTCTGGTGCAGCCCGATGTATCTCAGCCATTTGTGGTGGAAGTTGATGCATCAGAGGTGGGGGTAGGAGCAGTGCTGTCGCAGGGTTCATCTCCTGGAAAATGGGTTCCGTGTGGTTTTTTTTTCCAAGAAGCTCTCGGTCGCCGAGAGGAATTATGATGTAGGAGATAGAGAATTGCTGGCCATCAAATTGGCCTTTGAGGAATGGCATCACTGGTTGGAGGGGGCTTCTCACCCTGTTACAGTATATACGGATCATAAGAATTTGACTTACCTGCAATCTGCCAAGCGTCTGAACCCTAGACAGGCCAGATGGTCACAGTTTTTTACCAGGTTCAATTTTGTGGTTACTTTTCGCCCGGGGGTTAAAAACATCAAGGCAGATGCGTTGTCTCGCAGTTTTCCTGGGGTATGTGATTCAGAAGATCGTGCCCTGATTTTGGCTGATGGGGTGGTGGTCTCCGCTCTGTACCCCGAATTGGAGATGGAGGTGTTGGGAGCCCTGGAGGGGGCTCCTGGTTCTTGTCCCCCAGGAAAGTTGTTTGTTCCTGATAGACTGCGATACTAGGTATTCAAGGAACATCACGATACTGTCCTTGCTGGACATCCTGGTGATAAATCCACCTTTGATCTTGTGTCCCGGAGGTTCTGGTGGCCCGGGTTACGTAGGAGCATTGAGGATTACGTGGCAGCTTGTGAAACCTGTGCACGGTCAAAGGTTGCTCATACTCGACCTGCTGGTTCACTTCTTCCTTTGTCTATTCCGTCTCATCCTTGGATGTACTTGTCTATGGACTTTATTACGGATCTGCAGAGTTCCTCCGGGAAAACAGTAATTTTGGTGGTTGTTGACCATTTTAGTAAAATTGCTCACTTTATATCGTTAGCTAGTCTGCCCAAAGACTCTTGAGCAGATTTTTGTGGATAATATCGTGAAATTGCATGACATTCCTTCGGATGTGGTTTCTGATAGGGGCACACAGTTTGTCTCCAGGTTTTGGAGGGCGTTCTGCTCTCGGCTTGGCATTCAACTTTCATTCTCTTCGGCTTTTTATCCGCAGTCGAATGAGCAGACAGAGCGTACTAATCAAAACCTACAGCGATATTTGGTCGGGCCTAATGCCGTTCTAAGGCTGGTAAGGTAGGCGCTAGTCAATTGGGTGGCCGACAGTGGATCCAGCACGTTCACATTATCTCCCACCCAGTCTTCTGCAGAAAGCGCACAGGTGGCGCCTGAAACCCATGCCCATCAGTCTGTCACATCACCTCCGTGCATGTCGGGGAACCTGTCTGAGCCTCAAGTCATGCAGCAGTCTCTTATGCTGTTTGAAGACTCTGCTGGCAGGGTTTCCCAAGGGCATCCACCTAGCCCTTCCCCAGGGGTGGAAGACATAGAATGCACTGACGCACAACCACTTATGTTTCCTGATGAGGATATGGGAATACCACCTCAGCATGTCACTTATGATGACGAAACACAGGTGCCAACTGCTGCGTCTTTCTGCAGTGTGCAGACCGAAAAGGAGGTCAGGGAGGAAGACTGGGTGGAAGACCATGCAGGGGACGATGAGGTCCTAGACACCACATGGAATGAAGGTCGTGCCACTGACTTTCAGAGTTCGGAGGAAGAGGCAGTGGTGAGACCGAGCCAACAGCGTAGCAAAAGCGGGAGCAGGGTGCAAAAGCAGAGCAGCCGTCGCCAAAACATTTCGCCTGCTACTGGCCACCGTCAACAGGGACCGAGCACACCAAAGGCAGCTTCAAGGAGTTCCCTGGCATGGCACTTCTTCACACAATGTGCTGACGACAAGATCCGAGTGGTTTGCACGCTGTGCCATCAGAGCCTGAAGCGAGGCATTAACGTTCTGAACCTTAGCACAACCTGCATGACCAGGCATCTACATGCGAGACACGGGCTGCAGTGGAGTAAGCACCTTCAAAACCAAGAAAGGGCTCAGGCCCCTCCTGCTCCCTCTTCTGCTGCTGCCTCGGCCTCTTCCTCCGCCTCTGGAGGAACGTTGGCACCTGCCGCCCAGCAAACAGAGGATGTGCCACCAACAACACCACCTCCGTCACCAAGCATCACCATGTCACACGGAAGCGTTCAGCTCTCCATCTCACAAACCTTTTGAGAGAAAGCGTAAATTCCCACCTAGCCACCCTCGATCCCTGGCCCTGAATACCAGCATTTCTAAACTGCTGGCCTTTGAAATGCTGTCATTTAGGCTGGTGGAGACGGACAGCTTCAAACAGCTCATGTCGCTTGCTGTCCCACAGTACGTTGTTCCCAGCCGCCACTACTTCTCCAGGGGAGCCGTGCCCTCCCTGCACAACCAAGTATCGGATAAAATCAAGTGTGCACTGCTCAACGCCATCTGTGGCAAGGTCCACCTAAGCACAGATACGTGGACCAGTAAGCACGGCCCAGGGACGCTATATCTCCCTAACTGCACACTGGGTAAATGTAGTGCCGGCTGGGCCCCAGACGGAGAGCTTTTGGCGCACGTCCTTCCGCCGCCAAGGATCGCAGGGCATCATTCTTTGCCTCCTGTTGCCTCCTTTTCCTACTCGGCTTCCTCCTCCTCTTCTACCAACTCCTCATCCGGTCAGCGACAGACATTCACCACCAACTTCAGCACAGCCAGGGGTAAACGTCAGCAGGCCATTCTGAAACTGATGTGTTTGGGGGACAGGCCCCACACTGCGCAGGAGTTGTGGCGGGGTATAGAACAACAGACCAACGAGTGGTTGCTGCCAGTGGGCCTCAAGCCTGGCCTGGTGGTGTGCGATAATGGGCGAAATCAGGTTGCAGCTCTGGGACTAGCCGGTTTGACGCACATCCCTTGCCTGGCGCATGTGCTGAATTTGGTGGTGCAGAAATTCTTTCACAACTACCCCGACATGTCAGAGCTGCTGCATAAAGTGCGGGCCGTCTGTGCGCGCTTCCGGCGTTCTCATCCTGCCGCCGCTCGGCTGTCTGCTCTACAGCGTAACTTCGGCCTTTCCGCTCACCGCCTCATATGCGACGTGCCCACCATGCTGGAGAGACTGTACGAGCAGCAGCAGGCCATAGTGGAGTTTCAGCTGCAGCACGCACGGGTGAGTCGCACTGTGGAACAGCACCACTTCACCACCAATGACTGGGCCTCCATGCGAGACCTGTGTGCCCTGTTGCGCTGTTTCGAGTACTCCACCAACATGGCAAGTGGCAATGACGCCGTTATCAGCGTTACAATACCACTTCTATGTCTCTTTGAGAAAACACTTAGGGCGATGATGGAAGAGGATGTGGCCCAGGACGAGGAGGAGGAAGAGGGGTCATCTCTAACACTTTCAGGCCAGTCTTTTAAAAGTGGCTCAGAAAGAGGATTTTTGCTACAGCAGAGGCCAGGTACAAATTTGGCCAGCCAGGGCCCACTACTGGAGGACGAGGAGGAGGAGGATGAGGAGGAGGAGGAT
This sequence comes from Bufo bufo, assembly GCF_905171765.1. NCBI lineage: Eukaryota > Metazoa > Chordata > Amphibia > Anura > Bufonidae > Bufo > Bufo bufo. The sequence goes on from NC_053393.1 coordinate 426,534,318, forward strand.
GGGGATGAAGCATGTTCACAGCGGGGTGGTATCCAACACAGCTCGAGCCCATCACTGGTGCGTGGCTGGGGGGATACGGAGGATGCAAACGATATGCCTCCCACAGAGGACAGCTTGTCCTTACCTCTGGGCAGCCTGGCACACATGAGCGACTACATGCTGCAGTGCCTGCGCAACGACTGCAGAGTTGCCCACATTTTAACGTGTGCTGACTACTGGGTGGCCACCCTGCTGGATCCCCATTACAAAGACAATGTACCGTCCTTAATTCCCTCACTGGAGCGTGATCGGAAGATGCGCGACAACAGGTGCACGCTGGTAGGCGTGCTCCTGAGAGCATTCCCGATTGACGCCGGGGGACAAGTGGAAGCACAAGGCAAAGGCAGGGGAGGAGGAAGAGGTCGCCAATGCAGCTGTGTCAGCGCCAGCACCTCAGAAGGCAGGGTTAGCATGGCCGACATGTGGAAAAGCTTTGTCACCTCGCCGCAACAACCGGCCCCAACTGCTGATATGGAGCGTGTTAGCAGGAGGCAGCATTTGAACAACATGGTGGAACAGTACCTGTGCACACGCCTACACGTACTGACTGATGGCTCTGCCCCATTCAACTTCTGGGTCTCCAAATTGTCCACATGGCGAGAGCTTGCACTGTATGCCTTGGAGGTGCTGGCCTGCCCTGCAGCCAGTGTACTCTCTAAATGTGTATTTAGCATGGCAGGAGGCGTCATTACAGACAGACGCAGCCGCCTGTCCACAGCCAACGTGGACAAGCTCACGTTCATTAAAATGAACCAGGCTTGGATCCCACAAGACTTGTCTGTGCAGAATAGACATTTATACCACCATCAAACATACATTCTTGTACTCAAGTCAAGTGCAATGATTCTTTGTTTTCTTTTTTTTTATTTGTCCCAATATTTTGAGGGCTACCTACCCCAATAAAAAAAAAAAAAAAAAACATTGTTGGCTACCTCCTCCTCCTCCATTGCTGCCTCCACCTACAACACCACATTCACCGCCTCCTCAACCTCCGACTCCATATCCACCTCCTTCTCTGAGGTGGATAATTTGTAATTTTTTGTTATTTTATTTCATTTTAAGTTATTTCCCTATCCACATTTGTTTGCAGAGCAGTTGCCATGCTCTTAAGCACATTTTACTGCCTTTTACATCCCTCTAGCCTTTTCAAGGACTATTTTAGAGCCATTTTAATGCAAAAAGTGCCAATTTTAGTGCCCTAAATTGAAAAAATTCTTATTTTCAATTGTCGGGTGACATTTTACCATTTTTGGCGTATACAAACTCCTGCTGTGCCTGGGTGACAGGGACCTAAATCTCTCAAAATCCTCTGTTGTATTGCTGGGTGACAAGAACCCCCTTTTGCCGTGAATGAACCCCTGCTGTGCCTGCGTGACAGGGGCCTAAATCTCTCAAAATCCTCTGTTGTATTGCTGGGTGACAAGAACCCCCCTTTTGCCGTGAATGAACCCCTGCTGTGCCTGGGTCACAGGGGCCTAAATCTCTCAAAATCCTCTGTTGTATTGCTGGGTGACATGAACCCTTTTTTGCCGTGAATGAACCCCTGCTGTGACTGGGTGACAGGGGCCTAAATCTCTCAAAATCGTCTGTTCTATTGCTGGGTGACAAGAACCCCCTTTTGCCGTGAATGAACCCCTGCTGTGCCTGGGTGACAGGGGCCTAAATCTCTCAAAATCCTCTGTTGTATTGATGGGTGACATGATCCCCCTTTTGCCGTGAATGAACCCCTGCTGTGCCTGGGTGACAGGGGCCTAAATCTCTCAAAATCCTCTGTTGTATTGCTGGGTGACAAGAACCCCCTTTTGCCATGAATAAACCCCTGCTGTGCCTGGGTGACAGGGGCCTAAATCTTTTAAAATCCTCTGTTGTATTGGTGGGTGACATGAACCCCCTTTTGCCATGAATGAACCCCTGCTGTGCCTGGGTGACAGGGGCCTAAATCTCTCAAAATCGTCTGTTCTATTTCTGGGTGACATGAACCCCCTTTTGCAGTGAATGAACCCCTGCTGTGCCTGGGTGACAGGGGCCTAAATCTCTCAAAATCGTCTGTTCTATTGCTGGGTGACAAGAACCCCCTTTTGCCGTGAATGAACCCCTGCTGTGCCTGGGTGACAGGGGCCTAAATCTCTCAAAATCCTCTGTTGTATTGGTGGGTGACATGAACCCCCTTTTGCCGTGAATGAACCCCTGCTGTGCCTGGGTGACAGGGGCCTAAATCTCTCAAAATCTTCTGTTCTATTGCTGGATCACAAGAACCCCCTTTTGCCGTGAATGAACCCCTGCTGTGCCTGGGTGACAGGGGCCTAAATCTCTCAAAATCCTCTGTTGTATTGCTGGGTGACAAGAACCCCCTTTTGCCATGAATAAACCCCTGCTGTGCCTGGGTGACAGGGGCCTAAATCTCTCAAAATCCTCTGTTGTATTGGTGGGTGACATGAACCCCCTTTTGCCATGAATGAACCCCTGCTGTGCCTGGGTGACAGGGGCCTAAATCTCTCAAAATCGTCTGTTCTATTGCTGGGTGACATGAACCCCCTTTTGCCGTGAATGAACCCCTGCTGTGCCTGGGTGACAGGGGCCTAAATCTCTCAAAATCCTCTGTTGTATTGCTTTGTGACATGAACCCCCCTTTTGCCGTGAATAAACCCCTGCTGTGCCTGGGTGACAGGGGCCTAAATCTCTCAAAATCCTCTGTTGTATTGCTGGGTGACATGAACCCCCTTTTGCCGTGAATGAACCCCTGCTGTGCCTGGGTGACAGGGGCCTAAATCTCTCAAAATCCTCTGTTCTATTGCTGGGTGACAAGAACCCCCTTTTGCCGTGAATGAACGCCTGCTGTGCCTGGGTGACAGGGGCCTAAATCTCTCAAAATCCTCTGTTGTTTTGCTGGGTGACATGAACCCCCTTTTGCCGTGAATGAACCCCTGCTTTGCATTGCTAAATTTTGTGAAAACATCTGTTACTGATCGGAAGATGCGCGTCTGATGGCATTCCCACCTGACACCTTGTACTCAAGTGCACTTATTCTTTGTTTTATTTTGTTATATGTCCCATTTTGGGGGATACCCCAATTTAAAAATAAAAAATAACACAAATTAGTGTTGGCTACCTATTCCTCCTTCACCGCCGCTTCCACCTACACCGCCACGTCAACCTACACCGCCACATCCACCCATCCACCGCCTCCTCAACCTCCTACTCTTAGATCCAGATTGTTATTTTTAATTTTTCTGTATTTTATGTTATTTTAAGACATTTCCCTATCCACATTTGTTTGCAGAACAGTTGCCATGCTCTTAAGCACATTTTGATGCCTTTTGCAGCCCTCTAGCCCTTTCCAGGACTATTTTAGAGCCATTTTAGTGCCCAAAAGTTTGGGTCTCCATTGACTTCAATGGGGTTCGGGTTCGGGGTCAAGTTTGGGTCAAGTTCGGGTCCCGAACCAGAACTTTTTTTTCAAGTTCGGCCGAACCTGCCGAACCCGAACATCCAGGTGTCCGCTCAACTCTAGGTCTGAGCAAACGGCAGGTGTCACGCATGAGCTGCCACTGGCTGACATCGGAGTTACACAGGGGACTACTCCTGTCCGCTTGGATCATCAAGAAATTGTTTATGGCCTTTCTCTGTTCTTACAGTCGGTCCAACATATGGAGGGTGGAATTCCAATGGTTGGAAACGTTGCATATCCGCCTATGTTGGAGAATGCCGTTCTGCCGCTGCAGCTCAAGGAGGGCGTGCTTTGCAGTGTATGAGTGGCTGAAGTGCATGCAAAGTTTCCAGGCCATTGTTAGGATGTCTTGCAGATGGGTGGAAGACTTCAGGAACAGCTTGACAACCAGATTGAACACGTGTGCCATGCAGAGTTCTTCCCGTTGTCAGTCACCATGGTTCTGATTTTGAGTTGTCATGGAGAAAGCCAGGATTCGATTTCTTGCTGAAGAACATGGAGCAGTTCCTCCCCTGTGTGACTCTGTTCGCCCAGGCAAACCAGGTGCAGAGCAGCGTGAGAGTGATGAGAGGGGTCTCACATGGCTTGCATACACTACATGCCTCCAACATAATTCTTGGATCTTTACATGAAAAGAATGTATTTGGTGTAAATCACAAGAGGGTCATATTTGGAGACATTGACTTCACAAGAGATACAGAGCAGCAGAGTTTACTTTGAAATTAAAAATGTCAACACTGCGTAATTCAGCCCATACAGCAAAAGGAGGTGTACAGTCACCCATCAATTTTCCCCAAAAAAGCCAGTTTCACAAGACACATTTCACCACTACGTAATTCAGCCCATAGGCGTAAAAAGTTTGGTTCGGTGGCTCACCTAATGGACGCAATGAAAATGGGTGCACACCTCACTGGACTCGCCCGTTCCAAAGAAAAGCAAAAATAGATAAAGTGTGGAGGGGCACTCGCTAGATGGGAATATGGTCATAAAATATTTGCATAAAATATTTATTAAATACTCTATATATAGTAGTACATAAACAATAATAATAACATAAATCCTAAAATGACATAAAAGACATGCAATATTACAATAATACTCAAAATGCTAAGTTAATATACCGTATTATGGTTTAGCTAAAATAAATGTATAAATCTTGCAGACCCCCACAAATCTCACAGGTCCGCAATCACCATAAACGCAGTCACCACAAAACGCTGCTCGATATTGGGATAATGCGGTATATTTGTTCCAAAGCTACCGTAAAATATTTGCATACACACTTGATGTAGTTATGTGCCTGCTATGTCCCACAAGTGATATGGTGGACAGAATCCAGATGAATGAAAACAGGTTATCAGCAGCAGGCTTTCAGCATGGTAATCTGTGATGATATGTTTGGTAGAGGGTATACTCCTCTTCAATTCAGGTACACGGTGTTTAGTACTACCAATGTAGTACTGTATACTAAACACCGTGTACCTGAATTGAAGAGGAGTATACCCTCTATCAAACATACCATCACAGATTACAAGGCTAAAAGCCTGCTGCTGATAACCTGTTTTCATTAATCCGGATTCTGTCCACCATATCACTTGTGGGACAAAGCGGGCACGTAATTCAGCCCATACCGCTAAAAGGAGGTGTACCTACAACCATACATTTTCCGAAAAAGAGCCAGTGTCGCATAAAGAATTTCACCACTAAATAAGTCGTTCCATACCGCAAAAGGAGGTGTACATTCACCCATACATTTTTAGAAAAAGAGCCAGTGTCACATAAAGAATTTCACCACTAAGTGCTTCATTCCATACCGCAAAAGGAGGTGTACATTCACCCATACATTTTTAGAAAAAGAGCCAGTGTCACATAAAGAATTTCACAACTTAGTGCTTCATTCCATACCGCAAAAGGAGGTGTACATTCACCCATACATTTTCAGAAAAAGAGCCAGTGTCACATAAAGAATTTCACAACTTAGTGCTTCAGTCCATACCACAAAAGGAGGTGTACATTCACCCATACATTTTCAGAAAAAGAGCCAGTGTCTCATAAAGAATTTCACCACTAAGTGCTTCAGTCCATACCGCAAAAGGAGGTGTACATTCACCCATTAATTTTCAGAAAAAGAGCCAGTGTCACATAAAGAATTTCACCACAAAAAGGGCTTTACCACATATAACTCCACCGCTGAACGGCAAGTAGGCCCTTAATTGAGAGGGGTCACACATGGCTTGCATGTGCTGTGAATAGCGAGAGGGGCATAGCTGGAGACATTGACTTCACAAGAGATACAGAGTTCAGCCACCTCTATTTGCTTCCCGCTGTTTACTGCTCCTGAATTAAAATTGTGGCAAACAGATTCAGCTTCCTCTGATGTGTATGCCTACGGAGTCTTTTTGTTATGGCTTTGCACAGGGAGCAAGATTGTTACGCACAATTCTGATGGAACTTCTGATCTTAAGAAACTGGACTTGGACTCCAAAGCAGAGGCTCTCCTGTCATGTCTTGTGTGCTGTGGAGATCGAATGCAGAGGGAGCAGATAAAAACACATGAATGTTTTCTACTTAGTGAAGCTGCTTGATTTAATTGTGAATAGATGGTAAAGGCAAAGTCTGCTGGTGTGTTGTCATCAGCGTCTTCATTATGCTTACTGCAGGACCCACGACAACGCAATTCAGTCCATACAGCAAAAGGAGGTCTGCAATCACCCATCAATTTTCCCAAAGAAAACATGTTTGAAATAAAAAATTTCACATGAAAGGATAATGGAATTCGGTTCATACAGAAGAAAGTATATTATGACCCATAAATTTTTCCCAAAAAAGCCTGTTTCCCATAAAATATTTCACCACTACGTAGTTCGGTCCATACCGCAAAAGAAGGCGTAAAATCATCCATCAATTCTCCCGAAGACAAATTGGTTGCAATAAAAATTTTCACCAAAGAAAGGATAATGGAGTTCGGATCATACAGAAGTAAGTCTACTATCACCCATCAATTTTCCCCCAAAAAGCCTGTTCACCATATAAAAGTTCACCACTACGTAATTCGGTCCATACCGTGAAAGGTGCTTCACCACATATAACTACACCGCTGAATGGCAATTAGGCCCAATTTTTTTCTATTTTCACACAAAAGACTTTTCAACAGATGTGCCACAATAAAAGGCAAATGTATTTGTATTTCCCCAGTAATACATGGCAAACTGGGCTGTAAAATATCTCAATGCACCGCTGAACGGCAATTAGGCAACTACATTTTTTCTTCCGCTAAAACACCCCACAAAAGCCTTTACAACAGATTACTACCCCGCAGAGCGGAAAATGTATTTTTTCTTTTTGCGCTAATACACGTCACAAAACGCCTAACAAGAAATAACTGCACCGCAGAGCAGCAAATGTATTTTTTCTTTTTACGCTAAAACACCCCACAAAAGCCTTTACTACAGATTACTGCACCACAGAGCGGCAAATATATTTTTTCTTTTACGTTAATACACGTCACAAAAGGCTTAACAAGAAATAACGGCACCGCAGAGTGGCAAATGTAGTTTTTCTTTTTCCGCTAAAACACATCACAAAAAGCTTAACAAGAAATAACTGCACTGCAGAACGACAAATGTATTTCTTCTTTTTCCGCTAAAACACCCCACAAAATCCTTTACTACAGATAACTGCACCGCTGAGCGGCAAATATATTTTTTCTTTTTCCGCTAAAACACCCCACTAAAGCCTTTACTACAGATAACTGCACCGCACAAGGGCAACTAAGACGTAGAAATTTTGCCTTGTAATAAACCCTGTTAATGCCTGTATCAAACAGCATTCGCACCCTAATAAGAACGGTTTGCTGGATTTACAGAGCTGTATAATGGCAATTTGGATCCACAGTCAGTGCAGCAAGGTGTAATAGGAATGTTCCTATTACCCAGGCTGTCACCTCCCCGACTGAACCCTGTTCAACAGAAATGCAGTGGAATGATTCCTCCCTATCCTTTCCCTACACCTTGAATAATCTTTCCCTGCACTTTTTTTTTAGCACAATGACATTTTTTCTATCACTGTCCCTAGCGCCTGCAGACACGTCTCTCCCTGCACTAAGTACTCTGGTGAATGACAGAATCTAAGATGGCTGCCATATTTATAGGGCTGTGACATCACAGGGCTGGCTGCTGATTGGCTGCATGCATGTCAGTATGGGTGATTCTGCCTTCCCAGAGTTCCTTTCTTCATGTCCTCACATATGCAGCAGCCATTTTAGGAAAAAATGTGATTTGTTACTACGAAGTGTGAGGTATTTCGCATTCAGTGCGAATCGAATTTTTCCTGAAATTCGGAACGAATTCCAGTTTGTCAGCTTCGATTCGCCATTCTCTAATTATTAGTAACATGCATTCTCGTGAAGATTATTAGTAACATATATCCTCATAAGAATAAATAACAACATGCATCCTCATGAAGGTTATTGGTAACATGCATCCTCATAAAAATGTATTAATAGAAAACTATGGGATCAGTTCTGGCTCGGTCCCCCTCAGACATTTTCTGCTTCACGCCAGAGGGTAACTGAGCCAGATAGCCAGACATATGTGTAGCTGGCCTAAGTGTATAACTAATAAGAACTCAGCCCCTTTATCCTTCCTTATAAAAAGTGGGAGACTTTCCCTTTCAAAATACATACATATTTTTTCAGGGGTTTTCACACCTTTTAGTCTGGCCCATTCTTTAAAACCAATTAACTTAGAATTGCACTATGGCGGCGTGATTTTTGGGATTGTTGGTAGAAAGCCATATAAATATATTGAGAGCATGCAACCTCCATGCAGATTGTGCCTTGGCTAAATTAAAATCTGGGGCCCCAGTGCTGCAGTGCAGCAATGCTAGTGATAATTTGCTGCAATGCAGCAATGCTGTAGGTAATGTGCCACCATAATCTCACAGGGATATATTCTTTTATTATAGCAGGCAGTGTTTGGTTTTGACTGAACAGCACCATTCTGGATATAAAAAAATGGATGAAATTATTTAATATGTTATATTTGGCTCACAAAAGCCCTGCGAGGCTGAAATGTTGCCTAGTTTTACACCATACCTTTATAAAGGGTATGCTTTATTTACTTTTGTGCCCTGGAAACCTTTTCTTTATTTTTGAATATACATTACCAATATTAAATAGAGAAAGTGTGTTTTTCAATGTATTTTTATATCTGAATATAAAATATATTGTTTACTAGCTAATGTTTTGTGCTCTTTAAGATTTGCACTGACACTACTGTAGACACGCAGCTGACCGGACACTTGAGCTCCATTAAGGCTTGGGCAAGGAGCTTTGCTATTATTTTACATCCTGTTTATTGATTTTCCTATTTGTACAAGACATATCAATACAATACACCCAGCCAACTATGCTCGCTGCAAATATGCTTGAAAAAAAAAGAAAAAGAAGAAGAAGCATAATACTGGAAAAATAAAAAAAATAAACTAACAGGAAATTGGTTATTTGACAAAAAAAAGCTGCAGTGAAATTTGGAAGTCAATTATGTTTTAGAATTCCAAACGTCAAGATAACATGCATCTTGCTGTGTGCGTCCAGTGCTCAGGGAGTAGCTGAGGTTTACAAATTTCAACATGATTGTAATTCGTACATTTTGCTATCCTGAAAATCCTCAATGTATATTAACAAGGGCAAAATAAAAGGATAGTCTGTGAATCCATGGATGTAGCCTAGAGCAATATCATTAGCTAACACTGGCTGAAATCTTTTCATCTTTAATTCTCCACCGAGCATGATAGACCTCTCATAGTAATTCATGCACTAATCAAGGCTAAAGTGGCAGATGCAGTGTGATTTCCAAAGATAAGCGAATCGAATCCCACAAAGTGTAATTTGATCTGAATTTCAGGATAAATTCGATTCGCCTCTAAGCTGAATTTCCTTGTGCTTTGTGTTAGCGAATCGATTTAACCTAAAATAGTGTAAAAAACAAAAAAATTCATACTTATCAGAATCAACTTTATTCGCCAAACACGACACAGTCGATCGTGCTCGGAATTGGGTTTGGCACAGGTACAGGCATAGTACTGGGGGGGGGTGGGAGAGGTTCTGCGATGGGCACAGCAGGGGGCGAGGGATTATGAGCGGGTGATGGGACGTGGTGAGTTCAGCAGTCTGACTGCCGTTAGGAAGAAAGTGTTCAGCCTCCTCGATGTCCTGGCAGGGATGGCCTGATACCAGCGGCCGGACTTAAGACGTCTGAAGAGATGATGGCCCGGATGGGAGTGGTCATTGGATATTTTCAGAGCCCCGGAGCGCAGTCTGTCAGGGAAGATAGAGTCAAGGGGTGGTAGTGGCAGTCGGGTAGTTCTCTCCGCCGAGCTGATGACCCTTTGTAGTTTGCGCTTGTCACTGGCTGATGAGCCGGCATACCAAACTAGAAAAGGAGCACAGTACCGACTCGATGGTGCAGGAGTAGAAGTACTTCAGTAGGTCCTGTGCCATTCCAACTTCTTCAGTTGTCGAAGGAAGTAGAGCCGCTGATGAGCCTTCTTTATGATGGACGAGATGTTGGGACGCCAGGGTAGGTCCTCAGAGATTGTCGTGCCTAGGAGGCGGGCGCTGGGTACCCTTGCGACTTCAGATCCGTCAATGTAGGTCGGGGGGGGGGGACTACCCTTTTCTTCCTGAAGTCGATGACCAGCTCGACCATCTTTGTGGTGTTTAGAACCAGATTGTGTACGCCACACCAGTTGCTGACCCTGTCGATTTTCTTACGGTAGGCCTGCTCATCGTTGTCGCTAATCAGGCCCACGAGTGTGGTGTCATCTGCGAACTTGATGACTTTAACTGAGCCCTCCTCCGATCTGCACTCATTAGTGTACAGAGAGAACAGGAACGGCGATAGTACACATCCCTGAGGGGCGCCAGTGTTGGTGACCCTCGGTTTGGAGGACAGATTGCCTAATCTGACGACCTGGGACCTGTTAGTGAGGAAGTCCATGATCCAGTGTCGTAGTGTAGGGTGGACATCAAGCGCCGTGAGGTTCCTCAGCAGGATGCTGGGGGAGATGGTATTAAAAGCCGAGCTGAAGTCTAGAAGGAGGATTCTCGCGTATGTGTTGGGTTTGTCAAGGTGTTCAGTGACGTACTCTAGACACATGTTAATCGCATCATCAGTGGATCTGTTTGCCCTGTAGGTGAATTGCAGAGGGACCAGCCGGTCCAGAGTGGCGGGCTTCAGGATGGAGAGGACCACCTTCTCTAGGGTCTTCATGACCACCGAAGTCAGAGCCACGGGGCGGAAGTTGTTTAGATCAGAAACGCCCTGTTTCTTCGGCACGGGGACGGGGAGTTGAGTTCTTAAAGCAGGTGGGGACGTGTCCCTCCTTAAGGGATCTGTTAAAGATTGGGGTGAGGGCCGGGGCCAGTTGGTCTGAGCAGTATTTCAGACACGCAGGAGTGACACCATCGGGACCGGGGGCTTTCCTCACATTTAGCTTGGACAGCAGGGTGAGAACCGTAGTCACATTCACTGTAGGGGAGTCAGCGGACGGGCAAGATAATGTGGCAGCAGGGACTGGGGTGCCCACTCTGGGGGACATTGGCCGAGTTGCACCCACCTCAGTCGAGGTCTCGAATCTGCAGTAGAACCTGCCCAGCTCCTCTGCCAGTGCCTGACAGGGGGTAGTGAGCGCTGGGGGGGGGGTTTGTAGTTAGTCACGGACCTAAGGCCCTTCCAGACCGCCCTCCGGTCGTTCGAGCGGAGAGAATGATGGATGCATTCCGCGTATGCCCGTTTCGCCGCACGCAGTTCCCGATTTAGGCAGTTTTTGACCAGTCTGTATTCTACTTGATTACCGGATTTATGTGCGGTTTCCTTGCACCTGCGTAGTTGTTTGAGCTTGTTCGTGAACCACGGTTTATCGTTTGGGTAAGTCGTGTATGGTCTTGAGGGGACGCAGGAGTCTTCGCAGAAACTGATGTACGAGGAGACAACATCCGCCCAGGTGTCCAGGTCGTTCTCTTCTAGGGCTCCCCAGTCTGTGCATTCAAAACAGGCCTGTAGTTGTAGCTTGACCTCCTCGGACCACACTCTAGAAGTTCTACGGATTGATTTCGTTGACTCTAGGCGACGTCTGTAGGAGGGGACCAGATGGACAAGGCAGTGGTCGGATGAGCCTAATGCGGCTCTCGGGGCGGCTTTGTACGCTTTCCTTAGAGGCGTGTAACAGTGGTCCAAGGTGTTCGAGAGTCTCGTGGGACAGTCAATGTGCTCGTAGGACACGACGGAGGTCCACTTTATTAAAATCACCCAACACAATGAACAGTGAGCCAGGAAGTGCCTACTCTCAGTGTGCGATGGTATCGCTGAGGACCTGTAGGGCATTACCAGTGTCAGCATCGGGGGGGGATGTAAACACCCACCAGCACGTACGAGGAGAACTCCCTAGGCGAGTGCAGTTGATGAGGAGCGCCTCAAGGTTCGCAGTGCACATCCGTTCTAAGAGGGAGACATTAGGGCACCAGATAGCACCAGATAGCACTGATGTAGAAGCAAATGCCGCCGCCTTTGGACTTCCCTGAAAGGGATTGTACGCGGTCCGCACGAACAATGTTAAAGCAATGTTCTATCTCCTCCATTTGCTCGCAGTGGTCTGTCAGCCGCCATCTTGATTGAAAATCTCATCCGAAATCCCGCCGCGCAAGATTTTGCTCCAGATCTTCAAGCAAGATGGCGGCAGCCGGCCAGTCGTGAGCAAATGGAGGTGGTAAGTTTGATTTTTTTTTTATGTTAATTTCACACAGTTTTTACACTCAGATGCCGCGATCATGTATGAATGCGGCATATGAGGGGTACAATGATGGGGGCCGGGGCTATCGCCGAATTTAACTTTTCATAAATTCGCTCATCTCTAGTGATTTCAATGGCCCTCTATGGGAGAAAAGTTGTAAGGCTACGCCACACATTCAGGTTTTCTGTTTCCAGTATTGGAAGCCAAAATCAGGAGTGGATCATAAAAGGAGAGAAAGTATACAGGACAGATATGACTTTATTTTTTTATTCCATCCTGGATTTGGCTTCAAAACTGCATCAGAAAAACAGAATGTGTGGCCGTACCCTAAAGGTGGCCATACACATTAGGGCTCGTTCAGCCGCATTGGGGATCGTGGACCCATTCACTTGAATGGGTCCACGATCCCTCCGTTCCTCAAAAAGATGGAGCATGTTCTATCTTTTTGCGGTGTGGAGGCACGAAACTGAACCCCTGGAAGCACTCCGTAGTGCTTCCGTAGTGTTCCGTTCCGTGCTTCCATTTCGCATCTCCAGATTTGCGGACCCATTGAAGTAAATGGGTCCGCATCTGTGATGCGGAAAGCACACGGAGCAGTGCCCGTGCAATACGTGTGAAAAAACCCTTAGAAAGAAGGCAGATATTTGAACAACCTTTCAATGAATGATCATCTAGTGAATGATTGTTATGCAGATTCATCTATCCGCAGTCCACTGCTGCTCTCTTCCTATCTGGGTATGCCGGAAATGATGAACTCCAGCAGGCTATTGCGCCAGAGTTTTGATGCATATGTGAAAGTAGCCTTAAGTTTATACTGTCTAAAAATTAGACAGTATTACTAAGTCTGCCCCAAAGTGTCTACATACTTTTCACCACTAAGTGCATGTTTTTGGTACCAACTTCCTGAAGTATGCATGAGTGACTTTAATATGCATTTGGATGCTACACTGCATTCTTGCTCTTGCTGTTCCTAACCAGAATAGTCTGGTTAGACATCGAAATGAAGAAGAATTTTTCTAATCGAAAAAGCCACTGATCATTTTGGATACATGCCTATTCGTGTCATAGTGCATTTCATAAAAATAAAAATAAAGTCTGGTAGACCTCAAAAATTTGCAAAACTCTTCGATCCCATTATTTGGATTTCATCCCATGTTAAACTAGTGATCCCTCTTTCAGGCAGGGGCATTGTTACATGACCTGTACTTTTACTGTTTGGTGTTGGGACACCTTCTAGCCAATTCCTAAAAAGTAGCTGTGCCTGTGACAGTCAGGTGATGGATCTACTGAGTTTAAAGAAACTGGCAATGGGTGGCAATAAGGCATGCAATCTAAGGAGCCACCATTCTGCACCCTAAATGCCCTCCTCATGGTAAGAACTCACAGCTCCCAATCTCCACGAGAAACAGTTGACAGTCAGCAGAGCCGAAAATAGTTTCACTGTAAATTTTGTTCATGTGCATTGGTCCATGTACATCTTCTTATGTAATTAATGTTACTTCATTAGTGACAACTGAAAAAAATTGAAAGGAAGTCCTCTATCTGTTATGCCTGATGGATCAATTTTCCATTGATTGGAGCCAAACATGCCCTTTATTCTCATTTCTGGTATATTGTTACATTACCATTATCATTACATGAGCGGGCATATTAAAGGAGTATTACTAAATTAAGATTCCTGGTAAAATGCTTCATATGTGTGAATTCTCCAACATGATGAGTAGCTTAATCTTGTGTAATTACTTTGTCATCACTGCGTTCTGATCATACTGCTTTGCACCATATTGTATTGACAATATCATTTAATCATATTTTATTGCACCCAGCCAATGGAATTGATGCAGTGTACTAACCATTCTAGGGCCTGGGAAACAAAAAAAATGTTTCCCTTCTAATAATAGGAGTCTTGGTAAATGCCATGTCATGTGGAAAATGTAGTACAATCAGTAGGCATATTATTTTTTTATTGGTATACATATCTGTGGGGGGTCCTACTCAGTTACTGACAAATATCTCTAGATGCATGCTCATACGAGGAATACTGCCAATTAGGACAGCCTACTGGACTCCTTAGCATAGAAATTAGGTTTAAATTAATAAATTACTTAAGGAGCTCTCTGTAAGCATTATCAACCCTATTAAACCAAACATATTGCCTGGTAGGGTTGATCCTGTTGATTAAAATTATACTTTTCTTTTGTCTGTGTGTTAAACAGCTGCAGAGATATCTGCATTTTATTCATATGCAAATGAGCATGTTAGAGGACCAGGGGGTGAATTCTAACCCTTGGCACACTGCTTTTGTAAAGCCTCTGTGCTCTATATACTCCCCTTCTTCTCCCCTTGATTGACAGGGCTAGACATAAGCATGCTGAGGGTAGAGCTGTAGAGCTGTGTCTTAGCATGTACAAATCATATACATTACTTACTATAGCTTACCATGTTGAGAGTAGAGGTTTTCTATGCTTAGAAAGCTAATACACATTGTCGGTTTCTTCATAGGCACAATATATGATTATAAAGACACCAGTAATATGTATTAGCTTTCTAAGTATAGAAAATCACTCTTTGAATCTGGGACATCTACATGTAAGGCTAACCACTTAGCTCCAGGCTGTAGCCTTATCATATTGAGAAGAAAGGTTTTCTATACTTAGAAAGCTAATAAATATTACTGGTGTCTTTACAACCATGTATTGTGCCTGTGAATAAACAAACAATATGTATAATCTTTCTAAGCATAGAAAACCTATATTCTCAACATAGTAAGGCTATAGTAAGTAGTGTATATCATATGTACATGCTAGGACATGGCTCTAAGACACAGTCTGACCTCTGCATGCTGATGCCTAGCCCTATCAATCAAGGGTAGGGATGAGTTTGCAGAGCACAGAGGTGTTACAATAGTAGTGCACCAAGGATTCAGCCCTGCCCCCTTGTGCTCTAACATGCTAATTTGCATACAAATAAAAACACAGATATCTGTTTAACCTACAGACAAAAGAAAGGTATAATTTCAATCAGCATGAGCGACTCTAACAGGCAGTATGCTTCTGTTGTAATAATTAATTAAGTTCTACAAAATCTTTTCCCACAAACTATACAACAATCTAGTCAGCTCCTCCTGCTCTACAAAATGCTACCTGGTCTTTTATCTGAATTGACGCAATAAAGATCATACTTTATTCTACTGCGATGGTGCTGGTGCCGTTGATTTTCTTCTCCATTTACGTCTATCCAGGCAGTGCGTCACCGCCCGTGCTTTAACTCCTTATGAGTGATGCTGCCAGCATTTTCATGATAAATTTTTTCACATTCTATATTTTACCTTCACGTGTCTGATGAAAGTATTGAAGTGCCCTTGTAGTCATCGCTCCTGCTAATATCTGTGGCAAGATAATCTGTTAAAAACGTGACAATTACTTAATCGATAAACACTATCAACCTTTTTGGCTGCATCCCTTTAAAATGGAATATTCTGCTAGGCTCTGGGAAATGAAAACAGATTAAAAGCAAACTTCTCCATTTGTCAAATGAGAGATGAGAAAATGCAGGAGTCCTATAAATATTTTCTATCAAGTCTGCCTGGAAAAGTCTTTTTACATTGCAGTTATGAGCTGGAGCAAAAATGAATTAGAAATGATCACTACGGCACAATAGTTCCACCCATATGAAGAACTCTCCAATTCACTCCCTAGGAGAAAAAGAGCAAGCTCTGCAGGGAGCTATTAAGAGCCAGAGCAAAACTCACCCAGTCCCGCTGCAACATGAAGGTTAAGCCAGGACACGATTGCTAACAAAACAGAATATTTAATGGCATTTAGCTACTCAAGAAATCTGTGTTACAGTCTATTTCTTAGGGATCATCTTCTCACTGCATACTTTATGTTGATATCTATTTGCAACTTTTCTATTCTGTTCTGCAAGCTACACTGATTAATGGTGCCATATAGTGATAGATCACCTTGTCTTTAAAACGACCTGGGATAAAATAGTTGAATAGGATTTGAAAGGGGAAAGTGTGCTGCTGCTTTTCGCCCTACCCATATTTTATGTTTCTCCGTTTAATAGAATAAATACAAATACATGCAATTCAAATGCATACAATGGGCAGAATATTAAAGGGGTTTGCCCATCTCAGACATTGGTGTGAGTCCCAACTCTGAGACCCACCTCTATCTCCAGATCGGAGTCCCCGAAGTGAAGGAGAGCACACCGAGCAGACCATCACAATGGTTGTATAATGTATAGAATTGATAAATCTCTTTATCTCTTAAAGGGGTTGTCCCATGAAAAATATTCGACGTTTTTCAAAGCTGCACCTAGATTCAGCCTTTTTCAAACCTGCACCTAGATTCAGATTTTGTAACTGCATGTAATTAGAAATGTAGTATAGCCACTGAGTTATTCACTGAAATCTATCTGTATTGCGCCACCTATTGTTTGCTATTTTGCAAATTTCTATGTCCTGCTCAATGAGATGTAAGCACATGCTCAGTTCTATCCTTTTAACTGCTACCACCTGCAGTAGAACGACAAGCCTCCTGAGAAAGTGCACGCCCCTTAAGCTGCCAGCTTGAAATTAATCTAGCAGAGCAATTGGAGCAATGATTGGGGAGATCTATGTACCCATGTGAGGTATATGGCAATGGTTATATTTATTTGAACATTAGCTATTTCACCCTCTTCACCAAACATCAGCCTCCTTACTTTCTTTGTTATTGGGATTATGACAAACCTTTTTTCTGCATTGGACAATCCCTACTTTGATCACAAAGTATCTCCTAACTAGGACCTCTAGCAATTAGCTGTTATCTGTGAGAAAACCTGGTGCTAAGGGGGACCTTTACCAAGACCGGCGTTTTCTTCACCAGTCTTGATTTCCTCTTCTCTGCCAGAGGATGCGCCAAGAGGTGCGCGCCTCTCATAGATTTGGTACATCTTCCCGCTGGCTGTGGGACAATCTACAATATTTGCCATAGATTTCTGTCTTTATTCATGCCAGAAAACTGACGTGAAGATAAATGTGCCGAGCCTGCTACGCCACCCTCTCCCCACCATCACCTTGTAAAGCCTCTCTTTACTGTAGCCAAGGGATAAAGATCGAGGACTGCTCTCTATTAACTCAGAATTCTCTAATTGGGTATAGGAAAATGTGTTTTCTAAACTACACAACCCCTTTTAATGGAAAATCCAGAGAACACAAGTTTCCGATGTTGGTTATGCCTGAAACCAGCATTGCTGTTCTGGCTTGCTGCACAGTAACATTAGAAAGGTTGGGGGAAATGTTACTGTACTGCCGATGCTGTTTTTTCTAAAAAAAATAGCTATATGGTAACTTGGTTTTATGTCAGGACTTAGTGTTATATATCCACCTTGTACAGTTGTGATGTGTTGTATTGGTGCAATAGCTAATTCAGCAGATATACAAACAGCAGAATTTTTTGTATGAACAAGAATATTACAAAGTTTTTTGTTAAGAAAATCACAGAACTGCGTTTTTTTTTTAATATCGTTAGTCAATTTGTTTTGTCATTTTTCATTAACTTAACATTAACAATATTTTTTATACAATTTATACAAATACGCAGCTGTAATCTGTAATTGAACTCCTCTGGATTGTACCCTTTGTGCTTTTCTATGAGTCATATTAATGTTGTAGGTTTACCTGCACCTCTGTGCAGATCATCATTCTCAAATGAGCTCTGCTACATCTGGCTTGTGTGTGCAGAAGATGGTTGTGGATAAATTAAAAGCTTCATTTGTAAGGACTAATAATACAGTTTTTTTTTCTTACTTGTGAATAGTTCTGCTGCCATTATTTTCGAGCAGTACATAGATCAATGTAACAGTAAATTTTGTGCAGCTCATTCCAACAAAAAGGGCTTTTTCCTTTTCAGACCTTAACGACACCTACAATTAGGCTGGAAAGTGTGAGCATATGCTTACTGCAGCAAGGCTAAAGCTTCCTATGTGTGAAATGCAAACACAATGGCGTCTAGGAGAATACAAATTCTCATATTCTGCACGGTTGACAAAACTTTTGCACAAATTTAGCACATAGATAGACTGGCCTTTCAAAGGAAACTTTGTAGGCAGTCTAACAGTGCTTTTGGGGCTTTCAGGCTACACGTGCCCATAAATTCTGCAGAAAGTGCCGATAAAAGGAAATGCTGTCCACAATCAGTGGTGCTGAAGTCTTGACAAAGGGAAAATGGATCCTCCATTAGGAATGGGCGAACCCGAACTTGAACTTAGGTTCGGTGTTCGGGTAGTATAGAAATTCCATTTGGGATTCCGTTATAATGGAATTCGTAGACTGAATGCAAAAGGTAAGCCTTTAAGAGGCATTTCGCTTTGATCCGTCATAATAGAAATCTATGGCCAAGCATAACAGATTCGTCTGGTTTCCGTTATGCAGGTTGGAAAACAAAGTCCTGCATAACGGAAATCAGATGGATCCGTTATGCTTAGCCATAGACATGTATTATGACGGATCAAAACGGAATGCCTTTTAAAGGCTTCCGTTTTGCATTCCATCTACGAATACCATTATATTCTGTTATAACGAATTCCATAATGGAATTCCTACACCACCTGAACACCGAACCTAAACTTGTAAAGTTCGGGTTCGCTCATCCCTACCTCCAGTTGTCTCTGTCGCTATTTTCTCATTGACCTCCAACCCTCAATCTCATAAATAAAACATACACATGTTGCCTGCGACTGGATTTCAGTGAGCACAGCAGCCATTTTATTAACAATAGCATAACATTACATCAAGTACATAAACATACATACAGTCAGGTCCATAAATATTGGGACATTGACACAATTCTAAATTTTTTGGCTCTATACACCACCACAATGGATTTGAAATGAAATGAACAAGATGTATTTTAACTGCAGACTGTCAGTTTTAATTTGAGGGTATTTACATCCAAATCAGGTGAACGGTGTAGGAATTACAGTTTGCATATGTGCCTCCTACTTGTTAAGGAACCAAAAATAATTGGACAATTGGCTTATCAGCTGTTCCATGGCCAGGTGTGTGTTATTCCCTCATTATCCCAATTACAATGAGCAGATAAAAGGTCCAGAGTTAATTTCAAGTGTGCTATTTGCATTTGGAATCTGTTGCTGTCAACTCTCAAGATGAGATCCAAAGAGCTGTCACTATTAGTGAAGCAAGCCATCATTAGGCTGGAAAAAAACAAAACAAACCCATCAGAGAGATAGCAAAAACATTAGGCGTGGCCAAAAACACTTTTTGGAACATTCTTAAAAAGAAGGAACGCACCGGTGAGCTCAGCAACACCAAAAGATCCGGAAGACCACGGAAAACAACTGTGGTGGATGACCAAAGAATTCGTTCCCTGGTGAAGAAAACACCCTGCACAACAGTTGGCCAGATCAAGAACACTCACCAGGAGGTAGGTGTATGTGTGTCAAAGTCAACAATCAAGAGAAGACTTCACCAGAGTGAATACAGAGGGTTCACCACAAGATACAAACCATTGGTGAGCCTCAAAAACAGGAAGGCCAGATTAGAGTTTGCCAAACGACATCTAAAAAAGCCTTCACAGTTCTGGAACAGCATCCTATGGACAGATGAGACCAAGATCAACTTGTATCAAAGTGATGGGAAGAGAAGAGTATGGAGAAGGAAAGGAAATTCTCATGATCCTAAGCATACCACCTCATCAGTGAAGCATGGTGTCATGGCGTGGGCATGTGTGGCTGCCAATGGAACTGGTTCTCTTGTATTTATTGATGATGTGACTGCTGACAAAAGCAGCAGGATGAATTCTGAAGTGTTTCGGGCAATATTATCTGCTCATATTCAGCTAAATGCTTCAGAACTCATTGGACGGCGCTTCACAGTGCAGATGGACAATGACCCAAAGCATACTGCAAAAGCAACTAAAGAGTTTTTTAAGGGAAAAAAGTGGCATGTTATGCATAGGCCAAGTAAATCACCTGACCTGAATCCGATTAAGCATGCATTTCACTTGCTGAAGACAACTGAAGGGAAAATGCCCCAAGAACAAACAGGAACTGAAGACAGTTTCAGTAGAGGCCTGGCAGAGCATCACCAGGGATGAAACCCAGCGTCTGGTGATGTCTATGCGTTCCAGACTTCAGGCTGTAATTGACTGCAAAGGAGTTGCAACCAAGTATTAAAAAGTGAAAGTTTGATTTATGATTATTATTCTGTCCCATTACTTTTGGTTCCTTAACAAGTGGGAGGCACATATGCAAACTGTTGTAATTCCTACACCATTCACCTGATTTGGATGTAAATACCCTCAAATTAAAGCTGACAGTCTGCAGTTAAGGTACATCTTGTTCGGTTCATTTCAAATCCATTGTGGTGGTGTATAGAGCCAAAAATGTTACAATTAGGTCGATGTCACAATATTTATGGACCTGACTGTATAAGATGGTCAAATAAAACCAATCATACATCAGAAAATATTTAGATAACCACAGCATATCTAACAACATAGCATAGGTCTTAGCAAGAAGCAACCTAAATAAGCCAGCATAAACCACCCCAGCCGCAAAGCATCGGCTCAGAGCAGGACCCTTACCCAATCCGGGATAGTTCAGAGCACGTAAGCACCACTAACAATCAAGTCACCATACTCATGATGGAGCCTGCTGGCAAAATACCTGAAACACAGTCTCTTGCCAAGACCTATCATCCGCCACAGGACAAAGTGACACCTTACGCACTTGAGACCTGAAAAACAGACTCAGCCTGTTCCACTACATTCTGCAAACCCACCATCTACATGTCAATCCCAATATCATTCAGATCCACCCCACCCATCTAACAAAATCCCAAAACAGAGATTCCAACTCATTATGGCAAACCACAATGCCCCCTTTTCTAGAAACGAAGTGGCTCACCTCCCTATTTATCTTGATTTACCTTGAGCTACGATCCAACCACATGATCAGCACCATACCAGAGAATCCTGACAGCCACAATATATTGAACTTGATATCACAAATTAAATCCCTGGAGGATCGTAAACGTAAGTCATTCCCTCGAAGTGTAGCACCAGCACATCAGGGGGCAGTCTATTCAGCAAGAATAATGAAATTTGGGAAGCACGTGGCTCCAGGTCATCCCACATACCTCTATCCTTCACATCTACGCAAATTTACAAAGCAAGCCACTGGCGACCATTGGGACAAATTACCCCAAAAAACCATATGAATAGCCAAAAATCAATATCGGACATGCACCTACAATAACATCTACATCTATACATTCTGTAGATGCAACTCATGGGATTGCTACAGGGCTTCAAGTTGGCTAAATTCCTAATTTTAATAGGTGGTGAAAACCTGTGAATGAGCCTCCTCTAAAGTCTATACAAGTGTGTGTGTTATTAACCCAAGGATCAATGGAATGGAGAACAAACAAGTCACCTGTCCCAGATGATTAGGGGTGTGGTAGTTTTAACCAGAACTAGAAAATGCCCCCTTTTTAATCCTTGCATTCAGGCCCTTTCCTCTTTATGTGCTGCCTAACTATGAACATGTATACTAATGAAGATATTTTATAGGTTTAGATTATGGAAACGAACATAATGGTATAAAAAAACTTTATTGGGTCACTTTATCTGGCTTATACATTCATTGTATCTTGTTATGATAGGAACAAGCACAGTTGTGATAAAGGGGCATCCGGCTATGGTGATTGAGTTACAAACAAGAGAAAGATGTGAGCAAAACTAGTCTGCAAGTGTCAAGTCAAATAACTTGCCCATATGAAATTCATCAATGAACCTACACATTCTTATTAACACTTGAATCTGAAATCATAGGACATTTTTTGGGCCTTGTCCTCAATTTCTAGCAAGTGCAATGTTGCCATTGAGACATTATGTAGATTCAGATCATCTGCACCAAATCTATATCCTAAATATTCTCAACAGTGGCTGTTGTGTGTGTGCATGTATGTTAACATTAATGTGGATGGTGAATGGAACATACAAGTTCTCAGAAGGAGTATATTGATATTAGAAGATGTAGAATATAGTGATATTAATCGCGAATATTCTAGATTTTGTTTTCATCCGTAACCTCACTTCTTGCTTGTAGGCCAAGGAGAAGTGAAGTTGCACGTATTGCGCAAAAAATATGCGCATAATTAGTGCTAATTTGCGCAATCGCAAAAATAATGACGAGATCACGAATTCTAGAATTCGTGAATTTATTGCGAATATTATGCGAAAGATTCACGAAATATCGCAAAAAAAGAATATTGTCTATGCCGCTCATCACTACTGAAGACAACCTACTGTACTCACAAATTTTGGAGTACATGCTCTTTTGAACTGCCCCTGACTAGTGTAATGACCGACGTCACGCACAGGGAGGAAAACAGGGAAAGCCCTGCCCAAGGGAGAGGGAAAGGTGGCGACCCCTAACTCACCTTGCGGCTGGCACCTGACTGCCCTGACGTCCCTAGACGGGTTCCTCACCCGTGCGGCGATCACGTGCCTAAACCCTGGCTTTCCCTAATATGAGCCCTGGATAGTGAACAGGCCGGTGGGATCGCTAGTCCACACCACTATCACTAAGAGGGAAACACCAGGGAGAGGACAGACAAAACATACAAACACATACACCCAGGTGGGCGACCACAATAAACCAAAAAGGTCCAACAGGGATCTGGAGGGTAGCGTACTGGACCAACTACCAGCGAACGCAGCAACACAGCTCCATAAGGTCAGAATAGATGTCCAGGCAGGAAGCTCTATCTCTGGCAACCAGAGAAGTGTGAGAGAGAAATATAAGGAGGTCTGGGAGTGCTGGACAAGGAACAGCTGAGGAGAAGGAGCTACGGATCCCTGAGTGAGCCAAAAGGGTTTGCTTAGCAAACCCAGAAAGCTACCATAAGGAAAACAGCCCTATCTTAAATAGAGCGTGCAGCCAACCGCTGTGACTTCCTGACCCCGGGTATAACGGAGTCAGGCGTGGTCCTCGACACCCTCGTGACAGGACCCCCCTCTCTACGAGGGGCCTCCGGACACTCAGGACCAGGTCTCTCAGGATGAGAGGCATGAAAAACCCGAACTAACCTGTCGGCGTTTACCTCAGACGCAGGAACCCACATTCTTTCCTCGGGACCGTAACCTCTCCAATGCACCAGATATTGAAGAGAGCGGCGGACCCGACGAGAATTAACAATTTTGGATATCTGAAATTCTAGGTTACCATCCACGACAACAGGAGGGGGTGGCAGCGGTGATGGTTCTAGAGGTGGAACATATTTTTTGAGTAACGACTTATGAAAAACATTATGAATTTTAAAAGTCTGAGGTAACTCCAGGCGAAAAGCCACGGGGTTGATGATGGCTACAATTTTGTAAGGGCCAATAAACCTAGGACCCAGTTTCCAAGAGGGAACCTTCAATTTAATATTCCTAGTAGACAACCACACATAGTCATTCACTCCTAGGTCCGGACCTGGCGACCGTCTCTTATCAGCCATGCATTTGTATTTACCTCCCATATTTTTTCAAGTTAGCTTGCACCTTCTGCCATACCGATGAAAGAGATGACGAAAACCGTTCCTCTTCGGGAACCCCAGAAGACCCCCCCTCTTTGAAAGTACAGAATTGGGGATGAAAACCATATGCACCAAGAAATGGTGACTTGCCAGTGGATTCCTGACGACGATTATTTATGGCAAACTCAGCTAACGGTAAATATGATGACCACAACTCTTGGTTTTCAGACACAAAACATCTTAGATATGTCTCAAGGTTTTGGTTGGTACGCTCAGTCTGTCCATTCGACTGAGGATGGAAAGCAGAGGAAAAGGACAAGTGTACCCCCAAACGGGAACAAAAAGCTTTCCAAAATTTAGAAATAAACTGGGTACCCCGATCCGAAACAACATCGGAGGGGACCCCGTGAAGCTTCACGATTTCACTGACGAATACCTGAGCAAGAGTCTTAGCATTAGGTAGTGCGGGTAACGCAATGAAGTGTACCATTTTGCTAAACCTGTCCACTACTACCAAAATAACTGTTTTACCCGCAGACAAAGGTAAGTCAGTGATAAAATCCAATACATCCTGACGCAACCTTGGCCACCAAAAACGACGAGACAATAGCTCCAAGGTTGCTTTACTACCCGGGTGCCCAGCAAGTGCCGAATTATGATGTTCCTTTAATAATTCGAAACGTAAGTTCAACGGTACAAACAATTTCTCTGAGGGCAAGAGACCGGGGCGTCCCCCTGGGCCTCTAACACCTTCCCCTCCAAAACAGAGTGTACCGCAGAAACAACCACTCCTCTTTGAAGAATGGGTACCGGATCACTCACATTACCCCCTCCAGGGAAACATTGAGATAGTGCATCAGCCTTGGTGTTCTTTGCCCCAGGACGATAGGTAATCACAAAGTTAAACCTGGTAAAAAATAGCGACCACCTAGCCTGTCTAGGGGTGAGACGCTTAGCTGATTCGAGGTACAGAAGATTTTTGTGGTCCGTAATCACAGTGACGGGGTGGACTGCCCCCTCTAAGAAATGACGCCACTCCTCAAACGCAAGTTTAATAGCTAATAGTTCCCTATTGCCAATATCGTAGTTCTTTTCTGCTGCAGATAGTTTTTTAGAAAAGAAAGCACAAGGACGCCATTTGCCAGGAGACGGACCCTGAGACAGCACCGCCCCCACTCCCACCTCTGACGCATCGACTTCAACAATAAAAGGCTGAGAGACATCAGGTTGGACCAGTACAGGTGCTGAGGTAAACCTCTCTTTTAGAGAGGAAAAAGCAACTTTAGCGGCGTCAGACCATTTAGAAAAATCAGTCCCCTTCCTAGTCATGTCAGTAAGCGGTTTTACAATAAGTGAATAATTTTTAATGAATTTCCTATAGAAATTCGCGAAGCCCAAGAACCGTTGTAGTGCTTTGAGGTTCTCAGGAAGATCCCAATCTAAAATTGCCTGGACCTTCCTAGGATCCATACGGAAACCTGACGCAGATAAAAAATAACCCAGGAATTGTATCTCCTGAACGGCGAAGACACATTTTTCAATTTTAGCATATAATTCATTCGTCCGTAGGACCTGCAGTACTTGTCTGACATGCACCTCATGTGTTTTCAGATCAGACGAATAAATTAAAATATCATCTAGGTATATTACCACAAACCTGCCGATTAGATGACTAAAAATGTCATTAACGAAATGTTGAAAGACGGCAGGAGCATTGGTCAGACCGAAAGGCATAACTAGATTTTCATAATGCCCCTCAGGGGTGTTAAACGCTGTCTTCCACTCATCCCCCTCCTTAATACGAATCAGATTGTAGGCACCCCTAAGATCAAGTTTGGAGAACCACCTAGCACCCGCAATCTGATTAAACAGGTCAGGAATGAGAGGAAGAGGGTATGGGTCTCGGATGGTTATCTGATTTAATTCGCGAAAATCTAAGCAAGGACGCAGGCCCCCATCTTTCTTTTTAACGAAGAAAAACCCTGCAGCCACGGGTGAAGAAGAGGGTCTGATGTGTCCCTTAGCCAAGCTCTCGGAGATATAATCTTTCATGGCTTGTCTCTCTGGACCCGAAAGATTATATAACCTGGTCTTGGGTAATTTTGCGCCGGAATAAGGTTAACCGGGCAATCATAAGGACGATGAGGTGGTAACTTCTGACAACCCTTTTCAGAAAAAACATCCTCAAAGTCCCGAAATAAATGTAGGTAGGGTAGTTATGGAGGCGACTAAGCAATTGCTATTTAAGCAATTTTCTCTGCACTGCTCACTCCACTCCAATATCTCCCTGGCCTGCCAATCCACCACTGGATTGTGCGCTACCACCAGGGAAGACCCAGCACTACCGGAGTGGGAAGCCCCTCCAGAACATAACCTGAAAGCATCTCGTTATGGTGGTCCCTACCCGAAGGTGTAAATTATGAACAATGTGCGTGAGGTTTCTCTGAGACAGGGGAGCAGAATCAATAGCGAATATGGGAATGGGTCTCTGTAAAGTACAGAGAGACAAACCCAAAGTGCGGGCAAAATGGGCATCTATCAAATTTACCCCTGCTCCACTGTCTAGAAAGAAAGAAATAGTCTCCGTCTTATCACCAAAAATAATAACCGCTGGCAACACAAATTGCGATGTACGTATGGAGGAAACGTATACCCCCCGGCTGACATCCTCCACACAGCCTGGGGTTAGTAGTTTTTCCGACGGTCTTTTGTTTCTGAGGAAAGAAGGACAGACATTAATGAAATGACCCCTCTCCCCACAAAAAAAACAAACCCCACGCCTACGGCGAGCCTCAGGAGGACGGACCTGACGAGTAGTTCCTCCTAGCTGCATAGGCTCGTCTAAGTCCGTACAGACTAACTGCTGCTTGGGAGGGGTTACCAATTGCTCCGGTTTTTTCAAACCTGACCCTAAGGCGTCTATCTATTCGGATAGAAAGGGACATAACCGCATCAAGGGAAAAGGGGGTCTCATATAATGCAAGCGCATCCTTAACCCTTTCGGATAACCCAGAGCAGAACTGACTCCTGAGAGCCGGGTCGTTCCATTGGGTATCCGTAGCCCACCTACGGAATTCAGAGCAATACTCCTCTACCGGCCGCTCTCCTTGTAAGAGTCTCCGTAATTTTGGTTCAGCCAGGGCGACTCGGTCAGGGTCATCATATATGAGACCCAAGGCCCCGAAAAACTCATCCACTGACCGAAGAGCCTGGGAATCAGTAGGTAAAGAGAACGCCCAGGACTGCGGATCCCCCTGCAGCATGGAAATAACAACCCCCACCCGCTGATCTTCATTACCAGAGGAGTAAGGGCGCAGTTTAAAATATAACTTACAGGCCTCACGGAATGTCAAAAACTTGTCCCTTCCCCAGAAAATCTGTCAGGGAGAGGGACCTTGGGTTCCGCAACAACCTGGTTACCAGTAGCAACCGCTGGGCTTGCAGTCAGTTGTAATTGCTGCTGTTGCTGGAGGACCGACGCCTTCAATCCTACCACCTCCAAAGACAGGCCATGAAATTGTTTGGACAGAGCAGCAATTTGATCCATACTAGATTCTAAGTAGGTAAAAAAAAAATTTTTTTTTTTTTTTTTTTACCTACACAAAATAATGGCCAGAGATAATGTAATGACCGACGTCACGCACAGGGAGGAAAACAGGGAAAGCCCTGCCCAAGGGAGAGGGAAAGGTGGTGACCCCTAACTCACCTTGCGGCTGGCACCTGACTGCCCTGACGTCCCTAGACGGGTTCCTCACCCGTGCGGCGATCACGTGCCTAAACCCTGGCTTTCCCTAATATGAGCCCTGGATAGTGAACAGGCCGGTGGGATCGCTAGTCCACACCACTATCACTAAGAGGGAAACACCAGGGAGAGGACAGACAAAACATACAAACACATACACCCAGGTGGGCGACCACAATAAACCAAAAAGGTCCAACAGGGATCTGGAGGGTAGCGTACTGGACCAACTACCAGCGAACGCAGCAACACAGCTCCAGAAGGTCAGAATAGATGTCCAGGCAGGAAGCTCTATCTCTGGCAACCAGAGAAGTGTGAGAGAGAAATATAAGGAGGTCTGGGAGTGCTGGACAAGGAACAGCTGAGGAGAAGAGAAGGAGCTACGGATCCCTGAGTGAGCCAAAAGGGTTTGCTAAGCAAACCCAGAAAGCTACCATAAGGAAACAGCCCTATCTTAAATAGAGCGTGCAGCCAACCGCTGTGACTTCCTGACCCCGGGTATAACGGAGTCAGGCGTGGTCCTCGACACCCTCGTGACAACTAGGCTAACTTTTACTTTTTACTAGGGTTTATTGTGAATGTTTCCATATAATCCATATTAGTCATTCTATACAACTTTTGGTTTGTCCTAATGAGTGAACCAAATAGTTGACCTTATTAAAATGATCTATCTCTGTGAGGTTCTTCCTTACTTTTAGATATGTCACTTCTCACAACTAATTGCACATTGGAAATAAACATGACTATGGTAACTACCAGTCCCCTCCATGATTATCACTATTAATTTTACTTAGTGTCTCTAATGTGAGATATATTATGCAAAATGTTAGAGAACTGCTAAGTCATTTTATAATACAACAGGTAATAAGTAAAGTTTATAATCTTACAAAATGAATGATATGGGTGATATTAAGTGCTGGAGCAAATGCAACCACCAAAGAAACAGTAAGAATCAGATCAAAAGCTAATAATACCGCCTTTTATTACAGCTTTATTACAACCATCGACTGTTACACAGGTCTGAGGCTTAGCAGATATGATATGTTATGATGTATGTTTTGCTCTTTATGCAGCTCAATTAGAAGATGGTGTTTGCATTCATAGGCTGAAGGAAGTAGTTCATTGAAGTCTTCTGATCCATGAAATATAACAATATAACCTCAAAGTGGTGTGAAATAGATACGGTCTCAAAGAGGTCAGAAGCCTGATTGAGTTGTAAGGTGGTAATTCAGAAATATGCCAATGGTCCCCCGTGATAAAAGCATTGTAAAAAAAAATATTGCTAATTTTTTACTAATTTAATCTTTTAATCCACAATCCCATTCTCCACAATACAGTTTCTAGCATCCTTAATATTTTGTATTTCTGAGCTTACTGTGACATCTAACAGACAGAACCAAAATAGCGTAAAAATCTGATTATGTACCATTCAGGGTCTGTGGGATGCTGGGTGACTACTACTATGGGCACTGTAATGACACCATTTGTGGTAGTGACCAAGCATCGGCTGCCCATGCTGAAGATCAAGGTAGCTCTAAAACAAAGTAATAGAATATGAAAATAAGAGTACAAGCATGTAGTTTTAGATTTTATATGGAAAGACTCCTCAAGGGGGTTATCAGAGAATTAATAATATTACTGAAAATACTTAAATACCAACTTTATTATAAATACATTCTCAAATATCTTTCATTAGTTATAATACAGTAGCTTGTTTTGTCAAGGGAGCAATCATCAGGGGAAATAAAATGGTCAACATCCTATTAGCGCAGACAAAACCTATTCCAGTCACACAGCAGGACAAGTTACTTCACAACACTGAGCTAAAGAGCTGCCTCAGCCTCTGCTCTTCTTGTTAAGGATTATGATCCTGAATACGGATTATAAAATCTTAAGCTGAATGTCTGTAGGAAAGGAGTTCATGAGGAGGCATGAAGTAAAGGACAGATACGACAGACAGTGGTAATGTGGGACTTTGGTGATGGAGACTGCAAGTGCTGTAGCTAGACCCCACTCTCCTCCCTGTACTTCAGCTGTCTTCTCAAGAACTAGCATTCCTACAGAGATTAAGCCGAAGATTCTATTAGCTGTAGTCAGGATCATAATCCCTGACAAGTAGAGCATAGAGGAGGATGAGACAACTCTTTAGCTCAGTGTTGTGAAGTAACTTGTCCTGCTGTGTGATTAGGACAGGTTTTGTGTGCACTAATAGGATGTCAGCCATTTTATCTCCCCTGATGATTGTTCCATAAACAAAATGAGCCATTATAACTAATGCAAGGTATTTGGGAATATATTAACAAAAAATAGTTATGTATTTTCAGTAATTTTACTTTATTCATTTCCAGAGTATCCTTTCAAGCCGAAGGTACAAGTAGTAGAAGTTGAATTTTCAGTATTTCAGATAAAACATGTAAATAGAGGAACTTCTTTGAATATATAAAAACTATGAAGGTTCATTAATCTAATGCATTAAAATACATTTTCTGTGTGAACTTAGAGTTCCAATATACAAGTGTGGAACACGGCACTCTGGAATATTTTGAGGTACTTAGGTTACTAACCCAATTGAACAGCAGTTAAAACTCCACACACTCATATGCAATTAAGGTACATTTTTAATTCAAGACATAGTATAATCCAAAATTGGTGGTTAGCGTTTTTGGTGATGCAACCTTTGTCACAACAAGTCATCCTATGAAGTCTTGTATAAAGACATGAAATCAGTCACTTGTTTGACACCAGTCTGGCTAGAAATGGAACCATATCCAAGTGCCCATCTCATGTCTCCACTTTATAGGATACTTGATGAAGGTGACATGACCAAAAACTTTAATCACTAATTTTTGGATTCTCGTATGAAATAAAAAGTCTCCTAAATTACCCATGAGTGGCCTGAGTTTTGTTGTTCTAACTTCAGAGTATCATCACTTGAGAGGTTAGGATTATAAAGAGGAGGCAAGAGACTGTGTCCATAGTTGGCATTGCGGTATGGGCACCAAGCCTTTTAATAAATGAGGTGAAGTATTCCAGACTTACCATAAGGAAAGATGTTTTAAGATCATTTGTGCTATGTGGACACTTGAGTTTACTAACCTGAAGCCTATTGCTCTAAGGTGTCCATACAAATTAGAGAGCAGTTGACCAAGGCCACTGCTTTTTTGCAGGCTTGGACAAATTTCTCAAGTCTGTGTATGTGCCCCGACTCTCCGTCAAGGCACATGTATGGCAAACAAGGATTTGGCATTTGATTTCAAAATAGCTAGTTCTTTCTTCCCACAGAAGATACGCTGCTATCAAAGAAGTATGGCAGGATCATATTCCACCTTCATTAAAAACACATGCACATCGTGCTCTGTCGAATGTCATATAGAGGAGTTTCCAAGGATAGTTGTTCAGCTGACAAAGGTATATGGCTCATTTCTGGTTACATTTTTTTTTTTTTTTTGTTTTTATTAAATATTTTCAAATAAACATATTTCCATATTTCAGCATATATAAACTAAAAAAACCTTTTTAATATACATAAAGAAAGTTTAATAAAAGAAAAAATTAATTAAATAAATAATAATATTAATAAAAAGACCTGCATGTGCAAAAAAACAAAAAATCTATCCATCATAAAACAGCCCAGTCATATCTCGAGTGTAGATTGAAAAAATGGACTGTACAGTTCTTTTTTTTTTTTTACTGATATAATATTTGGATGGCTTTTCAAAAACTTGTAGCTTAACATGTTTCCCTAGATTTGAGAATATATTATATTACTCTTATTTGGCTAAGTGTAGTGATATCACAAAGCGTGCTCTTTCTTCTGTGCAACCAGAGTTGCAGTAATATACTGCTATAGTGCATAGATGTAATTACTTCTAAGGCTCATCCACATTTGTTAAGAATCATTTAACTATAAAGTTCTACAAGGGTTTGTGTTCAGATTTTTTGGTTTCCCTGATGCATTAATAATAACAATTATTGTACTTACTGCAGACATAGTTTAAGGAACCGGATAAATATTGTAGTTTGAGGAATACATTTCCAAAACTAAAATCTGTCTCTTGGAAGACTAAAGAATGAAATATTAATACAGTATTGACATTATAGCATCACAGTGAGTTTACATAGCAGTGGAAAATAACCTCATATGTAACCAACTGTTGAGATGAATCTGCTCCTGTCACTGTTTAAATGTTAGATTTTATCTGGCCATCGAAATGGTTTCATATTTTAAGTAATCCGAGCTTCAAAAGGGCATAGCTAGTAGTAGTGGCCCGTTCTTCTCCGTCATCAACTCACTCTGTGTATTTCAGAGAAGCTATGATTATATGTACTGCAAGGACTGGTGAATGAATGATACAAAGTGTTGGGCAAGCATGCTCGTCCGAACACCATTTTGACTCGAGCATCGCGATGCTCGAGTCTCCTCCCCTCACGTTTGATGGCTGCTACGCAGCCAATAAACGTGCGGGGGAGTACTGGCACTCACTGTAATGCTGTAGCCATGTTGGTTCTGGCATTACAGTGATTGGCTGGCAGGAACACGTCATCGGGGTGCTATATAGCACCCGATGACACATGGTTCGGCTCAAGTCTTAGTCAGGTAGAGCTGCAGCAGAAGGGACAGATAGTGTTTGGACAGGAATTTTTTTTTGTTTAGGCAGGGTTTTAGTATTGAAAGGTGTTAGAGACCCAAAAGTCTTTTTAAAAACTATTGTTTTATCTGGCTGCAATATATATTGCGTGCAATTGTTTGGCCTTTGCTGAGAGTGACACAACCTCTGCTACATCTGTTGTGTTACATTTGAGCATCCTAAATATCTGTGACATTCAGCGCAATTGTGCTGACAGCGACATTACTGCGCTACATCTCCTGTATAACGTTTGCGCCATTCTAAATATGTGTGACATTCAGGTGAATTTTTCGCCGCTGATGACAGCGACATTACCTGCGCTGCATCTCCTGTATAACGTTTGCATATGCTAAATATCAGTGACATTCAGTTTAATATTTTCATCGCTGATGACAGCGACATTAACTGCGCTACATCTCCTGTATAACATTTGCGCATCCTAAATATCAGTGACATTCAGTAAAAAAAAAATCGCGCTGGAGACAGCGATATTACCTGCGCTACATCTCCTGTTTAACGTTTGCGCATCCTAAATATCTGTGACATTAGGTTTAATTGTTTTGCCACTGGTGACAGCAACATTACCTGCAATACATCTCCGTATAATGTTTGCGCATCCTAAATATCTGTGACTATCAGTTACATTTTTTTGCCGCTGGTGACAGTGACATTACCTACTCTACATCTCCTGTATAAAATTTTATTTTATTTGCGCATACACTTACAAAACTGCGCTACTTGTACTTGTGACATACTTGCAAGCTATATACCATTTAATATGCTCAAGGCTAGCAGTAATAGACTGGGAAGTGGCCGTGCTGCTGATGTGCACGCAGTGGCCGTGGCCCTGGGCATGGTGAAACTGTGCCTGCTGCCAGAGCACATGAAACACACTCATCCACGATACCTAGCTTCATGTCTCAGTTTGCAGGGCGGTGCAGGACTCCACTCCCTAAATCACACCAGTGCGACCAGGTGGTCGGTTGGATTGCTGAAGATAATGCTTCCAGTCCGTTAGCACCACCCTGTCTTCCACTAAGTCCTTCAGTAGCCAAGAGTCTGGTCAACAGAATCCTCACCCTGATCCTCCTTCCTCCAACCATGGAGAGTCTTGGCAAACAAGTGATCCCACACTCGATATTCCGAGGAGCTCTTTTCAATCGCCATTCCTTGATTTGGCCCTCTCGTCAAGCCCGAGTGAAGAGGGACATGAGGAGATCTTGTGCACTGATTCCCAAACTCTTGAGCATCAATAGTCAGAAAAAGATGACGGTGGGGAATGGCAATTAGTGTTTCACGAGGTGGATGATGATGATGAGACACAGTTGCCAATAAGTTCGACCGCAATTAGTGTCTCACGAGGTTTATGATGAGGATGAACACAGTTGTCAATAAGTGAGGTTCTTGTTAGGTCAACAAGTCAGGAGGATGACCAGAGTGAGGAAGTGGAAGAGGAGGTGGTGGAAGATGATATCACTGACCCAACCTGGGAAGGTGGCAAGCCGAGCGAGGACAGCAGTACAGAGGGGGAGGGATCCGCAGCACCTCAACAGGCTGGAAGAGGCAGTGGGGTGGCAAAATGGAGAGGGCGGGCCACACCAAACGGCCCACAACAGTTCCGCCGAAGCACCCCCATTGCGGCAATCTTCCTTGCCAAGGGTTAGGTGTTCCACAGTCTGGTGCTTTTCTGAGGAAAGTGCGGACGATAAAAGAATGTCATTTGCAACCTGTGCCGTACCAAAATGAGCAGGGGCGTGAACACTAGCAACCTCACCACCACCAGCATGATCCGCCACATGGCATCAAAGCACTCTAATAGGTGGGCCGAACGCCTTTGTCCACAATCAGTGTCTGCAGGTCACACCACTGCCTCCTCTTCCCCTGTGTTACGTGCTGGCCAATCCCCTGTCCAAGACGCAGGCCCGGATGCCTCCCGCCCTGCACCTGGACCTTCGCAAGCACCATTATCTAGCACATCCACTTCTGTGTCCCAGCACAGTGTACAGATGTCCTTCCCCCAGGCTTTTAAACGAAAGCGCAAATACCCAGCCACCCACCCACAGGCCATAGCACTAAATGCGCACCTTTCCAAATTACTGCCCTGAAATGTTGCCAATTAGACTATTGGACACAGAGGCTTTCTGCAGCCTAATGACGGTGGCTGTCCCTCGTTACTCAGTCCCCAGCTGCCACTATTTTTCTCTGTGTGCCGTCCCCGCCTTACACCAGCATGTGTCCTGTAACATCACCCGTGCCCTGACCAACGCAGTTATTGGGAAGGTCCACTTAACGACTGACACATGGACAAGTGCTTTTGGCCAGGGACACTACGTTTCCCTGACGGCACACTGGGTGAACATTGTGGAGGCCGGTAGCAAGTCGTACCCTGGGATGGCACAGGTGCTACCAACGCCAAGGATTGCGAGCCCTACTTCCATCAGGATTTCCGCCACCACCTACATTAGTGGCTGCAACCTCCCCTTCTCCTCCTCCACCTCCTCCTCCACTTCCACCTCTGAATTCTCATCTTGCAGCAACAGTCAGCCATCAGTCAGTAGCTGGAAGCAGTGTAGCACTGCAGTGAGGAAGCGGCAACAGGCCGTGCTGAAACTAATTTGCTTAGGTGACAAACAGCACACTGACGCAGAGCTGTGGCAGGGTATAAGTCGCCACTCAACCTACAACCAGGCAAGGTTGTGTCTGATAATGGCCATAACTTGGTGGCGGCTTTGGAGCTCGGCAAGCTCACACACATACCATGCCTAGCCCACGTGTTCAAATTAGTGGTTCAGAGGTTTCTCAAAACCTACACCAATTTGCCTGAGCTACTGGTGAAGGTGCGCCGCGTGTGTGCCCATTTCCGAAAGTCATATACAGCTGCCGCCAGTCTGGCAAACCTGCAGCAGCACTTGCAATTGCCAACTTACCGACTGGTGAGTTGGCAAGGGAACTTGAACAAGCTTCTCTCAAACACTCCAATGTTTAAAACAACAGGCATCCGGCAACTATGGCGCCCACTGCACTTGTGAGCGGGCGCCATCTTTAAATACCCAACCGCCAGCTTAACTTTACATTAAGTGGTCGAAAAGGGGTTAAACAGGCTGTTTGTTACCCCCAGCACCATATGTTCACCATAGCCGTAATGTCCTCTATCACTTTAAGATTACTAATGTCTTGGTTAAAGAGCTTGAAATGGGTTGCATACAGTCCTAGGAGACCCCAGAACATTTCAGGGCAATTGGATCCCTTTCAATTTGGGTACAAATTATTAAGACCCATATCGAACGCCTGAGCAATTCCGAACTGAGTTTCAAGCACATCATAATTCTGTAACCCACTTTATGCTAACCAACCAAACAAGCAGTATCAAGATATTGAAGGTGGATGGAAAGCTATATTACTTTTTCTTTGTCGCATAGGTCTGCATGGGAGTTGTGAACACAAAATGGTAGCAAATTTTGAATCAAGAATATTTGAAAAGCTGCTTTATTTTACATTTAGGTACATTGTGACTATTATAGAAAATTGGTTGGAAATGAGTTCATATTCTTTAAAGTATAAGGCACATTGCCATGGGTAAGGGAGAGTACGGTGGCTTTTAAGTCACCAACCATGCAAGTACTCAGGCTTTAAAGTATGTATTGAGTACGCCAGGTACTGAGGGCTACAGTAATAGCAAGTGATGTACAGTATGCAGCAAATTTAACAGGTTGCATATTGATGCAAATTTATTTTAGACTTGTGTTTTTTCACTGGAAGAACCACTTTAGGCTGAACTTTGAGCTATGTTAAATATTAGGGAACTGCAATATAATCAGTTTTTAAATATAAATTTTACAATTACTACCTAGCACAAACAACAAAGGCAGCCTTAAAGTCCCTCACTCCTGCAGCAACTCTGCAAGTAGAGGCAACCAGACCTGCTCACATTCTGTTACAAAGCTGCTGGTGGCCATTTTAAATTAGTCTCTGAGAACCCCGTAAAGGGCACCTGTCAGCAGATCTGTACCTATAAAACTGGCTGACCTGTTACATGTGCGCTTGGCAGCTGAAGGCATCTGTGTTGGTCCCATGATCATATGTGCCCGCATTACTGAGAAAAATTATGATTCAATATATGAGCAATGAGGGTGTTGCTGTTACTCCTAGAGGCTCTGCTTTCTCTGCAACTGCCGCACACTCTCCACTTCGAATGACAGGACCAGGCAGTGAAAAGGTCTCCTAAAGTCAATCAAAGTGCAGAAGGTGCAGCAGTTACAGAGAGAGCTGCGCCTCTAGGTGTAACGGCAACGCCCCCGTTGCTCCTAGAGGCTCATTTGCATTTATTAAAACATATTTTTTCCCAGTAATGTGCGCACATATGAACATGGGACCAACACAGATGCTTTCAGCTGCCAAGCGCACATGTAACAGGTCAGCCAGTTTCATTGGCACAAGTCTGCTGACAGATGCCCTTTAAGGAAGCCATAATACCGAAGAGTGGCATTGTTTCTAGAAAAAAGCAGACCCATCTTCCTAATCTCGCCCAACCCTTTAACAGTATTTGCAGGCAAGCAGTGGAGAAGGTTATGTCTTTGCAGTCCAGCAGTGTAATTATCAAGGAGCTGCATGTTTATATATATTAGGATCTGAGTACTCTTGGGCTCATTGGACATCTGTCTCCTCTGAGATTTAATGGACTCGGGACAGAAATGAGATTTAAACCTGACAATTACAATAGTTTCATTTGTATTGCACCTTTTTAAATGAACCATTTTACTGTTTTTCTCTCCACAGGTCTAGATAGATCAATAAACCTGGAGAAGTGTGGATACTCACGTCAAGGTTAACTGCTCACAGGCCTGCCAAGAGAACGTATGTCTCTATAGAAAAGAGGCTTATGAAGGCAGGTTAACGGAGGAGGGACAAGGCAAGGTGTTATATATTGGTGCAAATTAGGGGAGGATTCATCACAATGGCAATGTCACATGACATTAATATATATGTTATATATATATATATATACACTGAACAAAAATATAAATGCAACACTCGGTTTTGCTCCCATTTTGCATGAGCTGAACTGAAAGATCTGAAACATTTTCTACATACACAAAAGACCCATACTCTCAAATATTGTTCACAAATCTGTCTAAATCTGTGTTAGTGAGCACTTCTCCTTTGCCGAGATAATCCATCCCACCTCACAGGTGTGGTATATTAAGGTGCTGATTAGGCAGCATGAATATTGCACAGGTGTGCCTTAGGCCTCATGCACACGACCGTTTTTTTTTAAGGTCCGCAAAAACGGGGTCCGTAGGTCCGCGATCCGTGACCGTTTTTTCATCCGTGGGTCTTCATTGATTTTTGGAGGATCCACGAACATGAAAAAAAGTCGTTTTGGTGTCCGCCTGGCCATGCGGAGCCAAACGGATCCGTCCTGAATTACAATACAAGTCAATGGGGACGGATCCGTTTGATGTTGACACAATATGGTGCAATTGCAAACAGATCCGTCCCCCATTGACTTTCAATGTAAAGTCAGGAGTCCCTGTTATACCCATCGGATCGGAGTTTTCTCCAATCCGATGGTAATATTAACTTGAAGCGTCCCCATCACCATGGGAACGCCTCTATGTTAAATATACCATCGGATTTGAGTTAGATTGTGAAAACACATATCCGACAGTATATTCTAACACAGAGGCGTTCCCATAGTGATGGGGACGCTTCAAGTTAGAATATACTTTGAACTGTGTACATGACTGCCCCCTGCTGCCTGGGCAGCACCCGACTCTTACAGGGGCTGTGATACGCACAATTACCCCTCAGGTCCTGAAAGGTTAATTGTGTGTATCATAGCCCCCTGTAAGAGATCATGTGCTGCCAGGCAGGAGGGGGCACACCCCCCTCCCTCCCCAGTTTTAAAATTCATTGGTGGCCAGTGGGCCCCCCCTCCCTCCCCTGTAGTACTGTAGATTTATTGGTGGCCAGTGGGCCCCCCCCCCCTCCCCCTCCTAATTAAAATCTCCCCCCTATCATTGGTGGCAGCGGAGAGTTCCGATCGGAGTCCCAGTTTTAATCGCTGGGCTCCGATCGGTAACCATGGCAACCAGAACGCAACTGCAGTCCTGGTTGCCATGGTTACTTAGCAATTTTTAGAAGCATTATACTTACCTGCGAGCTGCGATGTCTGTGACCGGCCGACGCTCCTCCTACTGGTAAGTGAAAGGTCTGTGCGGCGCATTGCTTATAGTACAGACCTGTGACTTACCAGTAGGAGAGCGCCCGGCCGGACACAGACACCGCAGCCTCGCAGATAAGTATAATGCTTCTAAAAATTGCTAAGTAACCATGGCAACCAGGACTGCAGTAGAGTCCTGGTTGCCATGGTTACCGATCGGAGCTCCAGCGATTAAACTGGGACTCCGATCGGAACTCTCCGCTGCCACCAATGATAGGGGAGATTTTAAATAGGAGGGGAGGAGGGGGCCCACTGGCCACCAATGAATCTACAGTACTACAGGGGAGGGGGGGCCCACTGGCCACCAATGAATCTACAGTACTACAGGGGAGGGAGGGGGGCCGCACTGGCCGCCAATGAATCTACAGTACTACAGGGGATGGAGGGGGGGCCGCACAGGCCACCAATGAATCTACAGTACTACAGGGGAGGAGGGGGGGCCGCACTGTGGCCACCAATGAATTAAAACTGGGAAGGGAGGGAGTGTGCCCCCTCCTGCCTGGCAGCACATGATCTCTTACAGGGGCTATGATACGCACAATTAACCCCTCAGGTGCAGCACCTGAGGGGTTAATTGTGCGTATCACAGCCCCCTGTAAGAGATCGGGTGCTGCCAGGCAGCAGGGGGCAGTCATGTACACAGTTCAAAGTATATTCTAACATAGAAGCGTCCCCATCACTATGGAACGCCTCTGTGTTAGAATATACTGTCGGATCTGAGTTTTCACAAAGTGAAAACTCAGCTCTGAAAAAGCTTTTATGCAGACGGATCAGCGGATCCGTCTGTGTGAAAGTAGCCTACGGCCACGGACGCGGATGCCAATCTTGTGTTTATCCGTGTTTTTTCACGGACCCATTGACTTGAATGGGTCCGTGAACCGTTGTCCGTCAAAAAAATAGGACAGAAATAGGACAGGAAACACGGATCATGGATGCGGCTGCAAAAGGTGAAAGTCAATGGGTTCCACGAAAAAAAACGGAGAAACGGAACAACGGCCGCGGATGCACACAACGGTCGCAATGCATGAGGCCTTAGGCTGATTTCACACGGGCGAGATTTCTGCGCGGGTGCAATGCGCGAGGTGAACGCATTGCACCGCTCTGAATCCGGACATTTTCATTTGCGATGGGGCTGTGCACATGAGCTGTGATTTTCACGCATCACTTATGCATTGCGAGAAAATCGCAGCAGGCTCTATATGTGTGCGTTTATCACGCAACGCAGGCCCCATAGAAAGTGAATGGGGCTTAGTGAAAATCGCACGACATCCGCAAGCAGTGCGGATGCGGTGTGATTTTCACGCACGGTTGCTAGGAGACGATCGGGATGGAGACCCGATCATTTTATTTTCCCTTATAACATGGTTATAAGGGAAAATAATACAGTCCTTAATACAGAATGCATAGTACAATAGCGCTGGAGGGGTTAAAAAAAATAAATAATAATTTTTAACTCACCATAATCCACTTGCTCGCACAGTCCGGCATCTCTTCTGTCGTTCTCTTTGCTGTGTACAGGAAAAAGGACCTATGGTGACGTACACTTCCGGTCATCACATGATCTTTTACCATGGTGATGGATCAATGAGATGGACCATGGGATGACCGGAGTGACGTCACCACAGTTTTTTTTACTGTACACAGCAAAGAAGACAGAAGAGAATGCCGGCTGTGCGAGCAAGTGATTAAGGTGGAGTTTAAATAAAAAAAAAAATTTTTAACCCCTTCAGCGCTATTAGTACTATGCATGCCTGTATTTAAGAATGCTATTATTTTCCCTATAACCATGTTATAAGGGAAAATAATACAATCTACACAACCCCGATCCCAAACATGCCGATTTGGGTACCAAACAAGCAGCTTTTTCCTCACGAGCGTGCAAAACGCATTACAATGTTTTGCACTCGCGCGGAAAAATGGCGCATGTTTCCCTGCAACCCCCTGCGCACTTTTACCCCAACGACCCATGTGAAACCCAGCCTTAGACTTCCCACAATAAAAAATTACTCTGAAATGTGCAGTTTGATCACACAGCACAATGCCACAGATGGCCAACGTTTGAGGGAGTGTCAATTGGCATGCTGACGCAGGAATGTTTACCAGTCGTTGCCCGTGCAATGAATTTTCATTTCTCTACCATAAGCCATCTCCAAAAGCGTTTCAGAGAATTTGGCAGTACATCCAACCGGCCTCACAACCGCAGACCCCATGTAACCACGCTAGCCCAGGACCTCCACATCCAGCATGTTCACCTCCATGATCACCTGAGACCAGCCACCCGGACAGCTGCAGCAACAATCGGTTTGCAAAACCAAAGAATTTCTGCACAAACTGTCAAGAACCGTACTCAGGGAAGCTCAGCTGCATGGTTGTCCGGCCTCATCGGGTCTGGACCTGACTGCAGTTCGTCGTCGTAACCGACTTGTGTGGGCAAATGCTCACATTCTATGGCATCTGGCACGTTGGAGAGGCATTCTGTTCATGGATGAGTCCCGGTTTTCACTGTTCATGGCAGATGGCAGACAGCGTGTGTGGCGCCGTGTGGGTGAGCGGTTTGCTGACGTCAACGTGGTGGATCAAGTGGCCCATGGTGGCAGTGGGGTTATGGTATGGGCAGCCGTATGTTATGGACAACGAACACGGGTGCATTTTATTGATGGCATTTTTAATGCACAGAGATACCGTGATGAGATCCTGAGGACCATTGTTGTGCCATTCATCCACGACCTCACATCACCTCATGTTGCAGCATGATAATGCACAGCCCCATATTGCAAGGATCTGTACACGATTCCTGAAAGCTGAAAACATCCCAGTTCTTGCATGGCCAGCATACTCACCGGACATGTCACC
Source organism: Bufo bufo (assembly GCF_905171765.1). Lineage (NCBI taxonomy): Eukaryota > Metazoa > Chordata > Amphibia > Anura > Bufonidae > Bufo > Bufo bufo. The sequence goes on from NC_053393.1 coordinate 426,575,574, forward strand.
AATTGAGCATGTTTGGGATGCTCTGGATCGGCGTATACGACAGTGTGCCAGTTCCTACCAATATTCTGCAACTTCGCACAGCTATTGAAGAGGAGTGGACCAACATTCCACAGGCCACAATCAACAACCTGATCAACTTGGAGATGTGTTACACTGCGTGAGGCAAATGGTGGCCATACCATATACTATCTGGTTTTCTGACTCCCCCCCCCCCCCCTAGTAAGGCAAAACTATGCACATTCAGAGTGTCCTTTTATTGTGGGCAGTCGAAGGCACACCTGTGCAATATTCATGCTGTCCTAATCAGCACCTTGATATACCACACCTATGAGGTAAGATGGATTATCTCGTGCAACGGAGAAGTGCTCACTAATAGTGGATGGATGGACATCGTCCGACTGTTCGCGAACGCAATCGCGCGAACGCGATCAAATGTTCGCGAACCGCAATTTTGCAGCGGAACCCATTCACTTTATAGGCAGGGGAACCTGGAATACCTTCAGGTCATATTTGCAGCCACCAAATACTTACTAGAAGTGCACAAATAGTCCCACATCATGGACAGTGACATACCAGATGTATTATTTGAATTTGCGATCTCCATTCATTAGTTTTTTCAATGCAAAATATTGGCAATGTCATTTTCGCCTATGCGCATGCGCAAAATAGGTGCTGCCTACTACAGCAACTGGGTTTCCACCAGACCGAAGTTGGATGCGATCAGAAAAGATGGTTGGCAACAATTTTCGTGATGTTGAGGAACAATTTCTGATAACTGTAAGTAATTTGACATTAAAGCAGTGTATTTGATTACATTTCACATGCATGTTATAACAATCGCTGTATATGCAGATCGAGTGTTTAAAAAAAGTGCCATTGCGAAAATCCATAATGATGCGATTTATTTTTTCGAGGTACACACAACTTCACATTTTATAAGGTCTCATGAGATATTAGTGATTGGTGCACTAAGTATTGTTGTGAGAACTTGCCACTCCAGTACAGGCCCCAAAAATTTGCCAATAGGCATTCACCTGACAGCACACAACTTTGTAGGATTCTGTGGCTGGTGGTACATTAGGTGGTCACAGGATAAAAATGTAACTGTCGGCCAGTGCAGGCCCCAAAAATTTGCCGATAGGCATTCACCTGACAGCAAAGAACTTTGGATTCTGTGGCTGGAGGTACATTAGGCGTTCACAGGATAAATATGTAAATATCGGCCAGTACAGGCCCCAAAAATTAGCCAATAGGCGTTCACCTGACAGCAAAGAACTTTGGATTCTGTGGCTGGAGGTACATTAGCCATTCACAGGATAAATATGTAAGTGTCGGTCAGTACAGGCCCCAAAAATTAGTCATTCAACAGACATAAAAGGCCTTTTATGCCGCTGTATTTACCCAAGACAGGGACCATGATTTGTTCTGGGTGGTGGCGGATATTTGTGGGCTGGCATGAGGAATTTCAATCAAACATGGTCGACTCATCACATGTGTCCCCCGAGATCCATGCCTCATTAATTTTTAGAAATGTGAGGTAGTCCACACTGTCGTGAGCTAGGCGAGTGCGCTTATCGGTCACGATCCCACCTGCTGCGCTGAACGTCCTTTCGGACAGGACACTGGATGAGGGGCAAGCCAACAGTTCCATGGCAAATTGTGCCAGCTCTGGCCACAGGTCAAGCCTGCACACCCAGTAGTCCAGGGGTTCATCGCTTCTCAGAGTGTCCACATCGGCTGTTAACCCAATGAAGTCGGACACCTGTCGGTCTAGGCGTTCCCTGAGGCTGGATCCGGAGGACGGCTGCAAGAATGATCTCATATCCGAAGTGACCAACACATCTTCAAACCGCCCTCTTCTTGCATGCGCTGTTGGATTGGTACCCGCAACAGTTTCTCTGTGAGTGGAAATTTCTCTGCCAGCGCCCGCAAAAGCAGAATGCAGCATTTCTCGAAGCAAGGCCTGGAAGTGCTGCATTCTGACAGCCCTCTGTAATGGTGGTAACATTTCCGCCATTTTGTGTTTGTACCGGGGGTCTAAGTACGTTGCCACCCAGTATTGGTCCTTGCCCTTTATGCTTTTTATACGGGGTCCCTCTTCAAACACTGGAGCATGAAGGCCCCCATTTGCACTAAACTGGAAGCAGTGGAGTGGCCTGGCTCCTGATCATCATCCAGGATAATGTCGACCTCGTTCTCCTCCCTCATCCATGGACAACACCAGGGATCCCAGAAACGCTTAAAGCATGCTCTTCTTGCTCCTCCTCCGCACCGGCACCATCCTCCTCTGACTCCTCTTCAGATATATAAAATCCCTGCTTCAATCAGGTTTTTTGGGGGGCAACTGGTAAATCACACCAGTAGAATATATTTGTTCCAATAGCGTTTGGCACTCTGTGTGGCTGCAGTATCGCAGCAGAACCGCACACAACTGCTGCACAATACAATTGCACTATAATATACTTTCTATGTTAGAAAGTATATTATAAGTATATTACACACCTCAGTATATCACACCTATCCATAGCACTCCTATACCAGTCCTTAAATGGACTTTTGTGGCCCTATTAGCTAGCGATTTGTGTCACTAAACAGTTTGTCCTTGCTCCACACAGCAACCTCACCATATGTTCGCATGTTCGGCGAATCGCGAACGTGCAAAGTTCGCCGCGAACCGACCGCCGGGCGAACCGCAAGGCCTTCTCTACTCACAAACACAGATTTAGACAGATTTGTGAACAATATTTGAGAGTAATGGGTCTTTTGTGTATGTAGAAAATGTTTCAGATCTTTGAGTTCCGCTCATGCAAAATGGGAGCAAAACTGAAAGTGTTGCGTTAATATTTTTGTTCAGTGTATATATAGGAAAAAATGGCAGCACCCTCACAAAATGAGTGAAAAGAACATCACATGACATTAATATGTGATATATATTCCCTGCTCCCACTACCCTGTTCATGGCATCACCTGTATGTGTTTTTAATCATGTTTTGATACAATCTAAATAAAATATTTATTTACCAATTACTCATCTATTTTATTCTTTTTGGTACCTTGAGCTTCTTTTCTCTTTCTTTGTCACAGTATATATATAGTGTGTAACATATTATTCACAAAAAGGGAACTTCCAGACACACATTGGGACACATGACACATTTATCAAGCTTCCCTTGGTATTTAAGGCAACCTTCCTAAGGGGAGGGTACCTAAGCTTTGAGGTTGTCTAGTCTCTCGTAAACAGTGTGAAGGTGTAATCTGTCGTCTGACTACCCATGTAACGTACCTTGTCTGTCTACTGATTCTGCTCCTTGCCGCCTGTTCCGACCTTGTAACTGCTACCTGGACTACGCATATACTCAGCCTGCCCTGACCTTGGACTATGTTCAGACCATGCCTTGGTGCATCTGCTATTCTCTTGCATTTTACCTGCATTAGCCTCCACCTGTGTCCCTGTTCTCCAGTGTTTACCTGCTCCACCCGTGTGTTCCAGTACCTCTAGTTTTCAGTGGGAAGTTCTGTTTACCTAGTTCATCTGTATTGTCCGTGCTCCTACCCAGTATCTAGCCTGTTTGCCTTGCCTGGGTCTGCTCACCTCACAGATTACAAGCTTTTCCTTGTGTATTTGTGTTTCTCTTCAGCCAGGACTCCAAGTTACCAAAAACTGTTCATACATACCTGCGGTTTTGGTGTGTTAACTGCATTCTTAGCTCCCACTGCTTGCACCGAAGTCACTGACCCCAGTGGGTCAGCTGCCAGCCACATCGGGACTATCCCAGGAGGTAGCCTCCTGGCTTTTGTGAATACCGGGGAATCGCCAGGATAATGCCCTTAAGGTTAGACCTAAGTCAAGCAAGTCGGTTGGTACAGTGGGTCCACACTTGCGGATCCATAGCAATAACCTTAGGGCTAACTACGGACGACATAATGAAACAGTTGAATTGAGCATGCAATGAATGATGGAGAAAGTGGGCACATGCTCGGTCACCCCCCCCCCCCCCCCATTCTACTGGCCTTGTGGATGTGCCATAAATGTCTATAATGGGAATAACCCGTTAACGTGCATGTTACATGCATGTTGTACCATTTGAAAAATGGAAGCAGAAATCCAAGATTAATATTTAAATAGAGGTAAACCTGTTTTCTATACAAGCTGCTTCTTTTATTTAAAATAAATGCTTAAAGTAAAACTTGGAAGTGACTGTAAAGTCCCAAGGTAACTGTGAGGCTATGACATGTCTTGCTGTGATGAGTCTTTCGATGTGAAATGAGTCATAAAGATAATACGAGTAATAAGTCAAAGGCAGGAATATTACTCACAGGTGAGCAGTATCACAGCTTATTATAAGAAGTCACACATAAGACTGAAGTGACCGGTGATTCTAGTGGAAGGTTGTACATTCTGCTGCTCTCCTGGAAAGTAATAATCTGGGCACAATACACTCCACCAGGTCCCATCTCTGTGATCTTATCTTGACTCTGTATGCTGCAATGTGGTACTTTTATAAAGAGGGTATTGTACCCCCTATATTACAAGTCACAGTGGTTCTATAGTCATACTAAAGCATAAAGTCTAGGTTGAGGAACCCAAGCTGATATCTAGTATTCTTAATACTTTGCATTTTTCATTATACTTCTTTCATGTGATTGCTGGTGCCTAATAGCAGGAACATTACATCCAGCTTTTGAATAATGGAGCTCAGGATCCTCCTCTTCTCACGGGGATCCTTTTCTATATTGTATTTGCTTTTAATTCCTGAATATGCTTTAATGCCTTATCAAACTCACTCATACCGCCATGTTACCACTCTGCTCTGTCGAGATCAGCAAGAGAGCTCCAATTCTAGTGCTTTTATTGTACCTCCATATGCATCCAACTCCATATAAAGGATTTTCTGTTGGATTAAGACTGAATCCAGCATTTTCTCTGCTAGAAGGTTACACCCAATAGAGCCAGCGTAGCAGCACTCAGAAGTTCTAGGGAGCCTCATGGTCACCGTGGACAGCTGATTCATGCACATAGTCCTGCCACCTACATAAGACGTGAGAAAGGTTTTGCCAAGTTTTAAACTTATTACCTATCCACAGGATAAGGGATAAGTGTCTAATCGGAGGAGATAAAACCACTGATCTCAAGAATAGAGGTCTTGTGTATCCCTGTAAGAATGGAGTAGCAGTCGAACACTGCATTCATCTCTCTGGAACTGTGGAAGATTGCTGAATGCTGTTCTTGGCCTCATTTTGGTAGTCCCATACATATGAATTAAATGGCAGCATGCAGGCTCCATTCATATGGGGGGGACACAAGATCCACAAGATTTCTCAGGATTGGTAGTGGTCCAAGCAGTTGCACCACCACCAATCTCTGTGGATAGGGAATAATTTTGAAACATGGTTCAAATCCTAAGAAGCCCTGCCTGTCTGTAGGGTTGCATCTGCAATTCCATCTTTTCACAAATTGCCGATATGACATGTAGTGATGGCCTTGCGGTTCGCCCGGCGGTCGGTTTGCTGCGAACTTTGCGCGTTCGTGATCCACCAAACATGCGAACATATGGTGATTTCCGCGAGCGCCATATTCTTTTGCATGGTGCAGAACTTTGACCCATGACACATCCATCAAGTGGGACAGGACAGCCAATTGAGACATTTTAGCACATGGACACCCCCCCAACCCTATAACAGAACCCGATCTGGCAACCATTTTATGTGTTTTGCCAGTGTAGGGAGAGGTTACATTTAGGAGCAGGGACAGGCTGTTAGGAACTTAGGGACACCAAACGCTAGCTAATAGGGCCACAAAAGTCCTTTTAAGGACTGGTAACATTGTGCTATCGATAGGGGTGTGATATACTTATAATATACTTTCCAACATAGAAAATAAATTATAGTGCATATGTATGCTTCCAGAAAATACTGATTGAGGGCTGCAATCTATCAGCTTCCACAAAATAGTGATTGAGGTTTTCCATATACAGTAAAGACCAAAAGTTTGGACACACCTTCTCATTCAAAGAGTTTTCTTTATTTTCATGACTATGAAGGCATCAAAACTATGAATTAAAACATGTTTAAGCAAGATATTGCTGCATTTGTGGGAGGGGAGGCTGATTACAAGGCTATTCATACATACCTGTGGGCCCAGGCTGGCTGATTACTAGGCTATTTATAGGCACCTGTGGGCCCAGGCTGACGCCGATTCAGCTGATTTCACCCACCCACCCACACCATCTTACAGTCACTTCACATTAGGGTGGCCCACTTTAGGCTGCCCTACCACGGCAGTTATGGCATAACTCTACTGCTTGTTGTAGATAGGGTTAGATAGGTTAGGTTCACTTTTCTGATAGCCGATCCGACCACAAGTGGAATTATATACATAACAAACAAGTGTGAAACAACTGAAAATATGTCATATTCTAGGTTCTTCTTTAAAGTAGCCACCTTTTGCTTTGATTACTGCTTTGCACACTCTTGGCATTCTCTTGATGAGCTTCAAGAGGTAGTCCCCTGAAATGGTCTTCCAACAGTCTTGATGGAGTTCCCAGAGAGGCTTAGCACTTGTTGGCCCTTTTGCCTTCACTCTGCGGTCGAGCTCACCCCAAACCATCTCGATTGGGTTCAGGTCCGGTGACTGTGGAGGCCAGGTCATCTGGCGCAGCACCCCATCACTCTCCTTCATGGTCAAATAGCCCTTACTTTCAAAGTTTTCCCAATTTTTCGGCTGACTGACTGACCTTCATTTCTTAAAGTAATGATGGCCACTCGTTTTTCTTTACTTAGCTGCTTTTTTCTTGCCATAATACAAATTCTAACAGTCTATTCAGTAGGACTATCAGCTGTGTATCCACCTGACTTCTCCTCAACGCAACTGATGGTCCCAACCCTATTTATAAGGCAAGAAATCCCACTTAATAAACCTGACAGGGCACACCTGTGAAGTGAAAACCATTTCAGGGGACTACCTCTTGAAGCTCATCAAGAGAATGCCAAGAGTGTGCAAAGCAGTAATCAAAGCAAAAGGTGACTACTTTGAAGAACCTAGAATATGACATATTTTCAGTTGTTTCACACTTGTTTGTTATGTATATAATTCCACATGTGTTAATTCATAGTTTTGATGCCTTCAGTGTGAATCTACAATTTTCATAGTCATGAAAATAAAGAAACTCTTTGAATGAGAAGGTGTGTCCAAACTTTTGGTCTGTACTGTACCTGCGTCCACAAAATTACTGCTTGAGGGTGATATACCAGCTTCAACTAACAACTGATTGAGGCCTGCCATATATCAGCTTCCACAAATACTGCTCTTCTCTAGGGACTTTGGCACAGGGTCATTTTGAAAATGACAGGCAGAGGAAGAGCCAGGCCGTTCCGCAGGAGTGGTAGGGGTCGGGCAGGTGCACCAGGCTGGAGCCTAAGTGGGAAGTTGGAGAAGGTGCGTGCGATTATGTCAAAGGACGCACCAGAGTTGCTTGAGTGGCTCACTCAGCCTCCCGCTTCTGCACCTTCCTCATCCTCTGTATCTGCACTCTCCTCACTCTCTGCTGTGTGCACCCCCAAATACACCACCACCACCATAGCCCCTCCACTATAGTCAGAGGAATTATTTTCCCATCCATTCCCAGAACTTACCGATGCGCAGCCATTCTTGTAATCGGATGAGGAAGAGGAGGTAGCAACGGCCGCCACCCAGCGGTCTGACGACAGTACCCAGATCAGCCCAAGGAGGGTGGTCCCCACTGTTGCTGCCTACTCCGAGATCTCTAATGTCAGTGGTGGTGAAGGTGACGATGATGACGTGTCGATGGACGTCACATTGGTGCCCACAAGAGAGAAAGAGGAGGGGAGTTCAGAGGGAGAGATGGAGCAGCAGATAGGGAGGAGAAAGAGGAGAAGCAGGCAGAACTCGCAGTGCACAGGAGGCAAAAAGCAGACTGCAAATGTATCTGGAGCGAGCCATCCACTATCCACAGTCACAACTTGCGCTCCCAGGACGCCTACACATGGCTCCGCAGTGTGAGCTTTTTTTAATGTGTCAGCTGCTGACAATAGTGTTGCCATCTGCAGCCTGTGCTGTCAACTTATAAGTCGCGGTAAGCCCAACACTCACCTAGGGACGATCGCCTTAAGAAGGCACCTGGCCTCCCATCACCGAGCCCAGTTGGAGCAATGCCGTCAGAACCGACAAAGCCACACTTCCGGCGCTCCACGTCCTGCCTCTTCTCCTTCTCCTCCCATTTGTCTTCCACTCCACCTTCCACCGTGCCGTCATCACGCTCATCTGGCACAAGGCAGGCTTCCGTGGCCCAAATGTTCGAGCATAAAAAAATGATGACGCCGGATAATCCTCTTGCCCAACGGCTGACCGCTGGCTTGTCGGAACTGCTAGCCTGACAACTACTGCCAAATAAATTGGTGGACTCGGAGGCCTTTAGAAAATTTGTGGCCATTGGGAGACCGCAATGGAAGGTCCCCGAAAGTAAATATTTCTCCCAGAAGGGCATCCCTGAACTATATGGCCACGTTAAGCGGCAAGTTAATATATCTCTGGCACACAGTGTGGGTGCCAAGATACATCTGACCACAGACACATGGTCTAGAAAACACAGGCAGGGAAGGTACATAACTTTAACTGCCCACTGGGTGAACCTTCTGATGGCCATCAAGCATGTAACCCGTGGCACCTGTGTGGATTTGGTGTTACCACCATGGATTGCATGCAGGCCTGCCTCTTCTTCTCCTCCTCCTACTCCATCCTCCGTCTCCTCCTCCGCTGACTCCTCCTTTGCCACTGCTACCGCCACTTCCACTGCACCCCCCAAGCTCCCCAGAAGAGCAGGCTTTAAACTTTTAGGGGATCCCTGGTGTTGTCCGTGACTGGGGGAAGGAGACAGAGGATGACATTCTCCTGGGTGATGAGAAGGAGCCAAGGCACTCCACCACTTCCAATTTAGTGCAAATGGGGGCCTTCATGCTCCAATTTTTGAAGAGGAATCCCTGTATAAAAAGCATAAAGGTCAAGGACCTGTACTGGGTGGCAACGTACTTAGACCCCCAGTACAAACACAAAATGGGGGACATGTTACCAGCATCACAGAGGGCCGGCAGAATGCAGCATTTCCAGGCCTTTCTGCGAGAGATGCTGCATTCTGCTGTTGCAGGCACTGGCAGAGGAATTTCCACCCAAGGCAAAACAGGTGCGGGTACCAATCCTACCGCGCCTGCAAAAAGAGGGCGGTTTAAAGATGTGTTAGTCACTTCGGATATGAGATCATTACTGCAGCCAACCCATCGACAGCCACCCTCCGGATCCAGCCTCAGGTAACACCTAGACCGATAGGTGTCCGACTACATCGGGTTAACGGCCAATGTGGACACTCTGAGAAGCGAGGAACCCCTTGACTACTAGGTGTGCAGGCTTGACCTGTGGCCAGAGCTGGCACAATTTGCCATGGAACTCTTGGCTTGCCCCTCGTCGAGTGTCCTGTCCGAAAGGACGTTCAGCGCAGCAGGTGGGATCGTGACCGATAAGCTCACTCGCCTAGCTCACGACAGTGTGGACTACCTCACATTTTTTAAAATGAATGGGGCATGGATCTCGTAGGAATTCAACACCTGTGGTGACCACGTGTAGTTGAATTTCCTCATGAAAGCCCACACATATCCGCCACCACCCAGAAGAAAGAATAGTCCTTGCCTTATGTATATACATTTTATGTCAGGTAAATGCCTAATTTCTGGGGCCTGTACTGGCCGACAGTTACATATTTATCCTGTGACCGCCTAATGTACCTCCAGCCACAGAATCCAAAGTTCTTTGCTGTCAGGTGAATGCCTATTGCATAATTTTTGGGGCCTGTACTGGCTGACAGTTACATTTTTATCCTGTGACCGCCTAATGTACCTCCAGCCACAGAATCCAAAGTTCTTTCCTGTCAGATGAATGCCTATTGCCTAATTTTTGGGGCCTGTACTGGCCGACAGTTAAATTTTTTTATCTCTAGCCACATAATCACACCCTTGTCTTACTCCTCTGCCTCTCATTATGGTGGCATATGAACCGCATTCACCTGAAGGATCTTCTAATGTCACAGGGTCATGTGACTGTGTCCCCACCCCGTACTGTGCCTCTCAACCCGTACTGTGCCCCCTTATACCCTGCATTGTGCCCTCTTACCACACTGTGTGCAATGCCCCTAGTCATTCCCTGTACTGTGCCCTCTTATACCCTTTTATCCGGTCACTGTACAGAGGTGTTATCCGGTCAATGTATGGCGGTGGTATCCAATAACTGGATGGCCATAACTGTATCCCTTTCCCTGCCCACGCCATCCTTTTTTTAGACCTGGCATGAGTGTGAAAAATATGCAGATTGCGGTGCTAAGGACCTTGGCGCCACAATCTGTGTCAGAAATACGCCTAACATAGACGTATTTCTATAAAATAAATAAACCCCTAATTGTATTATTATTCAGGGGTAGGGCTAATATCTTTATATTATATAGATTCTAGTGTTATATACTGTGCCCTGTATTTCCCAGTAGAAAATGATCCTTGGGAAACACAGTCCTCATCCCTCACCACCAGGACCAGGTAGCTCTCTGTCAGTACATGGCAGCCTCTCCTCTCCGCCACACTGCTCCGCTGTGTACTGGTGCTTATTCTGACACTAGGGTTGGGTTCACATCCTATTTTTGCCATCCATTTAATGCATTCCAAAAATGTATGTGTTAACAGATGCCTCAGACTGATGCCGTACAGTGGCATCCATTCACCATACAGTTCCATGGTAGAAAAGAAATTTACAGTACGTTAACGTATGCATTTTTTAATGTACTCTGCAGGATACAAAAATATGGAGTGCTGCACATTTGTATACATCAAACCGATAGGAACTAAAAAATTTCTAGGCTTCAGCAGGGCACATTTTTGAGAGTTTCCCTTTAAGATGCATAAAAATGGCCCCTTATTAAAATACATATTTTTTGTGGGAATTTTTGTCAATGATCCCCTCTGGTATATCACTGTCCATGTTGTGGGACTATTTATGTACTTCTAGTAAGTGTTTGCTGGCTGCAAATATGACCTAAAGGTTTTTTAGGTTAGCCTGCCATTAACCCCTTAAGGACTTGGCCAATTTTTGCAAATCTGACCAGTGTCACTTTAAGTGCTGATAACTTTAAAACGCTTTGACTTATCCAGGCCATTCTGAGATTGTTCTTTCGTCACATATTGTACTTCATGACACTGGTAAAATGAAGTAAAAATTTAAAAAAAATATTTATAAAAAAAATACCAAATTTACCCAAAAAATTAAAAAAATTGCAAATTTCCAAGTTTAATTTTCTTTATTTCTGTAATACATAGTAATACCTCCAAAAATAGTTATTACTTTACATTACCCATATGTCTACTTCATGTTTGGATCATTTTGGGAATGATATTTTATTTTTTGGGGATGTTACAACGCTTAGAAGTTTAGTAGCAAATCTTGAAATTTTTCAGAAATTTTCAAAAACCCAATTTTTAGGGACCAGTCCAGGTCTGAAGTCACTTTGCGAGGCTTACATAATAAAAACCACCCAAAAATGACCCCATTCTATAAACTACACCCCTCAAGGTATTCAAAATTGATTTTACAAACTTTGTTAACCCTTTAGGTGTTCCACAAGAATTAATGGAAAATAGAGATACAATTTCAAAATTTCACTTTTTTGGCAGATTTTCCATTTTAATAATTTTTTTCCAGTTACAAAGCAAGGGTTAACAGCCAAACCAAACTCAATATTTATGGCCCTGATTCTGTAGTTTACAGAAACACCCCATATGTGGTCGTAAACCGCTGTATAGGCACACGGCAGGGCGCAGAAGGAAAGGAATGCCATACGGTTTTTGGAAGGCAGGTTTTGCTGGACTGTTTTTTTTTTACACCATGTCCCATTTGAAGCCCCCCTGATGCACCCCTAAAGTAGAAACTCCATAAAAGTGACCCCATCTAAGAAACTACACCCCTCAAGGTATTCAAAACTGATTTTACAAACGTTGTTAACCCTTTAGGTGTTCCACAAGAATTAATGGAAAATAGAGATACAATTTCTAAATTTCACTTTTTGGGCAGATTTTCCATTTTAATGATTTTTTTCCAGTTACAAAGCAAGGGTAAACAGCCAAACCAAACTCAATATTTATGGCCCTGATTCTGTAATTTACAGAAACACCCCATATGTGGTCGTAAACCGCTGTACGGGCACACGGAAGGGCGCAGAAGGAAAGGAATGCCATACGGTTTTTGGAAGGCAGGTTTTGCTGGACTGTTTTTTTTTTACACCATGTCCCATTTGAAAGCCCCCTTATTGCACCCCTAGAGTAGAAACTCCAAAAAAGTGAGCCCATTTTAGAAACTACGGGATAGGGTGGCAGTATTGTTGGTACTAGTTTAGGGTACATATGATTTTTGGTTGCTCAATATTACACTTTTTGTGAGGCAATGTAACAAGAAATAGCTGTTTTGGCACCGTTTTTATTTTTGTTATTCACAACTTTCGTCTGACAGGTTATATCATGTGATATTTTTATAGACCAGGTTGTCACGGACGCTGCGATACCTAATATGTATGCTTTTTTTTTTTATGTAAGTTTTACACAATGATTTCATTTTTGAAGCAAAAAAAATCATGTTTTAGTGTTTCCATAGTCTGAGAGCCATAATTTTTTCAGTTTTTGGGCGATTACCTTGGGTAGGGTATGATTTTTGCGGGATGAGATGACGGTTTTATTGGCACTATTTTGGGGTGCGTGTGACTTTTTGATCGCTTCTTATTACACTTTTTATGATGTAAGGTGACAAAAAATGGTTTATTTAGCCCAGTTTTTATTTTTTATTTTTTACGGTGTTCATCTGAGGAGTTAGGTCATGTCATATTTTTATAGAGCCGGTCGATACGGACGCGGCGATACCTAATATGTATACTTTTTCATTTATTTATCTCCATATTCTGAGAGCCATAATTTTTTCAGTTTTTGGGATATAATCTTAGGTTGGGTCTCATTTTTTGCGGGATGAGATGACGGCTTTATTGGCACTATTTTGGGGTGTATATGAATTTTTTTTCGCTTGCTATTACACATTTTGTGATGTAAGGTGACAAAAAATTGTTTATTTAGCACAGTTTTTATTTTTTATTTTTTACAGTGTTCATCTGAGGGGTTAGGTCATGTAATATTTTTATAGAGCCGGTCTATACGGACGCGGCGATACCTAATATGTATACTTTTTTTTTATTTATGTAAGTTTTACACAATAACAGCTTTTTTATAACAAAAAAAATGATGTTTTAGTGTCTCCATATTCTGAGCCATAGTTTTTTTATTTTTTGGGCGATTGTCTCAGGTAGGGGCTCATTTTTTGCGGGATGAGTTGACGGTTAGACTGGTACTATTTTGGTGGGAAAACGCCTTTTTGATCGTTTGCTGTTGTACTTTTTGTGATGTAAGGTGACAAAAAAATGGTTTATTTAGCACAGTTTTTATTTTACATTTTTTACGGTGTTCATCTGAGCGGTTAGGTCATGTGATATGTTTATAGAGCCGGTCGATACGGACACGGCAATACCTAATATGTATACTTTTTTCCCCCCCTATTTTTTACCTTTTTTTTTTTTTACTTTATTTGGGGAAAATGAAGTTTTTGTTTATTTTTATTTGAAACTTTTAATTTTTGGGGGGGAAAACTTTATTTTTTCAACTTTTTTTTTCACTTTATTTTTTGTCCCACTTTGGCCTTCCATGCCATCGGGTCCCCCCTACAGCCGCATGAGGACCCGATGGCACCCCCCACCGCCGCAACCGCAGGTAAAAGCCGCAAACCGCAGGTCTGAATTGACCTGCGGTTTGCTGCGATCGCCGATGCTGCGATCGCCGATGCGTTGTGACAGGATGCCCGCTGAATGATTTCAGCGGACATCCTGTTCCAATTAACCCCCGCCGCGCCACAATGTAGTTTTTAAGTTAGGACGTACCGGTACGTTCCTGGGTCCTTAAGGACTCGGCAAACATGGAGTACCGGTACATCCTAAGTCCTTAAGGGGTTAAAGAGAATGGGGCCCTCCACGAACTTGCGGTTCGCAAACATTTGATCGCGAACGCACGTTCGCGAATCGTCCCGGCCGACGTTCGTCCATCACTAATGACATGTTATTATAAAGATCAAATCATAATGAGGTTATTATTATGGGAGACTTCAACTACCCAGATATAGACTAGGAAACATGTTTTTGGCAATAACCAAAGACAATTACCTTTCCCAACTGGTTCAGGACCCGACTAGAGGGACGGCCACACTGGACTTAGTTTTAACCAATAGACCTTACAGAACAACAGATGTGCAGGTTGTGGGAAATAGTGACCATAAAGAAATAACCTTCCAATTGTCGCATCAGATTAAAGCACAGCCGTCAGCAGGATGAAGAGGAGCATGCTGTAGGTGAGGAGCGGCAGCGTCCGGAGCAGGAGAGGTAAGTGTTTTTTTATTTTAAGTTCTCTGTGGCATGGGGCTAATAAGAGGCATGGGGGCTGATGAGAGGCATGGGGGCTCATATGGGGGCTGATAAGAGCCATGGGGGGCTCATATGGGGGCTGATGAGAGGCATGGGGGCTCAAATGGGGGCTGATGAGAGGCATGAGGGCTCATATGGGGGCTGATGAGAGGCATGGGGGCTCATATGGGGGCTGATGAGAGGCATGGGGGCTCATATGGGGCTGATAAGCGGCATGAGGGCTTATATTGGGGCTGATGAGAGGCATGGGGTTCTTATCTGAGGTCTGATTGGGGGTCTGATCTGAGGTCTTATTGGGGTCTTATTAACATTGGGGGTCTGATAGGGGCTGTGAGCTGAGGTGTGATTAACATTGGGGTTCTGACTGCTGGTCTTTTTTCTTATTGTTCTCCTCTAAAACCTAGGTGCGTCTTATGAGCTGGTGCGTCTTATAGGGCAAAAATACGGTAGCCAACTAAGAGAGCCCATAGGCCTAACTAACTGGGACAAAATTCTCAAAAATAAATATACAGCCACAAAATTGGATATTTTTAAAAGCATCCTAAAATCTAATTGTGAGAGGTACATACATTATGGAAATAAAAGGTTAAGGAACAAGAAAAAAAACAATGTGGCCAAATAGAAATGTAGAGAGAGATAAATGACAAAAAGAAAGTATTTAAATCACTAAAACAGGAGGGTAGTAAGGAAGCATTAAAAATCTATAAGGAAAAAAATTGAATATGTAAAAGACAAATAAAAGCAGCCAAACTAGAGACAGATAAATTAATTGCCAAGGAGAGTAAAACTAACCCTAGAATCAGTCTTCATGTCATAGCAGAGAATCATGCTTCACGTCACCCACCACTGGAACAGTCCATTGTCAGATATTTAGGCCCAGGCACCCAGGCAGAGGTGAGAGGTCCCATAGCAGAGAATCTGGCTTCATGTCAACAGAGAATCAGTCTTCATGTCATAGCAGAGAATCAGGCTTCATGTCACCCACCACTGGAACAGGCCACTCTCACACATTTAGGCCCAGGCACCCAGGCAACTTTGGGTTGCCCCGCAATATAATGGTAAAATTAAAATAAAAATAGGATTGAATGAGGAAGTGCCCTGGAGTACAATAATATATGGTTAAGGGGAGGTAGTTAATGACTAATCTGCACAAGGGATGGACAGGTCCTGTGGGATCCATGCCTGGTTCATTTTTATGAACGTCAGCTTGTCCACATTGGCTGTAGACAGGCGGCTGCGTTTGTCTGCAATGATGCCCCCTGCCGTGCTGAATACACGTTCTGACAAAACGCTGGCCGCCGGGCAGGCCAGCACCTCCAAGGCATAAAAGGCTAGCTCTAGCCACGTGGACAATTTGGAGACCCAGAAGTTGAATGGGGCTGAACCATCAGTCAGTACGTGGAGGGGTGTGCACACGTACTGTTCCACCATGTTAGTGAAATGTTGCCTCCTGCTAACACGTTCCGTATCAGGTGGTGGTGCAGTTATCTGTGGCGTGGTGACAAAACTTTTCCACATCTCTGCCATGCTAACCCTGCCCTCAGAGGAGCTGGCCGTGACACAGCTGCATTGGCGACCTCTTGCTCCTCCTCTGCCTTCGCCTTGGGCTTCCACTTGTTCCCCTGTGACATTTGGGAATGCTCTCAGTAGCGCTTTGTCACGACCACTATCCCAGCAGCAGTCGTGTCGCACCAGACGGAGGGGAAGGGGGACCCTTATCCACGAATGGGAAATAGAATGGCCACCCCTGACTAACCCTAAGCTGGCACCTGTCTGCCCTGATACCCTAGACGGGGTGTGAACCCGTGCGGCGAGCAGGATGCCTAAACCCTCAGTCGCCCTAACAAGACTGGACTGGGGAAAGGCCGATGGGAGCGCTAGTCACCATCACTCACGTCTAGGAAAACAACAGGGGAAGACAGCAACAAACAAACAACAGCAGAGATAGACTTATCCAGTCACGAGCAGAGAAGGCGATCCCAAACACGACAGTCCACGCCGGACAAGAGCTCCACAGCAACACCATCAAACGATCTCCTTCCAAGGTCAGAGTAGCACTGGAAGTAAGGACTATATCTGGCAATGACTGCAAGTGAAACTGAAACTAATATAGTAGCTGGGAGTGGCAGACAGGACTCACCTGAGAAGGATGCCTACAAACTCCCAGTCAGGACAAAAAGGTTCACAAGGCAAAACCCAGATGACATACCCTGAACCACGGAGCAAACTCACAATCTATCGCGAGTAGCAAGTCGCTGCGACCTTCTCCTCCCAGACCTGTCTGGATCAGTCACAGTCGTGACACGCGTCTACCAACGTGTGCTTGTACTCGCGCATCTTCCTATCACGCTCCAGTGTAGGAAGTAAGGTGGGCACATTGTCTTTGTACCGGGGATCCAGCAGGGTGGCAACCCAGTAGTCCGCACACGTTAAAATGTGGGAAACTCTGCTGTCGTTGCGCAGGCACTGCAGCATGTAGTCGCTCATGTGTGCCAGGCTGCCCAGAGGTAAGGACAAGCTGTCCTCTGTGGGAGGCGTATCGTCATCGTCCTGCGTTTCCCCCGAGTCACGCACAAGTGATGGGCCCGAGCTGCGTTGGGTGCCACCCCGCTGTGAACATGCTTCATCCTCATCCTCCTCCACCTCCTCCTCATCCTCGTCCTCCAGTAGTGGGCCCTGTCTGGCCACATTTGTACCTGGCCTCTGCTGTTGCAAAAAACCTCCCTCTGAGTCACTTCGAAGAGACTGGCCTGAAAGTGCTAAAAATGACCCCTCTTCCTCCTCCTCCTCCTCCTGGGCCACCTCCTCTTCCATCATCGCCCTAAGTGTTTTCTCAAGGAGACATAGAAGTGGTATTGTAACGCTGATAATGGCGTCATCGCCACTGGCCATGTTGGTGGAGTACTTGAAACAGCGCAACAGGCGCAACAGGTCTCGCATGGAGGCCCAGTCATTGGTGGTGAAGTGGTGCTGTTTCGCAGTGCGACTGACCCGTGTGTGCTGCAGCTGAAACTCCACTATGGCCTGCTGCTGCTCGCACAGTCTGTCCAGCATGTGCAAGGTGGAGTTCCACCTGGTGGGCACGTCGCATATGAGGCGGTGAGCGGGAAGGCTGAAGTTACGCTGTAGCGCAGACAGGCGAGCAGCGGCAGGATGTAACGGCTGGAAGCGCGAACAGACGGCCCGCACTTTATGCAGCAGCTCTGACATGTCAGGGTAGTTGCGAATGAACTTCTGCACCACCAAATTCAGTACATGCGCCAGGCAAGGGATGTGCGTCAAACCGGCTAGTCCCAGAGCTGCAACGAGATTTCGCCCATTATCGCACACCACCAGGCCGGGCTTGAGGCTCACCGGCAGCAACCACTCGTCGGTCTGTTGTTCTATACCCGCCACAACTCCTGTGCGGTGTGGGGCCTGTCCCCCAAGCATATGAGTTTCAGAATGGCCTGCTGACGTTTACACCGGGCTGTGCTGAAGTTGGTGGTGAAGGTGTGTGGCTGACTGGATGAGCAGGTGGAAGAAGAGGAGGAGGAAGCTGAGTAGGAGGAGACAGGAGGCAAAGAATGTTGCCCTGCGATCCTTGGCGGCGGAAGGACGTGCGCCAAACAGCTCTCCGCCTGGGGCCCAGCCGCCACTACATTTACCCAGTGTGCAGTTAGGGAGATATAGCGTCCCTGGCCGTGCTTACTGGTCCACGTATCTGTGGTTAGGTGGACCTTGCCACAGATGGCGTTGCGCAGTGCACACTTGGTTTTATCGGATACTTGGTTGTGCAGGGAAGGCACGGCTCTCTTAGAGAAGTAGTGCCGGCTGGGAACAACATACTGTGGGACAGCAAGCGACATGAGCTGTTTGAAGCTGTCTGTGTCCACCAGCCTAAATGACAGCATTTCATAGGCCAGTAGTTTAGAAATGCTGGCATTCAGGGCCAGGGATCGAAGGGTGGCTAGGTGGGAATTTACGCTTTCTCTCAAATGTTTGTGAGATGGAGAGCTGAACGCTGCCGTGTGACATGGTTGAGATGCTTGGTGACACAGGTGGTGGTGTTGGTGGTACATCCCATGTTTGCTGGGCGGCAGGTGCCAACGTTCCTCCAGAGGCGGAGGAAGAGGCGGAGGCGGCAGCAGCAGAAGAGGCCGAGGCGGCAGCAGCAGAAGAGGTAGCAGGGGGAGCCTGAGTGACTTCCTTGTTTTTAAGATGTTTACTCCACTGCAGTTCATGCTTTGCATGCAGGTGCCTGGTCATGCAGGTTGTGCTAAGGTTCAGAACGTTAATGCCTCGCTTCAGGCTCTGATGGCACAGCGTGCAAACCACTCGGGTCTTGTCGTCAGCACATTGTTTGAAGAAGTGCCATGCCAGGGAACTCCTTGAAGCTGCCTTTGGGGTGCTCGGTCCCAGATGGCGGCGGTCAGTAGCAGGCGGAGTCTTGGCGGCGGGTGTTCTGCTTTTGCCCACTGCTCCCTCTTTTGCTACGCTGTTGGCTCGGTCTCACCACTGCCTCTTCCTCCGAACTGTGAAAGTCAGTGGCACGACCTTCATTCCATGTGGGGACTAGGACCTCATCGTCCCCTGCATCGTCTTCCACCCAGTCTTGATCCCTGACCTCCTGTTCAGTCTGCACACTGCAGAAAGACGCAGCAGTTGGCACCTGTGTTTCGTCATCATCAGAGACGTGCTGAGGTGGTATTCCCATGTCCTCATCATCAGGAAACATAAGTGGTTGTGCGTTAGTGCATTCTATCTCTTCCACCCCTGGGGAAGGGCTAGGTGGATTCCCTTGGGAAACCCTGCCAGCAAAGTCTTCAAACAGCATAAGAGACTGCTGCATAACTTGAGGCTCAGACAGTTTCCCTGATATGCATGGGGGTGATGTGACAGACTGATGGGCTTGGTTTTCATGCGCCATCTGTGCGCTTTCTGCAGAAGACTGGGTGGGAGATAATGTGAACGTGCTGGATCCACTGTCGGACACCCAATTGACTAATGCCTGTACCTGCTCAAGCCTTACGATCCTTAGAACGGCATTGGGCCCCACCAAATATCGCTGTAAATTCTGCTGGCTACTGGGACCCGAGGTAGTTGGTTCACTAGGACGTGTGGCTGTGGCAGAACGGCCACGTCCTCTCCCAGCACCAGAGGGTCCACTAACACCACCACGACCATGTCCGCGTCCGCGTCCCTTACTAGATGTTTTCCTCATTGTTACCGTTCACCACAATAAGAAAAATATTATTTGGCCCAATGTATTGAATACAAATTCAGGCCTTTTTTTACAGACACCTAACACTATCTGGCTATCTATTTAGGTACCGTATTACACTAATAAAGGCACAGCAGTAACGACAGATTTAGCTGAATATAAATTTGAGGCCTAGTATTTAGGCGCTGGGTGACAGGTATACGTTTACGGACAGAATTAGACTTGGAATTGCACAGTAGCGTGTGTGTGAAGTTATTGAGAATAACCCTATCTGCACCTTGAATCTTATATACCCTTTTAGCGATAGATTTAAAGTAGGCCTGATACAGCAGAAACCACTAATTTAGAGAATTGCAAAATTGGGAATTGTATTTCAACCCAGAACAAAAACTGTGCTTTGACGGACACTAAATAACTTGACCAGCTAAAGCAATAATGACAGATTTGGATGAATATAAATTTGAGGCCTATTTTTTAGGCGCTGGGTGACAGGTATACGTTTACACACAGAATTAGACTTGGAATTGCACATAGCGTGTGTGTGAAGTTATTGAGAATAACCCTATCTGCACCTTGAATCTTATATACCCTTTTAGGGATAGATTAAAAGTAGGCCTGATACAGCAGAAACCACTAATTTAGAGAATTGCAAAATTGGGAATTGTATTTCAACCCAGAACAAAAACTGTGCTTTGACGGACACTAAATAACTTGACCAGCTAAAGCAATAATGACAGATTTGGATGAATATAAATTTGAGGCCTATTGGGTGACAGGTATACGTTTACACACAGAATTAGACTTGGAATTGCACAGTAGCGTGTGTGTGAAGTTATTGAGAATGACCCTATCAGCACCTTGAATCTAATATACCCTTTTAGGGATAGATTTAAATAACCACACTATTGATGGTTAAATGGACTTGGTGGCAGCTTGCCCCTGATGTAGGATATAGCCAAAAAATAACCACACTATTGATGGTTAAATGGACTTGGTGGCAGCTTGCCCCTGATGTAGGATATAGCCAAAAAATAACCACATTATTGATGGTTAAATGCACTTGGTGGTAGCTTGTGCTGGCGCACCACAAGCCACAAAATGGCCGCCGATCACCCCAGAAAAAAGTGACTGAAAAATGCTCTGGACAGCCTAAAAACAGTGAGCAATTGAATAGCAGCAGTTCAATGATCCACAGCTGTAGATCGATCACTCTCTTAAGTGTTTTGGAGGAGTTAATCACTGCCTAATCTCGCCCTAACGTCGCAGCTGCAACCTCTCCCTACACTTGTATCAGCAGAGTGACGTGCAGCGCTACGTGACCCAAGCTTATATAGAGGCTGGGTCACATGCTGCACTGGCCAATCACAGCCATTCCAATAGTAGGCATGGCTGTGATGGCCTCTTGGGGCAAGTAGTATGACGCTTGTTGATTGGCTGCTTTGCAGCCTTTCAAAAAGCGCCAAGAAAGCGCCGAACACCGAACCCTAACCCGGACTTTTACGAAAACTATACAGTTCGGGTTCGCTCATCCCTATTCAAGAGGTGCCTGGATGTATTTCTGGAGTGTAATAATATTACAGGCTATAGCTACTAGAGAGGGGTCGTTGATCCAGGGAGTTATCTGATTGCCTGATTGGAGTTGGGAAGGAATTTTTTCCCCCTAAAGAGGGGAAAATTGGCTTCTACCTCACAGGGTTTTATTTTTGCCTTCCTCTGGATCAACTTGTAGGATAACAGGCCGAACTGGATGGACAGATGTCTTTTTTCAGCCTTATAAACTATGTTACTACCTTGTATGTTAATAAATCATTGCCCCAATGAAGACCTTTTCCTAATGTCACAAAAGTCTCCCAGCAGTCACACCCTGTAAAATATACATCAGGCCTTATGCATTTCTTTTCTAAGTGCTACAAAATTGATTTTCATAATGGTATCAAAAGTACTGGCGGTGTATGATGCTGAAAGAAGGCGGAAAAGGACCTTTCAGCCCTCCAGGGCCAGAATTTCTTTCATCTCTTTATTTTATTTCATTATAATGTTGTTAATGCTAAAAGGCTCAAAGCTCTGTGCATCTGCTTCACTGCAAGAGCTGGGCTCATAGTCCAAAAGCCCAGTGGATTTGGAAAGAAAATTAACCATTAGCAGCAAAGTACCCAAGACAGAAAAACAGTACAAAAATACTGTTTGATATGAATTTCATTTGGTTTTCTGGCATTGTACACCAGAAAACTGGTAGATTTACTAAACCTGTCTAATAGTTAGTGTAACCTTAGACTAAACAGTCTATGCGCCAGGCAACAAAAGTGTCCGTCACACTTAAAAGGGTTCTCCTTCGTAAAGTATTACTATGCAATCAATAGGGCATTTAAAATGAAATAATATTGCAATATACATACAATAAAAATATTTTTCAGCTTTTTATAGACATTACATTTTCCTCTTATGTAGCGCCCCCTGGTCTTTATCCTTCTTGTCCACCTTCTCCTGCATTCAGTGGTGGACTGATATGCTCAGTAGCTTCCCTAGTCCATTCCCCTCCTTTAAGTGCTTGTACACTGCGTGCAGAATTATTAGGCAGATGAGTATTTTGACCACATCATCCTCTTTATGCATGTTGTCTTACTCCAAGCTGTATAGGCTCGAAAGCCTACTACCAATTAAGCATATTAGGTGATGTGCATCTCTGTAATGAGAAGGGGTGTGGTCTAATGACATCAACACCCTATATCAGGTGTGCATAATTATTAGGCAACTTCCTTTCCTTTGGCAAAATGGGTCAAAAGAAGGACTTGACAGGCTCAGAAAAGTCTAAAATAGTGAGATATCTTGCAGAGGGATGCAGCACTCTTAAAATTGCAAAGCTTCTGAAGCGTGATCATCGAACAATCAAGGGTTTCATTCAAAATAGTCAACAGGGTCGCAAGAAGCGTGTGGAAAAACCAAGGCGCAAAATAACTGCCCATGAACTGAGAAAAGTCAAGCGTGCAGCTGCCAAGATGCCACTTGCCACCAGTTTGGCCATATTTCAGAGCTGCAACATCACTGGAGTGCCCAAAAGCACAAGGTGTGCAATACTCAGAGACATGGCCAAGGTAAGAAAGGCTGAAAGACGACCACCACTGAACAAGACACACAAGCTGAAACGTCAAGACTGGGCCAAGAAATATCTCAAGACTGATTTTTCTAAGGTTTTATGGACTGATGAAATGAGAGTGAGTCTTGATGGGCCAGATGGATGGGCCCGTGGCTGGATTGGTAAAGGGCAGAGAGCTCCAGTCCGACTCAGACGCCAGCAAGGTGGAGGTGGAGTACTGGTTTCGGCTGGTATCATCAAAGATGAGCCTGTGGGGCCTTTTCGGGTTGAGGATGGAGTCAAGCTCAACTCCCAGTCCTACTGCCAGTTTCTGGAAGACACCTTCTTCAAGCAGTGGTACAGGAAGAAGTCTGCATCCTTCAAGAAAAACATGATTTACATGCAGGACAATGCTCCTTCACACGCGTCCAAGTACTCCACAGCGTGGCTGGCAAGAAAGGGTATAAAAGAAGAAAATCTAATGACATGGCCTCCTTGTTCACCTGATCTGAACCCCATTGAGAACCTGTGGTCCATCATCAAATGTGAGATTTACAAGGAGGGAAAACAGTACACCTCTCTGAACAGTGTCTGGGAGGCTGTGGTTGCTGCTGCACGCAATGTTGATGGTGAACAGATCAAAACACTGACAGAATCCATGGATGGCAGGCTTTTGAGTGTCCTTGCAAAGAAAGGTGGCTATATTGGTCACTGATTTGTTTTTGTTTTGTTTTTGAATGTCAGAAATGTATATTTGTGAATGTTGAGATGCTATATTGGTTTCACTGGTAAAAATAAATAATTGAAATGGGTATATATTTGTTTTTTTGTTAAGTTGCCTAATAATTATGCACAGTAATAGTCACCTGCACACACAGATATCCCCCTAAAATAGCTAAAACTAAAAACAAACTCAAAACTACTTCCAAAAATATTCAGCTTTGATATTAATGAGTTTTTTGGGTTCATTGAGAACATGGTTGTTCAATAATAAAATTAATCCTCAAAAATACAACTTGCCTAATAATTCTGCACTCCCTGTATAGTGATCTCATAGTGAAGCAGGTCATGTGCCCTAGACATCTTTCATTCATTCATTCATTCATCCCTACTTCTAAATTCATAGACTTATATAGCTATATTGCTTTAAAAAGTGGAGAAGGAAATTGTGGAGACATTACATACTATATGTATATCTGGGGTAATGTGTTAGGAACTATTTTCTATGCAGGGAAGAAAGGGGTTAACAAGAGCTACTTAATTTTTATTTATTTTTTATTTTATTTGTATTTTACCATTGGCTCTTGTTGCTAGTTATCCACCTGATTCTGGTCCTCAGCTGTGTCATGTAAGTGAGACTCACACTCTCAAACTGACACCTGGTCTTATGTGTGAACAGGAAGTTAGTTTCTCTATTCATTCCTATGAGACTGACATTGATGCTCCCGCAGGAATACATAGGGACACTGACTTCCTGTCCACACATAAGATCAGGTATCAATTGGAGAGTCAGAGTCTTGGCTGCATGACACAGCTGAGGGCACGAAGTCGATAACTCACAATTACAGCCAACAGTGAAATGATTAACGTATCTACAATACACATCATGTACCTTTCTAATGGGCCAGAGAATAAAAAAATGCTGTTGTTTGTGCATTTTTTTTTATAAATTTGGCACATCACCACTTCACCAGAATTCTGGCACATTTGCAATAGTACATCTAACCCAATGTGCTTCAATTGAGCAGTTGTTGATTGTGGATCATAGTTTGGTTATAGTTCTTATTAACCTCATAAAAAATAAAACCTACAGGATAGAATATCTGGGAGGAATTTATCCATCCATGCTCTCCAGAATTCTGAATTAAAAAGTCTCAAAGTATGGCTTTGTTAATTTTTCCACTTAGTTGCTCAAAAAGTTTAAGACATTGAAAATTGGGTGAAAGTATGTGTGATTCGCCTTTTGAGCTGACTTAGATTTATCTACTCAAATATTTTTAAAAGTCTCAAAAAATGCCTAATCGTATTCCAGTGGTGTAGAAAGTGGAGTGAGATCACAAGACAAAAGTTTTAGACTTAAAGTGGTATTATGTTTATGAGAAGCTATCCTGTATCTGTAGGATAATAACTATTAGATCAGTGAGGATCCTATCCTACTCCTGGGACCTCCACTAATCATGGGAACGAGGATCCTATAGCTCTTAGGGACCCTGAAATAATTGGAGTGACAGGTCAGGCATGTGCACGTCCCTCGAGCCGCTTCCTTTCTTATGTTCTGGAGACAGCCGAATACCGCGCTTGGCTATTTCTGGAACTCCCATAGAGATAAATGGAGCAGCAGTGCGCATGCCTGACCCGCCCCTCTGTTCATTTCGGGGGGGCCCCAAGAAATACAAGGTCCCCATTCTTGTGATCATTTTGGTTCCCAGAGGTAGGACCCCCACCAATCTTATAGTGGATAGGGGATAACTTGCCACTGGAATATCTCTTTAAAAATACACCAAAATTATCAAACATTTGATAAATTTGCTCCAAATTACAGCAACGAAGACTCTTCAAAAACTGACCTCAAAAATTCTTCTCATGATAAATTCTCATAGTTAGAGATGAGTGAATTGAAGCTGACGAAGTCGAATTCGTTCTGAATGTCAGGAAAAATTTGATTCTGATCAAATGCGAATTTCCTCGCGCTTCGTGGTAACGCATCACAATTTCTCCTAACATGGCAGCTAGCCGGCTACAATGGTGGCTACATGTGTGAGGCTACATGTGTGGCTACATGTGTGGCTACATGTGAGTGGCCTATTTCAATACAATGCGAGAAATATTTACGCAGGTCACTTTTGTTGTTATTTGCACTAAAAGCATTTATTGCCATATTCCTAGAGAAAATGGAAAAATAGATGAAAGAAATCTGCTTCTGAATGCACCCTGATTCTTCCTTTGTCTTCATAGACAGGCACCCGGAGAACTGGTCTCAATGATACACACAGACGTGTTTCTGAAACAGTTCTGATTTAATTCTAAGAATCCAGCATCTTTATAGACATTCATCTGCACATATTGGAAACAGATGTGATTCACATATTTACTGTTGCTGGGCAGAATCCATTCCCTATATGGACATAAGGCTAATGTAAACATATTCTCCCTCTAGTATGATGTCACCCAGCATCCTGTCCTTCATACAGATCATATGGCTTATTCTATTTAACCCTTCAATCCTCTCTTAAGTCATGAATATGACTTATCTTCTTTCTCTCATAGAGAGGTAAGTAGCATATGATTGTCCAGGGTCTGTGGGTTTTGGACACATTACATAAAACTTTCTGTATGAGGGAAGGGATACATTGGATACAAAAACATATAACAATCAAGGAAGCAATTATAATTATAATACTGACAAATAATGTTCTTAACCAACTCAAATCCGGCAGCCAGCTCAATAACCAGTACCACCAAGAGGATGAATCAACATCCTTCTTGATATTATTAGTAATTTCATGTAACGCTTGAATATGGGACTGGATTGATCTGGAATGGTCAGATAAATTAAAGCAACACATTCCTTTAAAATCTTGACATCCTATATTATGTTTAAGTAACAAATAATCCAAAGCAAATCTAGTTTCTAGAACTGCTCCTCTTATGCCTTGTATATCTAAAAGCATATCTGATAAGGTGATAGAGGTATGATTCAGAGATTTATCTAAGTCACATGCAATAGAATTTATAGTACGAGTATTATATATAGCCAGTTCAGGCACTCCTAATATAGAGGTGCCCAAACTTGTATATTCTGTACGACTGAGAAGGGGTAAAGTAGAGTTACAGTCTGATAAAGTCTTGGTAACCGATCTGTAAGCTCTCCTGATAGGGGGTTGACTGGGAAGAGCCAAAGTCAGCCTGGATAACGCACAGGGACCTCCAATAACATTAGCAGGAATGTAATTGTAAGTGTTGTTACCACAAGACAAAAACCATCCCTTAGGGAGCATTATATAATAGATAAAACTGGGAGTCACAATGGTCTTGTTACAACTCATGGAAATATTCAGGGAGCTAGCAAGCCTACTATTCCTTTTACAGGTATCGTCAATATAATCATATACACTATTCTTAGGTAATCCACTTTTTATGTCTCTACCATCACAATATAAAGTCATATCCTGGGAAAAGGTAAAACAAGTCTCTGCTGCAGTCACATTAATAGTATTTATTCTAATATTCTCCCTGCTATTTCCTAATTTCTGAGACACTCCCCACAGATGTCATACAAGGGAATAAAAGATTGTGTATTGTTAGCCTTCGACCAGACTTCAAGGAGGGATTCATCGGGTGTAGGCACAGCAATAACACATGTTTGTATAAGATCCAATGGGCTCTGTAAGTCTTTAAGGCACAATGAACTAACATTTAGGGCATTTGCCATCCTGACTATACTATTCTGTTCAGAATAAAAGGGGACGGTAGCAAAGGGATCTTGCTCCTGAGCTCTTTTATTTACTGACTGATAATTTGGTGCACCGCAGAAGAAACTCATCTCCTCTGGGTGATAAATACATGTAGTAATAAGCCAGACTGGCAAGAAAACACAAAGATTAATAATTATCAGCAGACAAACAAATCTCCCAGAATATTGTGGGGTCATCATCTTCAGCCTGTGGCAAGGCACTTTTCAGGGAAACTTCTTCTGAGCTCCCCTCTTTGTTCAGGGAATTCACACCTGTCTTTGTCTGTCACCGGAGAAGAAGCCTCAGGGACCTTTTTCACTCTGCTAGCGTGAATCCAGATTGGAGCCTCTTCTGTGAGAATCGCTGTTCTGGTGACTGCTACCACTCGGGTGGGTGGTCCAAACGGGAACTCAGTCTGTTTTCGTCCTTTTGCCAGGCGCTGGACTATCACCACGTCTCCTGGTTGGAAAGGATGCGTAGGTTCCTGTGGAGAGAAAGGAGAGGCATGAGCAACATCTCGTTCAATTTGATCTAAAGTTTCTACAAGTTTCTCACATATTCTGCCTGTACTACTTCTAGATCCCCCTTTTCTATCACAGGGCCCTTTGGACCCCAAGGGGTGGGGAAGGGTCTTCCTATAAGAACCTCAAATTCTGCTAGGGCTATAGGCAAGAACTTTTTCCAATTAGTGAATGTGCCTCCAGTAATTTCCCTTATTTTCTCTTTAATTGTTCTATTCATTCTTTCCACTACCCCGGAACTCTGCGGGTGATAAGGGAGATGGTACTTCCATTGGAAAGCTCCTTACATACCCTGGACGCAAAAGCTAGGCCATTATCTGAGTCAATTTGAACAGGACACCCCCATCTGGGGATGATCTCCTGTAACAAAATTTTTACCACAATTTGTGTGGTTTCATTGGTGGTAGGAAAGACCTCCGGCCATCTAGAGAACATATCCACAATTACAAGGGCATACTCCTGCTTTCTTCCTGTCTTTGGGAAAATGGGTGAAGTAAATTTGTAAGTGAGTGAATGGTGAAGTCGGATAATTCAGATGCTGGTGTTGGGCCTTCTTTAAATTATTTGGGTTGTTTCTGAGACATATAATACACAGTGAAACATAAGATTGTACCTTTGATCTAAGACCTGGTATAAAAAAATCTCTCTGAATGAGGTCAGTGGTTGCCTGTGCTCCCCTATGGCCAAGACCATGATATTGTGCAATTAAAATCGGGGCACTTGCAACTGGGACACATGGTTTCCCCTCTTTGCAGATAAGACCCGTATTAGGGTCTTGTACTGCACCTACCGACTGCCATTCTATTTTGTCACTACTGGTAGCCAAATCCTGGAGGCTGAGCAATAGATTGTCAGTAAGGGTAATGTTTGGAACTAGGGAGGGCATTTGAACTGTTGCTGCCGTTCTAATAGCAGCTTCTTTTGCTGCCTGATCAGCTAGGTCATTCCCTTTAGCTATGTGTGTTTGGAGACCAGTATGTGCCTTACAATGGATAATAGCAACTTTGCTTGGTAATTGGATGGCGGCCAGGAGATCATGTACTAGGGTGGAATGTGAAATTTGTCTCCCATCTGCAGCTTCGAAGCCTCTCCTCTGCCAGATTACCCCATGATCATGTACAACCCCAAAGGCATACTTGGAATCTGTGTATACATTTACATCTCTCCCCTCAAAAAGACAACAAGCTCTAGTGAGGGCAATCAGTTCAGCTGCTTGGGCTGACTGAAAAGGTATAGGATTTGATTCCAGTATAACATCAGGGAGTTGAACCACAGCGTATCCTGCATGATAAGTGTTGTCATTAGGGCGGAAACAGGATCCATCCACAAAAATATCAGGTGCTCCTTCAATAGATGTGGACTGTAAGTCAGGCCTAGGTGAGGTATGTTCATGTATAAGTTCAGTACATGCATGGTGAGGAGACAAATCATCCTGCTCTCCCTTGTAGCCAAGTAGAGCATTCAGTATAGCAATTGGACCAAATGTGGGTGCTGAGTATTTGTTATGAAGTTGAGGATTAGATAGCAACAAAACTTCATATCCACTCAGTCTTTGTGCTGACATATGTTGCGTATGTATGCTCTTCAATAGGGGCTGAACATTGTGTGAGGTATGCAGAGTGGTGGGATGACCTAGGGTGATAGGCGTGGCCATCTCAGCGACCATAGCACAGGCTGCCAAACTCCGGAGACAAGCAGGCATGCCCTGAACCTGTACGGGAACCACTTTTGATAAAAAGGCAACAGGGCGGAATTTGCCTCCATGATCTTGCGCCAGGACTCCTGCCATGGTTTTACAATTGTCCCTGGCAAATAAGTGAAACATCACGCCATAGTCGGGTAGGCCCAAACCAGGACTTGAAGCCATCGCACATTTCAAATGACTAAAAGCTTGTAACATTTCATCAGACCATTTAATGAAGTCAGGCATCTCAGTATTAGTGGCTTGTCTCAGAATATTATCATAGTAGGAACAATCAGCAATCCATTGGCGGCAGTAAACAATCATGCCAAGAAAGGTCAACATGTCTTTCTTGGTTTGTGGGCGGGGCAGACCCAGTACGGAGGTAATTCTGGCATGGCTGATTTTCCTCTCACCTTTACTGAGAACAAAGCCCAAATACTCAACACTTTCCATACACCATTCTTCCTAGAAACTTTGTGACCACTTTCACATAACCACAGTAATAAACTAACACAGTCTGCCTGGCAGGCCTCCCGAGTAGAACTACATATGAGGAGATCATCCACATATTGTAGAAGGACAGAACCATGAGGGGCAGTCCAAAGGCGCAGTGTAACTTGGAGGACAATGGAGTAGACTACTGGGGAGTCTACATTACCCTGAGGCATTCTACACCAAGTATACTGGCGAAATTTAAATGTAAAAGCAAAAAGTGGCCGTGTCTCCTTGTCAACTGGGACAGAAAAAAATGCATTCTTTATATCAATAACAGAGAAAAACTCTGCATGGGCAGGAATAGCTGATAGCAGAGATGGTACGTCTGGAACCACAGGGGCTATGGGTATGATCTGTACTTTTACCGCTCTAATATCCTGGACAAACCTAAAGGTATTATCTGCCTTTCTCACTAGGTTGATAGGTGTATTATAGGGGGAGATAATTTCCTCAATAACCCCTGTCTCTAGGAATTCCATCAACATAGACTCAATCCCCTTTTCTTTTTCTAGGGAAAGGGGGTATTGTTTAATATAAACAGGTGCAGCGCTGGGCTTAAGCATTGCCTTATATGGTGTACAAGAGATAAGGCCAACATCTTGGTCAGTATTTGCCCAGACCTCAGGAGGAACCGGATCAAGTAGCGGATCCTGAGGTTGGCATTCCAAATATAAAAAACAATTATCCTTTGGTACATGAATGGGCATAACTGAGGATGTGACATGTAGATGTCCCGTCTTGCTAATCCCCAACTGCAACTTCAACAGAACAAACAACAAACAAATCTCTCCCTAATAAATTCACAGGACAATTTGAAATGATCCTAAAACTGTGTGTGAACATTGACTGGTGCTTGTATGGATGTTGGATCGAGATGGGAGGAGTTTTATAAGATCTGGTCAGTATCCCATAAATTCCCACAGAGGGCTCAGCATTCTCTCTTGGACCACTATAATAATCCTCACATAAAGTACTACTAGTAGCACCAGAATACACAAGAAAGGAGAGAGGATGTCCCTCTATGGTTAACACAATCAGTGGTGATTCCTTATAGTGGTTTGTGATGAGAGTGAATGCTGGGATACTGTCCCCCGGGCATCCTCATTGTGATGTCTGCTGCCCCCAGGCTACGGGAAAACAAGGTGTATTATTCTGTGGCCGTGGCAGTGTGGGGGGGGGGATCTCGAATCTGAACTTGTGGGTATGGTTGGGTGCCTTGAGCTTGGGTATCATTTTGATCCAGTGGTCAGTCTTACCACAATTAAAGCAACCTGCAGAACGATTTTAATTATTCCCCCCTCTCCCAGAGCATGGCCCTCTACCCCTTCTTCTGCCACTTCCCCTGTTGGGCTGATTTGAGGGACAATTCCTATCCTGTGTTTGGTAATGGGTTTCTTTAGGGCTTACCATTTCAAAACAACCCGCCGCATCTTTCTCCATTAACTTATTTTGAAATTGATCTTTATTACGACCAGGCCATTCGGAGATCATTTGTTTAACAGTAAGCTGGAGATGTGGCTGTAGGTTGGTAAGGAAAGTCTGAATGAGCATAGAATGCATATTATCCTGAATACTCATTCCTGCCTCCAGAGTCCAAACTTCATTAAACCTCTTCCAAAAGTCTATAACAGACTCTCCTGATTTTTGTTTACAGGCTACAGCACTTGGCAACGAGGACCTAGTCTGAAAACACCTCTCCATTTCACACTTAATTTCTTCCCACATTGTGTCTATGCCTGCCTCAGTATTTAATTTATAATTTCCAGCCGGCGTAATCGGGGGTTCTATAGTGCTTATAGAGGGGATCTTACTCCAATCCCAGGGGGAATTGTGCCCAACTATCCCATCTATTATAAGGCGCATATCCTCCTGAGTCAGACATCTCCCTCTACAAGCTCTTTTCAAATAATGACATGTCCCAGATGAAGATGAAGAGGGTTTAGGGCAGTGTTTAACAATCTTATTAATATCATCTACTTCAATAGGTTTCTTTAACAAGGTGTCCCCTACAGTCATAAAAGGGAACTGTTCCTCAGGGTCATTGTCCTCATCAGGATGAGGTATATGTTCAGGTTTGGGAAAATACTTTTGTGATCTAAGGCGCATGGGAGCTATGACATCCCCAGCACCAACAGCACCAGCCGCTGGATCCTGACTACTCTGATCAGGCATAGGTTGTGGCAACTGCGGAGGTGGCTGCGGGAGCAGGGGAGCTGTAGGTGGTTGGATATTGGTAGCAGAATATCCAGCCAGTAAATCTAAGTCATCTTTTGAAAGGGATGGATATATCTGTGGGATATTTCCAAAATAAGGAGGAGGGGACTTCTGAAGTGAACCCCTTGTCAATTTTTTTTCTAACTCATGCTTCTTTTTATATCCCTCCTGGTTCTCTGCCTTCTGTTTGTTAACCTTTTTATTTGATCTATCATACCAATATGGTGCATAAGTAAGCCAATTTTCCCCTCCCAACTTCATATACTGCATGTCCCACTGGGGGTCTGGACCATAATATGGGTAAGCTTCAGTGTCACCCAAACATAACCCTTTTACCATGTCCATATGGAAGGTGTCATTAGCCCCTTCCTGAGGGAACGAATTTATACTCTTCATCCCCTCTGTCCAGCCTGCCATATTATCCACCTGCCATATTATCCACCCAGGGAGTAACTAAATAATACTGGCTGTACTGAACCGTAAAGGCTCCGACAATCCTGTCAACTGGGTCAGAGGACTTATGTCTATGCTCAACTTCCTTCTCAACTGACTGTTAGTATTATCCCTTCAAAACGTCACTTGCGTTCACTAGTTTCTGGGTTAGCGAGTCTCCCCTCGACAGAAAAGTGGGGCGTCTTACGGTTATCCAGGACACACACAATAAAGTTAGTATAATTTTCACAGTATCATTTGCTGCTTACCTTCAGCATAAAAATTACTTAATGCTTCATAACATCATAACATACAAGAGAGCATAAAGAAAGCAACAGAGAAGAAGCAATAGAAATTGGCTGACAAAGAGAAATCAGGGTGCAGACACTATTTGAATTTTTCCCAAAAGAATTCCTCTTTTAAATCCTTCCCTAAAGAATTTATCTGTTAGACTTGGCCAGTAGTCTATTTATAATCTATCTTGCCTAAAGATAGATATTATTCCTTTCAGTGTGTCTGAAGTGGATTAAAAATAGAAACAACAGTATGTTTGTCGGAAAGCATCGGAATGTCCCCAGTCATTAAAGACAGGAATGTTCCGTACTTACCGAGATGCTGTATGTTCTATCCCGGACAGAGCCCCCAGCTGAAAGAAATCTGCTTCTGAATGCACCCTGATTCTTCCTTTGTCTTCACAGACAGGCACCCGGAGAACTGGTCTCAATGATACACACAGACGTGTTTCTGAAACAATTGTGAACTTGAAATTATAGGAATAGCTCACTCCTGTGTGATAAGGGCCAGGTGCTCTAGTCCAATAAAGCTGTATCACCCATACAGATAAAAATATTGGAAATAGAAAGGAAATTATGGACTGGCACTCTGTATGTGTGGATAAAATCAATAATTCATACAATAGTGGCAGCCACTGAGGAAGGGGTAAGAGGTCCCCGAAACGCGTCTGGCGTGAACCAGCATATTACTCCCTTTGGACAAGAAAGAGGCCTTTATACGAACATCTGCAGAAATCTGAAAATAATTTTTCGGGTAACTTCCGAAAGATTGGAGCACTCCGAATTTCATAACAGTTTTTCTTCATCCGAAATCTCGGCACCAACCCTTGTGATACTTTCTGCTGTGAATCACACGCTACGGCCTTGCAAAAAATCACGTGACATACTGGCGTCCGTGTGAACAAGTTGGAGTCAGCTAACACAATAGCGCTCATTCAACACAGCAGTTTCTACAATATCCAGGTTTGAAAGACCGTTACTCCGGATATATTGCCTCAACCAAGGAGAAGGTAAGACCCATACTGGGTTTTAATATAGTGCATCCTAGCACTCTATATCGCTTTAATAACTGAGTCTGGACATTGATAAATCATCTGAAATCAAATAGGACTCTTGTTTCAGCAAAGGACTTTGTGTTTGGAAATAGACAATATACGACTTGACCTATAAACATTTGTCCACTTACAATCAGCGGATTCTATTCTTTTCAGCAATATATCAATATTTATCTGCGCTGACCCATACCTTAGACTCCCAGCCATTTTGTTACCAGCATTTATCACCTTTGTATAATTTTTAGGTGACATATTGCAATTTTATTGGTATTTTATTCTATTTTTATTATTGTTTTACTTATTAAATGTATGTGATCACTTTATATTGTATGAATTATTGATTTTATCCACACATACAGAGTGCCAGTCCATAATTTCCTTTCTATTTCCAGTGTTTCTGAAACAGTTCTAAATTTAATTCTAAGAATCCAGCATCTTTATAGACATTCATCCACACATATTGGAAACACATTTGATTCACATATTCACTGTTGCTGGGCAGAATCCATTCCCTATATGGACATAAGGCTAATGTAAACATATTCTCCCTCTAGTATGATGTCACCCAGCATCCTGTCCTTCATACAGATCATATAGCTTATTCTATTTAACCCTTCAATAGACTAAGTTCATATCTGCTGTTATTTGCGCTAAAAGCGTTTCTTGTCATATTTCACTACTATATGAGAAAAATAGACAGAGTTCACATTTGGTGTTATTTACACTAAAAACGTTTATTGTCATATTTCACTACAATACGAGAAAAATTGACGCAGTTCACATTTGGTGTTATTTGCGCTAAAAGCGTTTATTGTCATATTTCACTACAATACGAGAAAAATAGACGCAGTTCAGAATTGATGTTATTTGCGCTAAAATGGTTTATTGCCATATTTCTACAGAAAAATAGACCAAGTTCATACTTGCTGTTATTTGCCCTAAAAACATTTATTGTCATATTTCACTACAATACAAGAAAAATAGACACAGTTCACATTTGGTGTTATTTGCGCTAAAAGCGTTTATTGCCATATTTCTAGAGAAAAATAGACTAAGTTCCTATTTGCTGTTATTTGCCCTAAAAGCATTTATTGTCATATTTCACTACAATACGAGAAAAAGAGACGCAGTTCACTTTTGGTGTTATTTGCGCTGAAAACGTTTATTGTCATATTTCACTACAATACGAGAAAAATAGACGCAGTTCACATTTGGTGTTATTAGCGCTAAAAGCGTTTATTGTCATATTTCTAGAGAAAAAGAGAAAAATATCCGCAGTTCACTTTTTCTGTTATTTACTAAGAAATCTTTAGTGGCCTATTTTAGTCCAATATGAGAAATATATATACGCAGTTCACTTTTTCTGTTATTTACGCTGAAATCGTTTTGTTGCCAAATTTAAATCCTTTAGCTGTCTCTCTCTTTCAGGGGTGTTTATTTGCTTTTAATTTATTTAGTTCAGATAAAAGTATGTCAGACAGAGAAGTGCCAGGCACTGCACAGGGGAGTGTCAGATGCGTAAATGATTCTGGCGCAGGCACGGGTCGCAGCAGAGTAAGGGGGTGTGGCAGCAGGGATTTCTTCCCGAGGCCTCAGGTCCACATGTCAGCTAGCGGTCGTGTCTTGATCAGCAACCCAGCGGTTCTCGATTGGTTGACTGGATCTTCGACTTTGTCGCAAGTGACAGCAGCACCAGCAGCCTGAGTCTAGAGTCGCTGATGAGCAGCTTTCTTCACCCGCATAGTGAAAAAACTACTCACCAGCAGCAGCATGTAGACCTGGAGCAGGACCTGAACCAGCAGGTGGTGGCCTACTTTGACACCACCCTGTCAGCCATCGTAGAAGATCCGCTAGACTACTGGGCAGCCAAACTGGATTTGTGGCCGCAACTAGCCGAGTTTGCCCTGGAAAAGTTGTCCAGCCCGGCCAGTAGTGTGGCATCAGAGTGGGTGTTTAGTGCGGCGGGGGCCACAGTTACCCCAAGAAGAACTCGCCTGTCCAAAATATGTAGAGACTTACTTTTGTCAAAATGGATCAGCCAGGATATCCACCCACCAATGCCTGATGCATCAGATTAGATCATCCATCTCCACAATATGTCACCGTGCCACTCTGTGGTATCATGCTGCTGCTGCTGTCATGTCCACACTACGTCACCATGCCACTCTGTGGCCTCCTGATGATGCCATCTCCACACTATGTCACCATGCCACTTTGCGCCCTCCTGATGTAGCCATGTTCACACTATGTCACCATGCCACTCTGTGGTATCATGCTGCTGCTGTTGCTGCCATCTCCACACTATGTCACCTTGCCATTCTGTGGCCTCCTGATGCTGCCATCTCCACACTATGTCACCATGCCACTCTGTGGCCTAATCATACTGCTGCTTTCACCTCCACACTTTGTCATTGTGCCACTCTGTGGCCTCCTGATGCTGCTGCTGCCACCTCCAGACCCCGTCATTGTGCCACTTGGTGGTCTCCTCATGCTGCTTCCACGTCACCACTATGTCATAGGGCCACTCTGTGGACTTCTCATGCTTTTACCAGCCTCCGCACTCTATGACGGGGTCGTTAATGTCCTTGTTTGGCCTTCTTGAAATCCCCATTTATTTGACCTTTCTTCTGATAGGTCAGAAGGAAGGAAAAATGAGACGCACAACGGATCCTGTCTGTGTAGTAGCATGAAGACATGCAAATATTGCCTTCACGTGTCATCTCCGTTTTAGATCCACTCCTGTTTTTTTTGGCATTACCAATACTCATGGATTACTGAGCAAATGCTGACCGAGTGAAGACGTATGCTCCATAGACAGGATCCGTTTTTTGGGGGTTATTGTTCTGATGGATCAGAGGAAGGGCAAAATAATCAGTGACTTTAAACACAAACTTACTGCTGACACCCTCTCCACTCTGTGGGGGCTCTACTTGTATAAGCGTTTAATAGAACAGGTTCTGTAGACATCTATGTTTAATCAGCTGACGAGGGTGTAAAAGGAGTGTGCTTCTTCTCGGCGCTAACATCGACCTGTAAGGCTGAGTTAATACTTGAGTTATTTGATCAGTTTTGGCCCCGTGGCTGCCCAAATAAGTGAAGTGTGCAGTGATTCTAATAGCGACGCCTGTCATATGCATGTCATACGGACTCACAGTATTATCTCACTACCCCAGCACACTCCCTATGCGTGTACCCCTGAGATGCCGCGGTCATAGCTGATGACTAGAGTTGAGCGGACACCTGGATGTTCAGGCTCGGCCGAACTTCAGAAAAAAGTTCTAGTTTGGGACCCGAACTTGACCCCGAACCCGATTGAAGTCAATGGGGACCCAAACTTTTGAGCACTAAAATGGCTGTAAAAATGTCCTGGAAAGGGCTAGAGGGCTGCAAATGGCGTCAAAATGTGATTAAGAGCATGGCAAGTGCTCTGCAAACAAATGTAGATAGGGAAATGACTTAAAATAACATAAAATACGTAAAAATAAAAAATAATAATCTTGATCTAGGAGGAGGTTGAGGAGGCGGTGGATGTGGCGGTGTAGGTGGAAGTGGTAGCCTACACTGCTTTTTGGTTTTAAATTTTATTTTTAAAATTAGGGTACACCCCAAAACATCGGGAAATATAAACTGTGATAACCCCCTCCAATCATGCTAAACACACGTTCAGACAATAAACTGGGTGCAGGGCAGGCCAGCACCTCCAAGGGGTAAAGGGCAAGCTCAGGCCATGTGCCCAATTTGGAGACCCAGAAGTTGCAGGGGCTGACCCCTGTCAGTCAGTTCGTGTAGGCGTGTGCACACATACTGCCCCACAATGTCGCACGTCCCCGTGATGTTCACGATCCAATTTGATATCTGCTCTATTAACTTTCGATGTTCTTTTATGCGCCTACCATGGTGATCACGGGTGGCGGGGAATCAGGATTCCAGGCCAAAGAGGGAGCGTGAGAAAGAAAGACCACATCCAAGGGAGGATTAATTTTTTCAAATATAAAATTATAGAATTGAAATATAGGAGAAATGTTTAAAGCATAAAAGTGTGACAACTTTTCAAAGTTTAAGCATTGAATGAAAGGATGTGGTGCGCATTAATTACTCTATAATTTATTAAATTTTATTCCTTGTCACCTATGCATAGCAGGTGTTTATTCACGTCTAAAATTGTATAATGTCAACCCAAGAATGTAACAGAAAAATTATTGAGATTTATTAAGCTGTCAACTAGGTAGAGGAGGGGTATATTACACCCAAAAATTGGTGAATTTCACCAGAATATATGACTGACAATTTTTTTTTTGTTTAACCTGTCTACTAGGTATAGCAGTGGTACTATACACCCCAAAATTTGCTTATTTCACCAGAAAATGTAACTGACAATTTTTATTTTATTTTTTTACCGGTCCACTAGGTATAGCAGTGGTACTATACACACCAAAATTGGTGAATTTTACCCTAAAATGTAAATTACAATTTATTTATTTTTTAACCGGCCTTCTAGGTATAGCAGTGGTACTATACACCCAAAAATTTGTTCATTTCACCCGAATAAGTAAATGACAAATTTTCTTTTTGTTTAACCTGTCTACTAGGTATAGCAGTGGTTCTATACACCCAAAAATTTGTTACTTTCACCATAAAATGTAACTGACAAATTTTTTTATTTATTTTTTACCAGTCTACTAGGTATAGCAGTGGTACTATACACACCAAAATTGGTGAATTTCAAAATGTAAATTACAATTTATTTTTTAACCGGCCTACTAGGTATAGCAGTGGTACTATACACCCCAAAATTTGTTAATTTCACCATAAAATGCAACTGACAATTTTTTTTAATTTTTTTTTACTGGTCTACTAGGTATAGCAGTGGTACTATACACACCAAAATTGGTGAATTTCACCCTAAAATGTAAATGAAATTATTTTTTTTTAACCGGCCTACTAGGTATAGCAGTAGTACTATACAGCCAAAAATTTGTTAATTTCACCATAAAATGTAACTGACAATTTTATTTATATTTTTTACCAGTCTACTAGGTATAGCAGTAGTACTATACACCCAAAAATTGGTTAATTTCACCAGAAAATGTTAATGACAAAGTAGTGAAATGATATAAAATAAAACACGTACAAAAATAAATAAATGGATTTATGAGGTGGAGTTCCATATGGATTAGGAGTTTGAGGAGGCGGTGGACGTAGCGGAGTAGGTGGAAGCGGCTGTGGAGGAGGACGAGATAGCCAACACAGGTTTTTGGTTTTAATTTAATTTTGTAAAATTAAGGTACACTCCAAAAGACGAGATTACAAAAGAAAAAATAACTAATCCGATAGAAATAGCTAACTCAATAGCTTAATATTATGAAAAACTTTATAACTTAAAAAAGGATATAAACACACACCAACCAACTAAAGAACAAATTACTGATTACCTGAAAGAGTCCAAACTTCCAAATATTAACCCAGAAATTAAAAAAATCGCTTAAATCCCCTATCTCTGAAAACGAAACAGAATTAGCAATCAGATCTTTAAAACAAGGGAAATCGCCGGGCCCAGACGGATTCTCATCCGAATACTATAAGCTATTCGACGACATTTTAATCCCTCATATGACCAAAACTTTTAACAAAGCAATGGAACAAGGAGAATTCCCTCAAGAAATTTTATCAGCCAACATAATTACACTCCCTAAACAAGGTAAAGATCCCACCAGCCCAGGAAACTTCCACCCAATTTCATTAATAAATGCGGACGTCAAACTGTACGCAAAAATTCTAGCATACAGGCTGAAAGATTTGGTACCGTCTCTGATCGATCTAGACCAAGTAGGCTTTACCATAAACAGACAACCATATGATGGTACTAGAAAGATCATTGATTTAGCTTTCTGGGCAAAAACCAGGAAAACGCCTTCTCTGCTTCTTTCCCTGGACACAGAGAAGGCGTTTGATAGAATCCAATGGGATTATGTCAAATTGGCCCTGTCTCAATACAACTTCCCGGACTCAATGATTAAAGCGATGTTCGCATTATACAAAAACCCATCTGCAAGAGTCCATTGTAATGGAATATACTCAGATACCTTCCTTATCAGTAATGGAACTAGACAAGGATGTCCACTATCCCCAACTATATTCATTCTTGCAATTGAACCTTTGATAACACACATAAGACTGAACCCGAATATAAAAGGCATTAAAATAACTGATAAATCATATAAAACTACATCATTCGCAGATGATATGATATTAACACTGACTGATCCACTGAGGTCCATTAGAGAAACCCAGAAAGAATTAGATAGATTTGGGAAAATCTCCTACCACAAAGTAAACCAAAACAAATCTCACATATTAGGGATTCACATCAAAGAAGACACCAGAACCAAGATTGAGAAAGAATTCAACTATATATGGAATCACAAAACGATAACCTTTCTAGGATCATAAATAGCACCAGACAGAAACCTCTTATTAAAAGAAAATTTCCACACCCTACTAAAAAATCTCAAGAAAGATATGGATATGTTAATGTTAAAAGAATGGAGTTGGTTTGGAAGATTAACCCTTTAGAAAATGCTCATCCTGCCTAAAGTGCTCTACAAATTCAGAACAATACCCATTTCTGTACCAAAATACATACTAAGAAACCTCCAAACACAAGCTAATAACTTTGTATGGAACAAACGGAAACCTAGAATCCCAATGCAAGTTATTACAAAAAAGACACAGTTTGGCGGAGTATCCCTTCCTAACATAGAAGTCTATCATAATACCAATCTACTGCAACAATCATTGGATTGGATAAGGCATATAAAGGAACCAAAAACTTGGGTAGAAATAGAATCTGAGGCAACTCAAGTAAAAAACTGGACACACCTCATACTAAACGCTAACAAATTCCCTGAATTTGCAAAGAAAATTCTGCCCACCGTAAAATGCACCATAGAGGCTTGGAACATACAAATTTCCAAACATAAAAAATCACTAAACACAATTAAGCATCCCTTGGAGATAGCATCACTAAAACACATTATCACACTCAAAAACATAGAAAACTGGACGTCTAAAGGACTAGTCCACTTAAGACAATTAATTGAGGACATCAACTTCAAAACCTATGATTCCCTTAAAGAAAAATACAATTTAACAGAAATAGACAGAGACATGCACAAAACTATAAAAAGCATTTGGGAAAAATACCCTTCAACAGAAATAGAGATGCCACAACAACTATCGGACCTCTTAAACCACTCTATAAGTGGCGAGAGAAAAAACAACTTCAAAAAGATATATGACTATTGCAATAACGATACAATACAAGAAAACGTTTCATATCATAAGAAATGGGAAGTAGATCTAAACAGAAGTATAACACAGAATAATTGGAACAAGGCGACACAACTGTTTAAAAAAGCCACTATCTGCACGAATCATAGAGAACAATTTTTTAAAATGTATAGCAGATGGTATTACACTCCGGTTAAGCTCCACCAATTCTATAACTCTTGCTCAGACAACTGTTGGAGAAAATGCAACCAAAGGGGCACTTTATTGCACACCTTTTGGAAATGCCCAAAACTTGCCAAACTAAAAAAAGATTTAGAGATCCTAATTAGTATGATAATGGGGAAATCCAGGGCTTTTTTTCTCAGAGAAAAGGTGGTGAAACTCAGCCCCCCTCCCTGGCCACGCCCCTACCCACCCCTAGGACCGCCCCCTAAAACCGCCCCTTTAGAGAACAGGGATGCAAGTAAAATTTGGGGGGACTATAAAAGTCCAGCACAGAAAAGAAACCCCCCAGATGGGGATGGCACTGTTAATGGGGGATCTGGGGATGGCACTGTTAATGGGGGATCTGGGGATGGCATCTGCAGATCCCCCATCCTATAACAGTGCCATTCACAGACCCCCCCACCCCATAACAGTGCCATCCACAGACCCCCCCATCCTATAACAGTGCAATCCACAGACCCCCCACCCCATAACAGTGCCATCCACAGACCCCCCCACCCCATAACAGTGCCATCCACAGACCCCCCTTAACAGTGCCATCCACAGACCCCCCCTTAACAGTGCTATCCACAGACCCCCCACCCCATAACAGTGCCATCCACAGACCCCCCCACCCCATAACAGTGCCATCCACAGACCCCCCCACCCCATAACAGTGCCATCCACAGACACCCATCCACCCCATAACAGTGCCATCCACAGACCCCCCACCCCATAACAGTGCTATCCACAGACCCCCCCTTAACAGTGCCATCCACAGACCCCCCTTAACAGTGCCATCCACAGACCCCCCTTAACAGTGCCATCCACAGACCCCCCCACCCCATAACAGTGCCATCCACAGACCCCCCCCACCCCATAACAGTGCCATCCACAGACCCCCCACCCCATAACAGTGCCATCCACAGACCCCCCCTTAACAGTGCCATCCACAGACCCCCCTTAACAGTGCCATCCACAGACCCCCCCACCCCATAACAGTGCCATCCACAGACCCCCCCACCCCATAACAGTGCCATCCACAGACCCCCCACCCCATAACAGTGTCATCCACAGACCCCCCCCTTAACAGTGCCATCCACAGACCCCCCCACCCCATAACAGTGCCATCCACAGACACCCATCCACCCCATAACAGTGCCATCCACAGACCCCCCAACCCATAACAGTGCCACCCACAGACCCCCCCTTAACAGTGCCATCCACAGACCCCCCTTAACAGTGCCATCCACAGACCCCCCCCACCCCATAACAGTGCCATCCACAGACCCCCCACCCCATAACAGTGCCATCCACAGACCCCCCCTTAACAGTGCCATCCACAGACCCCCCCTTAACAGTGCCATCCACAGACCCCCCTTAACAGTGCCATCCACAGACCCCCCCACCCCATAACAGTGCCATCCACAGACCCCCCCCCACCCCATAACAGTGCCATCCACAGACCCCCCACCCCATAACAGTGCCATCCACAGACCCCCCCCTTAACAGTGCCATCCACAGACCCCCCTTAACAGTGCCATCCACAGACCCCCCCACCCCATAACAGTGCCATCCACAGACACCCATCCACCCCATAACAGTGCCACCCACAGACCCCCCCCCCCCCATAACAGTGCCATCCACAGACCCCCCCTT
This sequence comes from Bufo bufo, assembly GCF_905171765.1. Taxonomy (NCBI): domain Eukaryota; kingdom Metazoa; phylum Chordata; class Amphibia; order Anura; family Bufonidae; genus Bufo; species Bufo bufo. The sequence goes on from NC_053393.1 coordinate 426,618,706, forward strand.
AACAGTGCCATCCACAGACCCCCCTTAACAGTGCCATCCACAGACCCCCCCACCCCATAACAGTGCCATCCACAGACCCCCCCCAACCCCATAACAGTGCCATCCACAGACACCCCCCACCCCATAACAGTGCCATCCACAGACACCCCCCCACCCCATAACAGTGCCATCCACAGACCCCCCCTTAACAGTGCCATACACAGCCCCCCCACCCCATAACAGTGCCATCCACAGACCCCCCCTTAACAGTGCCATCCACAGACCCCCCCTTTAACAGTGCCATCCACAGCCCCCCCACCCCATAACAGTGCCATCCACAGACCCCCCCATAACACTGCCATCCACAGACCCCCCCCATTGCCGCTCCAGTACAGTTATAAAATGTGTAAAATTAATAATGATTCTATTCATTAGGCCCCCTCTGTAGTAGAACATTCAATATATCCATCCTACTCACAGGGCTGTTATCGTAATCCAGGCCGGCCGGGCTGACGAGCGGCAGCGTCACTAACTGACGTCACGTGCCTGTGCCGCCTGCTTCATTCATAAAGTAGGCCGGTCAGGCACGTGACGTCAGTCAGTGACGCTGCCGCTCGTCTGCCCGGCCGGCCTGGATTACGATAACAGCCCTGTGAGTAGGATGGATATATTGAATGTTCTACTACAGAGGGGGCCTCATGAATAGAATCATTATTAATTTTACACATTCTATAACTGTACTGGAGCTGGGGGCCGGAGCACAGTGAACGCACCGGCCCCCAGCTCCTCCTCCCAGTCCCTCCCCGCTGATACATCGCAGGCTGCGATGTCAAAAGGTGGCGGAACGCCGTTTCGGTGCGTTCCGCCAGAAAAAAAGCCCTGGGGAAATCTATTAAAATAACCCCTGAACTGGTGCTGCTAAACCTGGAAATGGAAAATATAGACTCAGAAGTACAATATCCTCTTACACACATCTGTATAGCATACAGATTATTGATTGCTAAAAACTGGAAGTCAAGCAATATTCCTAAGATAGATAATGTAATTGAGATGGTTTCAAGGAATTACATAAATGAAAAAATGTATGGAATATGTTTAGGGAAAAGCAATTACATAAAACAAAAGTGGGACACCTGGTTAAAGCACTAACCAGAAAAATAACGGGAGGTGAGGTACTGATAAGAGCCGATCAACCTTAAGTCAATGTTGTATGTACAGTTATATACAGTTAAGAATTACAGGTCATATGAACCTGTAACAATTTGTAATAATTTATAACATTTTTATATGTTAAAAATGACAAAAGAAAGTTTGTAACAGCAAAATGTTAAAATGTTTTGGTAGGTTAACTATATTCTACCTTCTTTTAAAAATAAAATATATCGACAAGACATGATATAAAATGTACCATAATGTGGGAACACTAATTTTATGCAAGCAATAACATGTAATGAATAATCCACATGTAATGTGTATCATTTATGTTGAAATCGATGTCTATTTGTGATATTTCAATAAAAATCACTCTAACCAAAAGAGTGTGAAATATCCAAAATACAAACATGAGCAATTGCGCTGCAGTATAACAATGGCTGCTTAGTGCCGGTATACATGTCTATTCTGCACAAGGTACGGACAAGTCCTGAGGGATCCATGCCTGGTTCATTTTAATGAATGTGAGCTTGTCCACATTGGCTGTGGACAGGCGACTGCGCTTGTCTGTGATGACGCCCCCTGCCGTGCTAAACACACGTTCAGATAATACACTGGCTGCAGGGCAGGCCAGCACCTCCAAGGCGTAAAGGACAAGCTCAGGCCATGTGCCCAATTTGGAGACCCAGAAGTTGAAGGTGGCAGACCCGTCATTCAGTACATAGGCGTGTGCACACATACTGCTCCACCATGTTGGTGAAATGCTGCCTCCTGCTAAGACGTTCCATATCAGCTGGTGGTGCTGGTTGTTGTGGCGTGCTGACAAAGCTTTTCCACATTTCGGCCATGCTAACCCTGCCTTCTAAGGTGTTGGCGGTGCCCCAGCTGCGTTGGTGACCTCTTCCTTGTCCTCTGCCTTCGCCTTGTGCTTCCACTGTGCCCCCGCTGTCAGGTGGGAATGCAACCAGCAGCGCGTCTACCAGCGTGCGCTTGTACTCGCGCATCTTACGATTACGCTCCAGTGACGGAATTAAGGACGGTATGTTGTCCTTGTAACGGGGATCCAGCAGCGTGGCCACCCAGTAATCAGCACAAGTTAGAATGTGGGAAACTCGGTGGTCGTTGCGGAGACACTGCAGCATATAATCGCTCATGTGTGCCAGGCTGCCCAGAGGCAACGAAAAGCTGTCCTCTGTGGGAGGTGTATCCTCTGTGTCCTATGTATCCCCCCATCCACGCACCAGTGATGGCCATGAGCTGGTCTGGGTGCCACCCTGCTGCGAACATGGTTTCTCCTCCTCCATCTCCTCCTCCTCATCCTCCACCTCCTCATCCTCCAGAACTGTGCCCTGGCTGGACAATTGTGTACCTTGGGTTTGTCGGTGCAGGAACCCACCCTCGGAGCCACTTGGGAATGACTGGCCGGAAACCCTACAAAATGATCCCTCTTCCTCCTCCTGTGCCACATCCTCTTCCATCATTGCCAGGAGCGTTTTTTCAAGGAGGCATAGAAGTGGGATAGTAACGCTGAGAACGGCGATATCGGCACTGGCCATGTTGGTGGAGTACTCGAAACAGCGCAACAAGGAACACAGGTCTCTCATGGAGGCCCAGTCATTGGTGGTGAAGTGGTGCTGTTCCGCCAAGCGACTCACCCGTGTTTGCTGCAGCTGAAACTCCACTATCGCCTGCTGCTGCTCTCACAGTCTGGCCAGCATGTGCAAGGTGGAGTTCCACCTTGTGGGCACGTCGCATATGAGGTTACGCTGCAGCGCTGACAGGCGAGCAGCAGCAGGGTGAGAACGCCGAAAGCGCGCACAGACGGCCCACACTTTATGCAGCAGCCCTGACATATCGGGGTAATTTTTAAGGAATCTCTGCACCACCAAATTCAGCACATGCGCCAGGCAAGGGATGTGCGTCAAACCGGCTAGTCCCAGAGCTGCTACGAGATTTCGCCCATTATCGCACACCACCAGTCCGGGCTTGAGGCTGACTGGCACAAACCAATCATCGGTCTGTTGTTCAAGGCCCGTCCACAGCTCCTGCGCGGTGTGGGCTTTGTCCCCCAAACAGATAAGTTTTAAAACTGCCTGATGTCGTTTACCCCTGGCTGTGCTGAAGTTGGTGGTGAAGGTGTTACGCTGACCGGATGAGGAGCTGGTAGAGGATGAGGAAGCAGAGTAGGAGGAGCAACAGGAGGCAAACTGAAGCGCCCTGCAATCCTCGGTGGTGGAAGGACATGCGCCAAACTGCTATCCGCCTCAGACCCAGCTGCCACTGCATTTACCCAGTGTGCTGTTATGGAGATATAACGGCCTTGACCGTGCTTACTGGTCCACGTATCCGTAGTCAGGTGCACCTTGCCACAGATGGCGTTGCGCAGTGCACACCTGATTTTGTCCCCTACTTGGTTGTGAAGGGAATGGATGGCTCGCCTTGAAAAGTAGTGGCGGCTGGGCACGACTTACTGTGGGACAGCCACCGCCATAAGGCCTTTAAAACTATCCGTCTCCACCAGACGGAATGACAGCATTTTAAAGGCCAGTAATTTAGAAATGCTGGCATTCAGGGCTAGGGATCGCGGGTGGGTAGGGGTGTACTTCCTCTTCCTCTCCAGCATTTGGAATATGGAGAGCTGAACGCTTCCGTGGGAAATTGTGGAGATGCTTGGTGACCCAGGTGTTGGTGTTGCTGGCAGATTCTCTGTTTGCAGGGTGCCAGGTGTCACTGTCACTCCAGAGGTGGATGATGAGGCCGCGACTGCAGCAGAAGAGGAAGCAGGAGGAGCCAGAGACCTTTCTTGGTTTTTGAGGTGTCTACTCCACTGCAGCTCGTGCTTTGCACTTTAATGCCTGGTCAGGCAGGTTGTGCTCAAGTTGAGAACGTTTATGCCTCGCTTCAGGCTCTGATTGCACAGCGTGCAAACCACTCGTGCCTTGTCATCAGCACATTGCCTAAAGAACTGCCACGCCAGGGAACTCCTTGGAGCTGGATTTGGTGTGCTCGGTCCCTTGCTGCGGTGGGCAGTAGGAGGCGTACTGTCTAGAGGACGGCCACTCCGCTTTTGCACCCTGCTCCCTCTTCTGCTGTGCTGGTGGCTCTGTGCGACCACCACCTCTTCCTCTGAACTACATAGGTCACTCGCATGACCTTGATTCCATGTGGGGTCGATGACCTTATCGTCCTCCACATCATCTTCCACCCAGTCTTCACCCCTGCCTTCCTTGTCGGTCTGCACACTTTCGAAAGCCCTAGCAGTTGGCACCTATGTTTCGTCATCATCCGAGACGTGCTGCGATGGTCCTCCCATGTACTCATCTTGAAAGATAAGTGGGCATCGGTGCACTCAATCTCTTCCACTTCTGGGGCAGGGATAGGTGGATGGCCCTGGGAAACCCTGCTAACAGAGTCATCTAAAAGCAGAAGAGACTGCTGCATGACTTGGGTCTCAGACTGCTTGGCTGATTTGCAAGGGGGTGAGGTGAAAGACTGATGGACATAGGCTGCAGGTGCAAACTGTGGTCTTTTTTAGCAGGAGAATGGGTGGGAGACAATGTGAAGGAACTGGATCCACTGTCAGCAACCCAATCTACTATTGCCTGTACTTGTTCAGGCCTCACCATTCGTAGAGCAGCATTTATTTATTTTTACTTTCTTTATTATATTTTAAATCTTAACCCCTTCCCGACTGCCATCCGTTTATATACGTGCTATTTGCACATGCCCCGTGCAGCTAGCACGTGTATAAACGTCAAGCCAGCTCTTTAATCCAAGCGCTGCAAAACGCTTGGATTAAAGCTTCTGCCCCTGTCACAGACAGCATACAGTGCAGTAATGCCGGCAAGGGACTAATCAGAGTGGTCCCTTGCTGACAATCGATCCGATTGGTTAGTCTGCGCAGACTAACCAATCGGATCGCGGCAGTGAAAAAATGCCTGTTCCAGGCTCTGATCTGCGCTCTGCAGATCAGAGCCTGAAATCACGTAATGTGTCCTCGTGCCCCCCGATCTGTGCCCCCTTCCTGTGCGCCTCCTGTCCCCGCCTGCCCCTGATGCAGTTCCCCCCACCCCCATCCAAATTCATGCAGCCTGCCCCTGATGCGGTCCGCCCCCTCCCCGCCCCATACATTCATCCTGCCCCCATTTGCTCCTGCCCCTCAATGCTGGCCGCACCTTCCCCCTCCCCTTTCCAGCAATGCCCCCTGCCCTTTGCCCCCGATGCGGTATGGTCCCCTGCTGTGTGTGATGGCGGTGGCTCTGTTCCTGAGCCGCCGCCATCAGCAGCGAGTGTCAGCTCTATGCTGACACTCTGCTGCAACCCCTTAGATGCCGCGGCAGCAGAATCCATGGGGTTAATAGAGGGAGGGGGCTCCCTCTCTCAACCATCGGGGCTGCCGATGGTTTCCATGGCAACTGGACGGTTTGCAAAGCGTCCGGTGTTGCCACCTACAGGACATCTGATAGTATTATACTTGTCCTGTAGGTCTTGGTCTTGGGTAATTTTGCACCGGGAATCAGATTAACCGGTCAATCATAAGGACGGTGAGGTGGTAACTTCTGGCAACCCTTTTCAGAAAAAAACGTCCTCAAAGTCCGAAACAAATTTAGGTAGAGTAGCTATGGAGGCGACTAAGCAATTGCTATTTAAGCTATTTTCTCTGCAATGCTCACTCCACTCCAATATCTCCCTGGCCTGCCAATCCACCACTGGATTGTGCGCTACTAACCAGGGAAGACCCAATACCACAGGAGTGGGAAGCCCCTCCAGAACATAACATGAAAGACACTCGATATGGTGGTCCCCTACCCGAAGGTGTAAGTTATGGACAATGTGAGTGAGGTTTCTCTGAGACAGAGGAGCAGAATCAATAGCGAATATGGGAATAGGTCTCTGTAGCGTACAGAGAGACAAACCCATAGTGTGAGCAAAATGGGCATCTATCAAATTTACTCCTGCTCCACTGTCTAAAAAGAAAGAAATAGTCTCCGTCTGAACACCAAAAACAACAACCGCTGGCAACACAAATTGAGATGTTCGTATGGAGGAAACGTATACCCCCCGGCTGACATCCTCCACACAGCCTGGGGTTAGTAGTTTTCCGACGGTCTTTTGTTTTTGAGAAAGGAAGGACAGACATTAATGAAATGACCCCTCCCCCCACAGAAAAAACAAACCCCACGCCTACGGCGAGCCTCAGGAGGACGGACCTGACGAGTAGTTCCTCCTAGCTGCATAGGCTCGTCTAAGTCCGTACAGGCTAGCTGCTGCTTGGGAGGGGTTACCAATTGCTCAGGATTTTTCAATCTGTCCCTCAGACGTCTATCTATTCTGATAGAAAGGGACATAACAGCATCAAGGGAAAAGGGAGTCTCATACAGCACAAGCGCATCCTTAATCCTTTCGGATAACCCAGAGCAAAACTGACTCCTGAGAGCCGGGTCGTTCCACTGGGTATCCGTAGCCCACCTATGGAACTCTGAGCAATACTCCTCTGCTGGCCGCTCTCCCTGTAGGAGTCTCCGTAATTTTGATTCAGCCAGAGCGACTCGGTCAGGGTCATCATATATGAGACCCAAAGCCCCAAAAAATTCATCCACTGACCGGAGAGCCTGGGAATCAGTGGGTAAAGAGAACGCCCAGGATTGCGGGTCACCCTGAAGCAGGGAAATAACAATCCCTACCCGCTGTTCTTCATTACCAGAGGAGTAAGGGCGCAGCTTAAAATATAACTTACAGGCCTCACGGAACGTCACAAATTTGTCCCTTCCCCCAGAAAATCTGTCAGGAAGAACAACCTTGGGTTCCGCAAAAACCTGGTTACCCGTAGCAACCGCTGGGCTTGCGGTCTGTTGCATTTGCTGCTGTTGCTGGAGGACCGACGCCTTCAATCCTGCCACCTCCAAAGACAGGCCTTGAAGTTGCTTTGTCAAAGCAGCAATTGGATCCATACTGGATTCTAAATAGGCAGAAAAAGAAAAAAGTATTTTTTTTTTAATTTTTTTTTTAAACCTACACAAAATACAGGGAGTGCAGAATTATTAGGCAAATTAGTATTTTGACCACATCATCCTCTTTATGCATGTTGTCTTACTCCAAGCTGTATAGGCTCGAAAGCCTACTACCAATTAAGCATATTAGGTGATGTGCATCTCTGTAATGAGAAGGGGTGTGGTCTAATGACATCAACACCCTATATCAGGTGTGCATAATTATTAGGCAACTTCCTTTCCTTTGGCAAAATGGGTCAAAAGAAGGACTTGACAGGCTCAGAAAAGTCAAAAATAGTGAGATATCTTGCAGAGGGATGCAGCACTCTTAAAATTGCAAAGCTTCTGAAGCGTGATCATCGAACAATCAAGCGTTTCATTCAAAATAGTCAACAGGGTCGCAAGAAGCGTGTGGAAAAACCAAGGCGCAAAATAACTGCCCATGAACTGAGAAAAGTCAAGCGTGCAGCTGCCAAGATGCCACTTGCCACCAGTTTGGCCATATTTCAGAGCTGCAACATCACTGGAGTGCCCAAAAGCACAAGGTGTGCAATACTCAGAGACATGGCCAAGGTAAGAAAGGCTGAAAGACGACCACCACTGAACAAGACACACAAGCTGAAACGTCAAGACTGGGCCAAGAAATATCTCAAGACTGATTTTTCTAAGGTTTTATGGACTGATGAAATGAGAGTGAGTCTTGATGGGCCAGATGGATGGGCCCGTGGCTGGATTGGTAAAGGGCAGAGAGCTGCAGTCCGACTCAGACGCCAGCAAGGTGGAGGTGGAGTACTGGTTTGGGCTGGTATCATCAAAGATGAGCTTGTGGGGCCTTTTCGGGTTGAGGATGGAGTCAAGCTCAACTCCCAGTCCTACTGCCAGTTTCTGGAAGACACCTTCTTCAAGCAGTGGTACAGGAAGAAGTCTGCATCCTTCAAGAAAAACATGATTTTCATGCAGGACAATGCTCCATCACACGCGTCCAAGTACTCCACAGCGTGGCTGGCAAGAAAGGGTATAAAAGAAGAAAGTCTAATGACATGGCCTCCTTGTTCACCTGATCTGAACCCCATTGAGAACCTGTGGTCCATCATCAAATGTAAGATTTACAAGGAGGGAAAACAGTACACCTCTCTGAACAGTGTCTGGGAGGCTGTGGTTGCTGCTGCACGCAATGTTGATGGTGAACAGATCAAAACACTGACAGAATCCATGGATGGCAGGCTTTTGAGTGTCCTTGCAAAGAAAGGTGGCTATATTGGTAACTGATTTGTTTTTGTTTTGTTTTTGAATGTCAGAAATGTATATTTGTGAATGTTGAGATGTTATATTGGTTTCACTGGTAAAAATAAATAATTGAAATGGGTATATATTTGTTTTTTGTTAAGTTGCCTAATAATTATGCACAGTAATAGTCACCTGCACACACAGATATCCCCCTAAAATAGCTAAAACTAAAAACAAACTATAAACTACTTCCAAAAATATTCAGCTTTGATATTAATGAGTTTTTTGGGTTCATTGAGAACATGGTTGTTGTTCAATAATAAAATTAATCCTCAAAAATACAACTTGCCTAATAATTCTGCACTCCCTGTAAGGGCCAGATATAATGTCATGACCGGCGTCTCGCAAAGGGAGGGAAATGGGAAGTCCCTGTCCAAGGGAGAGGGAAAGGTGGTGACCCCTGACTCACCTTGAGGCTGGCACCTGACTGCCCCGACGTCCCTAGACGGGTTCCTCACCCGTACGCCGATCACGTGCCTAAACCCTGGCTTTCCCTAAGATGAGCCCTACGTAGTGAACAGGGCGGTGGGATCACTAGTCCGCACCACTGACACTAAAGGAAAACACCAAGGAGAGGACAGACAATACAGACAAAACATATAATCCCAGCTGGGCGACAACAGCAGACAACAAAAGCCCAACAGGGATCCGGAGGGTAACCCTCTGGAACAACAACCAGGGATCACAGCTACTCAGCTCCAGTGGGTCAGTATATAAGTCCAGGCAGGAAGCTCTATATCTGACAACCAGAGAAGTGGGAGAGGGGAATATAAGGAGGTTGGGAGTGCTGGACAAGAAACAGCTGAGGAGAAGAAGCTATGGATCCCTAAGTGAGCCAAAAAGGGTTGCAAGGCAAACCCAGAAAGCTACTATTAAGAAACAGCACTATCTTTATACATAGAGCGCGCAGCCACCCGCTGCGACTTCCTGACCCTGGGTATAACGGAGTCAGACGTGGCTCTTGACATCCTCGTGACAGCAGCATTAGGCCCGACCAAATACCGCTGCAGGTTTTGTCGCCTACTCACACCTGAGGAAGGGGTTTCACTTGTGCGTGTAGCTGGCACAGATCGACCACGTCCTCTCCCTGCAACAGGAGCTCCACCAGCAGCACCCCACCTTGGGCCACGTCCCTTATTTGACGCTCTCCTCATATTTTTCGAATTTAGGATCTTGCCCTAAATGGGTGTTTAATTAATAGTAGAATAGAACGACAATATGTAAAGGGTGTATCTCACATGGTCTGAACCAGTGTAGGCCTGAATTAAATATTTCTTTGCACAAAATGGCTGTATTTCAAATGGCTGTATTTCAAATGCCTGATTCAAACCCCTTTATGTAGAGGGAGTATCTCACATGGTCTGAACCAGTGTAGGCCTGAAGTAAATATATCTTTTCACAAAATGGCTGTATTTCAAATGGCTGTATTTCAAATCCCTGAATCAAACTCCTGTATGTAGAGGGAGTATCTCACACGGTCTGAAACAGTGTAGGCCTGAAGTAAATATATATTTGCACAAAATTGCTGTATTTTAAAAGGCTGTATTTCAAATGCCTGATTCAAACCCCTGTATGTAGAGGGGGTATCTCACACGGTCTGAGCCAGTGTAGGCCTGAAGTAAATATTTCTTTGCACAAAATGGCTGTATTTCAAATCCCTGAATCAAACCCCTGTATGTAGAGGGAGTATCTCACACGGTCTGAACCAGTGTAGGCCTGAAGTAAATATATCTTTGCACAAAATGGCTGTATTTCAAATGGCTGTATTTCAAATGCCTGAATCAAACCCCTGTATGTAGAGGGAGTACCTCACAGGGCCTGAACTAGTGTAGGCCTGAAGTAAATATTTCTTTGTCCTAAATGGCTGTATTTCAAATGGCTGTATTTAAAATGCCTGATTCAAACCCCTGTATGTAGAGGGGGTATCTCACACGGTCTGAACCAGTGTAGGCCTGCAGAAAATATTTATTTGCACAAAATGGCTGTATTTCAAATCCCTTAATCAATCCCCTGTATGTAGAGGGAGTATCTCACAGGGTCTGAACCAGTGTAGGCCTGAGTTCAATATTGGTGCACCAAATGGCGGTATTTTAAATCTCTGAATGTAATTCAAATGTATTAAGGGTGTATCTCACAATGACATCTGCATTAAAGGCTGCCAACTAAATTTTTTGTGCCCAAACAAGTGTTTGTTTAACAACTGAATTTGACAGCAATATATAAGCCTGTAATTTCACATGTGCTGATGCTGCAAGGCCTGAAAATAGTGTTTTTTGTCAAAAAGTGTGTTTTTCAAACCCCAGAAAATGATGGGTGTATTTCTAGCTTAAATTGCACACTGACTAAGGCCTCATGCACACGACCGTTGTGTGCACCCGTGGCCGTTGTTCCGTTTTCCGTGATTTTCTGCGGACCCATTGACTTACAATGGGTCCTTTGAAAACTCGGAAAATGCACCGTTTGTCATCCGCCTCCGTGATCCGTGTATCCTGTCCGTCAAAAAAATATGACCTGTCCTATTTTTTTGACGGACAACGGTTCTCGGACCCATTCAAGTCAATGGGTCCGTGAAAAAACACGGATGCACACAAGATTGGCCCCTGACTGCCCCCTGCTGCCTGGCAGCACCCGATCTCTTACAAGGGGCTGTGATCCGCACAATTAACCCCTCAGGTGCCGCACCTGAAGGGGTTAATTGTGCGTATCATAGCCCCCTGTAAAAGATCAGGGGCTGACAGGCAGCAGGGGGCAGACCCCCTTCCCTCCTCAGTTTTAATTTCATTGGTGGCCAGTGCGGCCCCTCCCCAGAACCTCCTCCCTCTATTGTATTAATATCATTGGTGGCCAGTGCGGCCCCACCCTCCCTTTATTGTATTATCATTGGTAGCCAGTGTGCGCCCCCCCCGGCCCCCCCTCCCTCCCTCTATTGTATTATCATTGGTACCCAGTGTGCGCCCCCTCTATTGTATTAATATCATTAGTGGCCAGTGTGCGGCCTCCCCTCTTCCCCCCCCCCCCCCGATTATTGGTGGCAGTGGAGAGTTCCGATCGGAGTCCCAGTTTAATCGCTGGGGCTCCGATTGGTAACTATGGCAACCAGGACGCTACTGCAGTCCTGGTTGCCATGGTTACTTAGCAATATTAGAAGCATCATACTTACCTGCTGCGCTGTCTGTGACCGGCCGGGAGCTCCTCCTACTGGTAAGTGACAGATCATTAAGCAATGCGCCGCACAGACCTGTCACTTACCAGTAGGAGGAGCTCCCGGCCTGTCACAGACAGCGCAGCAGGTAAGTATGATGCTTCTAATATTGCTAAGTAACCATGGCAACCAGGACTGCAGTAGCATCCTGGTTGCCATGGTTACCGATCGGTGCCCCAGCGATTAAACTGGGACTCCGATCGGAACTCTCCGCTGCCACCAATGATCGGGGGGGGGGGGGGGAGAGGGGAGGCCGCACACAGGCAACCAATGATATTAATACAATAGAGGGGGGGCCGGGGGGGCGCACACTGGCCACCAATGATAATACAATAGAGGGAGGGAGGGGGGGCTGGGGGGGGGCGCACACTGGCCACCAATGATAATACAATAGAGGGAGGGAGGGCCGGGGGGGGGGGCGCACACTGGCCACCAATGATATTCAAACTGGGGAGGGAGGGGGTTAATTGTGCTGATCACAGCCCCCTGTAAGAGATCGGGTGCTGCCAGCCAGCAGGGGGCAGTCATGTACACAGTTCGTAGTATATTGTAACTTGAAGCGTCCCCATCACCATGGGAACGCCTCTTTGTTAGAATATACTGTTGGATATGAGTTTTCACGATGTAACTCAAATACGATGGTATATCCTAACATAGAGGCGTTCCCATGGTGATGGGGACGCGTCAAGTTAAAATATACAATCTGATTGGAGAAAACTCTGTTCCGATGGTATATTAACTCCTGACTTTACATTGAAAGTCAATGGGGGACGGATCCGTTTGCAATTGCAACATATTGTGTCAACGTCAAACGGATCCGTCCACATTGACTTGCATTGTAAGTCAGGACGGATCCGTTTGGCTCCGCACGGCCAGGCGGACACCAAAACGTGGATCCTCCAAAAATCAAGGAAGACCCACGGACGAAAAAACTGTCACGGATCACGGACCAACGGAACCCCGTTTTGCGGACCGTGAAAAAATACTGTTGTGTGCATGAGGCCTAATACAAATGTTGTAGATTGCCCAAAAAGTCTTTTTTTTGTAATAGAATATGAAAGCTGTATATATTAAACTTGATATTAACACTTGCAGATATGCAAAATACAGTTTTTTAAAAAAAATGTGTGTTTTTCAAACCACAGAAAATGATGGGTGTATTTCTAGCTTAAATTGCACACTGACTAATCCAGATGTTGTAGATTGCCAAAAAAGTCTTTTTTTGGTAACAGAATATGAAAGCTGCATATATTAAACTTGAATTTAACACTTGCAGATCTGGAAAATACTGTTTTTTGAAGAAAAAAAAAGTGTGTTTTTCAAAGCCCAGAAAATGATCGGCGTATTTCTACCTTAAATTGCACACTGACTAATCAAGATGTTGTAGATTGCCAAAAAAGTGTTTTTTTTGGTAACAGAATATGAAAGCTGTATATATTAAACTTGAATTTAACACTTGCAGATCTGGAAAATACTGTTTTTTGAAAAAAAATAGTGTGTTTTTCAAACCCCAGAAAATGATGGCTGTATTTCTATCTTAAATTGCACACTGACTAATCCAGATGTTGAAGATTGCCAAAAAAGTATTTTTTTTGGTAACAGAATATGAAAGCTGTATATATTAACCACCTCAGCCCCCAGTGCTTAAACACCCTGAAAGACCAGGCCACTTTTTACACTTCTGACCTACACTACTTTCACCGTTTATTGCTCGGTCATGCAACTTACCACCCAAATGAATTTTACCTCCTTTTCTTCTCACTAATAGAGCTTTCATTTGGTGGTATTTCATTGCTGCTGACATTTTTACTTTTTTTTGTTATTAATTGAAATTTAACGATTTTTTTGCAAAAAAAATGACATTTTTCACTTTCAGTTGTAAAATTTTGCAAAAAAAACTACATCCATATATAAATTTTGCTCTAAATTTATTGTTCTACATGTCTTTGATAAAAAAAAAATGTTTGGGTAAAAAAAAAAAATGCTTTGGGTAAAAGTTATAGCGTTTACAAACTATGGTACAAAAATGTGAATTTCCGCTTTTTGAAGCAGCTCTGACTTTCTGAGCACCTGTCATGTTTCCTGAGGTTCTACAATGGCCAGACAGTACAAACACCCCACAAATGACCCCATTTCGGAAAGTACACACCCTAAGGTATTCGCTGATGGGCATAGTGAGTTCATAGAACTTTTAATTTTTTGTCACAAGTTAGTGGAAAATGATGATTTTTTTTTTTTTTTTTTCTTTTCTTACAAAGTCTCATATTCCACTAACTTGTGACAAAAAATAAAAACTTCTATGAACTCACTATGCCCATCACGAAATACCTTGGGGTCTCTTCTTTCCAAAATGGGGTCACTTGTGGGGTGGTTATACTGCCCTGGCATTCTAGGGGCCCAAATGTGTGGTAAGGAGTTTGAAATCAAATTCTGTAAAAAATGACCTGTGAAATCCGAAAGGTGCTCTTTGGAATATGGGCCCCTTTGCCCACCTAGGCTGCAAAAAAGTGTCACACATCTGGTATCTCCGTACTCAGGAGAAGGTGGGGAATGTGTTTTGGGGTGTCATTTTATATATACCCATGCTGGGTGAGAGAAATATCTTGGTCAAATGCCAACTTTGTATAAAAAAAATGGGAAAAGTTGTCTTTTGCCAAGATATTTCTCTCACCCAGCATGGGTATATGTAAAATGACACCCCAAAACACATTCCCCAACTTCTCCTGAGTACGGAGATACCAGATGTGTGACACTTTTTTGCAGCCTAGGTGGGCAAAGGGGCCCATATTCCAAAGAGCACCTTTCGGATTTCACAGGTCATTTTTTAGAGAATTTGATTTCAAACTCCTTACCACACATTTGGGCCCCTAGAATGCCAGGGCAGTATAACTACCCCACAAGTGACCCCATTTTGGAAAGAAGAGACCCCAAGGTATTCGCTGATGGGCATAGTGAGTTCATGGAAGTTTTTATTTTTTGTCACAAGTTAGTGGAATATGAGACTTTGTATGAAAAAAAAAAAAAATCAGCATTTTCCACTAACTTGTGACAAAAAATAAAAAATTCTAGGAACTCGCCATGCCCCTCACGGAATACCTTGGGGTGTCTTCTTTCCAAAATGGGGTCACTTGTGGGGTAGTTATACTGCCCTGGCATTTTCCAGGGGCCCTAATGTGTGGTAAGTAGGTAAATGACCTGTGAAATCCTAAAGGTGCTCTTTGGAATATGGGCCCCTTTGCCCACCTAGGCTGCAAAAAAGTGTCACACATGTGGTATCGCCGTATTCAGGAGAAGTTGGGGAATGTGTTTTGGGGTGTCATTTTACATATACCCTTGCTGGGTGAGAGAAATATCTTGACAAAAGACAACTTTTCCCATTTTTTTATACAAAGTTGGCATTTGACCAAGATATTTCTCTCACCCAGCATGGGTATATGTAAAATTACACCCCAAAACACATTCCCCAACTTCTCCTGAGTACGGCGATACCAGATGTGTGACACTTTTTTGCAGCCTAGATGCGCAAAGGTGCCCAAATTCCTTTTAGGAGGGCATTTTTAGACATTTGGATACCAGACTTCTTCTCACGCTTTGGGGCCCCTAGAATGCCAGGGCAGTATAAATACCCCACATGTGACCCCATTTTGGAAAGAAGACACCCCAAGGTATTCAATGAGGGGCATGGCGAGTTCATAGAAATTTTTTTTTTTTGGCACAAGTTAATGGAAATTGATATTTTTAATTTTTTTCTCACAAAGTCTCCCGTTCCGCTAACTTGGGACAAAAATTTCAATCTTTCATGGACTCAATATGCCCCTCACGGAATACCTGGGGGTGTCTTCTTTCCGAAATGGGGTCACATGTGGGTATTTATACTGCCCTGGCATTCTAGGGGCCCTAAAGCGTGAGAAGAAGTCTGGAATATAAATGTCTAAAAAATTTTACGCATTTGGATTCCGTGAGGGGTATGGTGAGTTCATGTGAGATTTTATTTTTTGACACAAGTTAGTGGAATATGAGACTTTGTAAGAAAAAAAAATAATAATTCCGCTAACTTGGGCCAAAAAAATGTCTGAATGGAGCCTTACAGAGGGGTGATCAATGACAGGGGGGGTGATCAATGACAGGGGGGGTGATCAATGACAGGGGGGGTGATAAATGACAGGGGTGTGATCAATGACAGGGGTGTGATCAATGACAGGGGTGTGATCAATGACAGGGGTGTGATCAATGACAGGGGGGTGATCAATGACAGGGGGGTGATCAATGACAGGGGGGTGATCAGGGAGTCTATATGGGGTGATAACCACAGTCATTGATCATGCCCCTGTAAGGCTTCATTCAGACGTCCGGATGCGTTTTGCGGATCCGATCCATCTATCAGTGCATCCGTAAAAATCATGCGGACATCTGAATAGAGCTTTACAGGGGGGTAATCAATGACGGGGGTGATCAATGACAGGGGGGTGATCAATGACAGGGGGGTGATCAAGGAGTCTATATGGGGTGATAACCACAGTCATTGATCATGCCCCTGTAAGGCTTCATTCAGACGTCCGGATGCGTTTTGCGGATCCGATCCATCTATCAGTGCATCCATAAAAATCATGCGGACATCTGAATGGAGCTTTACAGGGGGGTGATCAATGACAGGGGGGTGATCAGGGAGTCTATATGGGGTGATAACCACAGTCATTGATCATGCCCCTGTAAGGCTTCATTCAGACGTCCGGATGCGTTTTGCGGATCCGATCCATCTATCAGTGCATCCGTAAAAATCATGCGGACATCTGAATGGAGCTTTACAGGGGAGTAATCAATGACAGGGGGGTGATCAGGGAGTCTATATGGGGTGATCACCACAGTCATTGATCATGCCCCTGTAAGGCTTCATTCAGACGTGCGGATGCGTTTTGCGGATCCGATCCATCTATCAGTGCATCCGTAAAAATCATGCGGACATCTGAATGGAGCTTTACAGGGGGGTGATCAGGGAGTCTATATGGGGTGATCACCACAGTCATTGATCATGCCCCTGTAAGGCTTCATTCAGACGTCTGGATGCGTTTTGCGGATCCGATCCATCTATCAGTGGATCCGTAAAAATCATGCGGACGTCTGAATGGAGCTTTACAGGGGGATGATCAATGACAGGGGGGTAATCAATGACAGGGGGGTGATCAGGGAGTCTATATGGGGTGATCACCACAGTCATTGATCACGCCCCTGTAAGGCTTCATTCAGACGTCCGGATGCGTTTTGCGGATCCGATCCATCTATCAGTGGATCCGTAAAAATCATGCGGACGTCTGAATGGAGCTTTACAGGGCGGTGATCAATGACAGGGGGGTGATCAATGACAGGGGGATAATCAATGACAGGGGGGTGATCAGGGAGTCTATATGGGGTGATCAGGGGCTAATAAGGGGTTAATAAGTGACGGGGGGGGGTGTAGTGTAGTGTAGTGGTGCTTGGTGCTACTTTACTGAGCTACCTGTGTCCTCTGGTGGTCGATCCAAACAAAGGGGACCACCAGAGGACCAGGTAGCAGGTATATTAGACGCTGTTATCAAAACAGCGTCTAATATACCTGTTAGGGGTTAAAAAAAAACACATCTCCAGCCTGCCAGCGAACGATCGCCGCTGGCAGGCTGGAGATCAACTCTCTTACCTTCCGTTCCTGTGAGCGCGCGCGCCTGTGTGCGCGCGTTCACAGGAAATCTCGTGTCTCGCGAGAGGACGCGCCGGCGCGTCCAGGAGGAATGAATCAACCACCTCCAGGACGCGTCTGTGCGTACAGCGGTCCGGAGGTGGTTAAACTTGAATTTAACGTTTGCAGATCTGGAAAATACTGTTTTTTATTAAAAAAAAGTGTGTTTTTAAAACCCCAGAAAATGATGGATGTATTTCTTGCTTAAATTGCACACTGACTAATCCAGATGTTGTAGTTTGCCCAAAAAATTGTGATTTTCAATGTCCCAAAAGCTCAGATGCAGTGCTGGTGCACTGAGCTTGCAAAAAATGGCCGCCGCCGCCACCCACCTAACTAACAGAATTATAAAAGTTATTTCTTTTTTTGGTCAATGGCCTCAGGGCAGGGTAAAACGATTGTGTCCTTCACCCACACAACTATTTCTAGGTAGATCGCTGAGTTAGATTCTCTCCTATTCTCTCCCTGAAATCACAAGTCCAGCAGCATCCTCTCCCTACACTTGTAACAGCAGAGTGACGTGCAGCGCTACGTGACTCTAGCTTATATAGACTAGAGCTTGGGTCACATGCTGTTTTGGCCAATCACAGCCATGCCATTAGTAGGCATGGCTGTGATGGCTTCTAAGGTTCAGCCTTTCAAAAAACGCCAAGAAAGCGCCGAACACCAAACCCGAACTTTTACGGAAAAGTTCGGGTTCGGTTCCGGGGTCCAAAAATCCTAAAGTTCGGTACGAACCCGAACTTTACAGTTGGGGTTCGCTCAACCCTACTGATGACAGCTTCTGACAGCAATAATACAGTGTAAAATAAAAAAAAAGTTAAAAAATTAATAAAATCATACTTACCTCCGCCATTTGATTGCGAAGATTCCGCCGCCGCCATCTTGATTGTGCGGTCCATGATGACGTCATCATGTCGGCCGGCATGGTGACGTCATACGTCACCACGCAGGATTTTGTGCGTGATCCTCATTTAAGATGGCGGTGGCTGACTGGCCGGTTCTTCGCACTGAAACGGATGAGGCAAGTATGATTTTTTTTATTTGTTACTGCTATTCAGGGAAAATCGATTCACGATCACGAAGCACGAGGAAATTAGGCTTCGCGGTGAATTGAATTTTCCCTGAAATTCGGATCCACTTCGAATTGCTCAACACTAACCTGGACCCATACTGATAATATCTCTATGATCTGACAGTGATAGCATTTTTATAGATTATGTACATGAACATTACTCTTTGTACAAAATCTTTGTCACGATATTGTAGCAAATGTGATAACTGACCCTACGGGAATCAAACAATCTACCTGAAATGCATTTCTGTATCAAGCTTTATTGCTTTCTTAATATTGCACCTACCAGTAAAGGGTTTTAGGTTCCTCTCAATAAGCTGTTGTACGGTACCATTTGGAAAATGTTGCTAAGGGATGTGTTAACTTGGGTCTCACAAATTACTCCAGTCAGAACTGAACTACAGTGTGTCCTGCTGATGTCTCTGGAGATTATCTGGCAAGACGCCAGGACTGCAGGTCTGTTATTTTTGGAACACACGTGATACATGCTCCACAAATCTGATTTTATAAGAATAAACCAGGTTGGTTCTACAAATTATTTGAAATGTTGCAGTGTACATATAATGATGCAGGTACCATTACACAAACCGTTTCCTTCTATTAGAATAATAATTAGTAAATGACAGGCTAGATACTTTAACTATATATAAAAAAAACATGATGTAATATCATATGTACAGAACCTCAGAAAATATAAATTATGCACCAGGCATCATCTTCAACTTAGTTTTTATTTTTTCACATTTTGCATATAAGCAACAAGAAAACATTTCAGCCGCAAAAAGCCTTTTTAACGCTGAAGGAAATGTGCTATCAGCAAATAACCTATTGTTTAAAACATGTTTTTATGTTAAACATATTTTTAAAGAATTTTTGATTATGTTCTTTTTAATTTTCCATGTCAATATCTATATTTAAACAAAAACTATAAAATCCTGCAGTTTTCACACCGGCTTCTAAGCCTAATAATAGGCGTCAGTTCTTGGTCTGTGCGGATCACTTTACTGCATTTATCTGGTTATCATTATAGGCAGGATTAGAATGACAGATATCACCGACGTTTAGATAACACAGGATCCACCATTTGCAATAAGTGATCTCACAGCTTATATACTCCTTCCTAAATTTTGCACAGGTCACAGAGCATGCCTGGAAAACTCTCCCATAGAAGTCAATGAGTCACCTCCTGTCCATTGTACAGTATCTATGGCCCATGAGGCTACTGTAAACTATAGAACAGCTCAGACAAGATGGCATCCCAATAATCATGTTCAGGAAACAGAATTAAAAAAATCTGCAATCAGAAAACAGATTAGAAAAAAAAGGATACGTTTTGCTATCTGGTTTGAACTGGCAAAAATGGGGACATGTTCCATTTAAGGTACTAAAGGTGCAGCAACATAAATGTACTGTATAGTGATGACACTATGCTATCCCCCACAGTAGGACGGCTATGTTTGACAACTATCACACAAAAAACAAGATCTCTTATTCATATGTAAATGTTGTGGTTGGCGAAATGCAGTGAGGCAAAATTTCTGTGTCCTTAAAGGGTCACTGAAGTTTCACAAAATTTTTGATGTGTCATAGCGACATATCAAAGGTTTTAATCGGTGTGGGTCTGAATGCTGAGGCTCTCACCAATCAATAGAACGAGGACAGAGAATCGCTCATATAGTGCTCTCCTAGCTGCAGGACAGGAAGCAAGACAGACTCAACCGAAAGTCTATGGCCTTGTCTCACTTCCATCTTCTGCAGCAAGGAGAGAGAGAGCAATTCTCACTCCTCAATCTAGAGATCAGTGGGGGTCTCAACATTTAGACCATCATCAATCAAAACCTTAGACAGAAATTTTGCCCTATAGTGCCTGTCTGACAGTAATGATGCCCCGTGGGGCACCTTGAAAGTAATGATGCCCTTTAGCGCCCCTTGGACAGTAATACTCCCTAAGTGCCCTCCACAGTAGGATGCCCCCTAAGTGCCGACCTCACAGCAAGATGATCCTTTGGTGCCACCCACACAGTTTGATACCCACTCTATTGTCTCCACACAGAATGAAGCCCCTCTTAAGTACTCCACACAGAGTAATACGATATTTTCGGAACCGCGTGACTCTCCACTAAATCAATCCTCTTAATCTCGAATCATCTGGCTGCACAAGTATGGATAGAACACCATATTCCCAAGTTTCCTCCTCCCACTACAGCTCCTGCGTAAGAAAGCGCACTAATAGTGAAGTACTGTAAATGCTCCCCACACGCGCTTTCAGCTGTTATGCTCACAGGGGCAGGTGGGAATTAGGCACATCAAATCAGTATATTCAGCGGAACTTCCACCGATTTCCTTTTTTCTTCTGTGATCCACTAGAGCATAAAAAAACCTCCCAGGCTGTGAGATGTGAGCTGTGAGCTGCGATTGGCCAGCGCTGCAGCCTAGGAGAAGGAGACGCCCACAGAACAAGGGCTGACTCCGCCTACTATAACTTAGTGACTGGAATCTCCGCCTACTATAACTTAGTAAGTGAAGATACCGGAGGGCATAACGGGAGAACGGAGCAGCGCCCAGGGGTAATAGTAAGTGCAGTGAGATCCCCGGGCGCCGCTCTCCATGTCTGTAGACTTAGTTCACAATGTTTTTCAAGGTGAAAGGTCCTCTCCTCCTCACAGAGTGATTTCCCTTAGTGCCTCCAATTTGGATAATCACCTACCCCTCGTTCACCCAACAAACAGTGCGGAGAAGGTGAGCATCATGACTGCCTGCACTGGACGACCGTTGCCGGGGAATGGTGAAGCAGGGAGCTGTCCTGAGGGCACCAGTTGAGTACCTCTGTTCTAAAGCTTCACAGGAACATAAATACAAAAAGGTTTATCACATCAGGTATCAGCCGCAGAATCCGGTATCAGCCACATACTAGTACATGGCAGGTTGGTGGCTCCAATACAGATTTTCCACTGGGGACTAAGAGCTTCAGGTTATGCCTCTGAAGCTGCAATTTAGGGGAAGAACTGAATTGTTGGGGCTATCAGCAGACATTGGTATTACAAGCACAGGAAAAATTACAAGAAACAAAGATGTGATATTTGAGTGGCTGCAATGTTTAAAGGTAATTTTTTGGGTCATAACATGCACCAATCAAGAATTAAACAAGTTGATTGGTGCTAAATTAAAGAGCTTTTACACAGGTCAAGGGAAGCTGCACAGGGGACAAAGGATCATTACTACGATCATTCACGCCCATACATGTTACTCAACATTGGCAGCCATGGGTCTGCAAAAGAGGTGGATGCAGCACGGACCGCATTCTTATTTTGCGGGCCACAAATCACGAATCTGCAGAATACGGATGAGGTCTGTGTTGCATCCACATCTTTTGGATACTGTCGTGTGCATTGGGGCCTATAAAAGGACAATATACTGATAGATTAACTGCCTTTTTTTTCATGGCCAAAAATTGTTACTGATGAAACAAAGTTCCAGTCTGGGTTCTTGAACCTTATGTGCTGATAGATAACCTACGTATATATAACTATATTATATACCTAAATAAAATAAGATGGAAAACCTCTTAGGCTGCGCTCACAGTTGCGTTCACTATTCTGGCAGGCTATTCCATTCCGGCTTAAATGGCGACTGTTGGCCGAACAAAAACCGCTGCAGTATTTGTCTAGCCGAAAAATGGCATTTATGCTGAAAACTGGCTGGATCACCAATGGATCCCATTATAGTCAGGGGCGTAACTATAGGGGAAGCAGCTGATTTGGGGCCAGAACTCAGAAGGGCACACCCAGAAGGAGGACTGAAAGATTTTATTGTCAGGGCCCCCTCAACAGTATTATAAAAGGACAATATATACAGAGACACCATTGGAAACGGATGGAGCGGCTGCCGTGTCTCGTCTGAGAGAGTGATCTCGACAGTAGTGGGGGTTGCACAGGAGTCGGTGGTTGCAAAGAACTTGCTAGGGGGAGCCCCATTCAAAAATTTGCTGTGGGGCCGAGTCATTTCTAGTTACGCCACTAATTATAGTCAGTGGTGATTTGCTGGTACACAGTTGTGTCCGGCAATGCTGGAAACGGTGAACTCCGGTGAGCTTCCAAACACAACTGTGAACGCAGCCTTAGCCATTGTTTATTTCACTGTTAATTTACATTTTCAACAGTTTTTAAATATTTGTTTTCTTTACTATTCTATATATACAATATTACGCTGCGGCTTAGTGGTGTTTGTGTACAGACCTATGTAATACTGGTGTATAGAGCAGGCCTGCAGTGTCTTGACTCATTTTCTTGAGAAGACTGGATTCATTTAGTTACAGTCAGTAAAAAGTTAATGATTTCCAGTTACTTTATTCCACCCTCTTCACAGTAGGAACAAATCCAGAGACAGCAGTGTCATTGATTCCTGTATTATCTGCTGCATGTATAGTACTATGATATATTTCTACACTGTTTGGCTTGGTTCACCCCAAATGGCCTAGACAGACGACACAGCCCCATACCGATCGTTTTTGCATCGTGTTATTTATTAATTTTTTCTTCTAATTTAACAATACGAAACTGAAACAAATAAAATTGCAAATGTATGGCTTGCCTTACAGAGTACATTTAGACAAGGTGTGTGGGAGGAAGAACAGAATCGCAGCTGTTACTGCAACTCTAAAATAATAAGCCATGGTATGGTCTATAAATGGAAATCGATTTACAATTGAACTGATAATCTGTCCCAGACTTTTGTAATAATGCTCCGTATTTCAGAAAGGCAATACCATATGCTCCTTTATGCAAGTGACTTCATAGGAAAAGTCGTTCACATTCTTCACTATGGGGGACTGATTACATTGTTATTGCCGCGGACTGGAAGAATGATGCAAATGTTCAGTGATTTCTATGTATGAAGTACCGGATTTGTAGGCCTGATTTAAAGTGACAGTCTCATGACACGTCGGAATAAAACGAAGTGGATGAAACATGCAGACAAAGCCTCCCTTATAGTTGTTAACGAGTTTCAGTGAATAATTTGCAGTTGTGGTAAGGTGCGACACATACAGCAAATATATGTACATAATAATTGAGCTGCTAAGTGAGGATGTTAAGTCAGGTCTACCAAGAATTTTAAATGCTGTTTTTCTCAAACTTAATGTCACCATAAGGCCTCTTTCACACGGGCGTTCCGGATTTGCTCCGGATGCGTTGCATGTGCATTGCGGGAAAACTGCGCAAGTAGGCACGCAATTGCAGTCAGTTTTGACTGCGATTGCGTTCCGATGTTCATTTTTTTTCTGCGCGAGTGCATTGCGTTTTGCACGCACATGAGGAAGAACTGAATGTCGTACCCAGACCGGAACCCGGACTTTTTTACTGAAGTTCGGGTTTGGGTTAGGTGTGCTATTTATTTTATTATTTTCCCTTATAACATGGTTATATAGCATGTTCTATATTCTGCGTTTTTTTTCACGCAGAATATGCGATTTTCACGAATCTCCATTCATTTCTATGGGGCCTGCGTTGCGTGAAAAAAAAACGCAGAATATAGAACATGCTGCGATTTTCATGCAATGCACAAGTGATGCGTGAAAATCACCACTCCTCTGCACAGCCCCATTGAAGTGAATGGGCCCGGATTCCGTGCGGGTGCAATGCGTTCAACTCACGCATTGCACCCGTGCGGAATTCCCGCCTGTGTGAAAGGGGTCTAAGAGTCAAGTGTTGAGAAATAAAGAGATACGTCTCAGCTTTCCAAATAATCGCACGTGTACTGTCTAGGGGGATGTCCTTGGGAGCAGCTGCTGCCACATCCTCCTCTGCCACTTCTTTTGGCCCCCACAGGCATCCTTCAGAAGGAGGTGCAGTTCAGTGGATGAAACCGCTAGCCACAGGAGGGCACCTGTATAAGCCATGATGATGTTGGGGCGGGTAGGAGGTGGAGGGAAAGAGCGGGGCTCTGTTTCTAATGGGCGTGGCTGGGCTTCTTTGGCCATAAGTACAGCCCCTTGGGTTCTTTCATCCTCACTTGCATATTTATGAAATAGGGGCCAAAAGAAGAGGGATCAGGACATAAATGTATATTTGGAAATGACATTAGAACTTTTTATCTCTGTTGGTTATCTTCTTACTTTTCTTAAATCCTAATTTTGACATTTTTCCATAGAGATATGGACTCAAGTTATGGTTTCAACATACAGTGATCATCCCAGAACTAATTATTATTGTAACTTGAGGGACAATTCAGAGGCAACAAGATTTCTACAGCATCACCATCCATTATACAATTATTTTGTTGTAATGCACTTGGGAAGATTTTGGCACTAAGTTATTGGGTTTTGGTTTAGTTCTGTTATTATTTAAATAGCAGGGGCATGAGGATTATGTTTTTCTCCATGTTAGAAGAATGTTGAAAATCAACAGTCTACTAATTACCCGCTTCCCGACCGCCTCATGGTCGGATAGTTAAAAATAATGCACGCTTCGAGTGCAGCAGGCACCATAGCCGCCGGATTTCAGCTTTTTTAAACAGCAGGCACCTGGGACTAATGTATGCGATTGACAATAATGTTGATCAAATACATTTAACCCCTCAGATGTTGTGGTCAAATGTGACCACGGCATCTGAGAAGTCAAGAATCGGGAGTGTGCACTTCCAATAATGCACCGGCTCCCCCTAGCTAGGACTTGGGGAGCCGGAGTGTGTGTGCAGCAGCCTCTGTATTCATCAGTGATACGAGGCAGCCGCACTGTAGTTCCTAAGGAGAGTCTGCCTGTGGCAGGGTTCCAAAGGAACATAGCATATTTCTCATAGACTGCAATGCTATGGGAACTATTATAAAGTGTAAAAAAAGAAAAAAGTTTTTAAAAGTATCAAAGAAAATTTTTAAAATCACCCCCTTTTCCCCAAATGTAAAATAAAAATGCATGAGCAATTAAAAAAATAAACATTTAGGGCATCGCCATGTACGAAAACACAAAAAAGTCAAAATGGCCGATTCGCTGTATTTTGGTTGCTTCACCTCCCACAAAATATTGAATAAGAATACTACACAACCCACATAAAATTCACTGCTATAGAAAATAGATGAGGTTGCAAATCACTTCAACTACTGAAACCTGTGGATCTCATAAAGCACACAAGTTTTTGTTAATAATTAACAACATTTACTTTACCATTCCTAAATGGCGCAGTATCCAGCTAGACCAATAACAAAGGTGCAGGTTGGAGGACATCTGGGACATGGTGACCACAATATATTTCCATTTGTCATTCAATAGGTTGTTTTGATAGGGAGTCACAAAACCGCTGAATATCAGGAAGGCAAAATTTGATCAGCTTAGATATGCCCTTATCCTTATTGACTATGTCCAAAAAATAAGAGTGCACACATTTTAAAGCATCCCAAATTTTCATTGCGAGATGTACATACTGTACTTCATGGGAACAAAAGTGTTAGGAACACAAAAAACAATCAGGACAAATAAAATGACAATGAATAACAAAAATAATGCATTTAAATTACTTAAACAGAAAGTGAAAAAGCTATAGGGGAAAAATAAATTATTTCAAAAACAGATCATGGCAGCACAGCTGGAAGCAGAGAGACCTAAAATATTCTTCATTATATAAATGGTAAACATGTTAAACCTGAAAGTGTTAGCACTTTAAAATATGGGAGGACTTGTAGAAGTAATAGAAAAAAGCAAATTTATATATTTTTTTTTACCTAGAAAGAAGGGCAGTACTTCCTTAAAAAGCCTAAAATAAACAAACCACCTGGTCCAGATGGCATAATCCCCCCTCCACTCCCCCTGTATCCTAAGGGAAATAAGTAACATGATATCTCTTTCCATGCACAGTGCCATATATTGTATAGGGGCTGTGCTTGGTATTGTAGCTCAGGCCAATTTGTTTCAATGGGACTGGGCTGCACATAGGCCATGTGACTGATGAATGTGACATCACTGTCCTAGTAAGAGGCCACAGTGCTCGCCGGGGCACCACAGACTCTTCAAACAGCTAATAAGCGGGATGCCAGGAGTCAGATTCCCACTAGTAAGATATTGACAACCTATCTGAGGACAGGCCATCAATTGCTTACTCCCGGAAAACCCCTTTTAACTCTGTGAATTGCTAACTCTTCATCCTTTCCTTGTGTAACTGAAGTTCTTGATGTCAAAGCTCTCAGAAGTTTTTGCCATGTAATTTACAGAAGAGCATTCTTCAGTTTGCTTAGGGCCAATAGTTTATCCACCAAGCCCAGAAGACGTGGCAGGAAGTTTGTGTGCATCTTAATGTATTGTCACAAGATAGCGGGAATGATAGTAACTGATTTATGTATCACATCAACGGAACACAACAGGATACAGATCTGGTGTACAGCATCTAATGGATTAGCCTACTGATACACCAGCCATTTCAAGGAAAGATCAATAACGTTTTTCTATATATATCTGCTATTGACTTATGTTTATATCAACCTCAGGAACAAAAAAAAAAAACATAATGTAATCTTTTTGCCAAAAAGATGATACAAGTAAATTAGGTAAATCTTCACTTTTTCATTTGAATATGTACTGTGTAGTATTACACCTACAACAGAAATTTGTGGTGACCCTTATATATCCGCTGATCGCAGGGTGTTTCCACAGCCTGTTGTCTGATTTGCAGGCTAGGTAAATTTAGAAATGGATTTGTTAAGACAACCCCTAAAAACATTGGTAATACATTTTATAGAATGGACCTAAGGATGAGCGAACCAGGTCGGACCGAACTTTGCTATTTTTCAGACGGCAGATGAACCCGGATATTTTCAGGTTAATTTCGGACTAATCCATTAAAACGGCGTGTAACGCCATTTTAGTGCACATGTCGACAGGAGAAAAGCACTAAGGACGGAGAAGAAGGGTTCTCAGATGATGCTGAGAGGAAAGGTGTGTGTGTGAGGGGGAAGGGGAAGCTTGCCCTGGTTGTTTCCCCGATTGACAGACAGCCTGGATGAGCAAATCAGTTCTGCAGCAGGCAGTGAAGTGCCCTAGCAGAATGAACAGAACGCTATTATGTGGTGGACTGTGAATGAGCGTGGTTGGGTGTTACAGTGTCTGCCAGGTAAATGATCTTAGGGAGTCAGGCAGAGTCAGAAATCAATCAGGGACAGTCAGAGATCAGTCAAGCTTATTGCCAGAGAGAGTGAAGGGAAAGGCTAGGATTCCAAAGAAGAATTGTGTATGTTGTGTAGAATATGAAAAGTGCATTTACTGCACTGCAGACCTCAAAAGCAGCTACATGTGAGCAAATACTTTAAACTATTTTCCTCCATTTTCAAATAAATCCTTTTTTTGAGAGGTTCAATTTAATTAAGCAGTATATACACTCACCTAAAGAATTATTAGGAACACCTGTTCTATTTCTCATTAATGCAATTATCTAGTCAACCAATCACATGGCAGTGGCTTCAATGCATTTAGGGGTGTGGTCCTGGTCAAGACAATCTCCTGAACTCCAAACTGAATGTCAGAATGGGAAAGAAAGGTGATTTAAGCAATTTTGAGCGTGGCATGGTTGTTGGTGCCAGATGGGCCGGTCTGAGTATTTCACAATCTGCTCAGTTACTGGGATTTTCACGCACAACCATTTCTAGGGTTTACAAAGAATGGTGTGAAAAGGGAAAAACATCCAGTATGCGGCAGTCCTGTGGGCAAAAATGCCTTGTGGATGCTAGAGGTCAGAGGAGAATGGGCCGACTGATTCAAGCTGATAGAAGAGCAACGTTGACTGAAATAACCACTCGTTACAACTGAGGTATGCAGCAAAGCATTTGTGAAGCCACAACACGCACAACCTTGAGGCGGATTGGCTACAACAGCAGAATACCCCACCGGGTACCACTCATCTCCACTACAAATAGGAAAAAGAGGCTACAATTTGCACGAGCTCACCAAAATTGGACTGTTGAAGACTGGAAAAATGTTGCCTGGTCTGATGAGTCTCGATTTCTGTTGAGACATTCAAATGGTAGAGTCCGAATTTGGCGTAAACAGAATGAGAACATGTATCCATCCTCTGATGGCTACTTCTAGCAGGATAATGCACCATGTCACAAAGCTCAAATCATTTCAAATTGGTTTCTTGAACATGACAATGAGTTCACTGTACTAAAATGGCCCCCACAATCAGCAGATCTTAACCCAATAGAGCATCTTTGGGATGTGGTGGAACGGGAGCTTCGTGCCCTGGATGAGCATCCCTCAAATCTCCATCAACTGCAAGATGCTATCCTATCAATATGGGCCAACATTTCTAAAGAATGCTATCAGCACCTTGTTGAATCAATGCCACTTAGAATTAAGGCAGTTCTGAAGGCAAAAGGGGGTCCAACACCGTATTAGTATGCTGTTCCTAATAATTCTTTAGGTGAGTGTATATATGCATGATTACTGCATCACTACCCAAGCTGTAGCAGCAATCTAACTGTGTGTATTAATGAGAAATTGAGCATCAAGCCCTCAATTGTCCAGTTTCCACACAGTTGCAATTAAAAAATTTTAGGACTTGAATTAAATTAAACGTATAGGTGATCAGTATAGCAGTAGACAGGCTAGGGTAACAATTTACCTGGGAGTGTTAACACAATATTAAGGGTCAGGCCTCAATCTTCCATTTATGTGTATTCAGTTTCTATATGTTTAGAAAGGAATAATATATTTTTGGGCACTTGTTCCATTTAATGAAACAGCATATACAGTATATGTGATAACTGCATTAATGCACAAGGTATAGCAGCAATATACAGTACAGACCAAAAGTTTGGACACACCTTCTCATTCAAAGAGTTTTCTTTATTTTCATGACTATGAAGGCATCAAAACAATGAATTAACACATGTGGAATTATATACATAACAAACAAGTGTGAAACAACAGAAAATATGTCATATTCTAGGTTCTTCAAAGTAGCCACCTTTTGCTTTGATTACTGCTTTGCACACTCTTGGCATTCTCTTGATGAGCTTCAAGAGGTAGTCCCCTGAAATGGTCTTCCAACATTTTTGAAGGAGTTCCCAGAGATGCTTAGCACTTATTGGCCCTTTTGCCTTCACTCTGCGGTCCAGCTCACCCCAAACCATCTCGATTGGGTTCAGGTCCGGTGACTGTGGAGGCCAGGTCATCTGGCGCAGCACCCCATCACTCTCCTTCATGGTCAAATAGCCCTTACTTTCAAAGTTTTCCCAATTTTTTGGCTGACTGACCTTCATTTCTTAAAGTAATGATGGCCACTCGTTTTTCTTTACTTAGCTGCTTTTTTTCTTGCCATAATACAAATTCTAACAGTCTATTCAGTAGAACTATTAGCTGTGTATCCACCTGACTTCTCCTCAACGCAACTGATGGTCCCGACTCCATTTATAAGGCAAGAAATCCCACTTATTAAACCTGACAGGGCACACCTATGAAGTGAAAACCATTTCAGGGAACTACCTCTTGAAGCTCATCAAGAGAATGCCAAGAGTGTGCAAAGCAGTAATCAAAGCAAAAGGTGGCTACTTTGAAGAACCTAGAATATGACATATTTTCAGTTGTTTCACACTTGTTTGTTATGTATATAATTCCACATGTGTTAATTCATAGTTTTGATGCCTTCATAGTCATGAAAATAAAGAAAACTCTTTGAATGAGAAGGTGTGTCCAAACTTTTGGTCTGTACTGTACCTGAGAGTGATAATGTGAAATTGAGTGTGATGCCTGGCCCTTAATCATCTGTTCACATTCATTTATTTCTCCACACAGTTGCAATTTAATTAATTTCTAATTTATTTTGGGTAGGGGGGTTCAATTGAATTAAGCAGCATTTATGCGTGTTTACTACAATGCACATGGTAGTGCACAACAACTGAGAGGCCCAAAAATTTCCAGGCTACGGAAGGGTCCCAAACGAAAGACCCAGAACCAGAATGTGGGTAGTAGCAGCACCAACTATCCAGCCACAAGTAGTAGTAATAGTAGTAGTAGTAGTAGTAGTAGTAGGCTGCAGTTGTCCCTGCTGGCTTCGGAAAGGCGCAACATTTATATTTGAGGAGAAAGAGGATGAGATTGTGGATTGAATGGCCCACTACTCTCGCAGCAGGATGACATGGAGGTAACTTCAGAGTCCCACACCGTGCCATGGAGCCAGGGGGCACAGCATTCCTTCTGCTCTTCCTCCTTGCAGCCCCAAAGAAGGCTTTCAGTGGAGTCCTCCCAGTCTTCACTGCCCCTTCCTAGTCTTAGCCTCAGGGGTGCTGGCTATCTTGGTCTCAGGGGTGCTGGCTGGTTTAGCCTCAGGGGTGCTGGCTGGCTTGGCCAGGCAGAAGGAGTGTGGGAGACTGTGAGGCCTTTTTTCTCCAAGCTGCTCCGGGAAAAAAAATCTTTTTCATTATACCTCAGGTCAGACCACCAATCAGACTCCCAATGTTAATCAGACCTCAGCTAACAGCCCCAATAAGATCCCCAATGTTAATAAGACCCCAATAAGACCTCAGATCACACCTCAGCTCAGACCCCAATATGAATGACCCCCAATCAGACCTCAGATTAGAGCCCCATGCCTCATAGCAGCCCCCAGTAGCCTCATAGCAGCCCCCAGTAGCCTCATAGCAGCCCCCAGTAGCCTTATAGCAGCCCCCAGTGCCTCTGATGGAGAGCCCTCAGTGCCTCGCCATCAGCCCCCAGTGCCTCTCACCAGCTCCCAGTGCCTCTCACCAGCTCCCAGTGCCTCTCACCAGCTCCCAGTGCCTCTCACCAGCCCCCAGTGCCTCTCACCAGCCCCCAGTGCCTCTCACCAGCCCCCAGTGCCTCTCACCAGCCCCCAGTGCCTCTCCATAAGCCCCCAGTACCTCTCCATAAGCCCCCAGTGCCTCTCACCAGCCCCTAGTGCCTCTCTATCAGCCTCCAGTGCCTCTCATGAGCCCCCAGTGCCTCTCATGAGCCCCCAGTGCCTCTCCATCAGCCCCCAGTGCCTCTCCATCAGCCCCCAGTGCCTCTCCATCAGCCAACAGTACCCTCTCCTTTAGCCCCCAGTGCGCCCTCCCTGGTATTAAAATCATTGGTGGGCAGTGCACCATCCCCGGTATTAAAATCATTGGTGGGCAGTGCGCCCTTCCCCTTCCAAGTATTAAAATCATTGGTGGGCAGTGCGCCCCCTCCTCTCCGGTATTAAAATCATTGGTGGGCAGTGCACCCTCCCCAGTATTAAAATCATTGTGTTCTTATGGTGGACACCTGGAGCAGCTCTTACGGACAGGGACAGTACATGTCTTTCACGGCTTACTGTTTTGTTTTTTTTCTGACAGTGGCGAGGCAGCACCCAGGCAATGAGGCCAGTCCTTTTGACCCCCCACGATTGTGTCTGCCTCGCTTTTATGCCAGGGACTTATCTGCCGCCTCCTTCTATTCCATGGACACGTTCCTGTCCCCAACACCAGCTGGGCACTCAGCTGGTCTCTCAAATTTATCTTAGAACAGACACTGATGCTGATGAAGAGAATGAGGATAAGGAGATGCCATTGCAGGAGGAAGAGGAGTCGGAGGTGGAGGAGCAAGAGGATGAAGATGAGGATGGCACCGGCCAAGACACCCAATCATTCCAGTTGGGAGCAGAGCCGGAAAGAAGTGGCTCCTTGGGCACACTGGCCAAAATGGAGACCTGTATGCTCACTTGCTTACGTGGTTACAGGTGTATCATTGACATCAAAACCACAGCAGCAGTAGCAGCAGCCATTTCAGTCTCCTCAACATGATAGAGCAGCTTTTCCACGTGCGTCAGCAAGCCAACAGCTCCCCTCTGAACGCCCAGGTTTAGGCCTACCTAAACTATGGCCAGTCTCTGTCGCATACCCTGTTCCTTGACCCCATGGATTTCTGGGCAGGCATACTGGAACAGTGACCCAAACTGGCACAGCACATTCTTCATCTTTTTTCTTGCCCAGCCTCCAGTGTCATCTCAGAGAGGGTTTTCAGCGGCTCAGGCTGCATGGTGACACCCAAACAGACCAAGTTTCCACTGCCAGTGTCCAAAACTTCACTTTTGTCAAAATAAACTAAGCCTAGATTCAGGAGGATTTTCGCACTCCTCCAGCTGATTCTCGCCTTGCTGGCATTGCCCCATCTTGCCACTGTTGCGGTCTGTCTGCCTACCATCACGTGCTGTATGACTGCTGCTGCAGCCTGCATCATGCCACTTGCCATCCATCACGTTCTGTACGACTGCTGCTGTGGCCTCCGTCATACCTCTGCTATCTGTCTGTTGACTTTCCATCATTATTATTATACTCACATAGCATTGATATATTCCACTGCGCTTTTCAGACATTAGCATCAAGCTGTCCCCAATGGGGTCACAATAGAAGGTCCCTATCAGTATGTCTTTGGAGTGTGGGAGGAAACCGGAGTACCCAGAGGAAAGCCACACAAACAAGGGGAGAACGTACAAACTTCATGCAGATGTTGTCCTTGGTTGGATTCTTACCCAGGACCCCAGCACCAGTGCTAACCACTGAGCCACCGTGCTGCCCATCATGCCACTAATGCCACTTTCCAACCATCACGTTCTGTACGACTGCTGTTGCGGCCTGCATCATGCCACTTATGCCACTTTCCAACCAGCACGTTCTGTACGGCTGCTGCTGCAGACTACATCATGACACAAATGCCACTTTCCAACCATCACATTCTGTACGACTGCTGCTGCTGCTGCCTGCATTATGCCACTAATGCCACTTTCCAACCATCATGTTCTGCCTCCATCATGACACCGCTGTCATCATGCCACTGCTGCAACCTGCCAACCATCATCTTCCATAAGGCTGCTGCTGCCTCCATCATGATGCTGCCTTTCTTCCAACATGTACCATATGGCTGCTGCAGCAGCTGCTGCTCCTCGCTGTTAATCTCCTACTGCCACCACCATTAACGCAAAGCATCTGCCGCCACTATCACTACTACTACTACTACTATTTCTACTACTACTCATAGACAGCCTTGTATGTTCCATGTCATACTGGTCCTGTACCTCCGTACCCTTTCCACATCCACACTGCCCTGCTGCTGCTCCCAATTAAAAGGGGATTTTTTTTAGGCTCATTCACAATGAGCCACTTTTTCTTCTGACCCTAAACACTTGTGCGTGTTGTATGGGCAGGCATTCAGACCCGGCCAAGGCATCATTTTGGGACACTTGGTCCCCCAAGCCACTTTTTTTTAATCCCATAACACTGTGTTTAAACATCATCTACCCCTAATAAGGGATAATTTTTGGAAGCTTTGGAATATGAAAAAGCATAACACACGTGACGGCGAGGTGTGCTTTTAAAAACGCTGTATGTTAACGCTGTCAAACGTGTGTTTAACCATAACTATACATGTTAGTCACTCAGACATCGTTTACTATTGCTGTCACTGCATTCCAGAGCTTGGGAGGGGGAATTTTTTTTATAAAAGATAAATGAAAAAAGATAAAATGTATTCCTAAAAAATATGAGTTCTAGGATACTAGAGGGGGGTGATATATCAACTTTTAGGGCAATTGGAGCAACTTCGAATTGGCCTGAACTGATTTGGGTCAGAACCAAACTTTTTAAAAAATTTGGCGAACCGGACTGAAACAAATCTTGACTGGTTTTCTCATCTCTAAATGGACCCAAATAAACTGAGCAGCTAACAAAAAAATTATCAGTGGAGAGTGTAGCAAAGAAAAAACATGTTCTCTATACATTTTTTTTTCAAGTGAACAGAATGAGCAGTTAGCACGTGAGAAATATATTTAAAAAAATCTGATGCACAAAATAGGAATAGAAAAAAAAAATCTATCATCTATCTACCTATTACATGTATCTATCTGAACATCTATCTATCTATATCCAATTTTCATTATAAAATGTCAAGAACAAATTTACATTAGGGCTAATGACATGTATTAATTCACATTTTCATACAATCTACAACACAAATCTATCTTATTTAGTTTCACTTGTAGTACATATCGTACATGTAGGATATCTTCACGAATATAAAATACATGGATTACATTATTGATAAGTGGAGAAAAGAAAATATTTAGCCCATTTCTGTCTTCCTTTTTTAACAAAAACCACACCAAAATCCGACCACTAAAAAACAACATGTCTTCTGGCTGAGTGTATGATGTTGATTTATGGCTACTTTTCTGTGCAAACTACAGTAATTTTGTGAAATGATAGGAGTATTGATTCCAGCGAGGGTCTCACTTTACAAAAGCTATCAAGACAGAGGAACGAAATTGAGCTTTGAAGTGAATAATATATCCTCTCAGATTAATAATACAGTATTATGTGCACTGTTTTCTTATACTTACTGTAAAATCTGCATCTGTTCTCTTCTCTGACTTCTGTAATTGTTTTATAGATCACAGTAATGCTCGAGCAGCAATGCTTTGTCATGTCATGATAACAGAAAATGTAACTTCTTAGACAAAATGCAAAAAAAAATCAATTATTGGATTTACTAAGGAAAATGTCTACAACAGGCAAATATTTCAAGGAAAACATAAAAAAAGAAAATAATGAGAAATAAAAATTAAATAAGGAAAACGAACTACCGAACGTGGTGAATGGTACCAAGAAAAAATGGCAGCTGCTGAAGGGCATGTGGTTGCATCCTGAAAATTTAACTAAGGCTACTTTTACACCTTCTGTTTGAATTCCGGCAGGCTATACCGGCAGAGAACAGCCTGACAAATTTCTCCCTATCTGGCCTGCGGGCCTCATTTTGTATAATGCATGCTACAGTTTTAATCCGGCAGATTCTCCGTTTGTCTGCCAGAACAGTGATCCTGGAGATTCACACCAGAAGGGTGAAAGGAGCCTCAGTTTCAATTTACACATATATTCCTGCTTGGAACCTCCCAAGCTGAGTCACTTGAATAAGTGCTATAGAATACTACATATGTGGGCTGAAGGGGAAGTGTATGGATGCTCCAGTTTGGCCAGGAGATGAGGATCATAAGACACCCTGCTATTAAATTGATTAATAGGTTAAACATTCATCACGATGAAACTATGTCCACAATGGACAACTCCTTAAATAATAAAGTTGAGATATAATGGAAAATAAAGAACAAATAAAATACATGAAGCGAGCACAGGAGAGAATAAGAGTGATAGTAGCCAGAATGGTGGTTGTAGTTAGTACTCACTTTGATGCTTCCCTGGGCCATGCATTGATGGGAAGGGTGCACCCTTCTTCCTGTCGGGGAACACCCTAGTTCTAGAGTTCTCCTGCCTTGTGTTGATTTGGGGTGCCCTTAAAGGGTTTCTATCACCTCGTTTTGACATAATTAGCTATCAGACACTGGCGATCCGCTAGTGTCTGCTCTACCAAACAATGCTATTATAATACCTTTGTGTGCAGCCGTTTGCCTAAAAAATGAACTTTTATTGATATGCTAATGAGCCTCTAGGTGCTATGGGGGCGTCTTTTCAGCACCTAGAGGCTCGGTCTACTCACACAAAATGCCGCCCAACGTGTCCCTCCAGCCCGCCCATCTCCTCTGGAATGCGATCCTCCCTCTGAGCCAGCGGACGAATTCTCGCGCCTGCCTGTAGGCTCATGCGTCCTTTTGAGGAGGTGACAAACCTAGTCAGTCGCACCGAAGGCACCATCAGCGACATCATCCCATTTGTTTTCTTCCTGGAGCGTGCCCTGCGAAGAGTGCTGGATCAGGCCGTAGATGAGCGTGAAGAGGAAGAGATGTAGTCACATCACCACCAGAAACAGCCTTGTCATCATCGCTTGCTGGACCTGCGGAAACGCTGGAAGAGGAGTCTGAGGAAGAGGAGTCAGAGGAGGAATGTGGCTTTGAGGAGGAGAAAGACCAACCACAGCAGGCATCCCAGGGTGCTCGTTGTCACTTATCTGGTACCCGTGGTGTTGTACGTGGCTGGGGGGAAGAACAGACGTTCAATGAGATCAGTGAGGATGAGGAACGGGACATGAGTAGCTCGGCATCCAACCTTGTGCAAATGGGGTCTTTCATGCTGTCATGCCTGTTGAGGGACCCTCGTATAAAAAGGCTGAAGGAGAACGACCTGTACTGGGTGGCCACGCTACTAGACCCCCAGTATCAGCAGAAAGTGCCTGAAATGTTACCGAATTACCGGAAGTCAGAAAGGATGCAGCAGTTCCAAAACAAGTTAAAAAGTATGCTTTACACAGCGAATAAGAGTGATGTCACAGCACAACGGGAATCTAACAGGGGCAGAGGTGAAAGTAATCCTCCTCCTACCACGACCACGCCGGCAAGGACAGGATGCTTTACAGACGTGTTGTTGATGAAGGGCATGCAGAGCTTTTTAAGTCCTACGCATCGCCACAGCCCTTCGGGGTCCACCCTCAGAGAACGACTGGACCGACAGGTAGCAGACTACCTCGCCTTAACTGCAGATATCGACACTATGAGGAGCGATAAACCCCTTGACTACTGGGTTGCAGGCTTGACCTGTGGCCTGAGCTATCCCAATTTGCGATAGAACTTCTGGCCTGCCCCGCTTCAAGTGTCATGTCAGAAAGGACCTTCAGCGTAGCAGGAGGTATTGTCACTGAGAAGAGAAGTCGCCTAGGTCAAAAAAGTCTAGATTACCTCACCTTTATTAAGATGAATGAGGCATGGATCTCGAAGGGACTGACAGTGGGGGATGCATTTGACTAAAAAAGGCCTGATGAGATGCCTTGGGCTAAAAATGGTCCACACGCTGCTGTATTTAATCTCTGCATGCCGGATGACTTGCGTGACTTCTCCGCCACCAACTAGGGTTCAAGCCGCAATGTTTTAGTGCACTTTCTGCCTGGAAAACATCAACTTTTCCGTCCGCTGCTGCAGCAGCGGCTGCAACAATACCTAATTTTTCAGGCATGTGTACATGCCTTATTTTTCTGGCCTCTGGTGCTGCACTGTGGCTGCAAAAACAAAACAAAGAAAAAAGGCACATACATGTGTCAATTCCCCTTCGTGATCGTTACCTTGTTGTGGTGAAGGGGCTTGCGTATCACAATGAAGCGATCACCTCTATGAGTGTGTTGGCAATGTTGGCACACCCCAGATGATAAGGTCTTTGCTTCATTGTGAACAGACCAAAAGCGATCGGCTGGATAATTTTGTATAGAAAAAACATTAATTTTCTTTGTGATCATCTAAGCTGATCATTAAAGCCTACTAGGCCAACAATGGGCCCACACTGCAGAATCATTGTTTTCTGGGTCACTTAACTGTCACTGAACTACCTCAGCACGACCATAGGCTTTGAAAAATCGCCATTGCCTGCAATCTCCCAAACGTGCGCACGAGCACAGTCATCACTACACCAAAATTGACGCATAGAGGAATAAAATATATGTCATGAGTGTGTCAACTATTGACAACTCTTTGCGGTTGTCTAAAATCTATTCGATACACGCCCCCTGATAGGGGATGTAACAGGGATTAAACTGATAAGAATAGTACTACTTAACACACCACTCATATAGGGTGGCACAGTACATTGCACTGCGCACGCGCAGTGTCCCAAATTGGAAGTAAGAGGACCGACCAACCATCTTTTTCCATCTCCCGGTTCCTAAAATCTATTCCATACACCGGCCCCTGATAGGGGACGTAACAGGGATTAAACTGATAGGAATAGTACTACTTAACACACCACTCATATAGGGTAGCACAGTATATTGCACGGCGCACGCGCAGTGCCCCAAATTGGAAGTAAGAGGACCGACCAAACATCTTTTACCATCTACCGGTTCCTAAAATCTATTCCATACACCGGCCCCTGATAGGGGACAAAACAGAGATTAAACTGGTAAGAACAGATATTTTTAATTTAAAAAAAAGAGGACAGCCTCTGCGGAGCTGGGTATTTTTTGGCCGCGTTACTGAACGCTCATGCACAATGGCTGTAGGCTCATGCGTCCTTTTGCGGAGGTGACAACCTGGTCAGTCAAACCCAAGGCAACATCATCGACCTCATCCCATATGCGTTTTTTCTGGAGCGTGCCCTGCGAAGAGTGCTGGATCAGGCCGTAGATGAGCATGAAGAGGAAGAGTTGTGGTCACCATCACCACCAGAAGCAGCCTTGTCGTCGTCGATTGCTGGACCTGCGGCAACGCAGAGAGAGGAGTCTGAAGAAGAGGAGTCAGAGGAGGAAGGTGGTTTTGAGGAGGTGGAAGACCAACCACAGCAGGCGTCCCAGGGGGCTTGTTGTCACCTTTCGGGGACCCTTGGTGTTGTACGTGGCTGGGTGGAGGAAGAGACCTTCAATGACATCAGGGAGGACAAGGAACGGGACATGGCTAGCTTGGTATCCAACCTTGTGCAAATGGGGAGTTTGCGGTTGTGCAAATGGACTGTTTGCGGTTGTTTGCGGTGCGTTAAATGGGGAGTTTAATCTGTCAGAGTTTGGTCTGTCACTGTGAAGCGGGCGTAACCCTTACACTACCTGATCGATACAACATCATACCTGATCGTATACACACACTGGATGTTTAAAAGCATGTTATTCCAAACAATTTAGGAATGTTAGGTGATTTATGCCCTTTATGGATTTAAACCCGACTCTGCATCAACTATGTAATTTTCCATGGGAGTTTTGCCATGGATCCCCCTCCGGCATGCCACAGTCCAGGTGTTAGTCCCCTTGAAACAACTTTTCCATCACTATTGTGGCCAGAAAGAGTCCCTGTGGGTTTTAAAATTTGCCTGCCTATTGAAGTCTATGGCGGTTCGCCCGTTCGCGAACATTTGCGGAAATTCGCGTTCGCCGTTCGCGAACGGAAAATTTTATGTTCGCGACATCTCTATTCACAAATGGCTGAAATGGACAACATACAGTGCTATATTCAATGACATACATCAACCTAGAGTAAGATGTCCTTATTTCGTTTTTAGAGTTTGAAGCATTATTACCTTCATTCAATATTCACCCCATGGAAAAATCTGTCATTATCATGGCCATTACTTTTTGGCACTCTATTTATTGGTATAGAGTGCATTCTATCTATTTACCTAATATCTATCTATGACCTGTCTACTACTACTACACTACCCAAACAATAGCAACCATATGCTTACCTTCATCCATATGCTGGCTGAAGGGGCCCACCTCTACCTCCTAGAATTACACCGTCACCTGCCACCACCACACATACTAAGTCCATGACCAATCAGCCAAAGAAGTGACTGAGAGCCCCTCACCCGTAACGCTAGGATTTGTTTACACAGCACCAGCGCCTTCTGTCAAAGGTTTGCATAGTGAGACCTACCCCTGTATACGCCTGAAGTAAGGCTGGGACATAGGCCACTATATAGGCCTACAGTGGCAAGCATTGGCAGTAGCCTCCCATTATTATTTAAAAAAGAACTATATAAATGGGTACTGTATGATAATCTATAACACAATCACCAGGAAATACAGAATCAAGAAAATAATCAGCGGTGATCCCTATTAAAACGTAACTTTTAATCAATACAAACTAATAAAGATCCCTCAAAATATAACAGATCAAATAAGGAAGAAAGGAACTATTAAAGTGCTCAATGACACTCATAAATTATGGTGCACGGCGGCACCTAAAAGTAACCGGTAGTCCTACCATGCCATGGGAGTCTTCCGAGCTTCATGGATATACAGCTGATAGTATGATCCTGAAAAAAACAAGGCAGGACCCGGACAGGAAGAGAGCTGGGCTCTAGATCCCTAGACAGCCCTAAGGTAAGGGTGCTATGCTGGCCCTAATGTCCTAGCCACGAAGCACCCGTCCTAAAAAGAACGACCTCATCCGGAAATTTCCAAAACCACTTTTTAAGGACCAGTTCAGGTCTGAAGTCACTTTATGAGACTTAGGCCTCCTGCACACGACCGTTTTTTCCCCCCGTTTACTTGCCGTTTTTTGCGTTCCGTATACGATCCGTATACGGAACCATTCATTTCAATGGTTCCGTAAAAAAATGGAATGTACTCCGTATGCATTCCGTTTCCATATTTTTGTTTTTCTTTTCCGTTTAAAGATAGAACATGTCCTATTATTGCCTGCAAATCACGTTCCATGGCTCCATTAAAGTCAATGGGTCCGCAAAAAAAACGGAACACATACGAAAATGCATCCGTATGTCTTCCGTATCCGTTCCTTTTTTTACGGAACCATCTATTGAAAATGTTATGCCCAGCCCAATTTTATCTATGTAATTACTGTATACTGTATATGCCATATAGAAAATTGGAACGGAAAAACGGAACAGAAACGGAAACACAACGGAAACAAAAAACGGAACAACGGATCAGTGAAAAACAGACCGCAAAACACTGAGAAAGCAATACGGTCGTGTGCAGGAGGCCTTATATAATAGAAACCACCAATAAATGGCCCCATTTCAGAAACTACACCCCTCAAGGTATTCAAAACTTTCTTAACCCTTTAGGTGTTTCACAAGAATTAAAGGAAAATGTAGATGACATTTCAGAATTTCACTTTTTTGGCAGATTTTCCATTTTAATCAATTTTTTCCAGTAACAAAGCAAGGGTTAACAGCCAAACAAAACTTAATATTTATTGCCCTGATTCTGTAGTTTACAGAAACACCCCATATATGGTCGTAAACTGCTGTACGAGCACACGGCAGGGCGCAGAAGGAAAGAAACGCCATAAAGTTTTCACTGGGATAATTTTAAGTTGCCATGTCACATTTGAAGACCCTCTGATGCACCCCTAGAGTAGAAACTCCAAAAAAGTGACCCTATTTTAGAAACTAAACCCCTCAAGGTATTCAAAACTGATTTTACAAACTTTGATAACCCTTTAGGTGTTCCACAAAAATTAAAGGAAAATGTAGATAACATTTCAGAATTTCACTTTTTTGGCAGATTTTCCATTTTAATCCATTTTTTCCAGTAACAAAGCAGGAGTTAACAGCCAAACAAAACTCAATATTTATTGCGCTGATTCTGTAGTTTACAGAAACACCCCATATGTGGTCATAAAATGCTGTAAGGGCACACGGCAGGGCGCAGAAAGAAAGGAACGCCATATGGGTTTTGGAGGGCAGATTTCACTGGGATAATTTTAAGTTGCCATGTTACATTTGAAGACCCCATGATGCACCCCTAGAGTAGAAACTCCCCAAAAATAACCCCATTTTGGAAACTATGGGATAAGGTGGCAGTGTTGTTGGTACTATTTTAGGGTACATATGATTTTTGGTTGCTCTATATTACACTTTTTGTGAGTCAACGTAACAAAAAATAGCTGTTTTTGCACCGTTTTTATTTTTTGTTAATTGCAATGTTCATCTCAAAGGTTAGATCATGTGGTATTTTTATAGAGCAGGTTGTTACGGACGCGACAATACCGAATTTTCTTTTTAGTGTATCAATCTTCTGAAAGCCATATATTATTTTTTTTGGGCGACTGTCTAATTTAGGGGCTCATGTTTTTCTGTATGAGATGATGGTTTGATTGGTACTATTTTAGGGTGTATATAACTTTTTGATTGCTTGCTATTACACTTTTTGTGATGTAAGGTGACAAAAAATTGCTTTTTTGACAGAATTTTTATTACTATTTTTTTTACGGTGTTCACCTGAGTAGTTAGATCATGTGATATTTTTATGCAGCAGGTTCTTATGGACGTGGCGATACTTAATATGTATACTTTTTATTTATTTATTTATTTATTTAAGTTTTACACAATAACAGCATTTTTGAAACACAAAAAAAATCATGTTTTAGTGTCTACATATTCTGAGAGCCATATTTTAAAAAAATTTTTAGGCGATTGTCTTAGGCAGGGCCTCATTTTTTGCAGGTTGAAATTACGATTTGATTAGTATGAGTTTGAAGTGCGTATGACTTTTTGATCGCTTGGTATTACACTTTTTGTGAAGTAAGGTGACAAAAAAATGTTTAGTGTTGCACTTTTAATGATGTAAGTTGACAAAAAAATGTTTTTTTCTAGCAGTTTTTATTTTATTTTTTTGACTGTGTTCATCTGACCCGGTCATGTGATATTTTTATAGAGCCAGTTGATGCGGCGATACCTAATATCGCAATTTTTCCCTATTTTTTACAATTTTGTTTTTACTTTATTTTGGGAAAAGGAAAGAAATGTAACTTTTTTTTTTTAACTTCTTTTTTCACTTTATTTTTTGTCCCACTCTGGGACTTCAACTTTTGGGGGGTCTGATCCCCTTTACAATGCATTACAATATTGTAATGCATTGGCTGTAAGTGTATTATACACTGTAATCAGGGCCGTCTTTAACGCGGGGCAGCTGCCCCGGGCCCAGTTGCTCCTGAGGGGCCCAAGGCAGCTGCCTATTGAGCCCCGCCAGTGGTGTAGCGTAGGCTCCAGGGGGTGCTAGCAGGGCCGCATCGCCAATTAGGCAAAGTGAGGCAATGGCCCCAGGCGGCGCGGCCCTGGTGACAAGTGGGGGGTGGTGGCAGGGCACAGGGAGATGAGCACTTCCATTGTGGAAGCACTCATCTCCATAGTCATCTGTATTGCCGTCCTCAGAACAGCGATACAAATAGAGGTGCTGCGGCAGGACAGGGGAGGGAGAGGCATCTCCCTTCCCCGTTCCTCTGATATAGCCTGCAGGCCTAGTGCCTGCAGCCTCAGAGGCCGAAGCAGGCGACGCGATGACGTCATCGTGCCGCCTGAGCCGTACAGCGCGGGACACAGGCCAGAATAGGCCTGCATCGCATCGCTGCCAGCCTGATGAAGGTAAATATTTTTAGATGATACTACTTACTGGCTCATGATTGGGGGGCATCTAGGGGGCACTTGTTACTGGCACATGATTGGGGGCATATTTGGGGGCACTAGTTAATGGCACATGATAGGGGGCATCTATGGGGGCACTTGTCACTGGCACATAATTGGGGGCATCTATGGGGGCCCTTGTTACTGGCACATGATTGGGGGGGCATCATTGGGGCACTTGTTATTGGCACATGATTGGAGGGCATCTATGGGGGTACTTGTTACTGGCACATGATTGGGGGGCATCTATGGGGGTACTTGTTATTGGCACATGATTGGAGGGCATCTATGGGGGTACTTGTTACTGGCACATGATTAGGGGCATCTATGGGGGCACTTGTTACTGGCACATGATTGGGGGGCACCTATGGGGGCACTTGTTACTGGAATATCATTGGGGGCATCTATGAGGGTACTTGTTACTAGCATATGACTGGGGTGCATCTTTGGGGGCACTTGTTACTGGCACATGATTGGGGGGCATCTATGGTGGTACTTGTTACTGGCACATGATTGGGGGGCATCTATGCAGGCACTTGTTACTGGCACATGATTAGGGGGCATCTATGGGGGTACTTGTTATTGGCACATGATTGTGGGGCATCTATGGGGGTACTTGTTACTGGCACATGATTGGGGGCATCTATGGGAGCAGTAACTGGCACATGATTGGGGGGCATCTATGGGGGCACATGTTACTGGCACATGATTAGGGGTCATTTATGGGGGCACTTGTTACTGGCACAATATTGGGGGGCATCTATGGAGGCACTTGTTACTGGCACATTATTGGAGGGCATCTATGGGGGCATTTATTACTGGCACATGATTAGGAGTCATCTATGGGGGCACTTGTTACTGGCACATGATTGGGGGGCATCTATGGGGGTGCTTGTTACTGGCATATGATTGGGGGCATCTATGGGGGCACTTGTTACTGGCACATGATTGGGGGCATCTATGGGGGTACTTGTTACTAGCACATGACTGGGGGGCATCTATAGGGGCACTTGTTACTGGCACATGATTGGGGGCATCTATGGGGGCACTTGTTACTGGCACAATATTGGGGGGCATCTAT
The DNA here is from genome assembly GCF_905171765.1 of Bufo bufo. Taxonomy (NCBI): domain Eukaryota; kingdom Metazoa; phylum Chordata; class Amphibia; order Anura; family Bufonidae; genus Bufo; species Bufo bufo. The sequence goes on from NC_053393.1 coordinate 426,662,981, forward strand.
GGAGGCACTTGTTACTGGCACATGATTAGGGGCATCTATGGGGGCACTTGTTACTGGCAAATAATTAGGGGTGATCTATGGGGCACTTGTTACTGGCACATGATTGGGGGGCATCTATGGGGGTGCTTGTTACTGGCATATGATTGGGGGGCATCTATGGGGGCACTTGTTACTGGCACATGATTAGGAGTCATCTATGGGGGCACTTGTTACTGGCACATGATTGGGGGGGCATCTATGGGGGCACTTGTTACTGGCATATGATTGGGGGGCATCTATGGGGGCACTTGTTACTGGCACATGATTGGGGGGCATCTATGGGGGTACTTGTTACTAGCACATGACTGGGGGCATCTATGGGGGCACTTGTTACTGGCACATGATTCGGCGGCATCTATGAAGGCACTTGTTACTGGCACATGATTGGGGGGCATCTATGAGGGTACTTGTTACTGGCACATGATTAGGGGTCATCTATGGGGGCACTTGTTACTGGCACATCATTGGGGGCATCTATGGGGGCACTTGTTACTGGCACATGATTGGGGGGCATCTATGGGGGTACTTGTTACTGGCACATGATTGGGGGGCATCTATGGGGCACTTGTTATTGGCACATGATTGGGGGGCATCTATGGGGGTTCTTGTTACTGGCACATGATTAGGGGTCATCTATGGGGGCCTTTGTTACTGGCACATCATTGGGGGCATCTATGGGGGCACTTGTTACTGGCACATGATTGGGGGGCATCTATGGGGTACTTGTTACTGGCACATGATTGGGGGGCATCTATGGGGGCACTTGTTACTGGCACATGATTAGGGGGCATCTATGGGGCACTTTTTACTGGCACATGATTGGGGGCATCTATGGGGGTACTTGTTACTAGCACATGACTGGGGGGCATCTATGAGGGCACTTGTTACTGGCACATGATTGTGGGGCATTTATGGGGCACTTGTTACTGGCATATGATTAGGGGTCATCTATGAGGGCACATGTTACTAGCACATGATTGGGGGCATCTATGGGGGCACTTGTTACTGGCACAAGATTGGGGGCATCTATGGGGCACTTGTTACTGGCACATTCTTGGGGGGCATCTATGGGGGCACTTATTACTGGCACATTATTGGAGGTACTTTTTACTGGCACATTATTGGGGGCATTATGGGGGAATCTACTGAGGCACTATGGGGACATTAGCTCAACAGGGGGCATTAAAAGGGGGGATTTTTTGCACCAGCACTTTATAAGGAGAATTATTACTACTGGGGGGCATTATGATAGGCTTTATTACTACTGGGGGTCTATGGGGAACATGATTACTAGTATGGGCACTATGGGAGCATTATTACTTCTGTGGCACAGTGTAGACATGTTGGGGGGCACTGTAGGAGCACTATTACTACCATGTGTGCTCTGGCAGAGAATTATTCTTATTGGTGGGACTTTTGGGAGCACTATTAGGCCTAGTTCACACGAACGACTTTTTTTTGCGAGTGTATAGGTCGTTTTTTTGTGTTCCGTATACGGAACCATTCATTTCAATGGTTCCGCATTAAAAACGGAATGTGTTCCGCAAGCATTCCGTTTTTCTGTTTTTCCGTTCCGTTGAAAGATAGAACATGTCCTATTATTGTCCACAAATCACGTTCCGTAGCTTCATTCAAGTCAATGGGTCCGCAAAAAAAACGGAACACATACGGAAATGCATCCGTATGTCTTCCGTATCCGTTCCGTTTTTGCGGAACCATCTATTGAAAATGTTATGCCCAGCCCAATTTTTTCTATGTAATTACTGTATACTGTATATGCCATATGGAAAAACAGACCGGAAAAATGGAACAGAAATGGAAACACAACGGAAACAAAAAACAGAACAGATCCGTGAAAAACCGACCGCAAAAAACTATAAAAGCCATACGTTCGTGTGAACTAGGCCTTACTGTGGGGGCACCTTGGCACAGTATTAGCTTACCACAATTATTTTTGGGAGACGTTATGTTTACACTATTAGTGTCAGGGGCACTATTTGCTGGGCGCAGTTATTTTAGGGCTCTGTGTGCCAATAATTATTGAAGGGCACTATCTGCATGGTACTACTATTATCAGGGGGTTTATCTGTTTCTGCAGTATAGTATTGGGGAGCACAGCGGCACAGTATTGGGGGTGGTAGGATGGTTTGTCCAGAGGATGATGGAAAAGTTGTAAACTAAGATTTTTTTTGTCAAACTGCAGAGATGAGAAATGGCTGAAAAATTGTGGTCTGGTCTGAAGGTCTGAAAGGAAGAAGAAGAAGATGAGGAAAGAGAACATCTACATCAAAGAGACGTCACTGGATGTAAGAGGTATGTGGCGCTGTATTTCCCTATATGTAGGGGTGGAGAGAGGGGTTAGTAGAGTACTATCTGCACATTGTAAAAAAAAAAAGTAATCTGCAAAAATACTATATATTTGTGTCAGAAGTTGTGCTTTTTAAATTTTTTGAATAATGATACAGCCATTTTATTTTATACTTTTGTGCTGATTCTTTTTTTCCCCCTCTATATTAAGGGACACTATAGTCACCAGAACCACAACAGCTAAATGTTGCAGTTCTGGTGTCTATAGCATGTCTCTACAAGATTTTTTATGTAAACACTGCCTTTTCAGAAAAAAAGGCAGTATTTACATTACTGCCAAGAAACACCTCTAGGGGCCACTCATCATTTTTAAAGTTTACTACTCTGCGAGATGTGTGTATTATTTTTTTTGTGTGTGTTGTGGTGGAGGGGGTGATTGCATGCTAGGGTGTGGAAAGGCGTAATCCAGGGGGCCCAAGTAAATTCTTGCCCAGGGTCCAATCAATATTAAAGACGGCCCTGACTGTAATACACTTACAGCTTCCTGCCTGTGAGATCCAGGGGACTGGATCTTATAGGCTGTCACGGAAGGAAGCCACGATGCCTAAGGAAGGCATAGGGCTACCATCCCTGCCATCAGGTCCCCGTCATAGCAGCACGAGGACCCGATAGCCACCCCGCACCCGGCAGAATCCCGCACGTGCCGCGGTCAGCGCTGACCTCGGCAGTGTGAGGGTTAATGCGCCGACATCAGTGTTTTCACTGATGCAGGTGCATACAGCCGGGGCCCGGCTATTAGTGACTGCCGAAGCCCTGCCGCTGTTTGGGCGGGCCCAGCTTCTGAACCCGCCCAATCAGCCCGCCATACATGTACAGCGCTGGTCCTTATGCCACGTCCACCAGCGCGATATATATACGGCGCGGGTCCTTATGGGGTTAAAGTCTGCGGTGTATATTAGCCTGGTGCACCTTCCTTTGCACCCCCTTACCATTTCCAGGGATTGAAGGGCACCGATGTATACAGGCATACATCAATGTTGTCAGTCATTGTCCATCGTTTTAACTCTTGTTTTTATGAAAACAGCAGAATGGGCAGATTTACTAAGCCTCTAAGTGGCCTAAACTTACAGTGAACAGGCTGTCTGCATTAGATTTATAACAGGGGCTCAGGCTGGATGATAATTGTGGGGAGCAGCTAGACACTTATCTCTGACTCTATAACAACTATCAATTGGCTAAGGGCTCGTTCACATCTGCATTGGAGACTCCATTCGGGGCCATCAAAGACCGGACAAAAAATTCTGCGTGCATGATAAAAAAAATGGAGCAAAACAATGAAATACAAATCGGTGACATGAGCTTACAATTGTTATGTCCTTTTCCTACTAAACATTTTTTCACTTCTCAAGCAAGTTGGAAAAAGTTGTAGAAACCATACTTGTGCCAATATGCTCTACTTTTTAGAAAGATTCTAGGTGCATACACTTAAATCTGGCCAAATATGTTTTCTAGTATACTAAACTTGTGGTTATAATTGGATGGATAAATGTATTTTTTTCGGCCTTATATACTATGTTACTATGTTACTATGTTAATTATTCACGTGTTTATATGGTTGGTGATGTTCTGAGAAATACTGCAAGTGACTATTGTTTTCAGTGTGAGATTGTGAACCACATGCAAACAAGAGAGAATTTGATTGGCTGTCCATCTTTGGTTCTTTGGACATTGTGACATCAGACACATTATATAAGGAGCTGCAGAGCTAACATTCTTTTGAGGGTTGTAGTTGACAGTGGAGTATTTTCAGTGTTCGTGATCAGTTTGTACACATTGAATATGGACAGTGAGGACTACCCAGATGAGAAATGGAGGAAGAAAGTCGAGGAGGCAGAGCCAGCATTCTGGCCTTCTCAATTTGGAGAGATCTTTTGGCCCAGTCTAGAGACCATTCCTGAAGAGGAAGAGAATGAGGAAGCAGAGTGGATACAGGATGGCAAGGAAGATAATGGAAATATGGGCAAGCAAGACAACATCATTGGACTAAGAAGATTTCAAAATTGCTTTGACCTTGATAAAATCGGTGAGGAAGAGGAGGAAAGTGAAAAGATTCATAAGAGAAGAAAGTGGTGGATTCCAAAATGTCTCAGAAAGAACAACAGCAGCAAAGGAGCAAAAGCCCAGAAATCTGGATTTCTTAGTGCAGTCTTCTGCTGTTGCAACATCAGGACATTGGAATAAAGGACCTCACATCAAAAACAGCTCCGCCGTGATAACATCTGATGTTCATAAGATCAGACGTTCATAATAACATCAGTATTGAATGATAATCTTGGACTTACCATCTTCATCATTGATCAGGCACCTGACATAAGACCTGCAGGGCTGGAGATACCGTGAACATATCATCTGAGAGTTTTCAAGCACTCACGGATTTAATGTTTGTTATTTATTTTTATTATTTTTATTTGATTAACTCTTAAAAAATAAAATCGGTTTTCTCATGGGCTTTCTGTCTGGTATATTATGGTCAAATCTTGTTAGTTGTGGAATGTGGGGAGGGTGGAAGATCTGGGTTACATCCTTTGTGGGAGCTGTATTCATGGCTATATTAGATGGATAGAGAAAGTATTGACCGTTAGAGAATCTGTCACCAGTTTTATGGTGTCCTAAGGGAAACATAAACTAGTGACAGATCCCTATTTTCTTTAGTTGACCCATCCACTTTGCTTAGACCTTGTATTGCATGCAGATGAGTCCCATATTCGTAAGCTAGTGGCTTTTTCTGTCCACCTGCTGCTGTTTCAGTTGGAAAAAACTGTTAGTCAGTGGCAGGGGGCACAGAAAGCCAGGAGCTCATGAATATCAGCATGTTAGCATGTACTGGAGCTGTAAGGCCCGTTCACACGGCGGTTTTTATCGCATAATTTTGATGTGGACAGCCGCACCGAATGTTGCCGAAAACCCATCGGCAGCTGCGTCCTTTCTTCCTCCTATTCACGTGAGAGCCACAGCCGTGCCGAGACCGGACATGTCCCTTTCCATATTTAATGTAGGCATACTGATGTCATGGGGTGGGAGGATCAGAACATAGAGCCTCTAACTAGATGTGGCACTAGTGGACTTGCTGCAGGGTAAGGCAATATGGCTCAATTTTACCTGCACAGGCAGTAATGTAAAAATAAATGTGGATGATACAGGAAGGGGTTAAATGTTATTTTTCTGTTTAGGTCAGTATGTGATTTGTGTCTTTATTTAAAGGGGCTTTCCGGGATTTTAATATCAGATCGGCAGCGGTCCAACACGTGGCACCCCCGCCGATCAGCTGGTTGAAGAGAAGGCCGTACTTTCTTCATTATTAACCTGCTCGCTGTCAACGGCGCAGCGGTGAGCAGGTGTAACAGCGAGTCATCCCATTCACTTCAATAGGACTGCTCGTTCTTATACACTTAGGAAATAGGAAAAAGCCGTCCAATTTAAATTAACGGGGCGGCTTGTAATTACATCTGCTCTCTGCTGTGATGTCAACAACAAGCAGGCAACCCTGGCACAGCGCATAGCCTTCTCTTAAATAGCTGATGGGCAGGGGTGCCGGGTGTCGGACCCCCGTCGATCTGATAGGATAGGTCATCAATATTAAAATCCCAGAAAACCCCTTTAATTTTGTTTGTAGGAAGGTATATATAATGTGCATTACATATATTTACATTTTATTGCAAGAATTGATAGCTCTACTAGGATTAAAGTGTCTCAGTTGGGAATCCCTTAGGCTAGATTCACACTAGCACTTGTATTTTCAGCAGGATTCTAGACATATTTGCTGGGCTGTGGCCAGATTTCTGCCGGTCCCCACTATAGTTAATGGGGCAGTTTGGCAATGGTGTAGCTTTTGGCAATGCAGGAATGCAGAGAGATCGGGCAGGTTATTCCCTGCCGGGAGTACAAGCGCTAGTGTGCAACTAGCCGTACTGTTTTAGATCAGGTAAGTATGGTTTAACATAGTAATGTCAAATTTGTACTTACCTTTCAAATCACTGGCTAAAGTGGTGCCATCATTGAGATTGAAATGTCAACAGAATGGTAGGTTCTCCTTTCACAGAGAATCAGTCAGAAATCAGATCAGACAGCTGGATGTGTAGCCCTTATTTCTGAACTCCTTGCAACTCACTTCTTATTAAACTAATCAGAATTGAGCTATAATGGGTGTTTATGAGCTGTCAGGAGTTGAGAATGCAATTGTCATTCAAAAGAGTGTGTCTTCAGAGAGGAACAAAAATACCAAACTTCAAAAAAGCTAAATTTGGCCATTAAAGAGAGGCCATAGGCCTAACTAACCAGGACAAAGTCCTCAAAAATAAAATTACAGCCACAAAATGGGATATTTCTAAAAGCATCCTAAAATCTAATTGTGAGAGATACATACCTTATGGGAATAAAAGGTTAAGGAACAAGAAAAAAACAATCTGGATAAATAGAACTGTAAAGAAAGCAATAAATGACAAAAAGAAAGCATTTAAATCACTAAAACAGGAGGGTAGCAAGGAAGCACTGAAAAACTATAAGGAAAAAAAAATAGAATTTTAAAAAAACAAATAAAAGAAGCCAATCTAGAGACCGAGAGATTAATTGCCAAAGAGAGCAAAACTAATCCTAAAATGTTCTTCAATTATATAAATGGTAAAAAGTATAAATCTGAAGGTGTCGGTCCTCTAGTAACATAGAAACATAGTACATAAGGCTGAAAAAAGACATTTGTCCATCCAGTTCGGCCTGTCATCCTGCAAGTTGATCCAGAGGAAGGCAAAAAATAACCTGTGAGGTAGAAGCCAATTTTCCCCACTTTTAGGGGAATAAAAAATTCCTTCCCGACTCCAATCAGGCAATCAGAATAACTCCCTGGATCAACGACCCCTCTCTAGTATCTATAGCCTGTAATATTATTACACTCCAGAAATACATCCAGGCCCCTCTTGAATTCCTTTATTGTACTCACCATCACCACCTCCTCAGGCAGAGTTTCATAGTCTCACTGCTCTTACCGTAAATAATCCTCTTCTATGTTTGTGTACAAACTTTCTTTCCTCCAAACGCAGAGGATGTCCCCTCGTCACAGTTACAGTCCTGGGGATAAATAGATGATGGGATAGATCTCTGTACTGACCCCTGATATATTTATACATAGTAATTAGATCTCCCCTCAGTCGTCTTTTTTCTAAAGTGAATAACCCTAATGTTGATAATCTTTCAGGGTACTCTACAGAGTAATGAGGGGGCAGTTGCAGAAAGCAATGAGGAGAATGCAAAGCTATTAAATATTTTATTCTCCACTGTATTAACTGAGGAAAATAAACAGTCAGATGAAATTCAGAATGTAAAAGTAAATTCCCCATTTAAAGTGCCCTGTCTGACCCAGGAAAAAGTACAGCAGCGTCTTAAAAAGATTAAAATAGACAAATCGCCAGGACCAGATGGCATGCATCCCCGTATCCTAAGAGAATTAAGTAACATCATAGCCAGTGTTCCACAGGATTGGCGCATAGCAAATGTGGTGCCAATATTCAAAAAGGGTCCAAAAACATAGCCCGGAAACTATAGGCCGGTAAGTTTAACATCTGTCGTGGGTAAACTATTTGAAGGTTTTCTAAGAGATGCTATCTTGAAGTACTTCAATGAAAATAAGCAAATATCAACATGGCTTCATGAGGGATCGGTCATGTGAAACTAAGTTACGGTAATCAGTTTCTATGAGGAGGTAAGTTCTAGACTTGACAGCGCGAATCAATGGATGTCATATATCTGGACTTCTCAAAAGCATTTGACACTGTACCGCATGAAAGGTTAGTATATAAAATAAGAATGCTTGGACTGGGAGAAAATGTCTGTATGTGGGTAAGTAACTGGCTCAGTAATATAAAACAGGGTGATTATTAATGGTACACACTCAGATTGGGCCCTATTCTCTTCAATATATTTATTAATGATCTTGTAGAAGGCTTGCACAGTAAAAAATCAATTTTTGCAGATGACACTAAACTGTGTAAAGTAATTAACACGGAAGAGGACAGTATACTGCTACAGATGGATCCGGATGGATTGGAGGCTTGGGCAGATAAGTGGCAGATGAGGTTTAAGGGTCCATTCACACGTCCGCAATTTTGTTCTGCATTTCGCGGAACGGAATGGCGGACCTATTCATTTCTATGGGGCAGCACGATGTGCTGCCCGGATACGGAATTGCGGACCCGCACTTCCGCGTCCGCAATTCCGTTCCCGAAAAAAAATAGAACATGTCCTATTCTCGTCCTCAATTGCGAACCATAATAGGCATATTCTATTAGTGCCGGCGATGTGCGGTCCGCAAAATGCGGAACGCACATTGCCGTGTCCGTGTTTTGCGGATCCGTGGATCCGCAAAACACGTTGCGGACGTGTGAATGGAGCCTAACACTGACAAATGTAAGGTTATGCACATAGGAAGGAATAATGCAAGTCACCAGTACATACTAAATGGTAAAACACGGGGTAACACTGACATGGAAAAGGACCTAGGAATTTTAGTGAACAGCAAACTAAGCTGTAGAAACCAATGTCAGGCAGCTGCTGCCAAGGCCAATAAGATAATGGGTTGCATCAAAAGGGGCATAGATGCCCGTGATGAGAACATAGTCCTACCACTTTATGAATCACTAGTCAGACCACACATGGAGTACTGTGTACAGTTCTGGGCTCCTGTAAACAAGGCAGACATAGCAGAGCTGGAGAGGGTTCAGAGGAGGGCAACTAAAGTAATAACTGGAATGGGGGGACTACAGTACCCTGAAAGATTATCAAAATTAGGGTTATTCATTTTAGAAAAAAGACGACTGAGGGGAGATCTAATAACTATGTATAAATATATCAGGGTCAGTACAGAGATCTATCCCATCACCTATTTATCCCCAGGACTGTAACTGTGACAATGGGACATCATCTGCGTCTGGAGGAAAAAAGGTTTGTACAGAAACATAGAAGAAGATTCTTTACGGTAAGAGCATTGAGACTATGGAACTCTCTGCCTGAGGAGGTGGTGATGGTGAGTTCACTAAAAGAGTTCAAGAGGGGCCTGGATGTATTTCTGGAGTGTAATAATATTACAGGCTATTGCTACTAGAAAGGTTGTTGATCTAGAGAGTTATTCTGATTGCCTGATTGGAGTCGGGAAGAATTTTTTTTCCCCTTAAGTGGAGAAAATTGGCTTCTACCTCACAGTTTTTTTTTTTACCTTCCTCTGGATAAACTTGCAGGATAACAGGCTGAACTGGATCGATAGATGTCTTTTTTCGGCCTTATAAACTATGTTACTATGTAATAAATAACTCGTAGGATACCAGCACTGTACATGTACGGCACTGGAAACTGGGAAAAAAATCCCAGTGCCGTACAGCTACAGTTGTCCGGCAGTCACTGATAGCCGGACCCTTGCTGTATGCACCGGCATCGGTGAAAACACAGATGCTGGCGCATTAACCCTTGCACGTGCATTAACCTGCCGCGGGTCCCCGCACTGCTGTGACGGGGACCCAATGGCAGGGAAGGCAGCCCGATGCCTTCCTCAGGCATCGTGGCTGCCTTCCGTGACAGCCTGTGAGATCCAGCCCCCTGGATCTCACAGGCAGGGAGCTGTAAGTGTATTACAGTGATGCCTCATTCACACATCAGTGTTCGGTCAGTGATTTCCATCAGTGATATTGAGCCAAAACCAGGTGCGGCTCTAAACACAGAACTGGTGCAGATCTTTCCCTTCTAACTCATGTCTGTGAAGGCTTCAATCCAGGTTTTGGCTCACAATCACTGATTGAAATCACTGACTGAACACTGACAGTGTGAATGAGGCATGAGTAATACACTTACAGCCAATGCATTACAATACAGAAGTATTGTAATGCAATGTAAAGGGGATCAGACCCCCAAAAGTTGAAGTCCCAGAATGGGACAAAAATAAAGTGAAAAAGAAGGTTAAAAAAATAAAGTTTTACAAAAAAAATTAAAAGTTTCAAGTAAAAAAAAAAAGCGTCCTTTTTCCAAAATAAAGTTAAAAAAAAATTCTAAAAAATAGGAAAAAAAGAAAAGACATATTAGGTATAGCCGCGTCCATAACAACCTGCTCTATAAAAATATCACATTATATGCCCCCTCAGGTGAATGCTGTAAAAAAATAAAAATAAACTATGCCAAGTGATCAATATGTCTTATGTACCCCAAAATGGTACCAATCAAACCATCATCTCATCCCGCAAAAAAATGAGGCCCTACCTAAGACAATCACCCAAAAAAATAAAAAAATAGGGCTCCCAGAAAATGGCAACACAAAAACAAGATTTATGTTCTGTTCAAAAATTATTTCACTGTGTAAAACTTAACAAAAATAAAAATTATAGACATATCAGGTATCGACGCATCCATAACAACCTTCTCTATAAAAATATCACATTATATGCCCCCTCAGGTGAATGCTGTCAAAAAAATAAAAATATGCCAAAACAGCCATTTTTTTCACCTTGCCTCACAAAAAATGTAATACCAAGTGAGCAAAATGTCTTATGTACCCCAAAATGGTACCAATCAAACCGTCACCTCATCCCGCAAAAAATGAGCTCCCACATAAGACAATTGCTGAAAAAATAAAAACCAATGGCACCCATAACGCTGGGTTCACACCTGAGCGTACCGAAGGAGCGCTCTGTATGCGTGATTTTATCGGGCGTTTACAGACGCGGCTCCGGCAACAAGCAACGCCCATTGTCGCGCGTTCCCGGAAGTCTATGTACGGGAACGCACGACCATACGCCCCAAAGAAGCTCCTGTACTTCTTGGGGCATAGGGCGTTTTGCAGAACGTTCGTACGCGCTGTAAAACGCTCAGGTGAGAACCATGCCCATAGGGGATCATTGGTTCTTGCCTGTTGAGCGTTTTACAGCGCGTAGGAACGCGCTGTAAAACGCTCAGGTGTGAACCCAGCGTTAACCTATCCATCAAAATCTGCGCTGCAAAAGCCATATGACGCTCCTTCTGTTCTGAGTCCTGCCATCTGCCCCCACAGTAGTTTACCAACACATATGGGGTGTTGCTATATTCAGGAAAAAAATTGTAACTAATCATGTGGTGCTTTTTCTCCTGTTGCCCCTTGTGAAAATGAAGAATTTGGGGCTAAAGCAACATTTTATTGGAAGAAACAAAACTTTTCATTTTTACAGCCAAGTGTTTCCAAATTTAGTAAAACGCTTCAGTGGTCAAAGTGCTCAGTACCCCCTTAATATATTTTTTAAGGGGTGTAGTTTCCAAAATGAGGTAATTTTTTGAAAGTTTCCATTGTAGGGCACCGTCAGAGTCTCTTCAAATACAAAATAGTGCCTAAAAACCATTCTAGCGAAATCTGCCTCCAAAATCCATATGGCGCTCCTTTCCTTCTGACCACTGCCACGTGCCCATAGAGCAGTTTACCACATATGGGGTATTTCTGTAAACTTCAGAATCAGAGTAATATATATTGAGGTTAATTTTGCTGTTAACCCTTGCTGTGTTACAAGAAAAAATTGATTAACATTAAAAATCTACCAAAAAAGTGAAATTGTGAAATTTCACCTCCATTTTCCTTTAATTCTTGTGGAACACCTCAAGGGTTAATAAAGTTTGTAACATCAGTTTTGAATAATTTGAGGGGTATAGTTTCTAAAATTGGGTCATTTATGGGTGGTTTACATTACGTAAGCCCCTCAAAATCCCTTTATAACTGAATTGGTGCTTAAAAAAATGGTTTTGGAAATGTAGTTGAAAATTTGAAAAATAGCTTCTAAACTTCTAAGCCTTCTAACATCCTAAAAAAATAAAATTACATTTACAAAATTATTCCAACATAAAGTAGACATATAGGGAATGTTCATTGATAACTATTTTATGAGGTATTGCTATCTGTTTAAAAGTAGAGAAATTCAAAATTAGAAAATTGTGAATTTTTCCAAATTTTTGGATTACTTTGGATTATTTTATAAATAAAAGGTGATATACACTCACCTAAAGAATTATTAGGAACACCTGTTCTATTTCTCATTAATGCAATTATCTAGTCAACCAATCACATGGCAGCTGCTTCAATGCATTTAGGGGTGTGGTCCTGGTCAAGACAATCTCCTGAACTCCAAACTGAATGTCAGAATGGGAAAGAAAGGTGATTTAAGCAATTTTGAGTGTGGCATGGTTGTTGGTGCCAGACGGGCCGGTCTGAGTATTTCACAATCTGCTCAGTTACTGGGATTTTCACGCACAACCATTTCTAGGGTTTACAAAGAATGGTGTGAAAAGGGAAAAACATCCAGTATGCGGCAGTCCTGTGGGCAAAAATGCCTTGTGGATGCTAGAGGTCAGAGGAGAATGGGCCGACTGATTCAAGATGATAGAAGAGCAACGTTTACTGAAATAACCACTCGTTACAACCGAGGTATGCAGCAAAGCATTTGTGAAGCCACAACACGCACAACCTTGAGGCGGATGGGCTACAACAGCAGAAGACCCCACCGGGTACCACTCATCTCCACTACAAATAGGAAAAAGAGGATACAATTTGCACGAGCTCACCAAAATTGGACTGTTGAAGACTGGAAAAATGTTGCCTGGTCTGATGAGTCTAGATTTCTGTTGAGACATTCAAATGGTAGAGTCCGAATTTGGCGTAAACAGAATGAGAACATGTATCCATCCTCTGATGGCTACTTCCAGCAGGATAATGCACCATGTCACAAAGCTCGAATCATTTCAAATTGGTTTCTTGAACATGACAATGAGTTCACTGTACTAAAATGGCCCCCACAGTCAACAGATCTCAACCCAATAGAGCATCTTTGGGATGTGGTGGAACGGGAGCTTCGTGCCCTGGATGTGCATCCCTCAAATCTCCATCAACTGCACGATGCTATCCTATCAATATGGGCCAACATTTCTAAAGCATGCTATCAGCACATTCTTGAATCAATGCCATGTAGAATTAAAGCAGTTCTGAAGGCAAAAGGGGGTCCAACACCGTATTAGTATGGTGTTCCTAATAATTCTTTAGGTGAGTGTATATGGACTCAAATTTACCACTGTCATGAAGTACAATGTGTCCCGAGCAAACAATCTCAGAATGGCTTAGATAACATAGAAACATAGAAACATAGAATGTGTCGGCAGATAAAAACCCTTTGGCCCATCTAGTCTGCCCAATATATCTGAATCCTATTAATAGTCCCTGGCCCTATCTTATATGAAGGATAGCCTTATGCCTATCCCATGCATGCTTAAACTCCTTCACTGTATTTGCAGCTACCACTTCTGCAGGAAGGCTATTCCATGCATCCACTACTCTCTCAGTAAAGTAATACTTCCTTATATTACTTTTAAACCTTTGCCCCTCTAATTTAAAACTGTGTCCTCTTGTGGTAGTTTTTCTTCTTTTAAATATGCTCTCCTCCTTTACCGAGTTGATTCCCTTTATGTATTTAAAAGTTTCTATCATATCCCCTCTGTCTCTTCTTTCTTTCAAGCTATACATATTAAGGTCCTTTAACCTTTCCTGGTAAGTTTTATCCTGCAATCCATGTACTAGTTTAGTAGCTCTTCTCTGAACTCTCTCTAGAGTATCTATATCCTTCTGGATACATTCCAAAGTTATTACCACACAAAGTGACACATGTCCGATTTGCAAAAATCAGCCTGGGATTTCAGGTGAAAAGTGGCTCCGTACTGAAAGGGTTAAAAAACTGCCCCAAATATTTTCACAGTCTTTAACCCCTTAAGGACCCGTGACATACATGTATGTCATATCTGGACGGACGTGATTTAAGGTTCAGTTACATACATGTACGTCATGCTGGTCGGGCGGGTGCAAGAGCTGCGCCCACCCGATCAACTGCATGGACCCGATAGTCAATGACAGCCGGGTCCCTGCTGCATATGCTGACCGCGGCACATGCGTTATCCTGCCATCGGGTTCTGCTGTGACGGGGACCCAATGGCAGGTAAGGCAGCCCGATGCCTTCCTTAGGCATCGTGGCTGCCTTCCCTGACAGCCTGTGAGATCCAGCCCCCTGGATCTCATAGGCAGGAAGCTGTAAATGTATTAGAGTAATACATATACAGCCAATGCATTTCAATACAGAAGTATTGTAATGCATTGTAAAGGGGATCAGACCGCCAGAAGCTGAAGTGCCAGAGTTCCACAAAAAGAAAAAGTAAAAACAAAGTAAAAAAACAGTTTTCCATAATAAAAAATAAATAAAGTTTCAAGTAAAAAAAAAACACCCTTTCCCAAAATAAGAGACATAAAACTGTAAAAAGGGGGGCGTGGCTTGCTCATGGCTGAGTAGGACGTGTGTCGCTGCAGCTCTCCCGCCACTCCGGCTTAAACAGCTATTTTCATGCTATAAAATCTGCTACTACCTGACCAAAATGGGCAGAAAAACAGCAAAGGGCAATGCGGACACCGACCAGCAAGGTGACGGAGCCGGCATTCAGAAATTTTTCAGATCTCAGCCGAACACAGCGGGACAGCAGAGAGCTCCTAAGATGGCCGCCGGCACCTCCACGCCGCTTCCAGATCGCGGCTCCCACTCGGCTCCTTCAGATACAGATTCCAGGAGCCCCTCCTCGTGTACCTCCGATATCGGATGGGACCTACAAGCTCAGCTACGAGCGCTGCCTACAAAGGAGGACTTGGAACATTCGTTCTCCCGACTCGAGCAGACCTACAAATCAGAGATGGAGGTACTGAAGGGGGAAATCGTGCACTTGGGACACCGGGTAGAGGCCTCTGAAAAAGCACAGGAGGCCGTCTTTGAGCACCTTGCAGACCCCCAGCAAGTGATCTCTGCACACTCCATGCAGATCTCCCAGATATTATCACACATTGACGACAGATAATCGTCACCAGAGAAACAACCTCTGGATTAGAGGGCTAACAGAAACTGACCTAGAAGCCACTGTTCAGGCGCTATTCAGCTCTCTATTGAAGAGATCAAACGATACCCCCATCGAGCTGGATCGAGTACACAGGGCTTTAGGGCCCAGATCTGCAGATCCCAACAGACCGCGGGACATCGTGTGCCGTGTGCACTTTTTCAAAATCAAGGAGGAAATTATGAGGGCCGCACGGCAGTCCGAGAACTTGTCCTATCAAGGGGCTCAAATACAGATCCTGCCAGATCTATCAAAGAGAACACTACAGTTACGCAGAGCTGTATGACCTATCCTTGCCTTATTAAAAGAGAAGGACATTATATACCGCTGGGGCTTTCCGTTCCAATTGCATGCCAGGAAGGACGGCAAGACGGCGACGTTCCGAGACCTGGAGGATCTCCCTAAATTTTTGGAGACTTTCTCGCTACCCAAGACTTCCCTCCCAGATTGGCCGGTGATGCCATCTCCAGCACAGCTTCCAGATAGAGTACAGTGGACACAAGTATCTCGCGACCAGCGAAGTCGAGGAAAACGCAGTGAGAACCCCTGATTATTCAATCTGTGCTGGACTATCTTACGTCCACTTCTCAAGTGATCCTTTGCACTCGTTTTGCATACCTCAAGGTTCACGTATTTAGTTTCTATCCCTAGTTATGGCTAGTCTTTTCTAGCCGGTCTCCACTTTCATTAATATACCCCTGCGGGTATTATACGCAGTTTTTGTTTATTTTGGCCTTGTCCTTGCTGCTATTTGTAGGACTGGGACAGGGGAATTACCATGTATACCAAATAGCTTACTACCAGTTATGTCTTATGTATGAGTGGTGGGAGGGTGCTTGCTCTCCCTGGGCTTCCATCGCTTCTACCTGTTTAGTTTGTGTGGACGAGATACCACTGAGATGTCGTTTCCTCAGGCTGAACGCCACTGGTTACTGATTTATGTGCTCAATGATAGTCTTTGTTCTGTCTACTTAGTCTCGTCTTGTCTCCCCTTTTGTTCTTTCCTTCCCCTTTCTATTCCTGATAAATATGTACTTGGGTTCTTAACCTATGCTGTACCAGATGGCGTCTATTAGAATCAGTTCTTACAACGTGAACGGTTTCAATGAACCTGCTAAACGTAACCAAATCCTGTATAGCATGCATAAACAAAAGGTCTTGATAGCTCTTTTGCAGGAGACCCACTTCAAAACAGGACATGTGCCCTCCTGCAAAAAAAGATATTACATGACCTGGTCACACTACGTACTCAGAGTCTAAATCTCGGGGTGTGTCCATTGCCGTCCACAAATCAGTACCTTGTGAAATTATAGACAGTTTCTGACGTTTCTGGCCGCTTCCTTTTCATTAAGGTTTCCTTATCGTCTAAACTCCTAATAATTTCTAATGTCTACTTCCCTAATACAGGGCACTCCCGTTTTGCCTCCAAGATGTTTTCCACCCTGATTGACTTCGCTGATGGCCTGCCGATTGTCCTTGGTGGAGATATTAACTTCCCCTTGGACGTGTCCCTGGATGCCTCCTCCGGTAGGTGCTCTATTTCCCCTGGCATGGCCCGTGGCTTTAAGAGACATCTCCGATCCCTTAAACTGATAGACGTATGGCGCATTTTATTTCCTACTACAAAAGACTACACTTTTTTTCTGCCTCCCACAACACGTATCACCGTCTAGACTATATATTCATTTCTCACTCTTTACTTGACTCTCGCCCAGCTGCACGCATTGAAACTGCCTTATTTTCAGACTACTTTTTGACTTGGGTTGCTCTAGACATTGGTGACTCCTCCAGATCATTTTGTTCCTGGAAACTCAACGACAACATACGAAGGGATCCCGTCTGTGCAGCTGACATTAGATCCGCCCTCTCTGACTTTGCTCTGAACCACGAATCTGACCCTTCTAGCCCCACTATTCAGTGGGAAGCCTTAAAATGTGTGATTAGAGGTAGACTTATCTTACATGCTTCTAGACTTAAGAAAATTAGAGCTGGGGAGGTTAAATCACTACTGCTAAAATTGGTTGGTTTGGAGCAGAAGCATGAGGGGTCACTTTCTAATAAGGTTTTCCAGGAGCTCTGTGAGACTCGCACAGCTCTTAGGAAAATAATTGATCAAAAGTACCTGGGCGCTAGGGACAGGCTGCAAAAACTCTTTTACGGTCACGGTGATAATAGTGGTAGATTGCTAGCTAGAATGTTGAGACCAAAATCGAACGCCTCATATATTCCTCCCCACAATCGCAGGGTGGGGGGACGGATACACGCGACCGGGGACATACTCCAAGAATTCCGCTCCTATTATGAGGAATTGTATAACCTTAGAGGGAAGTTCGCGGATTTACCCATAGAGGCCAAAACTAAGAAAATCAGGGAATATATGTCTGGTTTGCTCGGCCCTAAACTGTCCTCTGAACAGAGGGAGGAATTGGAGAGAGAGATAACAGAATCGGAGGTTCAAAAAACAATTAAGGGGTTGACAGTTGGTAAAAGCCCAGGCCCTGACGGCTTCACGCCTCGCTTCTACAAGCACTTTCTAAATGAGAGTTCTCCCACTTTTACTAGAATGTGTAATTCCCTGGTGGATGGCTCGTCTTTCCCTCCCCAGGCTTTGATGGCCCACATATGTGTTATTCCAAAACCGGGGAAAGACCCGTTAGCATGCAGCAATTACAGTCCTATATCTTTGATCAACGTAGACGTGAAAATCTACGCAAAAATTTTAGCAGATAGAATGAAACCGTTTATACCATCTCTGATTCATGTGGATCAAGCGGGCTTTGTCCCGGGGAGGGAAACGCGTGATAATACCATTCGGTCCATGGCCATCATTAACAAAGCTAGTAAAATGGGATCCCCTCTGTGTGTTTTATCGATTGACGCAGAGAAAGCATTCGATCGGGTGGACTGGTCCTTCCTGAATGAATCCCTAAAAGCGTTTGGTTTCGGCCCTGGTATGATAGATAGAATTCTAGCACTGTACCGCGACCCTAGCGCCCAGGTCCGAGTTAATGGAACATTATCGTCACCTTTCCGTATCCATAATGGATACGGAAAGACAAGGGTGTCCTCTTTCCCCTCGGTTATACATTATGGTTATGGAATTTTTAGCCAGAGCTCTCAGGGCCAATGAGTCCATCAAGGGCCTGAGCATGGGTGACTTGGAGTCGAAAATTGCCATCTATGCGGATGACCTCCTTATCTATTGCACAGACCCACTGATCAGCTTTCCTAACATTCTGAAAGAATTTTCGACCTTTGGAGATCTTAGCAATTTTAAAGTTAACCTCCATAAATCAGAGATCCTTAATATTACTTTGCCCCAGGACTTGGTCAACAATCTGCAATCCTCTTTTCCCTTCCGATGGGCCCACAGTCACATAGCTTATCTGGGTACGGCCATTCCTTCTGATTCGGCTAATCTCTGATCCGGCTAATCCCGCAAAAAATTAGCTCCTACCTAAGACAATCACCCAAAAAATAAAAAATAAACTATGGCTCTCAGACTATGGACACACTAAATCATGATCTTTTTTGTTTCAAAAATTATTTTATTGTGTTAAATGTGAAAAATAAAAAAATAAAAATAGACATATTAGGTATCGCCACATCCGTAAGAACCTGCTCTATAAAAATACCACATGACCTAACCCCTCAGGTGAACACCATAAAAAAATTAAATAAAAACGGTGTCAAAAAAGCCATTTTTTGTCACCTTACATCACAAAAAGTGTAATAGCAAGCGATCAAAAAGTCATATGCGCAAATAATGCCAATCAAACCGCCATCTCATCCCGCAAAAATTATACCCTACCTAAGACAATTGCCCAAAAAATATAAAAACGATGGCTCTCAGACTATGGAAACACTAAAACATGATTTTTTTTTTGCTTCAAAAATAATATTATTGTGTAAAACTTAAATAAATAAAAAAAGTATACATATTAAGTATCGCCACTTCTGTAACAACCTGCTCTATAAAAATATTACATGACCTAACCCCTCAGTTGAACACAGTAAAAAAATAAAAATGGTGTAAAAAAAAGCCATTTTTTGTCACCTTACATCACAAAAAATGCAATACCAAGCGACCAAAAGGTCATACGCACCCTGAAATTATACCAATTAAACCGTCATCTCATCCTGCAAAAAATGAGACCCTACCTAAGACAATTGCCCAAAAAATAAAAAACTATGGCTTTCAGAATATGGAGACACTAAAACATGATTTTTTTGTTGTTGAAAAAATGCTGTTATTGTGTAAAACTTAAATGAAAAAAGTATACATATTAGGTATCTCCGCGTCCTTAAGAACCTGCTGTATAAAAATATCACATGACCCAACCCCTCAGGTGAACACCGTAAAAAAAAAAAAGTTTGTCAAAAAAGCTATTTTTTGTCACTTTACATCACAAAAAGTGTAATACCAAGTAATCAAAAAGTCATATGCACCCTAAAATAGTACCAATCAAACTGTCATCTCATACCAAAAAAAATGAGCCCAAAAAAAAACAAAAAAACTATGGCTTTCAGAATATGGAGACACAAAAATTTTTCCTATTTGGTATTGTCACGTCCGTAACAACCTGCTCTATAAAAATACCACATGATCTAACCTGTCAGATGAACATTGTAAATAGCAAAAAATTAAAACAGTGCCAAAACAGCTATTTTTTGTTACCTTGCCTCACAAACAGTGTAAGGCCTCTTGCACACGACCATATGGTTTTGCGGTCCGTTTTAAACTGATACATTTTCCAATTTTTTTGTTTCAGTAGTGTTTCCGCTTTCGTTCCGTTTCCGTATGGTTTCCGTATGTGATCCATTTTTTGCGGATTACAAACGGAAACGGAAGTATATCGTACAGTATACAGTAATTACATAGAAAAATTGGGCTGGACATAAAATTTTCAATAGACGTTTCCGCAAAAACAGAACAGATACGGAAGACATACGGATGCATTCCATATCCGTTCCGTTTTTTCACAGCGCCATTGACTTGAATGGAGCCACAGAACGTGATTTTCGGGCAATAAGACAAGTTCTATCTTTTAGCGGAACGGAAATATGGAAAAACGGAAACAGAATGCATACGGAGTAACTTCTGTTTTTTTTGCGGGCCCATTAAAATACATGGTTCTGTATACAGTCCGTATATGGAACGCAAAAAATGGAACGGAAACGGAAACGTGTGCAAGAGGCCTAATATAGAGCAACCAAAAATCAAATGTACCCTTAAGGCCGCTTTCACACGAGCGTGTCCGGATAAGGTCCGGATGCGTTGCGGCAAAACCCGCGCGAGTAGGTACCCAATTGCAGTCAGTTTTGACTGCGATTGCGTTCCGTTGTGCAATGATTGCGTTCCGGGTGCAATGCGTTTTGCACGCGTGTGATAAACTGACATGGTACCCAGACCCAAACTTCTTCACAGAAGTTCAGGTTTGGGTTCAAGGTTGTGTAGATTATTATTTTCCCTTATAACATGGTTATAAGGGAAAATAATAGCATTCTGAATACAGAATGCTAAGTAAAATAGGGCTGGAGGGGTTAAAAAAATAAAATAAAAATGTAACTCACCATGGTGATGGATCATGTGATGGACCATGTGATGAACGCAGTGACATCATCAAAGGTCCTATTCCTCACAGATAAAGCCAGAAGAGCTGCCGGCTGCGCGAACAAGTAGATTAAGGTGAGTAAAATATATATATTTTTTTTTTTAACCACTCCAGCCCTATTTTACTAAGCATTTTGTATTCAGAATGCTATTATTTTCCCTTATAAGGGAAAATAATAATGATCGGGTCCCCATCCTGATCGTCTCCTAGCAACTGTGCGTGAAAATCGCACCGCATCCGCGCTTGCTTGCGATTTTTACGCAGCCCCATTCACTTCTATGGGGCCTGCGTTGCTTGAAAAACGCACAAAATAGAGCTTTCTGCGATTTTCACGCAACGCACAAGTGATGTGTGAAAATCACCGCTCATGTGCACAGCCCCATAGAAATGAATGGGTCCGGATTCAGTGCGGGTGCAATGCGTTCAACTCACGCATTGCACCCGCGCGGAAAACTCGCCTAAATAGTACCAACAAAACTGCCACCTTATCCCGTAGTTTTCAAAATTGGGTCATTTTTTGGAGTTTCTACTCTAGGGGTGCATCAGGGGGTCTTCCAATGTGACATAGCAACTTAAAATTATCCAAGTGAAATCTGCCTTCCAAAAACCATATGGTGCCCTGCCATGTGCACGTACATCAGTTTACGACCACATATGGGGTGTTTCTGTAAACTACAGAATCAGGGTAATAAATATTGAGTTTTGTTTGGCTGTTTACCCTTGATTTGTTACTGGAAAAAAATGGATTAAAATGAAAAATCTGCCAAAAAAGTTAAATTCTGAAATCTCCTCTACATTTTACTTAAATTTTTGTGGAACACCTAAATGGTTAACAAAGTTTGTAAAATCAGTTTTGAATACCTTGAAGGGTGTAGTTTTTAAAATTGGGTCATTTTTGGGTGGTTTCTATTATATAAGACTCACAAAGTGACTTCAGACCTGAACTGGTCCTTAAAAAGTGGGTTTTGGAAATCTACTGAAAAATCTAAGCCTTCTAACGTCCCCAAAAAATGTAATAGTTTAGTGCTCTCATTAAGAGAAACAAAATAAGAGTATTGCAGGTTTGATACCTTTTAATGGCTAACAACATTAGATGTAGAACATGTGAATGTCCCAGGGATCCTATATTCCTGCTGTGTTTTGGGGATCCGGATCTTATCTGTTCTCATTATATGGGAACAGGTTTTGCATCTTCTTATATTTCAGGGATGGGTTCCTTTTTCTGTGGTACATGGAGAGCACTAAACTATTTTTCTATTGGCTAACACGGTACCAGACTTTTTCCTTTTTCTTTCAAAAAATATAATGGCATTCACAAAATGATCCAAACATAAAGTAGACATATGGGAAATGTAAAGTAATAACTATTATATGAGGTATCACTATCTGTTTTAAAAGCAGAGAAGTTGAAAATTGGGAAAGTTGCGAATTTCTCAATTTTTTTTGTAAATTTGTTTTTTTTTTAAATAAAAATCAAAAATATTGACAGAAATTTACCACTATCATGAAGTACAATGTGTCAGGAGAAAACATTGTCAGAATGGCTTGGATAAGTAAAGGCGTTCCAAAGTTATTACCACATAAAGGGACACATGTCAAATTTCCAAAAAACAGCCTGATCCTTAGGCTTCCTGCACACAAACGTGTGCGCCCCGTGGCCGTGCTGCAGCCCGCAAAATGTGGCTCGCAATGCACGAACACCGACCGTGGGGTAGCCGCAGCGGATCGCGGACCTATTCACTTTAATGGATCCGCGATCTGGCCGTTCCGCAAAAAGATAGGGCATGTTCTATCTTTTTGTGGAACGGAAGTACGGGACGAAACCCCATGGAAGCATCCGTAGTGCTTCAGTAGGGTTCCGTTCTATGCTTCCCTTCCGCACCATTCCGTATCTCCGGATTTGCGGACCCATTTAAGTGAATGGGTCCGCATCCGTGATGAGGAATGCACACGGAACGTGCCTGTGTATTGCGGATCCGCAAATGCGGTCCGCAATACAACCACGGGACACCTACGGTCGTGTGCAGAAGGCCTAAAGGTGAAAAATGTCAGGGTCCTGAAGGGGTTATTGGTATGTTTATGTTTATACATTTTAACCCTATTATTATACAGTACATTATATTGTATGTATATTTCATATAATATAAGTAATATATTATATGCTATGGCAAGTGGACATTTTGCTAGGCATCATTCAAATCAGAGACTATCACTGATACTGGTGTATGGCCAGGAAGGGGTTTACATAGAGCACCGAGTCCCAGGATCAGAACCTGATCGGTCATGACTCGACGCTCTATTAAAGGGTGCATTCACATCACCGTTTAGCTTTCCGTTCTTCTGATCAGTCAGAAGGAGAGAGAGAAAAAAAGAAAAGAAAACAGGATCCTGTAAAAAAACAGATCCTGTTGCATCAGTTATGCATAGGATTGCATAGGTTCTTTTTTTACAGGATCCAATAACAAAACGGATTCTGTTGCATTAGTTATCATCCATTTGAGCCATTTCTGTCTGAGATCAGTTTCTTCCATGTAAAAAATGGATCTCAGACGGAAATGGCTCAAACGGATGACAACTGATGCAACAGGATCAGTTTTTTTACTGGATCCTGTTTTTTTTTTTCTCTCTCTCCTTCTGACGGATCAGAAGAACGGAAAGCTAGACGGTGATGTGAATGCACCCTTAGGCCTCATGCACACAACCCTATGTATTTTGCAGGCTGCAAAAAACGGATCAGCGAAAAATACGGATGACGTTTCACGGAACAGCTGGCCCCTAATAGAACAGTACTATCCTTGTCCGTAACGTGGACAATAATAGGACATGTTCTATTTTTTTGCGGAACGCAAATACGGACTTACGGAAACGGAATGCATACAGAGTTCCTTCCCTCCTTGATATTCGTGGGCACTTTAAACTTATGTATTTGCTAGTGTAATGTATTGTTGTATGTACCATGTATATTCCTGATAACAGGCTGTTAGGCCTCATGCACACGACCGTTGTGTGCACCCGTGGCCGTTGTGCTGTTTTCCGTTTTTTTTTCGCGGACCCATTGACTTTCAATGGGTCCGAGGAAAAATCGGAAAATGCACCGTTTTGCAGCCGCATCCGTGATCCGTGTTTCCTGGCCGTGAAAAAAATATGACCTGTCCTATTTTTTTTCACGGCCAACGGTTCACGGACCCATTCAAGTCAATGGGTCCGTGAAAGAACACGGATGCACACAAGATTGGCATCCGTGTCCGTGATCCGTGGCCGTAGGTTAGTTTTTATACAGACGGATCCGAAGATCCGTCTGTATAAAAGCTTTTTCAAAGCTGAGTTTTCACTTCGTGAAAACTCAGAACCGACAGTATATTCTAACACAGAGGCGTTCCCATGGTGATGGGGACGCTTCTAGTTAGAATACACTACAAACTGTGTACAAGACTGCCCCCTGCTGCCTGGCAGCACCCGATCTCTTACAGGGGGCCGTGATCAGCACAATTAACCCCTTCAGGTGCGGCACCTGAAGGGGTTAATTGTGCTGATCACGGCCCCCTGTAAGAGATCAGGGCTGCCAGGCAGCAGGGGGCAGACCCTCCCCCCCCTCCCCAGTTTGAATATCATTGGTGGCCAGTGCGGCCCCCCTCCTCTATTGTAATAATAGGTTGGTGGCCAGTGCGGCCCCCCCCTCCCTCTATTGTAATAATTTGTTGGTGGCACAGTGTGCGCCCCCCATCGGCCCCCCCTCCCTCTATAGCATTAACAACATTGGTGGCCAGTGTGCGGCCTCCCATCTCCCCCCCCCCCATCATTAGTGGCAGCGGAGTTCCAGTTTAATCGCTGGGGCTCCGATCGGTAACCATGGCAACCAGGACGCTACTACAGTCCAGGTTGCCATGGTTACTTAGCAATAGTACAATAGTAGAAGATTCATACTTACCTGCTCCTGGCTGCTGCGATGTTCGTGTCCGGCCGGGAGCTCCACCTACTGGTAAGTGACAGGTCTGTGCGGCGCATTGCTAAATGAACCGTCACTTACCAGTAGGAGGAGCTCACGGCCGGAAGCAGACATCGCAGCTCCCAGGTAAGTATGAATCTTTTACTATTGTTCTATTGCTAGTAACCCGCTGCCACCAATGATCGGGGGGGGGGGGGGGGGGAGATGGGAGGCTGCACACTGGCCACCAATGTTGTTAATGCTATAGAGGGAGGGGGGGCCGATGGGGGGCGCACACTGTGCCACCAACGATTTATTACAATAGAGGGAGGAAGGGGGGGGGGGGCGCACACTGTGCCACCAACGAATTATTACAATAGAGGGAGGAAGGGGGGGCGGGGGGGCGCACACTGTGCCACCAACGAATTATTACAATAGAGGGAGAAAGGGGGGGGGGGCCGCACTGGCCACCAATGATATTCAAACTGGGGAGGGGGGGGGGGGTCTGCCCCCTGCTGCCTGGCAGCCCTGATCTCTTACAGGGGGATATGATAGTACAATTAACCCCTTCAGGTGCGGCACCTGAGGGGTTAATTGTGCTGATCACGGCCCCCTGTAAGAGATCGGATGCTGCTAGGCAGCAGGGGGCAGTCATGTACACAGTTTGTAGTATATTCTAACTAGAAGCGTCCCCATCACCATGGGAACGCCTCTGTGTTAGAATATACTGTCGGAAATGAGGTTTCACGATCTAACTCATATCCGACAGTATATTCTAACATAGAGGCGTTCCCATGGTGATGGGGACGCTTCAAGTTAAAATATACCATCGGATTGGAGAAAACTCTGATCCGATGGTATAAAAGGGATTCCAGACTTTACATTGAAAGTCAATGGGGACAGATCCGTTTGAAATGGCACCATATTGTGTCAACGTCAAACGGATCCGTCCCCATTGACTTGCATTGTAATTCAGGACGGATCCGTTTGGCTCCGCACGGCCAGGCGGACACCAAAACGACTTTTTTTTTCATGTCCGTGGATCCTCCAAAAATCAAGGAAGACCCACGGACGAAAAAACGGTCACGGATCACTGACCTACGGACCCCGTTTTTGCGGACCGTGAAAAAAAACGTCCGTGTGCATGAGGCCTTAGGGTGTCATTCCAACCATTCACCTCTAGGTGGTGCTGCAATTACTTAGATATAACACAGACAGGACGTTGAATAAAAGAGTGTGGAAAAAGTAGTAAGTTGATGAAGGTGAGAAGCAAGTCTTGTATAAAATGTAACTACCATTTTAGCCTCTTGGCTATGGCCAGGCTGAGGGAGCCCAGAGAACATCATTATAGCTACCTAGCACGGACCAGAGAGTCATTACCAGGATATACAGTGAGTCTAGTGGAGATAGGAGTAGCCTTAGCTCATGGGCTCCACTAGCACAGTCACCAGGAGAAGCCTAAAAGCACCTGGACACAACCAGACGACTATACGCGTAAGTTGTCCATGTCTCTATGGACATTGTGGATAAGAGTATATACAAGCATCCTGCACAAATAATGGAGCAGAAGGATTTTGCCTGCCGTTAGGGAGACCACTCTGTGGATTGCTTATTACAAGTGAGAAGTTATTATATCCAGTACCTGAGTGCTAAAGTGTGAACATAGTGTAGACTGACATAAGAAAATAACCTCTCCCACCTATTGGAAAGGAAATTCTGCAAGCTACAATTGCCAAGCCTGTTATAGGGATTACAGTAGATATTATTGGGATTATCATCTTTGCCATATACAGTCAGGTCCATAAATATTGGGACATCGACACAATTCTAACATTTTTGGCTCTATACACCACCACAATAGAGTGAAATGAAACAAGATGTGCTTTAACTGCAGACTGTCAGCTTTAATGTGAGGGTATTTACATCCAAATCAGGTGAACGGTGTAGGAATTACAAAAGTTTGCATATGTGCCTCCCACTTGTTAAGGAACCAAAAGTAATGGGACAATTGGCTTCTCAGCTGTTCAATGGCCAGGTGTGTGTTATTCCCTCATTATCCCAATTACAATGAGCAGATAAAAGGTCCAGAGTTCATTTCAAGTGTGCTATTTGCATTTGGAATCTGTTGCTGTCAACTTTCAAGATGAGATCCAAAGAGCTGTCACTATCAGTGAAGCAAGCCATCACTAGGCTGAAAAAAACAAAACCATCCCATCAGAGAGATAGCAAAAACATTAGGCGTGACCAAAACAACTGTTTAGAACATTCTTAAAAAGAAGGAACGCACCGGTGAGCTCAGCAACACCAAAAGACCCGGAAGACCACGGAAAACAACTGTGGTGGATGACCGAAGAATTCTTTCCCTGGTGAAGAAAACACCCTTCACAACAGTTGGCCAGATCAAGAACACTCTCCAGGAGGTAGGTGTATGTGTGTCAAACTCAACAATACAGAGAAGACTTCACCAGAGTGAATACAGAGGGTTCACCACAAGATGTAAACCATTGGTGAGCCTCAAAAACAGGAAGGCCAGATTAGAGTTTGACAAATGACATCTAAAAAGTTCTGGAACAATATCCTATAGACAGATGAGACCAAGATCAACTAGTCCCTCCTGGACCTCTGAGCAGACTAGCGAAAGGGGGGGGCATCGTTGCCAGTTTTACCATCATGCATCATGTGATGGGGCCTACCTTACCATTTGGCAGCCATTGAGCTTCTACCTCCCCGTCTTTCTGAAGCATCTGTAGCTAAGTATTGACCCATCTATACTATCATATATTTTTTGGTCTCAGGTTATGTGTGTATCATTCCTGGACTATGTCCAAGTACCTATCTACCTCCTGATGAACCTGCCTCGTTTCAGGTGAAACGCGTCGAGGTTTATGTATTAGGATGGGCATATGAAAACGTACGTATTGGTACTGTGAGAAGATTGGTTGCTATCCTATAATTTGGACCCCCTCTCTACTCTCCTCATATCCTTATTATTCCCATTTTATGCCCCGAGTGTGCAGGTGGTTATTTCATATCTTTGGAACACCTTCCACTTGCGGTATTGTGGGCTTTTTTAACCGTTGTTGTATATCCAATATTCCTTCCCTGGTTAGGGTCGATCTAGGGATTTACTAGCCCTAGGTTCGGGGACAGGGAACTCCCACCATCAGGGGGCAACCCTGGGCTGAGCAGACGTTAGGGCTTCTAGGGTAAGCAATTGTCTGCCCTGCCCTACCGTATTACTTTTCTCCATTCCTCGAACTACTAAGCATGTAGACTATCTCTGTGTCACTAATGAATGTTGAGGGGTTGCTACTCCCCAATCAAAAGTAACTTATATATAATTATTTTGAATCGTAGCATTGTCTGTTGGTATATACATACCTATACCCGCACGTTGATCAATAAAGGTAATTTTAAAAGTCACTAACTTAATAAATGAATACGTTATAAATTTTTGTGATAAGGAATCTTCTAAAGAATCTAATTGATTGGTAATTTAAGATCAACTAGTACCAGAGTGATGGAAAGAGAAGAGTATGGAATAGGAAAGGAACTGCTCATGATCCTAAGCATACCACCTCATCAGTGAAGCATGGTGGTGGTAGTGTCATGGCATGGGCATGTATGGCTGCCAATGGAACTGGTTCTCTTGTATTTATTGATGATGTGACTGCTGACAAAAGCAGCAGGATAATTTCTGAAGTGTTTCGGGCAATATTATCTGCTCATATTCAGCCAAATGCTTCAGAACTTATTGGACGGCGCTTCACAGTGCAGATGGACAATGACCCAAAGCATACTGCAAAAGCAACCAAAGAGTTTTTTTAAGGGAAAGAAGTGGAATGTTATGCAATGGCCAAGTCAATCACCTGATCTGAATCCGATTGAGCATGCATTTTACTTGCTGAAGACAAAACTGAAGGGAAAATGCCCCAAGAACAAGCAGGAACTAAAGACAGTTGCAGTAGTGGCCTAGTAGAGCATCACCAGGGATGAAACCAAGCATCCGGTGATGTCTATTCGTTCCAGACTTCAGGCTGTAATTGACTGCAAAGAATTTGCAACCAAGTATTAAAAAGCGAAAGTTTGATTTATGATTATTATTCTGTCCCATTACTTTTGGTCCCTTAACAAGTGGGAGGCACATATGCAAACTGTTGTAATTCCTACACCGTTCACCTGATTTGGATGTAAATACCCTCAAATTAAAGCTGACAGTCTGCAGTTAAAGCACATCTTGTTTGTTTCATTTCAAATCCATTGTGGTGGTGTATAGAGCCAGAAATGTTAGAATTGTGTAGATGTCCCATTATTTATGGACCTGACTGTAAATGAACTGTACTGACTATTCTGAGACAAGGGATTCAAGTAACAGTTCCATTGTTTTTAACCATTGACTCCTCATCCTTTTTACAACCCTCATTAGCACCTAAAGGTGCTGGTGTCATGAACACCAGGGACCCTGCCTCCAAGGCACCTACAAAACTCATTCCACCAAGGGCACCTCAACCACCATCTGGTGGGAATCTCTGGACAAGCAGAGTTGGCCCTGAAGGAAGTGGTGGTGTCCTTCCTTTCACTGCACACCAGCCCAGGGAGGCTCTGCTAACAGTGAGTAAAAACTACCACCACCCCCATCTGCCAACCGAAGCTCACGTGTTGCCCCTGCGGCCCAGTCGCTGCACATACCCTGGCCAAACCGGAAATACATTTATCAAAGTTATACCATGCAAAAATTGCTAAATATTTTAGGCAAAAACTTAGATTTTTTAAAAATTCTCTCAACATTTTTTTTAAGTGGGGAGACCTCCTTGGCCAGACACAATTTACACCAGAAAACTGTCTTATCTTAACTGAAGTCTGTCACGTCCTTGCTGGACGATATTTGAGTTTCTGGTAGACGGACTGCACAAGATGCAGCACATTTATTAGGTGTCTTGTTGCCCACGTTCTTCAGCACTCAGGAAATGCCCCCCACAAGCTCCCCCTAGCTGTGAGGTGTAACAGGTGCACTGTAGACTGCTGTGCTTTCTATAACAGTAATAGAAATGCTTGAACTGCTCTACAATATATAGATGTAACTATTGCATTTCTCTTTGCACTCCTCTTGTTGATTGATAAACGAACATGTGAAGCCGTCCGTGGGGCAGCCGCATGGGGATCGTGGACCCATTCACTTGAATGGGTCCGCGATCCTTCAGTTTCGCAAAAAGATAGAGCAAGTTCTATCTTTTTGCTGTGCGGAAGCACGGAACAGAACCCCGGAAAGCACTCCGTAGTGCTTCCGTAGTGTTCCGTTCTTCCGTTCCGCATCTCCGGATTTGTGGACCCATTGAAATTAATGGGTCCCCATCCGTGATGCGGAATGGCCACGGAACGGTGCCCATGTATTGCAGATCCGCAAATGCGGTCCGCAATACAGCAACGGGCGTCACACGTTCGTGTGAATGAGCCCTTACACAGATGTGAATAGACCCTTATACCCGATGCCGTCTCCCTCCATTGCTAAGCAGCACTGTTCCTGTGCTTCATGTGGAAAGTCCAGCATGAATATCCTCTCTGCCCACATACCGCAATAAATATTTTTACATCTGCAATGCGTGTCCTTTCAGATAGTGTGGATTTTCATTGTGTTTTAGTATGGTCTAGGGTGATATATTCTGCTGTTTAATGAATCACCTTTAATTCAATGGGCCTCATATAAGTGGTCTTGCTCCCCAGGGCGACCAGTCAATCCCCAAGCTTAATTTTCTAATCTGCACTGACAAAATTAAACATGGTCTCTGCTTGGTCACTATCAACAAAAAAGCCAGTTTACCCTTGAAATAGCTTAGATACATGAGGTTTCTTTACTCCTTAAAGGGATTCTGTCATGACATTTTAGCCCTATAACCTAAACATATGGCCAGGTCCGTACAAATAACATGAATCCGAAACTGTACTTATTAAATTGGCCTGTGGCTCTATTAGCACATAAAACAGGTTTATATAACTGGTCAATCGCCTACCTAAGGTGCCCAAGGGGACGTCAGTTAATACAGGGTGCCCGGCCGTCTGGTGCCCAGCGCCTCCTTCCCAGTCATAATCCCCGCCTTCCTCACCTCAGCGCCACCTCCGCCAGATCCGGCCGGCCCTCTGCTAGATCTGGCGCCTGCGCACTATGCTCAGCCTGATGCGCCGGGGACTCCTGGCAGCGGCTTCGTTGAGCGAAGTGCGCATGCGCCCAGCATTAACTGACGTCCCCTTGGGCACCTTAGGTAGGCGATTGACCGGTTATATAAACCTGTTTTATGTGCTAATAGAGCCACAGGCAGATTTAATAAGTACAGTTTCGGATTCATGTTATTTGCACGGACCTGGCCATATGTTTAGGTTATAGGGCTAAAATGTCATGACAGAATCCCTTTAAGGCCTAATTAAAAAAAAACGCCAATACCTCCTTGGTTTTTGAGCTTTGTTTATGCTGTTCACTGTGCTGAATAAGTCATATATGTTATTCTGCATGACACTACTATATTTATAACTTTTTTAAATTATTTTCTATTTTTGCACAATAAAAACTTTTTAAAAATGTATTTATTTAATTTTTTTGTGTGATTGTATTTAGAGATGAGCAAATCGAAGTTGACGAAGTGGAAGTCGATGCGAATTTCAGGAAAAATTTGATTTGCACCGAAGCCGAATTTCCTTACGCTTCGTGGTAACGAATCACATTTTTTCCTAAAATGGCTGCTGCACCTGTTAGGACATGGAGCAAAGAACTCTTGGAACGAGGGATCACCCACAATGCCATGCATGCAGCCAATCAGCAGCCAGCCAGCTCTGCGATGTCACCGCCCTATAAATAGCCTCAGCCATCTTGGATTCAGCCATTTTCCAGTGTACTTAGTGCAGGGAGAGACATCAGCAGGCGCTAGGGACAGTGCTAGAAAATACTTTATTGTGCTGAAAAAGAAGTTTAGGGAAAAATTATTCAAGGTGTAGGGAAATGATAGGGAGGCATCAGCTACACTATAAAAGGAGAACAGGGTGCAATAGGAGAGTGTACAGCCTGGGTAATAGGAGCAATTCTATTACACCTTGCTTCACTAATTGGGGATCCAAATTGCTGTTATACTGCTGCTTTCAGGTTGTTTGCACTATATGATACATCAATAATTCCAGCAAACCTTGCTTGTTATTGGGATGCAAGCAGTGTCGGACTGGGGTACCTAGGGCCCATCAGTAAATTTTATTTTGGGGGCCCATCATACAGATACATTTGAATATGATAAATAATTTAACAAGTTTTTTATATGAACATAGGCTGGTTGAGGTGCTGTACATTGAATATATGTATGTAGTGCAGTAAATATAATGTGTTATGTGCCACTTGTGCAAGAGGTGGGAGACTAAGGGCCCACCATGCATAGGGGCCAACCGGGGGATTCCCCTGCACCTCTGTGGGCCAGTCAGAGCCTGGATATTAGATACATTTATAAAGATAGATAGTGATTTATAGCCAAAACCAGGAGTAGATCCTATACAAGTTATGAGGTATAATGGAAAAATCTGAACCTGTTCTGTGTTTTTGACCTGCATTGGTTTGGGCTGTCACTGATGGAAACCACTGGCCAAACATTGACCTGTGAATGAGGCCTAAGGCTGGTTTATACATAATGAATAAGAAGAAAGGAGAGTCAGTGCTCTGTCAATTGCAGAAGAAAGATCTTTATTGCAATTATCTGGCAATACAGGAGACATTCATACACGTCTTTATTTTCAACTGATGGAGTGCCACATTTTTATTTTCTCTGGTCTGTGTTCATTTTGTAGTCTAGGAGCTGGATTTATTCAGGAGGTCTGGTCTGAGGTCTAACTTAATTTTGGGGTCTGGTCTGGGGTGTGATGCCTCTGCTGATCCCTTCTACTTATGTGGCTGATAATGTGTGTGATACCACTGACTGTGTCTTTTGGGAGCAGCACGAGGGGCAGCCAGTCAGCAGTGCATAAGAGAAGTAGAGCCCACCAGGATAGACTTCAGTACAGAGATACAAAGAGCCTGAGCACAGTGAATATGGCTGGCTTTGATGCTTTGCACCAAAGTATCTCCTCAGCCTCCACTTCTTATTAGAAGAAGAGAAGGACGGACCATAGCTGCGAGGGCTGAAAAACTGAAAACTGAAAAAGGGAAGGAATATACTGGAGTAGGTCCGAAGAATGATTCCTTCTGGTTGGCCAAAATACTTCAGTCTGATACGACTGGTCTTTTACTCCACTGCAGCAATGTCTTGATGACAGTCAATCATTGGCAACAGTGGTGACATTTCAACCTCAATGATGGCACCACTTTAGCCAGTGATTTGAAAGGTAAATTCAAACTTTACATTGCTATGTTAAACCATACTTACCTGATCTAAAACAGTACAGCTAGTTTCACACTAGCGCTTGTACTCCTGGCAGGGAGTAACCTGCCAGAACTCTGTGCATTGCCAGAAGCTACACCGTTGCCAAACTGCCCCATTAACTATAATGGGGACCAGAAGAAATCTGGCCACAGCCCAGCAAATATGTCTAGAATCCTGCTGAAAATACAAGCGCTAGTGTGAATCTAGCCTAAGGGATTCCCAGCTGAGACGCTTTAATCCTAGTAGAGCTATCAGTTCTTGCAATAAAATTTAAATATGTGTAATGCACATTAAATATACCTTCCTACAAACAAAATTAAATGGGTTTTTGGGGATTTTAATATTGATGACCTATCCTCAGGATAGACAAAAGTGTTTGTAGAGCAGCACCCACGAAAATAAATGGCCACACCGGTAATGCAACACCCGAGCCACGACCGCAGATCCTCAGCAGTCGACCGTAGAGTAAAAGAAGAGTAAATGAAGAGAGGTAGCGGCAGCATCTCCAGTGAATCCTTTATTGGACGGACTATACAGAAAGTGTGCCATAAAATCAAGCAGCAACATTTCGGCTGTATCCAAGGCTTGACAAAGGCTGAGATACAGCCGAAACGTTGCTGCTTGATTTTATGGCACACTTTCTGTAAAGTCTGTCCAATAAAGGATTCACTGGAGATGCTGCCACTACCTCTCTTCATTTACTATCCTCAGGATAGGTCATCAATATCAGATCGGCGGGGTCCGACACCAGGCACCCCTGCCCATCAGCTGGTTGAAGAGAAGGCTACCCGCTGTGCCAGGGCTGCCTGCTTGTTGTCGACATCGCAGCGGTGAGCAGGTGTAATTACAAGCCGCCCCATTCATTTCAATTGGACGGCTTGTTCCTATTCAAGTGTATAAGAACGAGCAGTCCTATTGAAGTGAATGGGATGACTTGCTGGTACACCTGCTCACCTCTGCGCTGTTGACAGCGAGCAGGTTAACAATGAAGGAAGTACGGCCTTCTCTTCAACCAGCTGATCGGCGGGGGTGCCACGTGTTGGACCGCTGCCGATCTGATATTAAAATCCCGGAAAACCCCTTTAAATAAAGACACAAATCACATACTGACCTAAGCAGAAAACTAACATTTAACCCCTTCCTGTATCATCCACAGTTATTTTTACATTACTGCTTGTGCAGGTAAAATTGAGCATATTCCCTTACCCTGCAGCAAGTCCACTAGTGCCACATCTAGTTAGAGGCTCTATGTTCTGATCCCCCCACCCCATGACATCAGTATGCCTACATTAAATATGGAAAAGGCCATTTCCAGTCTCGGCGCGGCTGTGGCTCTCACGTGAATAGGAGGAAGAAAGGACGCAGCTGCCGATGGGTTTTCGGCAACATTTTGGCGCGGCTGTCCACATCAAAATTATGCAATAAAAACCGCCGTGTGAACGGGCCCTTACAGCTCCAGTACATGCTAACGAGTCCTGATATTCATGAGCTCCAGGCTTTCTGTGCCCCCTGCCACTGACTAACAGTTTTTTCCAACTGAATCAGCAGCAAGTGGGCAGAAAAAGCCAGGAGCTTATGAATATGGGACTCATCTGCATGCAATACAAGGTTTTAGCAAAGTGGCTGGGTCAACTAAAGAAAGTAGGGATCTGTCACTAGTTTATGTTTCCCTTAGGACACCATAAAACTGGTGACAGATTCTCTAACGGTCAATACTTTATCTAACTACTGTAGCTGATATATACCCATGAATACAGCTCCCACAAAGAATGTAACCCACCCCCCCCCCCCCCCACTGCATTCCACAACTAACAAGATTTGATCATAATATACCAGACAGAAAGCACATGAGCCGAGAGAAAACAATTTTATTTTTTAAGAGTTAATCAAATAAAAATAATAACAATAAATAATGAACATTAAATCCGTGAATGCTTGAAAAGTCTCAGATGATATGTTCACGGCATCTCCAGCCCTGCAGGTCTTATGTCAGGTGCCTGGTCACTGATGAAGATGGTAAGTCCAAGATTATCATTCAATACTGATGTTATTATGAACGTCTGATCTTATGAACGTCTGATGTTATCATGGTGGAGCTGTTTTTGATGTTAAGTCCTTTATTCCAATGTCCTGATGTTGCAACAGCAGAAGACTGCACTAAGAAATCCCGATTTCTGGGCCTTTGCTCCTCTGCTGTTGTTGTTCTTTCTGAGACATTTTGGAATCCACCACTTTCTTCTCTTATGGATCTTTTCACTTTCCTCCTCTTCCTCACCGATTTTATCAAGGTCAAAGCAATTTTGGAATCTTCTTAGTCCAATGATGTTGTCTTGCTTGTCCATATTTCCATTTTCTTCCTCGCTATCCTGTATCCATTCTCCTTCCTCATTCTCTTCATCTTCAGGAATGGTCTCTAGACTGGGCCAAAAGACCTCTCCAAATTGAGAAGGCCAGAATGCTGGCTCTGCCTCCTCGACTTTCTTCCTCCATTTCTCATCTGGGTAGTCCTCACTGTCCATATTCAATGCGTACTAACTGCACACCAACACTGAAAATACTCCACTGTCAACTACAACCCTGAGGAGAATGTTAGCTCTGCAGCTGCTTATATAATGTGTCTGATGTCACAATGTCCAAAGAACCAAAGTTGGACAGCCAATCAAATTCTCTCTTGTTTGCATGTGGTTCATAATCTCACACTGAACACAATAGTCACTTATTTCTCAGAACATCAACCACCATATAAACATGTGAACAATTCTAACCACAAGTTTAGTATACTAGAAAACATATTTGGCTAGATTTAAGTGTATGCACCTAGAATCTGTCAAAAAAGTAGAGCATATTGGCACAACTATGGTCTCTACAACTTTTTCCAACTTGCTTGAGAAGTGGAAAACACTTAGTGGGAAAAGGGCATAAAAATTGTAAGCTCATATCACTGCTTTGTATTTCATTGTTTTTCTCCAATTTTTTTTTTTATCATGCACGCATAATTTATTGTCCGGTCTTTTTGATGGCCCCGAATGGAGTTTCCAATGCAGATGTGAACGAGCCCTTAGCCAATTGATAGTTGTTATAGAGTCAGAGATAAGTGTCTAGCTGCTCACCACAATTATCATCCAGACTGAGCCCCTGTAATAAATCTAATGCAGAGATCCTGTTCACTGTAAGTTTAGGCCACTTAGAGGCTTAGTAAATCTGCCCATTCTGCTGTTTTGATAAAAACAAGAGTTAAAACGGTGGACAATGACTGACAACATTGATGTATGCCTGTATACATTGGTGCCCTTCAATCCCTGGAAATGGTAAGGTGGATGCAAAGAAAGGTGCACCAGGCTAATATACACAGCAGACTTTAACCCCATAAGGACCCGCGATATACATGTGCAGCGCTGGTGGACGTGACTTAAGGACCAGCGCCCGCCCGATCAGTGGCAGGGGTCCAGCAGTCACTGATAGCCGGGACCCTGTTGTATGCGCCGGTATTGGTGAAAACACTGATACCGGCGCATTAACCCTCGCACTGCCGCGGTCGGCGCTGACATGGGCATGTTCGGGATCCTGCCGGGTGCGGGGTGGCTATCGAGTCCCTGCGCTGCTGTGACTAAGACCCAATGGCAGGGAAGGCAGCCTGATGCCTTCCTTAGGCATCGTGGCTGCCTTCCGTGACAGCCTGTGAGATCCAGCCCCCTGGATCTCACAGGCAGGAAGCTGTAAGTGTATTACAGTGTGTAATACACTTACAGCCAATGCATTATAATACAGAAGTATTGTAATGCATTGTAAAGGGGATCAGACCCCCAAAAGTTGAAGTCCCAGAGTGGGACAAAAAAAGTTTTGCAAAAAAATAGTAAAAAAAAGTGTCCTTTCCCAAAATAAAGTAAAAAAAATAAAATTGTACAAAATAGGGAGAAAAAGAAAAGTAGACATATTAGGTATCGCTTACATCACAAAAAGTGTAATAGCAAGCGATCAAAAAGTCATATGCACCCCAAAATAGTGCCAATCAAACAGTCATCTCATCCCGC
This sequence comes from Bufo bufo, assembly GCF_905171765.1. Lineage (NCBI taxonomy): Eukaryota > Metazoa > Chordata > Amphibia > Anura > Bufonidae > Bufo > Bufo bufo. The sequence continues at coordinate 426,700,251 of NC_053393.1, forward strand.
AAAAATGATACCCTACCTAAGACAATCGCCCAAAAAGTAAAAAAAAACTGTGGCTCTCAGACTCTGGAGACACTAAAACATGATTTTTTTGTTTTGTTTCAAAAATGACATTATTGTGTAAAACTTAAATAAATAAAAAAAAGTATACATATTAGGTATCACCGCGTCCGTAAGAACCTGCTGTATAAAAATATCACATGAACTAACCCACATGAAAAAATGGTGTAAAAAAAGCAATTTATTGTCACCTTACATCACAAAAGGTGTAATACCGAGCGATCAAAAAGTCATATGCACCCTAAAATAGTACAAACCAAACTGACATCTCATACCGAAAAAAATGAGCCCCTATATTAGACAGTTGCCCAAAAAATAAAAAAATATGGCTTTCAGAAGATGGAGACACTAAAAAAATATTTTTTTTCAAAATGTAAAACTGAAACAAACAACCAGAAACAGTAGCCATATTTCGTATTGTCGCATCCGTAACAACCTGCTCTATAAAAATACCACATGATCTAACCTTTCAGATGAACATTATAAATAACAAAAAATAAAAACTGTGCCAAAAATAGCTATTTTTTGTTATCTTGCCTCACAAAAAGTGTAAAATAGAGCAACCAAAAATCATATGTACCCTAAAATAGTATCAACAAAACTGCCACCTTATCCCGTAGTTTCCAAAATGGGGTCTTTTTTTGGAGTTGCTACTCTAGGGGTGCATCAGGGGGTCTTCATATGTGACATGGCAACTTAAAATTATCCCAGTGAAATCTGCCCTCCAAAAACCATATGGCATTCCTTTCCTTCTGCGCCCTGCCGTGTGCCCGTACTGCAGTTTACGACCACATATGGGGTGTTTCTGTAAACTACAGAATCAGGGCAATAAATATGGAGTTTTGTTTGGATGTTAACCCTTGCTTTGTTACTGGAAAAAATGGAAAATCTACCAAAAAAGTAAAATTCTGAAATTCCATCTACATTTTCCTTTAATTCTTGTGGTACACCTAAAGGGTTAAGAAAGTTTGTGAAATCAATTTTGAATACCTTCAGGGGCGTAGTTTATGAAATGGGGCCATTATTCGGTGGTTTCTATTATGTAAGCCTCACAAAGTGACTTCAGACCTGAACTGGTCTTTAAAATTTAAAGATTTGCTTCTAAACTTCTAAGCCTTTTAACCACCTCAGCCCCCAGTGCTTAAACACCCTGAAAGACCAGGCCACTTTTTACACTTCTGACCTACACTACTTTCACCGTTTATTGCTCGGTCATGCAACTTACCACCCAAATGAATTTTACCTCCTTTTCTTCTCACTAATAGAGCTTTCATTTGGTGGTATTTCATTGCTGCTGACATTTTTACTTTTTTTGTTATTAATCGAAATTTAACGATTTTTTTGCAAAAAAATGACATTTTTCACTTTCAGTTGTAAAATTTTGCAAAAAAAACGACATCCATATAGAAATTTTGCTCTAAATTTATAGTTCTACATGTCTTTGATAAAAAAAAAATGTTTGGGTAAAAAAAAAATGGTTTGGGTAAAAGTTATAGCGTTTACAAACTATGGTACAAAAATGTGAATTTCCGCTTTTTGAAGCAGCTCTGACTTTCTGAGCACCTGTCATGTTTCCTGAGGTTCTACAATGCCCAGACAGTACAAACACCCCACAAATGACCCCATTTCTGAAAGTACACACCCTAAGGTATTCGCTGATGGGCATAGTGAGTTCATAGAACTTTTTATTTTTTGTCACAAGTTAGCGGAAAATGATGATTTTTTTTTTTTTTTTTTTTTTCTTACAAAGTCTCATATTCCACTAACTTGTGACAAAAAATAAAAAGTTCTATGAACTCACTATGCCCATCAGTGAATACCTTGGGGTCTCTTCTTTCCAAAATGGGGTCACTTGTGGGGTAGTTATACTACCATGGCATTCTAGGGGCCCAAATGTGTGGTAAAGAGTTTGAAATCAAATTCAGTAAAAAATGACCTGTGAAATCCGAAAGGTGCTCTTTGGAATATGGGCCCCTTTGCCCACCTAGGCTGCAAAAAAGTGTCACACATCTGGTATCCCCGTACTCAGGAGAAGTTGAGGAATGTGTTTTGGGGTGTCTTTTTACATATACCCATGCTGGGTGAGATAAATATCTTGGTCAAATGACAACTTTGTATAAAAAAATGGGAAAAGTTGTCTTTTGCCAAGATATTTCTCTCACCCAGCATGGGTATATATAAAATGACACCCCAAAACACATTCCCCACCTTCTCCTGAGTACGGAGATACCAGATGTGTGACACTTTTTTGCAGCCTAGGTGGGCAAAGGGGCCCATATTCCAAAGAGCACCTTTCGGATTTCACTCATCATTTTTTACAGAATTTGATTTCTAACTCCTTACCACACATTTGGGCCCCTAGAATGCCAGGGCAGTATAACTACCCCACAAGTGACCCCATTTTGGAAAGAAGACACCCCAAGCTATTCCGTGAGGGGCATGGCGAGTTCCTAGAATTTTTTATTTTTTGTCACAAGTTAGTGGAAAATGATGATTTTTTTTTTTTTTTTTTTTTTCATACAAAATCATCATATTCCACTAACTTGTGACAAAAAATAAAAACTTCCATGAACTCACTATGCCCATCAGCGAATACCTTGGGGTCTCTTCTTTCCAAAATGGGGTCACTTGTGGGGTAGTTATACTGCCCTGGCATTCTAGGGGCCCAAATGTGTGGTAAGGAGTTTGAAATCAAATTCTGTAAAAAATGACGAGTGAAATCCGAAAGGTGCTCTTTGGAATATGGGCCCCTTTGCCCACCTAGGCTGCAAAAAAGTGTCACACATCTGGTATCCCCGTACTCAGGAGAAGTTGAGGAATGTGTTTTGGGGTGTCTTTTTACATATACCCATGCTGGGTGAGATAAATATCTTGGTCAAATGACAACTTTGTATAAAAAAAATGGGAAAAGTTGTCTTTTGCCAAGATATTTCTCTCACCCAGCATGGGTATATGTAAAATGACACCCCAAAACACATTCCCCACCTTCTCCTGAGTACGGAGATACCAGATGTGTGACACTTTTTTGCAGCCTAGGTGGGCAAAGGGGCCCATATTCCAAAGAGCACCTTTCGGATTTCACTCGTCATTTTTTACAGAATTTGATTTCAAACTCCTTACCACACATTTGGGCCCCTAGAATGCCAGGGCAGTATAACTACCCCACAAGTGACCCCATTTTGGAAAGAAGACACCCCAAGCTATTCCGTGAGGGGCATGGCGAGTTCCTAGAATTTTTTATTTTTTGTCACAAGTTAGTGGAAAATGATGATTTTTTTTTTTTTTTTTTTTTCATACAAAGTCTCATATTCCACTAACTTGTGACAAAAAATAAAAACTTCCATGAACTCACTATGCCCATCAGCGAATACCTTGGGGTCTCTTCTTTCCAAAATGGGGTCACTTGTGGGGTAGTTATACTGCCCTGGCATTCTAGGGGCCCAAATGTGTGGTAAGGAGTTTGAAATCAAATTCTGTAAAAAATGACGAGTGAAATCCGAAAGGTGCTCTTTGGAATATGGGCCCCTTTGCCCACCTAGGCTGCAAAAAAGTGTCACACATGTGGTATTGCCGTACTCAGGAGAAGTTGAGGAATGTGTTTTGGGGTGTCTTTTTACATATACCCATGCTGGGTGAGATAAATATCTTGGTCAAATGACAACTTTGTATAAAAAAATGGGAAAAGTTGTCTTTTGCCAAGATATTTCTCTCACCCAGCATGGGTATATATAAAATGACACCCCAAAACACATTCCCCACCTTCTCCTGAGTACGGAGATACCAGATGTGTGACACTTTTTTGCAGCCTAGGTGGGCAAAGGGGCCCATATTCCAAAGAGCACCTTTCGGATTTCACAGGTCATTTTTTGCTGAATTTGATTTCAAACTCCTTACCACACATTTGGGCCCCTAGAATGCCAGGGCAGTATAACTACCCCACAAGTGACCCCATTTTGGAAAGAAGAGACCCCAAGGTATTCGCTGATGGGCATAGTGAGTTCATGGAAAAAAAAAAAATTTTGTCACAAGTTAGTGGAATAGGAGACTTTGTATGAAAAAAAAAAAAAAAATCATCATTTTCCACTAACTTGTGACAAAAAATAAAAAATTCTAGGAACTTGCCATGCCCCTCACGGAATACCTTGGGGTGTCTTCTTTCCAAAATGGGGTCACTTGTGGGGCAGTTATACTGCCCTGGCATTTTCCAGGGGCCCTAATGTCTGGTAAGTAGGTAAATGACCTGTGAAATCTGAAAGGTGCTCTTTGGAATGTGGGCCCCTTTGCCCAGCTAGGCTGCAAAAAAGTGTCACACATCTGGTATCTCCGTACTCAGGAGAAGGTAAGGAATGTGTTTTGGGGTGTCATTTTACATATACCCATGCTGGGTGAGAGAAATATCTTGGCAAAAGACAACTTTTCCCATTTTTTTTATACAAAGTTGGCATTTGACCAAGATATTTATCTCACCCAGCATGGGTATATGTAAAATGACACCCCAAAACATATTCCCCAACTTCTGCTGAATACGGAGATACCACATGTGTGACACTTTTTTGCAGCCTAGGTGGGCAAAGGGGCCCAAATTCCTTTTAGGAGGGCATTTTTAGACATTTGGATACCAGACTTCTTCTCACGCTTTGGGGCCCCTAAAATGCCAGGGCAGTATAAATACCCCACATGTGACCCCATTTTGGAAAGAAGACACCCCAAGGTATTCAATGAGGGGCATGGCGAGTTCATTGAAAAAAAAAAATTTTGGCACAAGTTAGCGGAAATTGATTTTTTGGATTTTGTTCTCACAAAGTCTCCCTTTCCGCTAACTTGGGACAAAAATTTCAATCTTTCATGGACTCAATATGCCCCTCAGCGAATACCTTGGGGTGTCTTCTTTCCAAAATGGTGTTATTTGTGGGGTGTTTGTACTGCCCTGGCATTTGAGGGTCTCCGCAATCATTACATGTATGCCCAGCATTAGGAGTTTCTGCTATTCTCCTTATATTGAGCATACGGGTAATGAGATTTTTTTTTTCCGTTCAGCCTCTGGGCTGAAAGAAAAAAATGAACGGCACAGATTTCTTCATTCGCATCGATCAATGTGGATGAAAAAATCTCTGCCAAAAAAAGAAAAAGGAGGGGAAAGGCGTCTGCCAGGACATAGGAGCTCCGCCCAACATCCATACCCACTTCAGCTCGTATGCCCTGGCAAACCAGATTTCTCCATTCACATCAATCGATGTGGATGAATAAATCATTGCCGGGATTTTTTTTTTTATATACACAAAGTGTTTGCCAAAGTATATGAACACCGCCACCTCCTCAGCTCATATGCCTCGGCAAACATATCTTTTACTGCAGAGGAGAAATCTCGTCTTGCAGCGCCGCATACACCGACTTGCGTGTAATCTGACAGCAGCACAATGCTTCTGTCCGAATGCACATCAGTGCTGCAGCTAGTCGATCGGTTGGTCCACCTGAAAGGTAAAAAAAACAAAACAAAAAAGAAAAAACCAGGCCGCAAAGCAATAACTTTATTAACTTTAGAACAGAACATATTAACTTTTTTAAACTTTTTTAACTTTTTTACTTACCGGTAATTTTTTTTTTGTTTAGTTTTTTTTACCTTTATAGAACAAACCTCTCCTTCCCCATGGGACAATGTGCAAAGCGCAAATCGCCCAAAGATGTGGCGAAGTACGTTATGCACTTTATCCCAGGTGAAAGGAGAGGTTTGCAGCAGCTGAGAGTAAAAGGGCCCTAATAGCCCTGTGTGCCTGTCCTGTGAGATGCAATCCCTATGCTAGGTGTACCTGTGTGTGGTACTTCCGGAAACACTCTCCATAGCATAGGGCAGGGTGGTCAGCACAGTCAGGACAGAAATAGCGGGTGTCACGACTTATTCCACTCCTGCTACAGACACGACATCTTTTTCGGGGTGACGGTTGGGTTGAGGTACCAGGAACGACACTGGGGAAATGTCGCTCGTGTAGACGGCTAACTACACTGGGGGATGGGGCCACGGAACCTCCTGGGTAAAGGAGGTTCTCGATGATCTCTTCCTGGAATTTGAGGAAAGATCGTGTTCTCCCAGCCTTACTGTAGAGAACAAAACTATTGTACAGCGCCAATTGAATTAAATATACAGACACCTTCTTATACCAGCGTCTGGTTCTGCGGGAAACTAAATACGGAGACAACATCTGGTCATTGAAGTCCACCCCTCCCATGAGCGCATTATAGTCGTGGACACAGAGGGGCTTTTCAATGACACGGGTTGCTCGCTCAATTTGGATTGTCGTGTCTGCGTGAATGGAGGAGAGCATGTAAACGTCACGCTTGTCTCTCCATTTCACCGCGAGCAGTTCTTCGTTACACAAGGCAGCCCTCTCCCCCCTTGCAAGACGGGTGGTTACAAGCCGTTGGGGGAAGCCCACGCGACTAGTTCGCGCGGTGCCACAGGCGCAAATCCGTTCTAGAAACAAATGCCTAAAGAGGGCCACACTTGTGTAAAAATTGTCCACATAAAGATGGTACCCCTTGCCGAATAAGGGTGACACCAAGTCCCAGACTGTCTTCCCACTGCTCCCCAGGTAGTCAGGGCAACCGACCGGCTCCAGGGTCTGATCTTTTCCCTCATAGACACGAAATTTGTGGGTATAGCCTGTGGCCCTTTCACAGAGCTTATACAATTTGACCCCATACCGGGCACGCTTGCTTGGGATGTACTGTTTGAAGCCAAGGCGCCCGGTAAAATGTATTAGGGACTCGTCTACGCAGATGTTTTGCTCGGGGGTATACAAATCTGCAAATTTCTGGTTGAAATGGTCTATGAGGGGCCGAATTTTGTGGAGCCGGTCAAAAGCTGGGTGGCCTCTGGGACGGGAGGTGGTGTTGTCGCTAAAATGCAGGAAACGGAGGATGGCCTCAAATCGTGCCCTGGACATAGCAGCAGAGAACATGGGCATGTGATGAATCGGGTGCGTTGACCAATATGACCGCAATTCATGCTTTTTTGTCAGGCCCATGTTGAGGAGAAGGCCCAAAAAAATTTTAATTTCGGAAACTTGGACTGGTTTCCACCGGAAAGGCTGGGCATAAAAGCTTCCCGGGTTGGCGGATATAAATTGTGTGGCATACTGGTTGGTCTCTGCCACGACTAAGTCCAAGAGCTCCGCAGTCAAGAACAGCTCAAAAAATCCCAGGGCCGAACCGATTTGAGCCGTCTCAACCCGAACTCCAGACTGGGCGGTGAAAGGGGGAACTACAGGTGCGGCTGAAGTTGGTGACTGCCAATCAGGGTTTGCCAGCACCTCAGGGATTCTAGGGGCTCTACGGGCCTGTCTTTGCGGTGGCTGCGACGGGGTAACTAGTGCACGTGCCACCGTACCAGCTTCAACTGCCCTTCTGGTGCTCGCCACGTCACCATGTTGTACGGCAGTGCTGGTACTAGGTCCAGGGAGGGCTGCGCTGCTGGTGTATGCCTCACCACGTGATCCGGCAGCGACAGCCCCACTCTGCTGCTCTTAAAGCGGATCCTGCATAACCTGTGGTCTAGCGACATGGGGCCGGGTACGCCTGGTGCTGCCAGGGACCTCCACCTCCTCGTCCGAACTTTGGGTCAGAGAGCCACTGCTTTCCACAGGTTCATATTCTGACCCGCTAGATTCGTCAGATGAGGGTTCCCATTCCTCATCCGACTGGGTCAGAATCCTGTAGGCCTCTTCAGAAGAATACCCCCTGTTTGACATTTTGGACTACTAAATTTAGGGGTATTCCCTGAGACTACCCAAGAAAAAAAGCAAACCTGTCTTACAAAGGGGAGGCTAGCGAAGTACCGGAGGCCGCTGCGGTTGATAAAAAATATCAAAACTGATTTTTTTATCGCCGCAGTGCGTGTAAAATGAATGTGCAGTGATCAAAAAATATATTTTTTTTGTCACTGCGGTGGGGCGGGCGTGGGTGAACGCACGTGTGGGCGACCGATCAGGCCTGATCGGGCAAACACTGCGTTTTGGGTGGAGGGCGAACTAAAGTGACACTAATACTATTATAGATCTGACCGTGATCAGTTTTGATCACTTACAGATACTATAAAAGTACAAATGCTGATTAGCGATACGCTATTCAGCGACTAAAAGTGACTGCGGTGCGGTGGGGTGGGCGCTAACTGACGCTAACTACCTAACCAAGGGGCCTAAACTATCCCTAAAACCTAACAGCCAATACTAGTGAAAAAAAAAAAGTGACAGTTTACACTGATCACTTTTTTTCCTTTCACTGGTGATTGACAGGGGCGATCAAAGGGGTGATCAAAGGGTTAATTGGGGTGCAGGGGGGTGATCTGGGGCTAAGGTGTAGTGTTGGTGCTACTCACAGTTCAGTCTGCTCCTGTGCTGGATCCAACCGACGAAAAGGACCAGCACAGGAGCAGAGAAGCCATATAACAGATCATATTTACTAATATGATCTGTTATATGGCTTGTGATTGGATTTTTTAAAAATCGCCAGCCTGCCAGCCAATGATCGTTGCTGGCAGGCTGGTGACGAACTTGTTCTTTAACTTTTGCCGGCCCGCGATGCGCATGCGCGGGCCGGCTTGGAGCGAAATCTCGCGTCTCGCGAGATGACGCGTATATATGCGTGACTGTGCGCAGCGCTGCCACCTCCGGAACGCGAATCTGCGTTAGGCGGTCCGGAGGTGGTTTTAACATCCTAAAAAAAAGAAAATGTAATTTACAAACCTGAAGTAGACATATGGGAAATGTAAAGTAATAACTGTTTTAGGAGGTATCACTATCTGTTTTAGGCCTCTTTCATACGACCGTATTGCTTTTTCAGTGTTTTGCAGGCCGTTTTTTTCGGATCCGTTGTTCTGGTTTTTGTTTCCGTTGTGTTTCCGTTTCGGTTCTGTTTTTCCGTTCCGTTTTTCCATATGGCATATACAGTATACAGTAATTACATAGAAAAAATTGGGCTGGGCATAACATTTTCAATAGATTGTTCCGTAAACAACGGAACGGATTTGGAAGACATATGGAGGCATTTCCGTATGTGTTCCGTTTTTTTTTGCGGACCCATTGACTTGAATGTAGCCACGGAACATGATTTGCGGGCAATAATAGGACATGTTCTATTTTTCAACGGAACGGAAAAACGGAAATACGGAAACGGAATGCATACGGAGTACTTTCTGTTTTTTTGCGGAACCATTGAAATGAATAGTTCCATATACGAACCGTATACGGAACGCAAAAAACGGCCCATAAACGGAAAAAAAAAATGGTCGTGTGAAAGAGGCCTTAAAAGCAGAGAAATTGAATGCAAATTTTTCCAAATTTTTTGTAAATTCGGTATTTTGTTTATAAATTTAAATGAAAGATTTTGACTCAAATTCACCACTGTCATGAAGTACAATAGGTGACTAGAAAAAAATCTCCGAATGGCTTGGATAAGTAAAAGCGTTTTAAAGTTATCACCACATAAAGTGACACATGTCAGATTTGTAAAAAAATGGCCTGGTCCTTAAAGTGAAAAATGGCAGGGTCCTGAAGGGGTTAATGTCAACTGAACATAACATACACAATTTTGTACTTATCTTTCAAACCCCCGACCATTCTTACATTAACTGTTCCATAGTTCGCTGCTTGCAGTATCTGACTGGCCCAGTGGAGGACCAATCCTCTGTCCTCCAGTGGGTCCAGGCACTGACCAATTCAATGGTTGTTCCCTGGGGGTGGCTGCATCCTGCAACTTGCATCTCACTGGGAACAGTGTTGGCAAGACCCAGGAGTTGCTGCCACACTGCATCACCGCCTGTACTGTCTACATCAGGGGTGCACAACCTGCGGCCCCCAGAGCCAAGGTTTGAGGCCCCCGTCCTCCTGGACAGAAACACAGCTAATCAAGTGATCAGCTGTGTTTCTACCCGCAGTGCCGTACGATGGAACATTATAGCTCCTGCAGTGTAGTATGAGCAGGACGGGTCCCCGGCTGTCAGAGACACCACGAGACCCGAGGAGAAGGCAGAAGAAGTGTGTCAGCACTTCTGCCTTCTCCTCACACAGGTGAGCGGCGTGCTGTGCAGTTTAACCTGGCTATCACGTGATCGCAGGGTGTCAGGGGCAGAGGACTGCAGCGCCTCACCAGGTCTAACCTGTACAAAGCCCCCCCATCCGCCCCACCCAGCAGTCTGGTTTTCCCTGTAACTGGGGTGACTTTGGATGCTCCAGTTACAGTGGAAATAGTGCAAAAAGTTTAAAAAAAAAATTGAAAACATAAAAAAAACAAATGAAAAGGAAAAAAAATGTGCAAGATAACAAAAAAAAGTCAGTGTCCCCCAGAGGTCTTTTAAAGATCTCTTGGGGGATATACAGTGCTGTAAAAATATATAAAATAAAAAAAAAGGAAATTTTTGCAAAAAGATGTTAAAGGATAACTGTCATTTTTTATTTTTTTTGGAGTATTGGATTGTGGTGATTAATATCTCCTTGGTGGCCCTATTTAAACTTTTCAGTGTGTATTCAATTACCCCTTAATTCCACAGTTTTGTTCCCTGTACGGCCTACTTTTACCTGTGATTAAAATCAGGTTGCTATGCATGGTCCTCTATCTGTTGAAGGAGAGGACACAGAAGCAGGCAGCCTGCAAGGTCAGATTACAGACAGCCAGGGACTGTAGGTAAAGGATTAAAGCCAGGTCCTCCCCAGCAGCTGATAACATCGCACTTCTCCCTGTCCCTGCGCTTGGCAGACGCTCCCTCACTCAGCAGAGCTGAAGGATGTAGAGCCGAATCAGCGCAGGGAAGGGAGATCTGCCATCTGCTCAGTGTATAAATGAAAGCAACATGTGGTAAGAGGACCCCTCAGTGCTGCAGGAGATTAACCCTTTAGGGGGAGGCTCTGGTTAGTGACACTTTTGGGGGGCTATTGTTACTGGCTAGTGAGGGCAGGCGGGATTAGCCTCAGGGTGAGGGCAGTGGCGGCCATCTCAACTGAATAGTGAAATTACATTTTTATGTAGACTGGTTGCTAAGGGCTGAATCTTATTAAATATGGGGTAAGTCAGTCTAATAGTAACTGATTCTGAAATATCATGTTATTAGTAACTACATATATGGAAATTGAAATTAGGGTCTAAATGTGACAGTTATCCTTTAAATAAATGAATAAATAAAATACAAATAAAAAAAAAAACTAAAAAGAAAAAATTGTTCACTGTCATATTATGTCAAAAATATATTTTAAAAATAAATAATAGTGATGATAAAAATAAAAAAAAATACAAAATAAATAAAATACAAAAAAAGGAAAATGTGCAAAGTAAAAAGTCAGTGTCCGTCCAAAAAATAAAAAAAGTTCAAAGTGTTTGAACCATGTGCGCTAAATCACAAAAAAGTGACTGGTCATTAAGGCCTTTTCAGGCCTGGTCATTAAAGGGTTAACCAATAAGTGCTTTCCCGGCTAGTAAGGCCTCATACACACGACCGTACCCTTTCTTTCGGTCAGCAGGACACCAGCCATGTGTGTTCTGCATTTTGCAGAACGAAGTAACGGATGCGGACAGCACATGGAGTGCTGTCCGCATCTTTTGCAGCCCCGTTAAAGTGAATAATAAAAAAAATGTGGCTCAGATGCGGACTAAAACAATGGCCGTGTGCGTGAGCCTTCAGGGAAAATGCTTACTGGGTATTGCAGGGCACCTACAGTATATCTGGGGGTGCAGGAGGCGGTAATAACCAATGAGCGCCGTCCTCTGCAGTGAAGTAAAGCGCTTATTTGTGAATAGGTCACTGTGCCACTCTGTGGTCTGCTCATGCTGCTGCCACCTCACCACTCTGTGGTCTCCTTATTCTGCTGCTACATCACCACTCTATGGTCTCCTTATGCTGATGCCACCTGACCACTCTGTGGTCTCCTCATGCTGCTGCCACATCACCACTATGTCACTGGGCCACTCTGTGGTCTCGTCATACTGCTGCCACCTCACCACTTTGTGGTCTCCTCATGCTGCTGCCACATCTCCACTATGTTATTAGGCCACTCTATAGTCTCCTCATGCTGCTGAACCCTCACCACTCTGTGGTCTTTTCATGCTGCTGGCACCTCACCCCTATGTCACTGGGCCACTCTTTGGTCTCCTCATGCTGCTGCCACCTCACCACTCTGTTGTCTCCTCATGCTGCTGCCACCTCCTCACCACTATGTTACCGGGCCACTCTGTGGTCTCCTCAAGCTGCTGCCAAATCACCACTCTGTGGTCTCCTCATACTGCTGCCACCTCACCACTCTATGGTCTACTCATGTTGCTGCCACCTCACCACTCTATGGTCTCCTCATTCTGCGGCCACATCACCACTATGTCCCTGGGCCACTCTGTGGTCTCCTCATGCTGCTGCCACCTCACCACTATGTCACTGGGCCGCTCTGTGGTTTCCTCATGCTGCTACCACCTCACCACTCTGTGGTCTCCTCATGCTGCTGCCACCTCACCACTCTGTGGTCACCTCATGCTGCTGCTACCTCACTTTGTTACTGGGCCACTCTGTGGTCTCCTCATGCTGCTGCCACCTCACCACTATGTCACTGGGCCACTCTGTGGTCTTCTCCTGCTCCTTCCACCTCACCTCTCTGTTGTCTTCTCATGCTGCTGCCACCTCACCACTCTGTCACTGGGCCACTCTGTGGTGTCCTCATGCAGCTTCCAGCTCAAAACTCTGTCATTGGGCCACTTTATGGACTTCTCATGCTGATCCCACCCTCCCCACTCCATGACTGGGCCACTATTTTGCCTTTTTGCCCTGGTTGACATCATTTATTTGACCCTTCTTCTGATCTGTCAGAAGGTAGGAAAAATGAGACGCACAACGGATCCTGTCTATGTAGCAGCTGTAAGACCTGTTAGTTAGTCCGGACAGGAGCGCAGCGGTGGGGGAGGACGTCCATGAAGAGGCTTGGCAGTACAGGACTAGGTGAGGAAAGGGTTAATGGTGAGTGGGGGCGGGAGCCGAGGTGAGGCGCGAGTTGCTAGGGCGGCGGGGGGCGTGGCCAGAGGCGAGACTGAGGAAGAAGGCGGAAGCAGGAGCAGTGTTGGCCAGGAGACTGAATCGGCAGCATGTCGGCGCCTGTGATGACAGTGGAGGAGATGTTAGAGAGGCTGAGGAGAGAAGCGGAGGTGCGGGGGCCTGGCTGGCTGCAGGAGCAGGTTGGTGCATGCATGGTTTCACCTGCTCCTGTGGCTACCCCTAATGCTCGGGCTGCCCGGCCGCGGCGGAGTATTCCACCGGCGCGCCTAAGCCCTGAAGTCACCCCCCGGGCCCGGCGCCGAGTAGGGAGCCCCCCTGTGGACCCTCGGCGGCGGAGAGCGGCCGCTCAGCCTTCTGCGAGCCGCTCTCGCCGTGGGAGGAATCCCGATACGCGGCGGGGCCCTGTGAGGAGTGGGACGCCCCTTCCCCCGCTCCCTGCGGCTGTGCAGCTGGATTCGGGACCAGGAACGGTGGACCGGCCCAGTCCCTCCTTCAGCGGGCGGTCCACTCGGCGGTGTGATGAGGTCCGGGTTCCTCGGACTGCGCTGGTGGTGGACGAATACCAGCGCAGGTCCAGAGAAGATTTGAGCAGCGTGGAAGAAGGTCCCCTTGCGGTGGTGGAGGCCGCGGTCTCGTCCCGGTGTCCGGCCAGTGTGGTGCAGAGGGTCGTGCAAGCGGTCCAGGAGGAGCAGCCGTCGACGTCCAGGAGCTATGATGGTGCGGTGTCCGTGCGGCAGGAGTCAGGATCTACGGCAGCGGGAGTCACAGCGCCCGTGGTGCCTGGTGAGATTGCTTGGGGTTCCATGTTAGAGCAGGGTCTCCCGGTTGGTGGGGGGGGACCATGGGGGATTTTAGTAAGGGTTTGGGGCAGTTTTTGGGGGGATTGGCAGGATGGTTGTCAGGTATGGGAGCTGGCGGGGGGTCTCCGTTGCCTGGGTGGGGAGTGGTGCCGGGGTCAGGGGCTGGTGCGCAAGGGGTTGCGGCGGGGTTGGGGTCGGTGTCAGTGGAGACGCAGGCTGGTGGAGAAGGGGAGGGGCAGAGGTTAGATGATAGGGCTCGTGGTGAGGTGTATGTGTGCTTTGAGGGGCCGCTGGGGGCTCATTTGAAGCAAGAAGTGAGGGAAAAGATCTGGAAAGGTGAGTACGTGGAGATATTCTCGCTCCTCCCATTAGAAAGGTTTAATTTGGATAGGGGTAAGAAGGACGAGGGAAAAAAGGAGGAGGAGGAGGAGAAGCGGCGGCACCGTTTGATCCCACGTACCTTTGCTAATTGGCTTCAGGCGTTTGCCATATTAGCAAGTGTCATTGGGGAAAGGGCTCCGGAATGTTGTTCGGTGCTTTTTTGCTACCAGGACGCTATTGGGGAGGCTTATAGGGTTTATGGTGGGATGGGTTGGCTCAGGTACGATGAGCAGGTCCGGCAGCGTAAGGCGGTGAGGCCTGATATCCGGTGGGATCATAAGGATATTGGGTTGTGGTTGAGGGTGACGGCGCCTCCTAGGGCTGGGCAGTCCTTTCGGGGGGAGTCCGGGGGATCATCCCCGGGGGCGTTGGCAGCGGCATCGGCAAAAGGGTTGTGTTTCCTTTTCAACGAAGGAAATTGCAGATTTGGGGCCAAGTGCAAATTTAAGCACGAGCACACGGGGTGTGGGGGAGCCCATGGAGCTAACCGTTGTTTCAAAGGGGGAAGGAATAGGGGGGGGTGATGGTTCTGGAAAAGGGACGGACGCCGGTGCGGGTGGAAGAGATGCAGGTGTTCCTAGATAGATACCCTGATCGGGTTGCGGCTGGTTTGTTGGGGGATGGTTTTAGGTTTGGTTTTCGGATTCCATCGGTGGTTACGGCGGGGCCTATGGTTCCTAAGAATCTTAGGTCTGCGCTTGTTCACGCGGAAGTAGTAACCGAGAAATTGAGGAAGGAGGTGGAGTTGGGGCGGATGGCGGGTCCATTCAAGGAGCCGCCGATTGGGGGGTTGAGGGTGTCTCCGCTGGGGCTGGTGCCGAAGAAAGAGCCGAACAAGTTTCGGCTCATTCATCACTTGTCTTACCCGAAAGGTGCGTCGGTCAATGATGGTATAGATCCTGAACTTTGTTCGGTGGTCTACACTTCATTTGATGCGGCTGTAAAATGGGTGAGGCGGTTGGGGCGTTTCGCTTGCTTCCGGTGCATGTAGAGAGCATGAGATTGTTGGGTTGTTGTTGGGATGGGGAATATTTTGTGGATAGGTGCTTGCCGATGGGCTGCTCTCTTTCGTGTGCGTATTTTGAGACCTTTAGCTCATTTTTGGAATGGGTAGTGGTGGAAGTTTCAGGTTGTTCATCCGTTATCCATTATTTAGACGATTTTTTATGTTTAGGGCCGGCGAATTCTCGGGTTTGTTCTTTGTTGCTGCATACAGTGCAGTCGGTTTTTGCGCGCTTTGGGGTACCGTTGGCGCAGGAGAAGACGTTGGGTCCGGTGACGGAATTGTGTTTTTTGGGGATTGTTATAGATACGGAACTGATGGAGTGTAGGCTTCCGCAGGATAAGTTGGTGGATTTACGTCAGGAGATTGATAGGGCCATTGGGAGGGAGAAGATTAGGTTGCGGGAGTTGCAGTCATTGTTAGGTAAATTGAATTTTGCGTGTCAAATTATGCCTATGGGTAGAATTTTTTGTAGAAGATTGGCCGCGGCTACGGCGGGGGTATCGGCGCCGTATCATTTTATCAGGTTACGTAAAGAGTTAAAAGGGGATTTGAGGGTGTGGGCGGAGTTTTTGGGTCAGTACAATGGTAGGTCTTTGGTGATGGCGGAGTTGTGTGATAGCGTGGATTTTGAGTTATATACAGACGCGTCAGGAGGGGTGGGTTTTGGGGCCTATTGCCAGGGACAATGGTGTGCAGGCGTGTGGCCAGAGTCGTGGGTAAGTCGTGGGTGGGTGAAAAACATGGCCTTGTTAGAACTCTTTCCCATTGTAATGGCGGTGGTGTTGTGGGGCGAGAAATTTGAAAACAGGAAGGTGCGCTTTCATTGTGACAATTTGGGGGTGGTTCAGGCTATCAACAGTTTGTCCGCATCTTCCCCGCCGGTGGTGAGGCTGTTACAGTTTTTGGTATTGCGATGCTTGTCGATTAACGTGTGGTTGGTGGCGGAACATGTGGCTGGAGTGGCTAATTCAGTGGCGGATTCTCTTTCTCGTTTACAGTGGGAGCGGTTCCGGCTTCTTGCGCCAGAAGCGGAGGTGGAGGGTCTGGAGTGTCCGTCGTGGCTGTGGGCGATCCTGGAGGAGAAGTGATGGGTTTGTTGAGGGATTCATTGAGTCCGGGTACTTGGAGGGAGTATGGTAAGGCGTGGACGACCTGGGAGGCGTGGAATGGGTCTTGGGGTGCTGGTGGAGTGGATGGTGATGTGCGGTTATTGATGTTGTTGGGGCAGTTGAAGAGCGAGGGGTGGTCGGTGTCAAAGGTGACTCATCTTATTTCAGGTATAGCGTTTGGTTTTAAATGGCGGGGGTTACCTGATTTGACTAAGAGTTTTTTGGTGCGGCAGGTTTTGAAGGGTTGGCGTAGGGGTGCAGGCAGGGTGCCGGACTGTCGTAGGCCGGTGTCTTTTGAGCTGTTGGTGCAAATAGGTGATAAGTTGAGTGGCGTTTGTAGTTCAGGGTGGGAGCTAGGGCTGTTTAAGGCTGCGTTTGCTTTGGCATTTTTTGGGGCTTTCCGGTTGGGGGAGTTGGTGTGTGATAGTGTTAGGAGAGCGGGGGGCCTTAGGAGTGAGGATATTGAGTTGGTGGGGGATAGGTTGCATGTCCGGATTCGCAGGTCAAAAACGGATCAGGAAGGTAGGGGGCAGCGTTTTACGTTGTTTACAGTGCCGGGGTGTAGTATGTGCCCGGTGAGGTGTGCGGGATCGTATGGCGCGGGTCTGCAGAGGAACGAGGTCCTGTTTTTGAGGCATGAGGATGGTTCCTTTTTGTCTAGGTTCCAGTTTCTGGCGGTCTTTAAAAAATGTTTAAAGGTTTTGGGGGTGCCGGTCAAAGACTATTCTGGGCATTCATTCAGAATTGGGGCGGCAACGGAGGCAGCCAGGTTGGGCGCCAGTGAGGAGGTGATTAGGAGGATTGGGCGTTGGGAGTCGGTTCGTTTTAAATCGTATGTGCGGCCTGCATTGTTGTAGAGTGAGGATGTAGGTAGGTGATGTTTATTTTGTTCTTTTGTGTTCACAGGTCGAATGATGGCGGCGTTGGTGTGGATTTTGGGGCACTCCTATGTGTTCTGGGGTGCGATTAGAGCGGATGTGAGGCCGAGTGGGCGGCAGTTGGGTGTGAGTCCGGAGTTGGCTACGGTTATGTGGTTAGGCGTCAGAGGTATGTTGTGGGGCGGAGTGTTGCGGGAAGTGCATCATTTCGTTCGTTTGGATCGTCCTCCTAATGTGTTGGTTTTGCATGTGGGGGGGAATGATTTAGGAAAGCGTCCGTTTAGGGAATTGGTTCGGGATGTCAAGTTTGACTTACTCAGGATTTGGGCGTTGTTTCCGGGGGTGATTATTGTCTGGTCTGACATTGTGCCGCGGAAGGCGTGGAGAGGTGCGAGGTCAGTGGAGAGCCTTAACAAGGCTAGGATAAAGGTAAACAGAGCGGTGGGCCGTTTTATGGCGAGGAATGGTGGTGTGGTGGTGCGGCATGAGGTATTGGAGAAGGGTGAGGGTGCGTTTTGGAGGGCAGATGGAGTGCACCTGAATGCGGTAGGTACGGATTTGTGGGCTCTGGGGCTCCAGAGTGGAGTGGAGATAGCTTTGCGTATGTGGAGGGACGCGCAGGGTTGAGGTGGTCAAGCTGCGCGTTCTTGGAGGCGGGGGAGGTCCTTGAAGTGGTGGAATATGGTGGTACCTGAGGATGGGAGGGCCCCGCGGGAGGCGCTGGACTCTCATTGAGGAGCTGGTAGGAACTAATTACGCGTCCATCAGTTGCTGCCTCCGAGCTGGGTTCAACGGCTGGGGGCAAGATGGAGACGCAGGTGTTCCAGTGTTTATAAAGTTATTGGGGCTTCTAGGACCTCCCTCGTCATGGGTTAACTCATGTTATATTTATGTTGTATTTATTTAATAAACGGCTGCTGTGGCCGATTAAATCCAAGCAGTGGTGTGGTGTGTTTATTTATGTGGGTTAGGGAAGGGGTGGGGTTTAGGGATGGGTAGGCTTATAGGACTGAACGAATAGCCAATGCCTTCTTCATGACATGGTCCCTGTTTTGCATCAGAATTGGCTTATGATTTGGTAGCCAAAAGCAGGATTGGGTACAAAACACAGAATACATGCAAATATTCCATTCACGTGTCATCTCTGTTTTGGATCCACTCCTGTTTTTTTTGTTGGGCTTTAGCAATACTGATGGATTACTGACCAAATGCTGACCGAGTGAAGGCCTATGATCAACAGACAGGATCAGTTTTTGGGAGTTATTGTTCTGACGGATTAGAAGAAGGGCAAAATAATCAGTGACGTCAACGCAAACTTACTGCTGACACCCTCTCCACTCTGTCAGGGAGCTCTACTTGAATAAGCATTTAATAGAACAGGTTCTGTAGACATCTATGTGGAATCAGCTGACGATGGTGTAAAAGGACTGCGCTCTTTCATGCTATAGTAGGATCCTGGGCCTCTGCACGGTTCTTTATACCCAAAAAAATGGCTGTCGCCAGCCGAATTGTGCACCGCACGGCCACAAAATCACAAACTCCTATAAATGCACAGGACGCCTGCGGTGATGTTCATACAAAAATATTTTATTAAACATATATGCAAATAATACAAGACAATGAATACAAAAAATTGATTAAAACGCAGAAGGGACATGCGGACAAATGTGGATGAAAATACCCCCCATGGCCAGTATATAAATTAATTCATGATTGTAACAAATTGCCACTGTCCGTGTGGAACACCGAAAATCATAACCAGCATACTATAGATTATAAACAATCACGTCAAAAGTACATAGACATGGATGTATCCATGACCATGTCAGTGAACGGATCAACAAAAAACTCCAAACTGGGTCACCTCAGTAAATACCACATAATAACCCTGATAGACAATAAAATCAGGGAGTCTGAGGAGACCCTGGAGCATATAGTATGCGGCAAAGTTAGGGCACCGGTGGCCACACAGACAGAATTACAGGCATATAAAGTACAACATAGTGCAGTGACCAACCTGGCAGGGGGGAGCAACCCGACGACCGTTTCGCTCTCTGGCTTCTTAACAGGGTTTAATACATTTTTTGTATTCATTGTCTTGTATTATTTGCATATATGTTTAATAAAATATTTTTGTATGAACATCACCGCTGGCGTACGGTTCTTTATACCTGGCGCTAACATTGACCTGTAAGGCTTAGCTCACACTTGAGTTATTTGTTCAGTTTTGGCCCCATAACTGCCCAAATAAGTGAAGTGTGCAGTGATTCTAAGAGCGACGCCTGTCATCTGCATGTCATACTGACTCACAGTATTGTTTCACTACCACAGCAGACTTCCTATGCGTGTTACTGGAAGGCACAGTGTTCTACACCACTATACAAGCTCTCTGCAGCCAGGAAATAGCCGTTTTTTTATGTGATTCGCCACAAATAAATTCGGATCGAATCTAATCTTTTTGGAAAATTCAGCGAACCAACCGAATCACATTTTTGAGAAATTCACTCATCTTTAATTGTATTTAAAGAGCCATAAAATTTTTCTTTTTCTTTTGATAAAGCTGTATGAGGGCATGTTTATTAGTGGAACGAGTTGTAGTTTTCATTGGTGCCATTTCAGAATACATACAACCTATTGAACTATTTGTATTGCATTTTTGGGAGGAGGGATATACAAAAAAACCATCCTATTTTTAATGTTGACAATGTTCACTGTATAGGATAAAAAAAATTGATAATTTTATTGTATTTATCGCTGTGGATGCAGAGATAACAATTATGTATAGGTTAATTATTTTTATTATGTAAATAAACATGTTTGAAAGCTAAAACAAATGCATTTTAAAAATTTTTCCAAACAATTTCTTTAACATGCTATCCACTGATCTTTATATATAACACTGCAATTCTTCTGTACTGCACTGCATTATGTTAGTTGCTGTAAAACAGACATGAATGAATATACATTCATACATAGCAGGTCTGGAGGCCATTGTTAGGCCCCCAGCTGCCATAGCAACCCCTCATCACCCGCAATCACATTATCAATAGAGTGAGAAACCACCTTCTAACCACTTGCATGCCGTGGTCAACACTGACTGTGGCATCTAAGGGGTTAAACTGCTAGGATCATTGTTATTTCTAATCCTTGCAATGAGAGCAGGGTGCCAGCAGTATAATACAGATGGCACCCACAAGTGATTGCACAGGCACAGCTCCTGTGACTGCACCAACACTGCGTTGTAATATTATGTCACTGAGCGTTAACCTGCAGCTTGCAGCAATGTATGCAGCGTACTCAAGTTGTGTGTAGAAATGTGTTCCTGGGTGTAGTAGTGCAATAGACACTAACCTGAGACGGCTGACTCTCTGCATAAGCAGGTGATGGTAGGAAAATGTTCGTGACGCCAGTGCCAATTAAACGGTGGCACGCCGTTTGCTGATAGCAGGAATAACTGAGGAACCACGTGATGTTAAAACAAAACTCCAACTTTAGTAGTTTCCATATAGAGACATTAACGGAAGCACAGTTCCTTTGCATACAGTTAATTTTTAAATACGGTCGATGCAGGCAATACAGATTAAGCAAGGTGACTTCAGAGTGTGAAACACAGGACTTGCAGTACAGGAGCTTGCACTCTATTCCTGACTGATCCTGAGACATAGAAAATCTTCTCCAAGGCCCAATACCTTAACTCTGGCGTATATCCTTGGTTCTCTCTTTATAAAGTACCTCCTCTGTTATCTTGAGTACCTCTTGCTTTTCTGCGCTTTGCCTCTGTCTCCCTCTCAGCTTCCTCAGGCTCTTTAACTGAGGTATTCCTGTTTCGGCATATGGGAATTCAGGAGGGGAACCTTCTACTAGAATCTGGAACCCGGTTACAGGGACTGCAAAACCCTCTCCTGGACCGCAGGCTTCAGGCCTGGACTTGTCTCTGACATGGTCTAGTCTCCAGACTCAACTCCAGACTCAACTCCAGACTCAACTCCAGACTCAACTCCAGACTCAACTGCCCTTCCTTTCCCTGTCTGGGCCTTATATAAACTAGGGCTCCCTAGCTCCCTCTAGTGACTAAGAGCTGGGATGACACCCCTAGCAGGCCTGTACATGCAAGTTTCACAGTAACAGGGAAATACATAGCATTACATTATATGACAATTTATAAAGATGACATATACCAACTTCCCCATAATTAAGGAGGGACGACAGCACACCAAGTGACACTTTTGTAGTGACGGGCATTACAGTCCCCGTACACTACATGTACACACTCAGATTGGGTCACTGTCACTAGTGGGGTACCACAGGGGTCAGTATTGGGTCCTATTCTCTTCATAATATTCTCATTTTTTTTTATTTTTTTTTGCCTTCCTCTGTATCTACTTGCAGGATAACAGGCTGAACTGATTGGACAGATGTCTTTTTTCAGCCTTACAAACTGAATGTTATCTACCATTAGGCTACTTTCACACTAGCGTTCGGAGCGGATCCGTCTGATGTTTCATCAGACGGATCCGCTCCGATAATGCAGACGTTTGCATCCGTTCAGAACGGATGCGTCTGCATTATAACTTAGAAAAATCTCTAAGTGTGAATGTAGCCTGAGCGGATCCGTTCAGACTTTACATTGAAAGTCAATGGGGAACGGATCCGCTTGAAGATTGAGCCATATAGTGTCATCTTCAAGCGGATCCGTCCCCATTGACTTCCATTATAAGTCTGGACGGATCCGCTCGCCTCCGCACGGCCAGGCGGACACCCGAACGCTGCAAGCAGCGTTCAGGTGTCCGCCTGCTGAGCGGAGGCTGAACGCTGGCAGACTGATGCATTCTCAGTGGATCCGCCTCCACTGAGAATGCATTGGGGCCAGACGGATGCGTTCGGGGCCGCTCGTGAGCCCCTTCAAACGGAGCTCACGAGCGGACACCCGAACGCTAGTGTGAAAGTAGCCTTACAGTGCTAGGCTAAAAAGAGGTTAAATGGAGTTCCAGAAAAATCTCATTAAAGAGCATCAGTCACCTTTTCAGTTGCAATCATAGTTAGGGTCCATTCACACGTCCGTTTTTTCTTTCCTGATCTGTTCCGTTTTTTCTGGAACAGATCTGGACCAGATCTGGACCCATTCATTTTCAATGGGTCCTGGAAAAAAACGGACAGCACAATGTGTGCTGTCTGTTTCTGTTGTTCCGTTCCGCATGTCCGTTTAAATATAAAACATGTCCTATTCTTTTCCTGAAAAATGAGATCCTGGTACAATACAAAGTCAATGGATCCGCAAAAAACGGAAGACATTCGGATGTCATTACGTATGTCATCCGTTTTATACGGAATCCGTTTCTGGAAATTACATTTAATTTTTTATTTATTTTTTTAAAAGAAATCCAAACAACTTTATTTGCTTATTGAAATTTATACATGTTTCCGTTTTTTGCGGATCCGCAAAAAACGGATGACATACAGATGACATACGGAAACATTTTCAGGAACAACGGATCCGCAAAAAACGGACCGAAAATCGGATTATAGAAAAATACTGACGTGTGAATGTAGCCTTATATTACAATATATTCTTATATGGGGTATAAATTAAATGATAAGGCAGGTTTAATAAATATTTAGAAAGTGTAAACTTAGACTAGATATTAATTAGATATATCAAATGGTTATAAATTTATATTTGGGTCAGCAGCCCAGGGCCCCACATACAAAAGCCTGCAGTGTATTGCCAGTCTTCATAAGCAGGCTGTATTACGGACCAAACATAATACTGAAGGGAGAGGGAGGGGTGAATGAGGAAGGGTCAGGTGACCTCTGGACGTCAGGTCACGTTCTGACGCAGGGGTCATTTTCACAGACTATTCCCCACAATGTAAAGTTGAGTGTCTGTTGGCTGTAACTAAATACAGCCTCTAGTGTTGGAGAGCGAATCAGGAAGAATCCAGGAGACCTGTCTTCTGCTCCCCCCAGAAGTTCTCCCTGAATAAAAAACATGAAAGAAAAAAATAAGCTCTGACCTCCTGGGATGGGGCAGCAAGGTCATGGCCCCCTTCACCTAAACAGGCTTCATGACAGAAGATAACAAGAGTGTGTGTGTACATATATACAGTATATTGTAAGGGATCGCTCTCTCTCAGGGGTCGGCAATGAGAGACTTCTCATCAAACAGGGGATTTTCAAGCTCAAGCAGTGCTTTGTCACACAGCACATCACATTTCCAAGTTTGGCCTCACTCAGCACCATGAAGTCGCAGCTTCACCTCACAATGTGTTACATCAACACAAAACAATAAATGCTTGCCCGGCTAGGCACTCACTATACAGAGGTCTCCCTAACTCACCTCTAAAGACGCAGTTCACATTGTGGTATTCAGCTTTGGTCCGACTCTCTTCTCCAGGTGTCGCTGGATCCCCCCAAACTCAGGCTTACTCAGCCTTGTGGCCCCCAGCCCTCCTGGCTGGAGCCACACAGACCCTCTCAGGGTCTGTTCCCTGGGGCCTAACTCCTCCTTTCACACACTGAGGATTGCTTTATCCCCAAGTGATTATCGCACCTGGCCTCACCTCAGGTCAGGTGATTGTGGGGAAAACGCAGCAAATCAATACATACATCTCCTCTAATAGGTATGAGGCCTGTCACTGCCTCTATATATATATATATTTGAAACCAGCAGTTTACATACACTATATAAAAAGACAAATATGCATGTTTTTCTCAATATCTGACATGAAATCAGAATAAACCTTTTCTCTTTTTGGTCAATTAGGATTACCATAATTATTATTATTTGCTAAATGCCAGAATAATGAGAGAGAGAATGTTTTAAGGCATTTTTATTACTTTCTGCAATGTCAAAAGTTTACAATGCCTTTAAACAATTCTGGACTGCCCATAGGATTGATGATGTCATGTGTTTGGAAGCTTCTGTTAGGTTTGTTGGCAACATCTGAGTTAATTAGAGACACACCTGTGGATGCATTTAAATGCCCATCTGAAACACACTGCTTCTTTGTGTAGTATCATGGGAAAGTCTAAAGAAATCAGCCAAGATATCAGGAAGAGAATTGTGGACTTGCACAAGTCTGGCTCAACTTTGGGGGCAATTTCAAGGTACCTGAAGGTGCCTCGTTCATCTGTACAAACTAATATATTCAAGTACAAACAAGATGGGAATGTCCAGCCATCATACCGCTCAGGAAGGAGACGGGTTCTGTGTCCCAGAGATGAACGTGTTTTGGTCCTACATGTGCATATCAACCCAAGAACAAAAGCAAAAGACTTTTGTGAAGATGATGGTGGAAGCTGGTAAGATTGTGTCAATATCCACAGTAAAATGAGTACTATATCAACATGGGCTGAAATGCCACTCTGCCAGGAAGAAGCCATTACTCCAAAATAAACATAAAAAAACGGATTAATGTTTTCAAATGCACACAGGAACAAAAACCTAGGCTACTTTCATATCTGCGTTTATAGGATCTCAATAGCGGAAGAAAATGCTTCAGTTTTGTCCCCATTCATTGTCAATGGGGACAAAACTGAACGGAACGAAACGGAATGCACCAAAATGCATTCCATTGCGTTTGGTGGCGTCCTGCAAGCAGCATTTTTCTGTCCGAGATGTGGTGCAGAGCAAGACGGATCCGTCCCGACACACAACGTAAGTCAATGGGGAAGGATCTGTTTTCATTGCTACAATAGAAAACGGATCCGTCCCCCATTGACTTTCAATGGTGTTCAAGACGGATCCGTTATGGCTATAGAAGACCTAATACAACCGGATCATGATGGATGCATGCGGTTGTATTATTGTAACGGAAGCGTTTTTGCAGATTCATGACGGATCTGAAAAAAAACGCTAATGTGAAAGTAGCCTTATGTGTACAGCCCCGGGCCCAGGGTACACTTAATCCACCCCTGGTGACATGATAGACGGTCAGTCAGTCATCAACATGTAGAGGAAACTGTTTTGTTTTTTAAGAGATCTGGTGAGGGACAGAGCCTCTAATGAATATACATGAAGCCAAATCATCAGCTGTCGTTTCTATTAAGATACACAGATGAAATTTAAGACGATCATGGAGTTTTCTATATTAACATAATATTAATGTCTTTTGATGGTAGCTGGTGCCCGTGGTGAGTCTGCACCAATGTCTTTTGGCGTCGCTGTAGTAATGCTCTTACTCCTGCAATTTAACACCCAGAGGCAAAGATAGAAACGGTTTATAAAAATTTCTGTTTACTCTTTTCCAGCGTATATAGCACTCACTGTAAGCTATGTAGTTAATAGAGGAAGCAGTAATGCTTCTTTCTTTACTGCACCCAAGAATCATGTGTCTCTGGTGTCTCTGGGCATGGCAGAGCTGCTGGGTCTTTTCAGATCCAGATCAGTTCTGCCAGTGAAAAGTTTCACTATGTGCAGCCAGTCAATCAGCAGGTAGCCATCACCTGTGATGTCACAGCCCTATAAAGCCCTCATCCCATGCGCTCTCTGGCATTGTCCAGTGAGCTGAGCATAGGGAGAGACGTCACAAGCGCTCATATGCGAGGGACAGTGTTTTTGCAATAATCTAGCAGCCATGTTTGATCCATCTACCGTGTTCGGCCATCTGGTCTTAACCCTAATAATTTTATAAGCAAAGTAACACTAGGTTTATATTAGGGAAGGATCCCGGAGTTTATAGAGGAATCCACATGGGGTTTTGGTCATCCCTGTTGTGAATCCCTCAATTTTATTGCTTTGAGCTGTGTAACATCTCTGGTACCATCACACAGGAAGACAGCGTCTTCTGTATACACGCCGGGGGGAGCCGGAGCAGACCCGGATGACCATGGCAGCTGAAGGGTTAAAAGTACACGACCGACATTACCGCTGGTCGCGGACATTAGTGCCAGGTGTCTGCGCTTTAAAACAGCAGACACACGGTGGCCATGGCACCCGCTCCATTTTAAAACGCCCGGCTGCCAACACAAATTTACTGTCGGCGGCTGGGAAAGGGTTAAAGGATAACTGTCATTTATTTTATTTTATTTGCTAGTTTATTAGAGCTAGGCATGTATACCTGAGTTAGTCTGTCAATGATTACCAAAAGATCTGTAATTACCTCATTAATGTCTCCTGTCCCTTTCCACTGCTCCCTTAAAAGACCGTTGCTATGTCTCATCTGTCTCCGGCTAGGAAGACAGAGGGGCGGTCCTTCACACTGCATGCCTGCATTAGGCTTCAGAGTGAGGAGGCGTGTCTCTCAGTAATCCAATCTGATTGGCTGGCAGGAAGCTGATGGCTACAGCAAGTTTGTATGTGACCTGAGGGAATGCAGTTTTGGCCTCAAAGAACTGGCAGAGGAGCCATCTTGAGAAGATCGTCATAATGTAGGATTCAAAACAGATGTAACTAAGGGGAAAACTCAAGGAAAACAGTGGTAAGTGAAGAAACTAAAGATTGCTTTATGCATAATGCTGCTGCAGTAGTAAAATATGCTAAAATAGATTTTTTGAAGAAAATATTACAGTTATCCTTTTAACTTCCAAGCCTTCGCACTGAGATTGGGCCACCAAGTGGAAAGAATATGATTAGACAGAGTGGCCTGGGAACACTTGATTTATAGTGATTCATGACAAATTAATTCGGATGGAACTGACTTTCTTGGTGAAATTCGGCGAGTCAGCCGAATCAAATTTTTCAAAACTTTACTCATCTCTAATTAAGGCCTCTTCAGACCACGTAACGGATTAAAAAATGACAGTCACCCAAATAGAATATAAGCCTTCACACTGAGATTGGGCCTCCAAGTGGGAAGAATATGATTAGACAGAGTGGCCTGGGAATACTTGATTTATAGTGATTTGTGACTAATTAATTTGGATGGAACTGACTTTCTTGGTGAAATTCGTCAAGTCAGCCGAATCAAATTTTTAAAAACTTTACTCCTCTCTAATTAAGGCCTCTTCAGACCAGGTAACGGATTAAAAAATGACAGTCACCTAAACAGAATATAACATATTATTGTAAAATCAGAGGCTTTTCAGTGAGATAAACATATTTTGATAGAGGGCCCGTTTTTAAAAAGAAGCTGAGGTGTATCGGTCTACTTTTTTTTTATTCAACCCATTTCCTAAAATAGAGTCTATGTTCTATCAGAAGGTATAATAGCAGTAATAGTACTGAAATCAGAATTCCAGTGTATTGATTCCTCTGTCTCTTAACTCTCATAAGTCTTTTCGATGTTGCAGAATTTTTAAACAAGAGACTCCAGTGTTTTCTCGCTTCCCTATTTCTGTTCTTTTTTTCATCCATTCATGCAGTTTTGTAGCAGTGCATACAAGGCATAGTAAATACTCAATTTGTATTTCAAAGGTATAGTCGTGCTTTCATTTGACCAGTACAGTCCAGAGTAGTCAATGAGATATAATAATTCAGCACTCGGATAGCTCCCTCGTAGCCTCAGTAGTTTCCTAGCTGATGTGTCCTGCTTATTGTAAGATACGATGCACAAAATGGCACTTGAATTGTGGAATCTATGATGTGCATTCATTCTTAGAGTTATCTACAAAAACAGGCCACTTGTATAGTATAGCTGAAATAAGTGTCCTTTTATGGTTCTCAAAGTGTTTAATTTCCCGGCTTACAGGAATACAGAGTTTAGAGTGATGGAGCACTATTTTTTACTGTATATGCATCACACCAAGTTCTTAATTTATGGCAATCACAACCATTACTGCTTAATTGGAACTCTGACTCATACACTGACTCAGATATAAAAGCTCATTAGCAATGTCACTGTTGTATTTCAACAGATCTTCCTACCAGATGATGCTGAACAAGAGACTATTCTTATATTAAAGCTTCCAAAATGAACTAATATAAGACATTTTGAATAGAAGAAACCTGCTGTAGAAACAATGGTTTATTCTAGTCCCCCTATTACGGTATTTCACGGGATTGTGCGTGGAAATTCAGCGTGCTTGATCCTTCTGTCCCATAACATCATCTGTCACTGGATAGTCAGCAGCTCCCCATACACATTAGATTGTCGGACAAAACAGCAGGTTCATTGGAAAATACTCTGATGTGTATGAGGGCTTTATATCCTAGTATCTACATGCTGTGCTTAGCTAGAGTTCACAATACGTTAGTTTATATACTGTATGTAATTAGTCAGTCTTTGTTTTTGCATGCCATCATTTGTTTTGCCAGCATTGCCTCTTTTTCTCTTGCTCTCTTAGAAATTACTGTTTCTCCTTGTGGAGATCAAGCTGAAAGGAAGACTTCAGAACAATGCTGCATTGGAAAAAAAGCAAAATAGCTCTCCTCAGTATTGAAGAAAATGGTCTCTCTAGTGCCACAAACAGGTAGCTACACTCAGGTGTCCCAACTATGAGAAGAAAATGTACCTTCCAAGAGATACTACAAGAGCATATCACATAATCAACCAGAACTATACTCTGTACTCAAGAGCAGCAACTCTGAGACTGTTTACAAATAGATGCCTCTGGTTTCGCCATGTTTTAAGACACAATAAAGGGTCTTACATTGACTTACTTGTAGCTACCTATAGATGGAGCTAGAAAGATAATTCTTTCTGGGGTAGAGCTTGCAGCATCCCACTGTTACAACAGTGGTCCACTCCTTCTAGGGTTAAATATGTGCACAAGGAGTTAACTCCTGTTAACTCCTGCACAAGGAGTTAACAGGCTATAGGAACCCTTGCTAGGTGAGGTTGTTCCAGCATCCCCATAGTAAAGTAGTACAGAGAGAGACAGTAAAGTGAGCAGAAGCAAAAAAAAAAAACAGCCCTGGAAAAGAACCCACCAGAGAGGAGCAAAAACCGTAGAGAGAAAGCTTTAAGACCAGCTTAAGTGGAGAAAAGGGAGAAAAAATATTGGCATATTGAAGCATCCCAGTGTTAAGGGGAGGTGCAAAAACAAAATATTTTTTGTCTAAGAGGTTTATGGACTTCACAGCTAAGTTGTCCAGGAGAAGAAAGGCTTTGGGAGCCTGGACGTGCTTTAGAGGCAGACCGGAGATCTGCTAGAACCATGTTTAGCACCTCAAAATTCATCTCCACCATGGGCACCTCACCTAACACCAGGTATGAACCACAAAACCAGAGTTTTCACTGAAGGCAAGAAAAGGTGCGCCATTCGAACCACTGCATGGCCCCAGGGAGCACCAGTGTGAGAACCACCAACCTGAGTAATTACTATGAGCATTATTGCTACCACTGCTCCTGTCCTCCACTCTTCTCCACCTGCTGCAAGCTATTTTGCATAGAATCTCGCTTAGAATTGATTTACATTCCCCGCTCAGGCTATTGTGCTCATTTTTGAATGCTTCTAATTTATATTACCAAGTTGTTTTTTTTGTCTAATTTTCTGTTCTGCTTAAAAACCATTAATAAAAACAGAATTAAAAAAATACCATGGCCAGCAATGAGAATCATGTCTAACAACCATACACTGCAACATTTGTAGGTAGTGGCTTTGTGTTGAAATCCTTTTGTGACCAGATATTTCCAGATATAGTCATATGTCCCCTTTAAAGGAAGTCAAGCTATGTATAAATCAGTCTCTTGAGATCTGTATACTACAGAAGGCGTCTCCATTGACATACAGGAAAGAATTGGCAGCATGCACTGTTCTCTTGTCTAGCATTATCCATTTCCTGTGGTCTAAGTGGAAATGTTTACTGTAAAATCAGTCAATAGTTCTTTCTGTACTACTAAGTTTAATATCATAATGCATCTAGGAAAACCATACCACTTGTCTGGAGCTTGAGCTTATTATCAGATCTGTTACAGAATGGGCAATAAACCAGTCAAAGTCTTAAATCTCATAGGCAAGATGATCTAGATAGGAAGATTTTGGAAATATGTTTTCAGAGATATGGTTCGGCAACAGTTATGGTCTGGAAACAGTTGAATTAAAAACCCAGCAGAAGTAAATTGGGCAAAAGATCACAATCCACATCTATTCTACTAGCGGTAAATGTGTGTCATCTTTTTATTTTCCGTCATTTAATTTCTCATATGAATGGTCTAATGAAATTTGTAGCTCCTGAAATTGTAAAGGCGACCCCATTGGAGTGTTACCCCTCCAGCTGTTACTGTGGTGAGACCATGCAACCTCCACATTTATCAGGACATATATTTTATGTGCTTTTGTTTCTGGTTTCAGTAATATTCCACCTGTCTGCAGATATTTGCACTGTGCCCTACTTGACATTGTGTTGTAATGGTAGTTGGTTCATGTCTTATATAAAGTGTATTGTCTGTTCAGTGATTCTGAGCAAAGATTAAAAGCTTCTCATCTAGAGATTTAGTTCCTGCATTGCCAGGTGCCTAGTAATAAAGAATCTTCAGTTTAAGCCAAGTTTTGTGCCAGATCTTCACCTTTTGTGCTTTGCTGTCAAGAAGGAGATGTAGACTGTGAACATAAATTTGTTGAAATTCTGAATTGAGGTTTCTGGACTACATTCACTTTGGAGCCTCAGTGGAATAAGCAGTAGTAATTGGATCAGGCAGATAATTATAACATTGCAAAGAGCTAATGATCCATCTAATGGGGCATAAGGATAACAGTTTACAGGATCAGTTTATAAAATATGTGGGTTGATGGAATCTACAACTGCACATGTAATTGGTCGACAAAGAAATGAAGCATCTCTGTCTCATATTCTCCATACCCAGATTGGCATCTGCATTCCTTCGTAAAACCAAGAAGAGCTTAGAAACAGCAACTCAATGCTGGTTGAAGGGATTTAACTCAGATCCAATGAAGACACCAGTGATGCAAATTATGACACAGTATTTCAGATATCAACAACCCTTCATCAGGCGTGTGATAATGTGGGATGATGGTATGAACATGGACTCAGGTTCAAAACGGGAGGCAGAAGACATTGTAAGTTCCTCTCACTGGTCGGTTCCATTGCTGTCTCCATGGCACTAGGAATTCATGATGAAGAAATGTTCATACAGTAATTTTCATCAGTGGTGTTATCATTGGATCTAAATAAAATCGCCTCAGTCATCCTTGATGTGCTGTTCCTTTGCTCATCGTGGTTGTACAGAGATGAGCAAATCAATTCTAAACTATTCAAATTTATTGTTAATTTCCCAAAAACTTCAGTTTCAATGAATCTAAAGTGTATGTGATTTGTCCCCTCACAGATCAATAAAAATGGTGTCTGCCATTTTTATATATCAAAATAACATAAGATAAACTTTATTAATCCCTAAAATAGGGAAATTGTTAAATGTTGTTACAGCAGCATGCAGTCAAACATACAAAGACAATTACCATTACACAATAATCATACACATAAGACATAAAACTACTACTATATACATAAAATAATAACAAATAAAAAAGTCTAAATAAATATACAGAAAAGATAAGATCAAGGAAGACTATCATAGGTCCCCATCCAGACAGGCTTGCCTATAATACCTTGCAGTCAGCTTCATCCATGAGGAACTATAGCCTTGTTTTTCTGGGCTTGGACATTGGAGGGATAGCATGTCTGTTAGAAGAGAAGAGACCTTAAAACAAAGAATTCAAATAGTTTAGAGTCAGAGAGGTTATTTCACAATAAAAGCAAGATATCAGCTAGTTAGATTTATAATTATTTCACACAGAGATGAGCAAATCAATTCTAAACTAATCAAATTTGTTGTTAATTTCCCCAAAACTTCAATGAATGCAAAGTGTTTGCGATTTGTCCCGCACAAATCAATCAAAATGGCATCTGACGTTTTACATATCAAAATAAAGATAAACTTTATTAATCCTTAAAATAGAGAAACTGCAATGCCGTTACAGTAGCATAGCCTACAGTCAAACATAGAAAGACAGTTACAGTTACAATAATCGTACACACAAAACCATAATACATATATAAAACAAACATTTTATAAAAATAGAGTAAAATACAGGAAAGATGAGAAGACGAGGAGGAGGATCACAGGACCCTATCCGCACAGGCTTGCCTATAATACCTTGCAGTCAGCCTCAGCCAATACTGAGGAACTATTGCTCTGATGTCAGTGGATGTGTTGTAGGCACAATATCAGATCCCAGCCAGGAAATGCATTGTTTTTTGGGGTTTGTACAGTGGACAGATAACATGTCTGTTGGAAGAAAGAGACCTTAAAACACAGAATTCAGATAGTTTATGGTCAGAGAGGTTATTTCACAATTAAGACAAGACAATAGCTAGTTAGATTTATACTTCTTTCACAGAGAGATAGGTTTTAGAAACAGGAATCAATGTGTCATATTGTGTCACTTATTCAGGCTTCCTCAGTGCGGCTAGTTTTGTCACTGTTTGTGGTATTGTGCACTTACTTTTTTATAATTGTGAATCACCACAATTTCATCACATAAATCTTTCACAATACTAATCCTGGTGTTAATTGTGTGCCACCTAAAATATTGGTGTGTGTCACAGTTACCCAACATATATTGTAGTTGTTCAATTAACCTTTTAAATGAAAAATATTTAAAAGTTTATTTAAAAAAAATTCTGTTGTACCTGGACTATACCCTTTCTTGAACAAATATGCTGATCCATCCATCTGGGTCAGCCGATTGGACCAGTGGTATACTGTTGTCTGCTGTGAGAACGGGTGTGGAGAACAGTACCTGGCATAAGCAAATGAGGATTTTTACACACCTCTGGCTGATGACACTATATATCTGCCATGCTGACAGTGCAGCTGGCTATTTATCACCAGCCTAGTGATGCCACATCTACTGTCTGCCTGTCCATAATACTGCTACTGCTGCCATTGCTGCAGCTAAAATGACTACTAACCCTGCTTCTACTACTGCTACCCCATACAAAGCAGTACATCGCCTGACTTGCCTATCATATTCCATATTGTGCTGCTGTTGCTACTATTACTTCTAGCCCTAACACAGCCACACATCTCCTGCCTAGTGCATCATGTTCTATACTCAGGGCTGCATCTGCCATAAGTCGAGATGAGCATCCCGCCTCAGGCGGTGGATGACCTGCCTCTGAAGGGGCAGCAGTTTACAGCAGGGAACATGAGCCTATAGCTCCGGTCCCTGCCGTTCAACCTCATGGGCTGCAGGACATTAGGTCTAAAGAATGTGAGGCAGTAGAAAGGCGCAGGAAGTCAGAATGACATCACTGCGACCTCCTGCACCAGATCTCAGGCTACACGATGACTTGGTCATGAAAACCTGGGTCAGGATGTTCCCCCCATAAACTGTCGCCCCCTCAGTATGCAACATGATGCACTAGGCGGGAACTGTAGAGGGCATTATAATACAGGGGGCACTATAGGGAGCATTATAATACAAGCGAGAGCACTACAGGGGGCATTATACATATGGTAACTACAGAGAGGTGCATTATACATACTGGCACTACATGGGGCATTACAAGGGTCATTTTAATGTCAGTGGGCATTGCACCATGGCTTTATAAATTCTGGGATTATGACATGAGACATTATAAATACTTGGAGCTACTACAGGGGACATTATAACTATTGGGGCCACCATAGGGGGCATTATAGCTACTGGGAACACTATAGGGGTGCCTTATGGATTGGCCCTATTACTATTGGGGGCTCTCAAGGAGGACCTTTATAGATGGAGCTTGGAACATGCACACAATAACTGTGTTCCTTTGAACGACTTTGCTTCAACAAAAATTGTGTATTGTCATTGTTGTTCTTAGTTGGACCTGTTCTTCAAGATATATGATATCTATCTATCTATCTATCTATCTATCTATCTATCTATCTATCTATCTATCTATCTATCTATCTATCTATCTTTCTGCCCCTCAGTCTGCCTATCTCTCTTTAGAATTAGTCAATTTAACAAAATACTAAATCATTATCCTATTTTTAGTATTTTCTAGTATATATATATTTTCTCCTATTGATATGCAGTACACTTCCAAAATGCAAAAAAAAAAACAATAAAAGGTAATATGGTAGCAGACGTTACAACTGAATTAGTAGCATTTTCTAAAACAAAATGAAAGCTGGAGAAACTTGTAACAATGCAAATGGTATTGTACATTGCTTTCATGTAATGTTTTTCGAGATTAAAAAATATAATGATTTCCAAAATGGGCCACACAGATCTATACTCCATATTCTGATTGTTGTCATGACAACCCTACATACTGACAAGCCACAGAATCTTTATTGCTTTCCTGCTGAAGTCAAAATTCATTGAAAGAAGTCGGCACGCTTAAAGGGCACAGAGATCTAGATGGTGTAATGAAAATGGCTGTGTGTAAGTCATTTTTACAATTTTAGGCATTCTTATGTTTATATTTTATGTGGATATCCATTGTATGTGGTATTTTATGGTTTTATCCAGTGGTATATATCCAATATCTGTTTCACAGTTACTCAATATATGATCATTAGTCATGTTACTAGAACTGAAAATCCTCACCGGAAACATATGTTTATTGAATATGGGGCTGCAAGTGGCTTATCTTTTTATGGTTAGAAAAATAACCATTTCCACTTTTCATTTTTCTTGATATGTATTGCATGTGTGAAATATATGTAATCCCTCAATCATATTCTCTCATTTATCTTTCTAGAATATTGTTACATTTACAATAAAAGTTATCATAACCTAGGTCTACAAGCTGGGGTTGTTTGATAATGCTAATGGCTAGTTTAATACTACATAGCATATAAGAGATATTATCATATACAAAATCATTAGACTTATGGTCATAGACACCAGATCTGGAGATGAGTGAAACATTTCCAGATTTTTGTGGTAAAATAGGACTATTAAGGGATGCAACTGAGCTCTTAACAAGATTTGCCTCTAATGCTACCAGATGTAAGGCAGCCATCCTATAAGTCAATGTTCAACCGTTCAAATAGGCCTTGAGACATGACTCGGATATTGAATAAGCCAGCACCTCATCTGCAGACAGCTGTTTCAGGGTGATTGCCCCTCATCAGTGCAGAGCAGAGAGTACTTGCTTAACTGGGTGATAGGCCTGTCAGGATTTGGGGGGTACTAACTCTCCTTAGGGAAAGAGTGACTTAAATCGGCATGAGGAGACTTATAGGCCATACATGCTCCTCTGGAATTCTGGGAAGAAAGGGATGCAAATGAGCTCTTAACAAGCTTTGCCTCTAATGCCACCATATGTAAGGCAGCTATCCTATAAGTCAGTGTGTAGTGTCCCACTACGTATGAGTAGGCACTACACAAGGGTCAATTGGGTCACGTTGTTCTCCACCTCCTGTGGAACATGGTCATTGTATTTTATATTGCATTTTAATGTGAATTGTCATGTAATTTATTTTATCTCCTGTGTACCAGGCCTGTTAGGGGTGTAGTTCCTCCTCATAGACAGTAGAGGGAGCTAGGGAACCCCTAGTATAAATAGTTAGGCCCAGACAGGAAAGAGTCAGTCAGAGAGAGAGTGTTCAGGAGCCAAGAGTCACCTTAGCCAGAGAGTAGCTGAGGAGCAGCTTCTGACATGCAGCTAGATAGCCCAGGCTTCTAGTTTGCCACCAGGAGAAGAGTCTTCCTCCTGAGAAACCAAGTTCCTATAGAAGTACAGTGCAGAGCCAAGCTTGTTCCAGCCAAACAGAGAGCTGAAGGGCAGAAGGATATATTTAAAGCAAGGAGACATATACGAGAGGAAGTTTTCCCTAAACAAGGATAAAGCCAGCAATAGGGCATACGGGGCCTTGGAGAAAGACAGACAGGATTCTGAGGAAAAGTGCAGCCTGATCTGTAAGTGTTTAACCCTCTGAGTATCTTGCAAAGAACATTGCCTGCCATTTGATGTAAAGCCTGTCACCATCTTTTACATGTGGAACTGACCAAAGACTGTAAATAGTTAACCTGTTCAGTAAAAGGAAGTTTTGGTTCACTGCAACGTGTGTTCCTCACTTATTACTGCAAGAAATCGGTGTGCGACCGTTACCTGCACTGGCGTCACGAACTTTAAGGGATCTTGCCACAGGCACACTAAACCTACAACACCTAGGGCACCTCACCTACCACCTGGCCTGGTCCCTATACACAGAGAGTGCCCCAGAGGATCCATGTGCCAACCTCTCTATCACTGCTGTATGCTTGCCCAGGGTCTTCTATAAACTGTGAGTACCAAGAGCAACCCTCGTTTCTGCCTATTAACCGTGACCTCACATTCGCTCACCCTGCAGGGCTGCGTACTGCAAGTGTTTGACCCTTTAAATAGGCCTTGAGACATAGGCCTATTAAATAAGCCAGCACCTTATCTGCAGACACCTCTGCTCTGCACTGATGAGGGTCAATCACCCCGAAACAGCTGTCTGCAGATGCGGTGCAGGCTTATTTAATATCCAAGTCCATCAGGCACATGGTTTTCAGCATTGGGCAATACGCACTGCACCAGTTAGTAAAAATAGCACAATTTGCCATTTATACATAGCAATCCATTTTGAAGGGTTGTGTTTTTCCATCTGTGACATGAAAAGCCATAGAAATCATTTGTTTAGATTCACTGCTTCCTCCGGAGGATGTTCTAACAGTTCGTTGATTCAGTTACCTTAAAAGGCACCATTTTTGAGTGTTTCACATACTATACTGGGAATATTGTGGCTTTTGTAAGTGGGTGTGGTTCATTTGTACACCAGTACTGCCACCCCTCAACCAGGCCAAAAGCAATCTATGTGAAAACCGCGTGGAGAGCTGACAGACTTAGTGGGCCTATCACTATTAACAACCCGACGTAGCAACTATTTGGTGTGTTGTTGTTTTTTTTTGCCCTTATTGGTGTTATGGGCCTGGTGTTTTTCTTTGCAGTTCTAATTTGATGGCTTGGTTTTTAGTTGAACTAAGTTATATATTGGGCTATTCAATTATAGACCACAAAATAATGAAATACATCCTGCAAAATAAAACTTCACACAGCTATGTCAACAGGAAGAAGATATGGTTTTCAAAATGTGGTAAGGAAAAAATATGCTATGTGCTGAATGTTAACGTTAGAGTGCTAAAATTAGTATCATTAAAGGAGTTTTCCAGTTTTAAACCCAATTTTAAATGGGGTCATGACATTATTGCATCTAAAGAAAAAACATGCTCACCTGCCCCTGCAGCCAGCCAGTACCACAGGGGCAACACGTGAGGTGCACGGTGGACCGATGAGGGGCCAAATAATAACACACAGTTCATCAGTTTACTCACGGTTAGCAGAAAGCCTCCCTGGGCTGGCACACAGTGTTGAGGTGGACAGCACGAAATCCTCCAGGGCACGCACTGTGGTAGGAAGCATCAGCCAAGATGGTGGTTGAGGTGCCCTTGATGTTAGGGGTGCTTGTTGCGGCTGAGTCCCTTGATGGTTTTTGTCATGATGCCAGTACCGTTAATGGTGGAACAACCAATAGTAGTAATAATGAGCTAGACAGTGGTAAGATACAACTCACAACTTTTACTGATGTTGGTTCCAGTTGCAGTAGGTACATCAAACAAAGTGCAGTCTTTTGTTAG
Organism: Bufo bufo; assembly: GCF_905171765.1. Taxonomy (NCBI): domain Eukaryota; kingdom Metazoa; phylum Chordata; class Amphibia; order Anura; family Bufonidae; genus Bufo; species Bufo bufo. The sequence continues at coordinate 426,738,005 of NC_053393.1, forward strand.
TACTACAGTTAATCTGTGAATCCACTGTTTATAGGCTTTCTTGGGCTCTGATTCAGGCTGTGGTTATGGAGTACCTTACTTCAGTTGGTATGCTCAGTCCTATACCTTGTATTTTCCCTCCAAGATGAATATTGCGACAGGTAGCTAATCTATTTCCCAGAATTATGGTGTGGCTGCCAGAAGCTATAATGTCCTCCACCATGCGCAAAGGTGTCTGTGGCCCTAAATAGCGGCTGTTATCACCGATGAATCTTTCTGATGCTTGGGTCTGTTCCAGGGAGGCAAACTCTCTCCTACTGGTCAGGGATGCAAGTATATAGTCCGGCCACAGAAGGAAAACGCTCTTCTGCACCTCACACCCTGGTACTACCACATAGCGAAGTTGGCTCCACTTACTAATCTGTGGTGTGAAGTCTTCACTCTGCATAATCTCTCCCACTACTTTTATCTCACTAGGCCTGACCTAGGTATTTATATCACCTGTATACTATCCCCATCTAGTGGTGGGATGTATAAATTACACCAGACCAGCCTATGAACAGGGATACAACAGGTGTTGTAGTACAAAATAACATGCAGTATGATAATGCAATTTTAAGCTATTTTGCAGTTCCCACGTGTCCTGAGTGGGACGCTGCACCCCTTGCAACTCCGTTCCAGCGACAGCGACTGATTTAGTGCTACTTCCAGTCCCCAGCATGTAAACTTCTAGACAGGGTCACGTTTTGCCATGACAGCTATTCATTGGCCTCAGTAGTCAGGTGTGACCAAGTAGCACTCATGGTGCTTGGGAAAACATCACCACTGAAGTCACTGAATGGCTGCAGTTGTACACATGACTTGGGGACCAGTAGGAGTGCTAAAAGGGCCCAAGGTGCTGGAATGGAGTAGTGAGAATCAGGTGAATATTTCTATTTCTTTAGGTTCAACATCACCATGATCAGCATTATGGGGTTTAAAGCCAAAACGCTCTTTAAGGGGCCATTCACACAGCTGGTTTTACAGCAGAATTTAGGCGTGGACAACCACACTGAAATTTTGACTGAAAACCTTCCGGATACGCAGAGAAGGGACATGTCCTTTCTTGCTGTGGCCGTGGCTTTGAGTTGCCACTCCCTGATGCTCTGTGCTGAGTCCCATTGAGATGTATAGGAGGCAGAAAGTAGGCAGCCGCCAGCAGGTTTTCAGCTGAATTTCCGGTCGGCTGTCTGTACCAAAGTCCCACTGTAAAACCCGCCGTGTGAACATCATCTAAGGGATTAGGCTAGAAAATAATGGCCGCTCAGGGTAATTGTAATATACAGAGACATATTGGTCTTTGAGCAATGCTTTTGTTTTTATTGTAAAGCGCATTATATTACTAAACTAAGGAATATTCCAGTTTAACACCTCAGTATATATATATATATATATATATATACACTGCTCAAAAAAATAAAGGGAACACTTAAACAACACAATGTAACTCCAAGTCAATCACACTTCTGTGAAATCAAACTGTCCACTTAGGAAGCAACACTGAGTGACAATCAATTTCACATGCTGTTGTGCAAATGGGATAGACAACAGGTGGAAATTATAGGCAATTAGCAAGACACCCCCAATAAAGGAGTGGTTCTGCAGGTGGTGACCACAGATCACTTCTCAGTTCCTATGCGTCCTGGCTGATGTTTTGGTCACTTTTGAATGCTGGTGGTGCTTTCACTCTAGTGGTAGCATGAGACAGAGTCTACAACCCACACAAGTGGCTCAGGTAGTGCAGCTTATCCAGGATGGCACATCAATGCGAGCTGTGGCAAGAAGGTTTGCTGTGTCTGTCAGCGTAGTGTCCAGAGCATGGAGGCGCTACCAGGAGACAGGCCAGTACATCAGGAGACGTGGAGGAGGCCAACAACCCAGCAGCAGGACCACTACCTCCGCCTTTGTGCAAGGAGGAACAGGAGGAGCACTGCCAGAGCCCTGCAAAATGACCTCCAGCAGGCCACAAATGTGCATGTGTCTGCTCAAACGGTCAGAAACAGACTCCATGAGGGTGATATGAGGGCCCGACGTCCACAGGTGGGGGTTGTGCTTACAGCCCAACACCGTGCAGGACGTTTGGCATTTGCCAGAGAACACCAAGATTGGCAAATTCGCCACTGGTGCCCTGTGCTCTTCACAGATGAAAGCAGGTTCACACTGAGCACATGTGACAGACGTGACAGAGTCTGGAGACGCCGTGGAGAACGTTCTGCTGCCTGCAACATCCTCCAGCATGACCGGTTTGGCATTGGGTCAGTAATGGTGTGGGGTGGCATTTCTTTGGAGGGCCGCACAGCCCTCCATGTGCTCGCCAGAGGTAGCCTGACTGCCATTAGGTACCGAGATGAGATCCTCAGACCCCTTGTGAGACCATATGCTGGTACGGTTGGCCCTGGGTTCCTCCTAATGCAAGACAATGCTAGACCTCATGTGGCTGGAGTGTGTCAGCAGTTCCTGCAAGACGAAGGCATTGATGCTATGGACTGGCCCGCCCGTTCCCCAGACCTGAATCCAATTGAGCACATCTGGGACATCATGTCTCGCTCTATCCACCAACGTCACGTTGCACCACAGACTGTCCAGGAGCTGGCAGATGCTTTAGTCCAGGTCTGGGAGGAGATCCCTCAGGAGACCGTCCGCCACCTCATCAGGAGCATGCACAGGCATTGTAGGGAGGTGATACAGGCACGTGGAGGCCACACACACTACTGAGCCTCATTTTGACTTGTTTTAAGGACATTACATCAAAGTTGGATCAGCCTGTAGTGTGTTTTTCCACTTTAATTTTGAGTGTGACTCCAAATCCAGACCTCCATGGGTTGAAAATTTGATTTCCATTTTTTTTATTTTTGTGTGATTTTGTTGTCATCACATTCAACTATGTAAAGAACAAAGTATTTCAGAAGAATATTTAATTAACTCAGATCTAGGATGTGTTATTTTTGTGTTCCCTTTATTTTTTTGAGCAGTGTATATACACTCACCTAAAGAATTATTAGGAACACCTGTTCTATTTCTCATTAATGCGATTATCTAGTCAGCCAATCCCATGGCAGTTGCTTCAATGCATTTAGGGGTGTAGTCCTGGTCAAGACAATCTCCTGAACTCCAAACTGAATGTCAGAATGGGAAAGAAAGGTGATTAAAGCAATTTTGAGCGTGGCATGGTTGTTGGTGCCAGACGGGCCGGTCTGAGTATTTCACAATCTGCTCAGTTACTGGGATTTTCACGCACAACCATTTCTAGGGTTTACAAAGAATGGTGTGAAAAGGGAAAAACATCCAGTATGTGGCAGTCCTGTGGGCAAAAATGCATTGTGGATGCTAGAGGTCAGAGGAGAATGGGCCGACTGATTCAAGCTGATAGAAGAGCAATGTTGACTGAAATAACCACTCGTTACAACCGAGGTATGCAGCAAAGCATTTGTGAAGCCACAACACGCACAACCTTGAGGTGGATGGGCTACAACAGCAGAAGACCCCACCGAGTACAACTCATCTCCACTACAAATAGGAAAAAGAGGCTACAATTTGCACGAGCTCACCAAATTTGGACTGTTGAAGACTGGAAAAATGTTGCCTGGTCTGATGAGTCTCGATTTCTGTTGAGACATTCAAATGGTAGAGTCCGAATTTGGCGTAAACAGAATGAGAACATGTATCCATCCTCTGATGGCTACTTCCAGCAGGATAATGCACCATGTCACAAAGCTCGAATCATTTCAAATTGGTTTCTTGAACATGACAATGAGTTCACTGTACTAAAATGGCCCCCACAGTCAACAGATCTCAACCCAATAGAGCATCTTTGGGATGTGGTGGAACGGGAGCTTCGTGCCCTGGATGTGCATCCCTCAAATCTCCATCAACTGCAAGATGCTATCCTATCAATATGGGCCAACATTTCTAAAGAATGCTATCAGCACCTTGTTGAATCAATGCCACGTAGAATTAAAGCAGTTCTGAAGGCAAAAGGGGGTCCAACACCGTATTAGTATGGTGTTCCTAATAATTCTTTAGGTGAGTGTATATATATATATATATATATATATATATATATATAAAATAAAGAATGACACCGCGGCACATCCGTTTGATGAAAAAAAGTGTGACCCTTTTTTCACCCATGCGACGTTTCGGTCCGCTTGCTGGGACCATTTTCAAGCATTGCTTGAAAATGGTCCCAGCAAGCGGACCGAAACGTTGCATGGGTGAATAAAGGGTCACACTTTTTTTCATCAAACGGATGTGCCGCGGTGTCATTCTTTATTATATATATATATATATATAATAAAGAATGACACCGCGGCACATCCGCTTGATGAAAAAAAGTGTGACCCTTTATTCACCCATGCGACGTTTCGGTCCGCTTGCTGGGACCATTTTCAAGCATTGCTTGAAAATGGTCCCAGCAAGCGAACCGAAACATCGCATGGGTGAATAAAGGGTCACACTTTTTTTCATCAAACGGATGTGCCGCGGTGTCATTCTTTATTCTACATTACACACCTTGGTAAGGTGCTTTTACCGCTGGCACCCAAACATTCAGTACTGAGGAGTGCTGCCTTGAACTTTCATCTCTATGTCACAACCAGACAGTTGAGAAGCTCTGACAGGAGCTTTCCAGATCCTCCTCCTTGAGTTTCTTTGTTTTGGTTAAATTCCTCATCTCGTTAGTCTATCTCAGCTGTCATGCAGTTGGACTGATTGCTGCCCTTTAAGTTCCTCCCCAGAATGCAGTAGTGTGCGGCTTATACAACTTCCTGGAGTGTGTGTGCATGCTGTTCCTAGTTCTCAGTCCACAGTCCCCAGTCGTCTGCAAGATAAGTTCTGTTTATGTATTTATCATTTTCTGTTTTCTGGATCCAGGTGACCCTGACTCCCTCCGTGTCTGTGTAGGGAGCCGGTGGTCGTGTCCCCTCACTATTGTAGGGTCATCAGGTGTAAGATAGTCGAGGTACGTGGATATGCGCCCATCCACCTTTGGGGTGGTCGCATAGGCTGAGCAATAAGGGAGAGCGGCAGGTCTCTTGCAGGGGTCTCCCTTTTGTTCCTTAGTTGTGGATCCAGTGAGTCATTGTTCATATTGTATTGTCTTGTTTCCTGTACACCATCCGTGACATTATAAGCCGCCAAAACCGTCTCAAGCATGGATCCGGTTTCACTTTTGGCTGAGCGCTTCCAGGGTCTTTCATTGGAGGTAGCTGATCTCCGTAAGACTTTTTCTCAGTTTCAAGTGGCCGGTTCAGCTTGCGTTCATGGAGTTTGTTCTGAGCCTAAGATCTCGCTCCCGGATACGTTCTCCGGGGGTAGTGAGTATTTTGTGCGTTTTAGAGAGGCTTGCAAACTCCATTTTCGCCTTCTTCCCCATTCCTCTGGTGATGAAGAACGGAGGGTGGGGATCATTATATCGCTGCTCAGGGGTAACGCTCAATCCTGGGCCTTTTCGCTGCCGGAGGGGGCACGGCCCCTCCGTTCAGTGGATGAATTCTTTTTAGCCCTGGGTCAGATATATGATGATCCGGATCGTATTGCTCTGGCTGAGTCTAGACTACGTCTGTTATGCCAGGGTAAACAATCCGCAGAGTTATACTGCTCAGAATTTCGGAGATGGGCAGCTGATACTGGTTGGAATGATGCTGCACTCCGAAGTCAATTTTGCCATGGTCTTTCAGAGAGATTGAAAGATACATTTGCCTTTCATGAGAGACCTACCTCCTTGGATTCTGCTATGTCTCAGGCCGTTCATATTGACAGGCGTCTTAGAGAGAGAGGAGAGATCTCTCCTTCCTGTCATACTCAGTCCCGGGACAGTGCAGCGGTCTCTTTCTGTGCGCAGGGGTCTCAGTCGCTGTCAGTCCCTTCTGAGCAGGAGCCCATGCAGTTGGGGTTGATTGCCTCTGACAATAGAAAATTCAGCCCGCATGGGGGGGTTTGTTTTTGTTGTGGAGGTATAAATCATTTGGCAAATGTTTGTCCCTCTAAGAGAGTAAGGCAGTTTTCTGGGAGTAATAAAGAAACAAAAAGGAAAAAATCTTTTAAAAATGTTCCGTCTGTTACTATTGGCAGGGTTGAGGCGGAAATTGAAGGTTTTCCGTTTGCTTGTAGTTCCCGTTTTGTCCTGCCTGCTAGGGTGGCGCTAGAGAGCAAAAGCATTTTTTGTGAGATTTTTGTGGATAGTGGAGCAGCTGTCAATCTCATTGATAATTAATTTGCAATAACTCATGGTTTCTAGGTATGCACTTTGGGAAAGGATATTTCTGTTTTTGCTATTGATTCCGCTCCACTTTCTCAGAAATCATTAAAGGGCATAGTTCACAATATCCGTTTAATTGTGAGTGATGCTCATGTTGAGGATGTGTCATGTTTCGTCCTTAGCGGTTTGCCTACTCCTCTAGTGTTGGGGCTACCCTGGCTCACTAAACATAACCCCACCATTGATTGGCAAGCGAGGCAAATAAATGGTTGGAGTGACTTTTGCAGAGAGAATTGCCTCATGACATCTGTTTCTGAGGTTTCTACTAAGACTGTACCACCTTTCCTCTCTGAATTTTCGGATGTCTTCTCTGAGAGTGGAGTTCAGGATTTGCCCCCTCACAGGGAGTACGATTGCCCTATTAATCTCATCCCAGGCGCCAAGCTGCCTAAATCTCGTTTATACAATCTTTCCCAACCTGAGAGGGTCGCTATGCGTGCTTATATCTCTGAGAGTCTGAGAAAAGGACACATACGACCCTCGAAGTCACCTGTTGCCGCTGGTTTTTTCTTTGTTAAGAAAAAAGATGGTTCTTTAAGACCTTGTCTGGATTTCAGGGAGCTGAACAGTATCACTATTCGTGACCCTTATCCGCTTCCTCTGATCCCGGACCTGTTTAACCAGGTTGTTGGGGCTAAAGTCTTTTCCAAATTAGACCTAAGAGGGGCATACAACCTGGTCAGGGTCAGAGAAGGAGACGAATGGAAGACGGCTTTCAATACCCCTGAGGGCCATTTTGAGAATTTGGTTATGCCCTTTGGTTTGATGAATGCCCCAGCCGTTTTTCAGCATTTCGTGAACAGCATTTTTTATCATTTAATGGGAAAATTTGTATTAGTGTATTTGGATGACATTTAGATTTTTTCTCCTGATTTCAAGACTCATAAGGAACATTTACGTCAGGTCTTGCTCATTCTGCGGGAGAATAAATTATACGCGAAACTGGAAAAATGTGTGTTTGCGGTTCCAGAAATTCAATTTCTGGGGTTTCTTCTCTCCGCTTCTGGTTTTCGCATGGACCCCGAGAAGGTCCGCGCTGTGCTTGAGTGGGAGCTTCCTGAGAATCAGAAGGCGCTGATGCGTTTTTTGGGCTTTGCCAATTATTACAGGAAATTTATTTTGAATTATTCCTCTGTTGTTAAACCACTCACTGATATGACCAGAAAGGGGGTAGATTTTTCTTCCTGGTCGGTAGAGGCGCGTAAGGCCTTTTCTAATATCAAGGAGAGTTTTGCTTCCGCTCCCATCCTGGTACAACCTGATATTTCGCTACCCTTCATAGGTGAGGTTGATGCTTCTGAGGTAGGGGTGGGTGCGGTCTTGTCTCAGGGTTCCTCTCCTGTCAAATGGCAACCGTGTGCCTTTTTCTCAAAGAAACTCTCCTCCGCAGAGAGAAATTATGATGTGGGAGATAGGGAATTGTTGGCCATCAAGTTGGCTTTTGAAGAATGGCGCCATTGGCTAGAGGGAGCCAGACACCCTATTACTGTGTTTACTGACCATAAAAATCTGGCCTACTTGGAGTCAGCCAAGCGTCTGAACCCGAGACAGGCCAGATGGTCTTTGTTCTTTCCATAGTTTAATTTTGTTGTCACGTTCCGCCCTGAGGTTAAGAATGTGAAGGCAGATGCCCTGTCACGTTGTTTTCCGGGAGGTGGGAATTTTGAAGACCCGGGTCCCATTTTGGATGAAGGTGTGGTGGTCTCTGCTCTTTTTCCTGAATTGGAGGCAGAGGTGCAGGCAGCCCAGTCAGAGGCTCCTGATCTTTGTCCTCCTGGGAGGTTGTTTGTGCCTCTCGCTTTGAGACACAAGATTTTTAAGGAACACCACGATACGGTCCTTGCTGGGCACCCGGGGGCAAGAGCCACACTGGATCTCATCGCTCGGAGATTCTGGTGGCCTGCGCTTCGTAAGTCGGTTGAGGGTTTTGTGGCAGCTTGCGAGACTTGCGCTCGTGCCAAAGTCCCTCATTCACGGCCATCAGGTCCTCTCCTTCCCTTACCCATTCCTTCCCGTCCTTGGACACATCTGTCCATGGACTTCATAACGGACTTGCCTCGTTCCTCGGGGAAGACTGTGATTCTGGTGGTGGTGGACCGTTTTAGCAAAATGGTGCATTTCATCCCTTTTCCTGGTTTGCCCAATGCTAAGACGCTGGCGCAGGCATTTATTGACCACATTGTCAAATTGCATGGTATTCCTTCAGACATAGTCTCTGATAGGGGCACGCAGTTTGTTTCCAGATTCTGGAAGGCTTTCTGTTCTCGCTTGGGGGTTCGGTTGTCATTCTCTTCTGCTTTCCACCCGCAGTCGAATGGCCAGACAGAGCGCGTCAATCAGAATCTGGAGACATATCTGCGCTGTTTTGTGGCAGAGAATCAGGAGGATTGGTGTTCTTTTTTGTCCCTTGCTGAGTTTGCTTTAAATAACCGTCGTCAGGAGTCCTCTGATAAGTCACCATTTTTTGGTGCATATGGGTTTCATCCGCAGTTTGGGACTTTCTCGGGAGAGGGGTCTTCTGGTTTACCTGATGAGGACAGATTCTCCTCGTCTTTGTCATCTATTTGGCAAAAGATTCAGGATAATCTAAAGAGCATGAGTGAGAGATATAAGCGTGTGGCAGATAAGAGACGTGTGCCTGGTCCGGACCTGAATGTTGGTGATCTGGTGTGGTTGTCTACCAAGAATATCAAATTGAAGGTTCCCTCCTGGAAGTTGGGTCCTAGGTTTATTGGGCCTTACAAGATCCTGTCTGTCATCAATCCTGTTGCCTACCGTCTTGATCTGCCTCAGACTTGGAAGATCGATAATGTTTTTCATAAGTCCTTATTGAAACCTTATGTTCAACCTATTGTACCCTCGCTTTTGCCTCCTCCTCCGATTATGGTTGATGGAAATCTTGAATTTCAGGTCTCTAGGATTGTGGATTCTCGTCTTGTCCGCGGTTCCCTCCAGTACCTCGTTCATTGGGAGGGTTATGGTCCTGAGGAGAGGATGTGGGTCCCAGTGATGGACATTAAGGCCACTCGTCTCATCAGGGCTTTCCATAGGTCCCATCCTGAGAAGGTGGGCCCTGAGTGTCCAGAGTCCACTCGTAGAGGGAGGGCTACTGTCACAACCAGACAGTTGAGAAGCTCTGACAGGAGCTTTCCAGATCCTCCTCCTTGAGTTTCTTTGTTTTGGTTAAGTTCCTCATCTCGTTAGTCTATCTCAGCTGTCATGCAGTTGGACTGATTGCTGCCCTTTAAGTTCCTCCCCAGAATGCAGTAGTGTGCGGCTTATACAACTTCCTGGAGTGTGTGTGCATGCTGTTCCTAGTTCTCAGTCCACAGTCCCCAGTCGTCTGCAAGATAAGTTCTGTTTATGTATTTATCATTTTCTGTTTTCTGGATCCAGGTGACCCTGACTCCCTCCGTGTCTGTGTAGGGAGCCGGTGGTCGTGTCCCCTCACTATTGTAGGGTCATCAGGTGTAAGATAGTCGAGGTACATGGATATGCGCCCATCCACCTTTGGGGTGGTCGCATAGGCTGAGCAATAAGGGAGAGCGGCAGGTCTCTTGCAGGGGTCTCCCTTTTGTTCCTTAGTTGTGGATCCAGTGAGTCATTGTTCATATTGTATTGTCTTCTTTCCTGTACACCATCCGTGACATTATAAGCCGCCAAAACCGTCTCAAGCATGGATCCGGTTTCACTTTTGGCTGAGCGCTTCCAGGGTCTTTCATTGGAGGTAGCTGATCTCCGTAAGACTTTTTCTCAGTTTCAAGTGGCCGGTTCAGCTTGCGTTCATGGAGTTTGTTCTGAGCCTAAGATCTCGCTCCCGGATACGTTCTCCGGGGGTAGTGAGTATTTTGTGCGTTTTAGAGAGGCTTGCAAACTCCATTTTCGCCTTCTTCCCCATTCCTCTGGTGATGAAGAATGGAGGGTGGGGATCATTATATCGCTGCTCAGGGGTAACGCTCAATCCTGGGCCTTTTCGCTGCCGGAGGGGGCACGGCCCCTCCGTTCAGTGGATGAATTCTTTTTAGCCCTGGGTCAGATATATGATGATCCGGATCGTATTGCTCTGGCTGAGTCTAGACTACGTCTGTTATGCCAGGGTAAACAATCCGCAGAGATATACTGCTCAGAATTTCGGAGATGGGCAGCTGATACTGGTTGGAATGATGCTGCACTCCGAAGTCAATTTTGCCATGGTCTTTCAGAGAGATTGAAAGATACATTTGCCTTTCATGAGAGACCTACCTCCTTGGATTCTGCTATGTCTCAGGCCGTTCGTATTGACAGGCGTCTTAGAGAGAGAGGAGAGATCTCTCCTTCCTGTCATACTCAGTCCCGGGACAGTGCAGCGGTCTCTTTCTGTGCGCAGGGGTCTCAGTCGCTGTCAGTCCCTTCTGAGCAGGAGCCCATGCATGTGGGGTTGATTGCCTCTGACAATAGAAAATTCAGCCCGCATGGGAGGGTTTGTTTTTGTTGTGGAGGTATAAATCATTTGGCAAATGTTTGTCCCTCTAAGAGAGTCAGGCAGTTTTCTGGGAGTAATAAAGAAACAAAAAGGAAAAAATCTTTTAAAAATGTTCCGTCTGTTACTATTGGCAGGGTTGAGGCGGAAATTGAAGGTTTTCCGTTTGCTTGTAGTTCCCGTTTTGTCCTGCCTGCTAGGGTGGCGCTAGAGAGCAAAAGCATTTTTTGTGAGATTTTTGTGGATAGTGGAGCAGCTGTCAATCTCATTGATAATCAATTTGCAATAACTCATGGTTTCCAGGTATGCACTTTGGGAAAGGATATTTCTGTTTTTGCTATTGATTCCGCTCCACTTTCTCAGAAATCATTAAAGGGCATAGTTCACAATATCCGTTTAATTGTGAGTGATGCTCATGTTGAGGATGTGTCATGTTTCGTCCTTAGCGGTTTGCCTACTCCTCTAGTGTTGGGGCTACCCTGGCTCACTAAACATAACCCCACCATTGATTGGCAAGCGAGGCAAATAAATGGTTGGAGTGACTTTTGCAGAGAGAATTGCCTCATGACATCTGTTTCTGAGGTTTCTACTAAGACTGTACCACCTTTCCTCTCTGAATTTTCGGATGTCTTCTCTGAGAGTGGAGTTCAGGATTTGCCCCCGCACAGGGAGTACGATTGCCCTATTAATCTCATCCCAGGCGCCAAGCTGCCTAAATCTCGTTTATACAATCTTTCCCAACCTGAGAGGGTCGCTATGCGTGCTTATATCTCTGAGAGTCTGAGAAAAGGACACATACGACCCTCGAAGTCACCTGTTGCCGCTGGTTTTTTCTTTGTTAAGAAAAAAGATGGTTCTTTAAGACCTTGTCTGGATTTCAGGGAGCTGAACAGTATCACTATTCGTGACCCTTATCCGCTTCCTCTGATCCCGGACCTGTTTAACCAGGTTGTTGGGGCTAAAGTCTTTTCCAAATTAGACCTAAGAGGGGCATACAACCTGGTCAGGGTCAGAGAAGGAGACGAATGGAAGACGGCTTTCAATACCCCTGAGGGCCATTTTGAGAATTTGGTTATGCCCTTTGGTTTGATGAATGCCCCAGCCGTTTTTCAGCATTTCGTGAACAGCATTTTTTATCATTTAATGGGAAAATTTGTATTAGTGTATTTGGATGACATTTAGATTTTTTCTCCTGATTTCAAGACTCATAAGGAACATTTACGTCAGGTCTTGCTCATTCTGCGGGAGAATAAATTATACGCGAAACTGGAAAAATGTGTGTTTGCGGTTCCAGAAATTCAATTTCTGGGGTTTCTTCTCTCCGCTTCTGGTTTTCGCATGGACCCCGAGAAGGTCCGCGCTGTGCTTGAGTGGGAGCTTCCTGAGAATCAGAAGGCGCTGATGCGTTTTTTGGGCTTTGCCAATTATTACAGGAAATTTATTTTGAATTATTCCTCTGTTGTTAAACCACTCACTGATATGACCAGAAAGGGCTGAGCAATAAGGGAGAGCGGCAGGTCTCTTGCAGGGGTCTCCCTTTTGTTCCTTAGTTGTGGATCCAGTGAGTCATTGTTCATATTGTATTGTCTTGTTTCCTGTACACCATCCGTGACACTCATATATATATATATATATATATATATATGTAGCATAGCAAACCCCAGGGGAAATACGTGAGGCTACAGTGGACCGATGGGTGTAATAGTTAATTTACTCACAGTTATCAGATGCCTCCCTGGGCTGGCGTACAGTGGATGGGAAGACAGCATGAAATCCTCCGGGGCACTCTCTGTTGCAGGGAACACGAGCCAGATGTTGGTTGAGGTGTCCTTGATGGTAATTAGTGTTTAAGGTGCTTTGGTGGCTGGGCCCCTGGTTCGTGACGCCAGAACCGTTAGGTGCAAATGTTGAGTGTTGTAGTAATGATGATATAGAATAAGGAGACTAGTGCTTATAACGAACTCCCAGTACTTTAATGAAGCTGATCCACAGTTCATCAATATATGCATAAGTAATTTACATTAAGGCAGCTTTTACAGGGATTCACATTAGTTCCTAGAAGTTGCATAAGGCATAGTCCTCTATGACAATCAGTCATTCTCTCTATTATTTCTCCAGGTAGGAGGGATGAACTATCTCTGCTGTACTGTATAATCCTATACTTCTGTATCCTCTTCTAGGAATGCTATATTCTTACAAATGGCCTTTTTGTATTTAATTATGGTGGGTAGTTTGTAGCTTACAATCTCTCCACCTGATGAAAAAGAGGGTGTAGTCTGGTAAACGACAATTACCTTCCTTTGTCAATATTCTCATTCCCTCTCTGAGTTGCCTGGTTCTGTAATCTTTTTCATTCTATGTGCTGGTACATGGAACTAAGTATGGAATTTGAAGAACTCTCCAAAATGGCTGCGGAGGTCAGACATCGCACACACTGACCTTCTTGCTCCATCTGCACTGTGCACTGTGTTAAGGGCGGAGTTAACCCTGGGAGGCCTGTTAGAACCTCCCCCTCCCTAAACAAGACAACATGATACACCATTACTGCGTGGTGTTGTGAAATGCGGAAGAAGCTTTTCTATAGCAGAACAAGTCACATGGCATTGATTATCTGTCTTCAGAGTAATTCATTTGCTATTGTGCAGCATGACAAAGTGTTCAAAGCTGCTTTAGAGGTAAAATATAAACCTTTCATAATATGGAATGATTGGTATCTGCTTATGACCAGGTCAAATAATTTCTACCTCTTTAACACGTCTCTAAAAATAAAATAAATTCTCTCTATCTGTATATGTAACATCCTGAAGTATGTCACTAAAACTTCTGTATCCCTGCTACAATAATGTCAAGTGTTAATGTATTGTCAACTAGTGTAATATAACTGTGCATTGCCATTTCTATGTCTGTATTTTATATATTTTCTGTAATTTTCCATGTACACCAGCAGGTGGCAGCAATATGTATACAGACCATAGCTAGATAGCTCCTAGGCTGGAATAGACCATTCCAGGCTAGCTTCCCCCTATCTGAGGAGGAGTGGAATGTTCCCACATCCTACTTCAGGAGGAGGAAAGAAAGTTCTAGGCAGTGTACCAGCCACCCCCTGTTGGGGTAGGCTGTGTGAATAGGAGCTCCCAGAAGCAGGGACACCAACCAGGGATCCAAGCCTCTGCTGAGGCCCAAGATCAACCTTCCCAGCCTGAGTCCCTTACCTCAGCTGGTAGACCAAGGAAGCAGCCAACTTCAGAACTATCAGATCTCCAGGACGCCACCATCATTCCCTGCGAGCAGTCTTGTAAGTACAGATTCCAAAAACAAGGAGAAGATAAGTACCTCCACAGCTAGTCAGGCCCACATCAAGCAGACCATAGACAGAGCAGAAGATAGATACCTGCCAGATTCTTAAAGGCGTATGTACCAGATACAGAATATATATATAATTCCTGCCACATATTGCCAATACCTGCTGGGATCCTAGACTACTGCTGTAAATTGCATGGATCTAAAGCTGCATATAATAACATCAAGTAAAGACAAATTGGACCCTATTTTCTGTGTGGAATTCCATCATTCCTCCATTACTCCTATTGACAGCACTCAATTTTGTTGCATGTGAGCCAGGATACAGGAGTCCAGCCGTACCACAGGTAGGAGACACCGTTGACACAATACAGAGACAATATCCCCCTCTGGCATTCCTTACCTAGTACGTGTGCTCATACCATCTTAAAGGGCCCTGCTACAGTACCTGCGCAAGCTGCAACTGACGGCATGAACTTATACACACCTAAATCTGACCCACTGCATAGCAGCCCCAACTGACCCAGTGTCCTGCTCATTGCATCTACATACTGTATATAATATAAACTATGTAGACTAAAGTATTGGGACACCTACTGTACACATTCGACCTACAGAAGTTCCTATTCTAAATTTATAGGCATTAATATGGAGTTGGTCCATATTGGAATTTTTGCCCATTTATCCTGAAGAACATTTGTGAGGTCAGACACTGATGTTGGACAAAAGGGCATGAATCATAATCTCTGTTCTAATTCTTCATCCCAAAGGTGTTTGATGGGGTTGACGTTAGTGATCTGTGTGGGCCAGTAAATTTCTTCTAAACCAAGCTCCATCCAACTATGGCTTTTTGGACCTTGCTTTGTTTACTGGGGCAGACTTATGCTGGACCAGAAAAGGTGTCACGTACTTACCTGTCTGTGATCCGGAGCGTGTCTGGCTGCAATATGGCAGCGGCACAGACGTCTCTCAGTTGTTACGACAACTATCCCCGCTGACATTCTCTGTGCCGGCATCACATGTCTCCTGAAAAGGGCTAATAAACAGGCAGCAGCTGGCCACAGGTGCCTGTGATTGGTGTTTTATGCCTCACTAGCTAGCTGTGTGTCTGCTACTCTGGATCAATGACCTTTACCTGCTGACTCTGACATTGCTTCTGACGTGACCTCCTGGTATTGACTCTGCTAGTTTTCGGCCTTGCCTTTGCCTGCTGACTTTATCTCTGATGTTTCCTCCTGGTTTCACTTTGCTGTGTATGTACATATGATTATGGATCCCAATCCAGTCCTGGTTTTGCCTGTGTGGTTTCAACCTCTTTCTGTCTTACTAATCTTTGCCCATATGGTTTAGGACCCTACCCTTAGCTAAGAAGAGACTGTCATCCAGTTGTGGGCCATCACTTAGGGTGGATCGTGCAAATAGGTAGGGGCAAAGGTGCGGGTGGACTACAGAGCTGAACTGTTCCCTACCCTTTCATGACAAAAGGGCCTTCACAAAATGTTCCCATAAAGTTGAAAGCAATGGTCCAAAATGTCTTGGCATGCTGTTTCCATTCACAGGAACTAAGGGAGCCCTGTGAATTTACCATGGGTGCTTGGAGGACATAGCCCTCTCCCTCTTTCTAACATCTCAGATGCCGTGGTTGCTTATGACCACGACATCTGAGGGGTTAAATTACTAGGATCAACTGCATTCACCATGTATGGAGTGAGCTCAGCACATAAGCCTGCCCCCCAGAGACTATGTACAGTTAGGTCGTGGTGTGTGTAAGAGTTAAACACCTGAATTCAATGATTAAAAGGTATGTCCATATAGTGTGTCACTGGTGCTGAGTTCTCAGTGGGGAGTGGACCTGATTGGGCAGTGTCAGAGTAACCCTTGCAGTGCCATATCAGTGTCAGTGACTCCCTCCTGACAGTACGTATATGGCCTCAGGAATATATTAGACATTGAAACTAATGGCATCAATTGCTTGGATATAGGGGGAGGCTAGCAAAAAATCACCAGCAGAATCTGGAGCAGCGGCTATGCCCAGGTTGCTGCCGTTACTGGAGAATGTGCCCGGTCTTCTCTAACACTGGAGTTTTATTACCATATTATACCAGGCACAAATATTAACTATAATGTACCTTCCTATATTGCAACTGATAGACTTACTAAGAAAAATAACATCAACAAGGGTGATCCTGGAGTTCCACAGTTGCCTGTATTGGGGAATGTCTTTCCTTAGTAAAAAAAAAAGTCCTTAAAGCCGATCAGAGGATGTCTTGCTGGCTGCTGCTAAGATCCCAAGTGACAAGAAGCTGGTAGCATGTGTATTACCCTCCAGCACCACCACAGGGGAAAGAAAAAATTACATGGTGCTCATTAAATTAAATGGATTCTCTCTATAATGACTTAACGATGACTAGATGTTTTGCCTGCATTGTTTTTTTTATATATCAGGCCCATTATTGTATTAGATAACCAATCAGAAATTACAATTGGCAGTTAAAGGGGTTGTCCAGGATTTTCAGATTGATGACCTAACCTCAGGATAGGTCATTCATATGAGATTGGAGGAGGTCTGACTCCTGACACCCTGACGATCAGCTGAAGCCAAAGTTCCGGTGAGCGCTGTGGCCTCCACCCACCTTACCAAGCACAGCCGTTATCACTTACATGAGACTGAGTTGCGCCTAGGCCACGTGACCAATGAAAGTGATATGACATGGTCTAGGAAGCTGCTTATTGGCCGCGTGCCAGGAGTCAGACTCCCGCCAATCTCATATTGAAGATGTATCCTGAGGATAGACTATCAATATAAAAATCCCAGAAAACCCCTTTAAATGGGAGCCTATCTTTCAATAAAGGCCCCACACCCACATAACTTTCTACTTCCATTTTTCTGTGTAATTGTGAAATGCAAGATCGTTACGTGAATTAAATAATTGTTGTTAATTGATAATTGATGTTAATGATAGGTTTTACACTATTTGCCATGTAATTCAGGTTACTGAATGTGATAAGTAATAGGAAAGATAGGAAGAGACTGCCTGGAAATGGAAGATTTAGATAAAGCCTATGTAGTTGGGGGATATCCAAACAATTTTTTTTAATTTGCAGATTGAATATACCTCTTGTACTTGCCATTTGTCAAATAATGTAGCTAGACCAGAGGCAAGCCAATTCCGATATTATCATTTCTGCTCAAGAAGGAAGAAATTTAATCTGCGTAGCACTCAAGTCTGGTTTCCACAGCTGAAATTACATATTCTGCTCTGTGCATCCTAACTCCTAAACGTATTGTCCTTCCGTGTCAGAGAGATATATAACTGATCAGGACAATAAAGACCTCTGTGAGGAAGAATTAAGTCACAGGACAGAAATATTATAATAAGACTTGTATACCACTCCATGTCTGGAGAGAGCATGTCATAAGATGTCCTAAACAGCATGTATTGTCATCTGCAAAGGGTAAAATGTATCATCTCACAAGGGAAAGAACCAAGCAGAGACAAAAATAGAGAATGCAACGCCAGGACTCAGTTCTCATAGATTAAAATGAATTATTTGTCTAGACAGAAAACTATTAAAAACGTTTTTCCTTTTTTTTTTTCCTTGACTCCTGGCTCCATTCTGACTCCTTCTCAAAATAACCTTGTCGGAGAATATTGTTCTATTAGGAAAAAAAATAGACCTATAGCTAAAGTACATTCACCGTTCTATTGTATAGATAAGGAATTTAATAAATGGGTAACAAGGGCGGACTGACCATAGAGGCAGCATCAGTGGAGAAGACTCCAGGTCATACTGGACCTATTGTTCTTTCACATAGGAAGAACCAACTGAAGGGTCACACAAGATAAGAGAACCAGCCTGAGGGTCACACAAAAGATAAGAGAACCAGCCCAATGGTCACACTGCCATTATTAAAATAAATGAAACGCTAAGCAACATGGTACTAAAAAGGGAGAGGTAGTGGTACAAACCAGCAGCAGTAGAAATGGGTTTACATTTTGATTATCTGTGCCAGTCAGAAGCCTACTAACCCCTTGTTCATCCATGTAAATACTGTTGTGGAAAAATTATTGTTCGCCGTACGGTGGCCATCTATCCTATGGAGATGCGCAGATTCATATGCATTCGCGTTCGCATCTGCGCAGAGACTTTCGCACGATGGTCTGGTCGTCCCGACCTGTAGCTGATTTGTGCCCGGCCTGGTATTACTGCAGGATACCAGTGTCATGGCGCCGGCTGAGGAGGGAGGGATGAGGACCGCCGAGCGAGGGTTTCTTCATCCACGAGGATAAGCGCGGCAACGGAAAGGGCGCGAATAAGTGTGGGAACATAAGTTTGCGCGATCATTCACATCTTCGCCAGCCAATCACTTCATACCATAACCTGTCTCCCTATTGGTCATGATTGTAAGACCGCCTTCCAGCCAATCACTTCATACCATAACCTGTCTCCTCATTGGTCATGATTGTAAGACCGCCTCCCATCTTCTGGTATAAATAAACCGCGCCCAGCCGTTGGAAGCAGGCACATTATTGGAACCTACTTTAGAGCGTCTCTGTGATGTTATTTTGGAGGAATTGCGCACACATCGACGCACACTACACCAAGGATTTTCTGATTGTACTTCTGGCGGTCGTTTTTGGTTGTGAGAACGAGACAAAGGAGCACACTGCGACATCAGTACTTACCTGCTGTTTGGGCGAGACTTTACTTAATTTGAAAGAGATTATAAGTATCTAATGAACTTTCTTTTCCCTCACTGTAGGTGTTGTATTATCAATACACATGGGCATATCTTACTGAATCAAAGGGGCAAGTATACAATTTATCTAGCTCCATCTTAATTACCCTACATGTTTATATCCAATGTCTTATTCTTTGTTGTTTTTCCCTTTATAACCCCCTGATGAACCCAGTGTTTTGGGGGAAACGCGTTGGCATATGGGAATGTCTAACTGACATTAGTTCTTTATTTGGGACATCATATAGGGTATCGATAGGGCGTGTCTAGGGTAGCCACGAGGACAGGGAGCCCCTACCATCTGGGGGTATCTCTGGGCTGAGGGATATATAGGGAGAGTCAGGGATAGTTAATCCCATTACCCACTTATCCAGTAGACCTATTCCTATTACACACGATGATATACAATTCTGACATATTTTGGTTATTTATTTACTTTTTTTGAAGTACGTTATTTTAAGGATTATCAATGAAGTGTGTTTTTTTAGGGCTCACGCCTTTTGAATTTGGGAATTTCGAGATTTGCGTGACTAGGATTGGGTATTGCGAATATCTTTTCCTCTTTTATATAATTTCTTTTATAACTTAAGAGCTAGAAAAATTGGTGGGGTGTTATTAGGCTTACAACTGAGGACAACAGTTACAAAAAAAAGTGCTTCTTCTTAAAGTATAAAAAAAACGTAAATTTCCAAAAAGAAAGTTGTCTGGTACATAAAGTCACAATCTAAATAATGTAATATACATACGACATCCCCCTTTCAAGACTACTGTAGTAGTACATATACATATATGTAGTATTTGCATATTTGCATATACTGTACATTTTTTCACATATATGAACTAAGTGTAATGTAATTTCAACATTATACAATTTTTAGAAAAACAGAATAGAACCCGCGCTGACTAAGTATCAAATTATAACTCCGCGGTGCATGATTAGTATTAGCACATGTGGGTTGGAGATATACACTGACTAAAGTTGTCATATGCTGCAGAGATACCGGTGTTTCAATGTCTCAACAAGAAAAGTCCAATAAAAAAAAGAGCATATATAAAAAAGCCAGCAGTTACTTACTGGTCGGCGTGCTTGATGGTAAATATATTCATGCTGCTGGATTCATAACGGTTCATACGGTACTTCTCTTGCAATTGTTCACTTTAAATTCTTTCAGTGTCTCTGCTGGCGCTGTCTTCTGCTTTCCTCGTGGCACGCGCGTAGCTCCGGCCGGTAGCTCACTTGGAAGCAATGTTTGGTTGTTGTCCTGGAAACCTAACGTGTGATGTCACACCTGAAGCTACGGAAGCTTCTCTGGTCCACAAGGAGGTATTGTGGACCAGAGAAGCTTCTGTAGCTTCAGGTGTGACGTCACACGTTAGGTGTGAATCCAGCAGCATGAATATATTTACCATCGAGCACGCCGACCAGTAAGTAACTGCTGGCTTTTTTATATATGCTCTTTTTTTTATTGGACTTTTCCTGTTACAAATTTTTAGGAGACATTAAAACACCGGTATCTCTGCAGTATATGACAACTTTAGTCAGTGTATATCTCCAACCCACATGTGCTAATACTATTCATGCACCGCGGAGTTATAATTTGATACTTAGTCAGCGCGGGTTCTATTCTGTTTTTCTAATAGTTTGTTCTATCTATTGTTTTTTTTTTTGGCAATTATCCCCTCACCAGAACCCAGCAGCGACACGCCCTACTGTAATCCGTTTACAGTACGGTTGATTTCCCCTCCCCCCATTTAGACGGCAGCTCTAGTATCTTTACCATTTTTACTCATCATTATACCATTTTTGTTTTGTATTTTTATTGATGCATCCATCTTTTATTTCTTCACTGCATATTTATAGTAACACAAATATACTTAGGGCACAAATTTTTATATTATATGTATATTTTGGGATTATCATAAATATGTGTATCTTTATATGTATTTTTATCTTTATTAGTTGCATCTGTACTTTATTGGTATGATACTGTATTCCTCCCATTATTATAATTATGTTTATGCTATTATTGTACGAATTAACCTGATATACACACGTTGGGGTAGTGACTGTCTTGAGATGTACATGTATTATGGGTATGTGATATAGCTAATTACAGCTTTTATGTCAGATTTTCTTAGTGGTTTTATTCAGTGTTTCCATTTATCTGTTACCATACAGTATCCTCTAGTTTGGTTTCTATTTCACAGATGGTAAACATATATTAATACACCACTTAGTAATTATTCTTGATTACGTTAAATTGTTGCCGTGATCCATTCCCACCTCGATTATTGTAACTCATTCATAATGCCCCCCCCCCTCACCAGACTTTTCCATCTCTAATCCATCCTGAATGCAGCACCCAGGCTCGTCTAACCACTACTCCGATGCCTCTGCCCTGTGCCAGTCATTGCACTGGTTGCCCATACAGAAAAGGATCCAATTTAAACTGCTCATTCTTACCCACACAGCTCTCCACAGTGCTGCACCCCCCTACATCTCTTCCCTTATTTCTGTCTACCACCCTACCCCTGCTCTCCGTTCAGCTAATGACTTATGACTGACATCCACCGTAATCCAAACCTCTCACTCCCAGCTCCAAGACTTCTCCCGTGCTGCACTAGTTCTCTGGAATGCCCTACCCCAAGCAATTGCAAGCCCTCATTCCTCTGTTTGTACTTGAACCCCCTGATAGTAAAGCGCTGCAGAATATGTTGGCGCTATATAAACAAAGATTATTATTATTATTAGTAGTAGTATACATCTGGACATTCGTCACTTTATTCACCCACGATTTATAATATATGTACTATATGATTTCTTGGGGCTGCCACCCAATTATTTCTTTGGTGAGATTGATGTTTAATGATTTTATTATTTATATGTATCAATAAAGAATTTTGTATTTTTTTCAGCAGTTTGGGCTGTACTGACTCTTTTTTCTGTTTATTGGCCTTTTTGTCTATCATTCAAAATGGAGAATATCTACAAGAGTGTCTTAGAATTACAGAAAGTGTCCATGCATTACAAAGGTGATGCTTTGGACAATGGGCAATGTGTTTATTTATTACTATTGCAGCAATACTACAAGGGAACTGAACACTTGCTGCCGGGGTCCCCCACAAATAACAATTCATTGCTGGCATTTCCAGCAACATGATAGCCCGTGATCTGTGTATTGTGGGAGGAAACGTCCAACTAAAAGAGAAAAGACAATTTGTTTAAGGTTTGAAAAATTTATAACTTACCACCTATCCACAGGAAAGTGTCTGATTGGTGGGTTTCACACTAGAGAATTTTTTGAAGGAGTTCCAAGAGATGCTTAGCACTTGTTGGCCCTTTTGCCTTCACTCTGCGGTCCAGCTCACCCCAAACCATCTCGATTGGGTTCAGGTCCGGTGACTGTGGAGGCCAGGTCATCTGGCGCAGCACCCCATCACTCTCCTTCATGGTCAAATAGCCCTTACTTTCAAAGTTTTCCCAATTTTTCGGCTGACTGACTGACCTTCATTTCTTAAAGTAATGATGGCCACTCATTTTTCTTTACTTAGCTGCTTTTTTCTTGCCATAATACAAATTCTAACAGTCTATTCAGTAGGACTATCAGCTGTGTATCCACCTGACTTCTCCTCAACGCAACTGATGGTCCCGACCCCATTTAGAAGGCAAGAAATCCCACTTATTAAACCTGACAGGGCACACCTGTGAAGTGAAAACCATTTCAGGGGACTACCTCTTGAAGCTCATCAAGAGAATGCCAAGAGTGTGCAAAGCAGTAATCAAAGCAAAAGGTGGCTACTTTGAAGAACCTAGAATATGACATATTTTCAGTTGTTTCACACTTGTTTGTTATGTATATAATTCCACATGTGTTAATTCATAGTTTTGATGCCTTCAGTGTGAATCTACCATTTTCATAGTCATGAAAATAAAGAAAGCTCTTTGAATGAGAAGGTGTGTCCAAACTTTTGGTCTGTACTGTATGTAAGGACTTGTTTTATCTGTCTTAGTTATCTGCTTATTTTTCTTAAATCTAATTTTCTCTTATCTTGGATGACATTTTGGGGCTTTGGAACCGATTTCTCAAGTTACAATGGTTTCAACATACAATGGCCGTCCTGGAACCAATTAATATTGTAACTTGAGGGACCACTGTAAGACCTTTAGGCCTCCTATACATAGTAGATGATCTAAGACTTTTCAGGGAAGTTGAACTGTTAAAATGTCTGGTCACTATTACTCCCTCATTCTTCACAGAAATTAAAGTAGTTGTCTTATCAAGACAACTGCTGTTTTATTTAAATGGGTTTTCCAAAGTATAATATTGATGACCTATCCTTAATATCTGATACTTGGGAGTCCAATGCCTGGAACTCCAATCACTGAGCTGTTTGAAGAGGTTGTGGCATACTCTGTGGCTTCTTTCTAGGGCAGCAACATCATATTCATTTGTCACATGACCTCCTCAAGATAAAATAGAATATATTATGCATTATGTTTTCATATTCTTGGGATATTCTGCTGTTTACCACTACGGAAAGTGATGGTGTAGCCTATCATAGATTGTTTAGCCACATTTCAAGGTAATGGGTCTGGCCTGCAATACCAAGCACAGCCACTATACAATATAGGGCGCTGTGCTTGGAAGCTGCAAGGAGGCTGCCGCACTCACCAAAGCACCGTGGCCCCTTCAAACAGCTGAACGGCTGGGGAGTCGGACCTCTGATGATCTCAAATTATTGACCTATCCTAAGGACACAGGAGGAATCCATCTTGGCCATTTAAATGAATCAGTGATTATACAGGGTGGGTCATTTATATGGATACACCTTAATAAAATGGGAATGGTTGGTGATATTAACTTCCTGTTTGTGGCACATTAGTATATGTGAGGGGGGAAACTTTTCAAGATGGGTGGTGACCATGGTGGCCATTTTGAAGTCGGCCATTTTGAATCCAACTTTTGTTTTTTCAATAGGAAGAGGGTCATGTGACACATCAAATTAATTGGGAATTTCACAAGAAAAACAATGGTGTGCTTGGTTTTAACGTAACTTTATTCTTTCATGAGTTATTTACAAGTTTCTCTTTGTTTACAGCCATTGACATGTCACCGAGGTTAACACGTGAGGAGCGGATAGAAATTGTGTTGATGTCTGGTGAACGCAGTAACCGAGTCATTGCAGCAGATTTCAATGCAAGACACCCTACGAGACCACCCATCTCCCATGCTACAGTTAGCAAACTGCTTGCTAAGTTTCGTGAAACTGGTTCAGTGTTGGATTTGCCAAAATGTGGACGCATGAAATCTGTCTCTAATGAAGAAACATCAGTGGCTGTCCTAGCTTCATTCAGCAAGATCCCACAGCGTAGCACTCGCCGCATGTCATTTGAGAGTGGCATTAGTCGAACATCCCTTCGGCGGATATTAGCTACTCACAAATGGCACCCTTACAAACTCCGGCTACTGCAGCATCTCAACGAGGATGACCCAGATCGGCGCACTGAATTTGCAGAATGGGCAAAACAAAAATTGGAACAGGACCCTCAGTTTACGCAGAAGATTTTGTTCAGTGATGAGGCAAACTTTTATGTGAATGGTGAAGTTAACAAACAAAACCACCGCTATTGGTCTGACACTAACCCACATTGGATAGATCCCTCCAAGACTGTTGGAACAAAAAAAATTGATGGTATGGTGTGGTATATGGGGTACAAAGATAGTGGGGCCATTCTTCATCAATGGAAACCTCAAGGCCACTGGATATGCGAAATTGCTACATGATGATGTGTTTCCCTCTTTATGCACTGAAGCTGGAACATTCCCTGAGTTTTTCCAGCAACATGGTGCACCACCACATTATGGGTGTTAGGTCCGAGCATTCCTAGATGAACAGTTTCCTGGAAAGTGGATTGGTCGTCGTGGGCCAGTTGAATGGCCCCCAAGGTCTCCCGATCTGGCCCCCTTAGACTTTTATCTTTGGGGTCATCTGAAGGCAATTGTCTATGCTGTGAAGATACGAGATTTGCAGCACCTGAAACTACGGATACTGGAAGCCTGTGCTAGCATTTCTCCTGCGGTGTTGCTATCAGTGTGTGAAGAGTGGGAGAAGAGGGTTGCATTGACAATCCAACACAATGGGCAGCACATTGAACACATTTTATAAGTGGTCAGAAACTTGTAAATAACTCATGAAAGAATAAAGTTACGTTAAAACCAAGCACACCATTGTTTTTCTTGTGAAATTCCCAATAAGTTTGATGTGTCTCATGACCCTCTTCCAATTGAAAAAAACAAAAGTTGGATTCAAAATGACCGACTTCAAAATGGCCACCATGGTCACCACCCATCTTGAAAAGTTTCCCCCCTCACATATACTAATGTGCCACAAACAGGAAGTTAATATCACCAACCATTCCCATTTTATTAAGGTGTATCCATATAAATGGCCCACCCTGTATAATATATGGACTGGCCAGGTCTTACATAGTGAGAGAGCCTCTGTTTGCAGTTCTCTGCCTTGGATTACAGAGGGGACCCTCTCCAAGAATGTTTGTTCATAGACCCTCATAATCTATCTATCTATTCATCTATCTATCTTTCTATCCATTAATCATTATAAAATGGCACGAACATATTTACGTTAGGCTTAATGAGATATATTTAAACTCACATTTTGCATACAATCTACAACACGAATGTCAGTTACACTTTTTCTTATGTACAGCAGCACTGAGCTGAATTTTACATACACATTTGTAAAAAATTTCTACAAATATTCCAGAGCTTTGTATTTTACTGTTAGATGAAGACGTTTACAGGTGGAATACTAAATAAAACGTAGTACTAGCACTACCACCTCCACAGAGCAGAAATGAGTAAGAAGCCTTTAGCCAAAACCATTGGAGTTGGAAAAGGAGGATAAGAGTCGTGAAATATTTATCAACTCTATGCATTTTGCAAACCATAATCTTTTATTCTTGCTTTTAAAAGGTAAGATCTCCAACCTCCTGAGTGGTGGAGGGGAGAGAAGCAGCAAAAAAAAAAAAAAGGCTTGAATGCATAATGTAAGGATTACAGTTAATTAGCCAACGCTAGAAGAAAACCCAGAGCTGGAGCAGGTAGAGAGATAATGAGTGTATGGGATTAAAGGGAAATTCACTTCCTGTTATGTTGTAGCTTGTGCAATTGCATTAATAATGATAAGAACCTAAAGACATTGTTTTGTTAAAATTTACATAATGACTGAGAGGAGAGATGTTTTTTTCTAGTATTATGGTAAAATAAGGATTCAGGGAGTACTTGATGTATTTTTTGCCATAACATGGCTGAACGACTGTTGTACTTTTTTTTATTTTTTTACCTTTTTTTAAAAAAAACACAAGTCACAATCACAGTATGTATAAAGTCATACCCATACAAGTGAACTCTAAGTATGAATATCATTTGTAAATGTAAGGACATTCACAGAGCAGTTAAAAACAACCATTTTTTACCGGCCATCACATAACTGTTTTAAGAAAAATGGCAGTCTATGGGGTTATTCACATGGTCGGCTTTTTGACGGCCTGTGAATAAGGACCTTTTCCTATTTTGTTATAAATAACCCGGGACCATTCTAAATAGGATTTATTGACCACAACTGTCTGGACACGGTCCTTCAGCCAGTTTTTAATACAATTACAAACTAACTGGTCTATAATTACCTGTGTAGGACCTTGATCCTTTTTTAAATATGGGCACCACATTTGCCTTGCGCCAATCACTTGGCCCTGTACCAGTACCTAGAGAATCTTTAAAAATTATAAACAGGGGCACAGCAATGACTGAACTGAGCTCTTTAAGAACTCTTGGGTGTAAACCATCTGGACCCGGAGCCTTGTTCACATTTACCCTATTAACCTTCTCTTGGACCATATCTACAGTTAGCCAAGTGAGTATATTACTGGATGCACTAACATCCCCAGCACCACAGATATCAGCTCTTTTCTCTTCTTTTGTATATACAGAGCTAAAAAAAAACATTTAGTAACTCTGCCTTTTCCTTATCTTCAGTGACTACTCCCCCTTTACCATTATATAGTGGACCTACCTTCTGAGACCTAGGTTTTTTTTAGCATTTATATATTTAAAGCTCTCCCATTTATCCTCAATATTATTATGTGACAGTAGCTGCTCCCAGTCAATGCCCTGAAATGCTGCCCTCAACCCAGGGAAATCAGTCTTTTTAAAATTCAGTGAGTTTGCTTCTTATAGTGTAGGGGGAATATAATTACATTGTGGTCACTATTACCTAGTGTTTCTCGAACAGTAACATTTCCAACAAGCTCTGCATCATTAGAAATTACCAGATCCAACAGAGCATTGCCCCTAGTGGGAGCTTCTACAAACTGGCCCATAAAGTGGTCCTGCAGCAAGTTGAGGAATTTTCTCCCCTTTGTGGTTGAGGCCAAATCATGACCCCAGTCAATGTCTGGGGTCTCATGTACTACAGCTGGATGGGAGGAGCAGTGTGTCTTTACTTACATGGTATCTTATATGGAGATCACAACCGAGGATTTAGGAACCAACATACAGCTCAACACTTGCACATGAAACTATAAAAACCTCTGATATTTATTGGTCTTTTGAGCATTTCCATTGTAATTTTCTACATTTTTCTTCCAAGGGTGGAGTTCAATTATCACCAAACTATTAGCATCTAAATATCAGCTTCAGAAATATAAGCATTTGAGTAGAGAATAGTGAATTGAGTCGAAATTCTGAAACAGATTTTACTGATTCAGTTTGATAGAATCAATGAGAGACAGAGAGGGAAAGAGAGACAGAGAGAGTAGAGAGAGAGAGACGGTTGAGTCTGTTGAATTAGACCAGATCCATTCAATGCCATACGTACAGAACGTTTCTCACCGACCGAAGAACAGCTCCATACATGAAGCACCCAATGTAAAATTGTGAGACGTAGGGGGGGAGAACTTATCAAAACTGGTATTTCCTACACCGCTGCAGAAGATGCGCCTAATTTATTAAAAAAACACAGGCTTCTTAATAAATTAGGTTGGTCTCTGCTCTCAGTGCGCCAGAAAGTAAAATTTACGCCAGCTGTGAGCTGGTATCGATTACAGCTATGCATTATGCCGCCTGGGGTAAATTTTATAGTAAATCTGTCCATATATATTTAGCAGTTCACAAAACATGAATCCGCAATAACTACGAATGATGTCCACGTGGCGTCCATGTTGCTTCTGAATTTTTTTACGGATCCATTTAACAATGTCTATCCTTGTCCACAAAATGGACAATAATAGGACGTGTTCTATATTTTTTGCGGGGCTACGGAACGGACAAACAGATGCGGACAGTACATGGAGTGGTGTCCGCATTTTTTGCAGATCCATTGAAATGAATGGGTCTGCCTCGTATCCACAAAAAATGTGAATCGGATGCGGACCAAAAATAGTGTGCCTAGTATATAACGTATAGTACTGTATATAACTGTCCCTATATACTGTAGGACAGCTTCTCCCTGCATTGACAATAGCGTGCACTTACTGCTCGCTGACATGTATCTCCCAGCAGCTGGTTAATTACACAGCATGCCAGGAATACAGCACAATCTCTGACTGACAGCACTGGCCATGCTCATCAGTGAGAAAGAGCAAGAAAAATAAATATATATTTATACCTCCCAACCTTCCCGGATCCAGAGGAACAGTCCCTGATGTCAGTGGCTGTCCTGCAGTCCCTGTGCGGGGGAGGTATGTCCCGCTTTCTGGCAGCTGTTCCTGCTTCCATAGGAAGCATAGATAGCTGCCTATAATGTTGAAGCAAGAGCCGTCCATCGGTCTGGGCAGTGGGCGGGGCAGGGGCCAGGAGCTCTGTGTGTCCTGCTGTTGGTGTTGCTGCTGCTGGGGAACGAGGTGAGTATGTGGAGTTTTTTTTACTGCCTGTGAAGGGGATACTTTACTGGGCATATTACTGTGAGGGGGCATATATCTGGGCATAACTACTGTGAGGGGGCACATAACTGGGCATAACTACTGTGAAGGGGCACATAATTAGGCATTACTACTGTGAGGGGGCACATAACTGGGCATAACCACTGTGAGAGGGCACATAACTGGGCATAACTACTGTAAGGGGCACCTATCTGGCCATAAGTACTGTGAGGGGAACATATCTGAGCATTGCTACTGTGAGGGGCACATATGTGGGCTTAGCTACTGTGAGGGGGCACATATCTGGGTATAACTACTGTGAGGGGCACATATGTGGGCATAACTACTGTGAGGGGGCACATATCTGGGTATAACTACTGTGAGGGGCATATATGTGGGCATAACTACTGTGAGGGGCACATATCTGGGTATAACTACTGTGAGGGGCACATATCTGAACATCGCTACTGTGAGGGGGCATGGCCTAGTGCGGAAAATAATTGCTGCAGAGCGCGTCGCACATATTGTCCCTCTTCCTTCTTTTCAAAAGTTGGGAGGTATGTATATTTAGGCTACATGTATTTATCTACCGTCCCCAGTCTGTGAGAGAGCAGTGAAGGCAGACTCCCAGCAGCCACCAGGCCGTCTTCCTAGCCAGTACTGCACTGTACTGTATCAGGAAGACAGATGTGCCTTAGTAACGCTCATTAAGAGAGTGCTGCTAAGAGACATTTCTGGAAACAAAATAAAATAACAGTTATACTTTAACGGCCGTCCTATGTTTCCTGTCTTCTATGTGAATTAAATTAATACATGCTAATCTTCCACTAAATTCAGCCTCCGAGCTCTGCCCTGCTTTTCTAAATACAAATTATTACATATTTTAATGTGACAGATTTACCATACTTTAAATATCACCAGCCTGTTAGATGACTGATTACAGATGACCTATCATTGCTTCTGACATGTCTGTTTTGTAAATAATTTAATTTCACATTAAATGATAATTCAGGAACATCTATTCTTACGACTCTATTATTCCTGCTAGAAATTTGTGAAGAAAGGTCCATCTGGGTGTTACTAGCTAGGGAGTGAGCCACTGGCAGCACTGATTGGACAGTGTCAGACTGTGCAGGGACACCCCATCCCCCCAAATAGTAACACCCAGTTATACCTTTATTCATAAATACTAGATGGGTGGCACAAAATACAGTTATAGGAATAGATTTGTTATTGTGTAGGGAATACAAGTGCTTACTAAAACAGACATGTCAGGAGAGGGGACATAAACTCTTTAAACAAAATCAACCAAATAAAAAACTGCTGTCTTGTTTTGATAATTTATGAATAAAAAAATAATGTAAATAAAAAACTTTATAATCCCCATTCTGTAGCCTGCTCTGCTATGTCCATAATCTATTCATTGCGAAAGCTGTAAAGCAGCCACGTGTAGCAAAAAAATAAAAAGAAGGTAAATGATTAAACCCTTTGATGTTGTAAGCTGACCAGACCTCCCCTTTAACCAATTAGCCTGATATAAATCACTGCGTTTCCTAGCCATGGCGTGGAATTTCAGCTCACGCTGAAGCTCTGAGAACAGCCATCGCTATGAAAAACGGCCATTTAAACCCTTGAGATGGACAAATCATTACATCTACTTACTGCATTACTACAGTGTACCCAGCTGCTAATAAATATAAAATGGGTGAAATTAATGCGCGGTAATGTAATAATATCCAGTGTCAGAACTATTTCCAGGGAGGCTCATGAGGAGCTGAACATTTCGCTCTCCGGTCTTTGTCCCCATAACATAGGGCGCGACTTTCTCTGCGATAGCCGTAACCGTTCTGAGCCACTGATCCCCAATATAGCCGCTCACATCAATTCAGCATCTTCCTGAAAATGTACTTTTAAGCACCTTAATTGCATTTCAGAGATAACCCTGCAGGCAAAGTGACAGGAAGAGAAACCCTACAGAGCAGTTTGGCGGTCAGCCTCTTTGTTTTAAATCAATCAAACATCTGTGACTAATGCAGCTCTGGGCAGCTCCTCAGGAAGCATTAGCCCTATTAGTCTGCGCTGGCAGGAACACCGAATAATATATTTATGGACAGAGCACATGTGCACTGCTGATGGAGACTGAGCAGTGGTCAGCACATTTACCTCCTCACCAGCTCACAGCGGGGGTTATTTTACACATACACCCCACTTCTATAGGCTGGGACGCTGCGTCTACCATCAGGCGGTGATTTTCCATGGTTACAAGTAGGACTCTCTCATAGCTGCACTCATCATATCGCCCCGGGATTGCTGCTCTGACTGCTAAAAGACATTGTTTGGATGGAATGGAAGAATATAGGACCAGTGGCGGGGACAATTTTTATAGGTTAATGTGTATAAAAACAGAAGATTAGGCAGTGAAGAAGGACTGCAGGACACTGTGTAGTGTATCAGTCATAAAAGATCTATGGGGAACAAGAGAACATAGGGGGTCATTTATTAAGACTGGCGTTTTAGAGGCGCTGGCTTCTCCATAACTTTGGCGTATCCATCGCCAGTTCTAAATGTAAGACAGCTTCCTAACTGCCCTTCCACGCCACACCCACAATTTTAGTCGCAGATGGTGGGGCAACTAACCGTTTGCGCTGCTATCTGTGCCCGAAATACGCCTAATATATACATATTTCAGTATAATAAACTACCCCCATAGAGTATAAATCTTAAATACAGTGAAAATTCTCCAGTAGTCTGCTATTTTGAGAAGACTGCCGCTGATCTAGATTTATCTTTGATAGATTTTCAATCCCTCATATCCCAAGCTACTGCACCTGTCGGGAAGAACTGTACATGTACTGCACTGCCTACTACCTGTACTGCATTGTATCTGTACTACCTGTACTGTGCTGTACCTGTACTACATGTACTGAACTGTGCTATACCTGTACTATATGTACTGTGCTGTGCTGTACCTGTATTACATGTACTATGCCATGCTGTATCTCTTCTATATGTACTGTATTTGTACTACCTGTACTGAACTGTGCTGTACTTGTACTACGTGTACTGTACTGTGCTATTCCTGTACTATATGTACTGTACTGTGCTATACCTGTACTATATGTACTGTACTGTGCTATACCTGTACTATATGTACTGAACTGTGCTGTACCTGTACTACATGTACTGTACTATACCTGTACTATATGTACTGTACCTGTATTACATGTACTATGCCATGCTGTATCTCTTCTATATGTACTGTATTTGTACTACCTGTACTGAACTGTGCTGTACTTGTACTATGTGTACTGTACTGTGCTATACCTGTACTATATGTACTGTACTGTACTATACCTGTACTATATGTACTGTACTGTGCTATACCTGTACTACGTCTACTGTACTATACCTGTACTACGTCTACTGTACTGTGCTGTACCTGTACTACGTGTACTATACTGTGCTGTACCTGTACTACGTGTACTGTACTGTGCTATACCTGTACTATATGTACTGTACTGTGCTATACCTGTACTACGTCTACTGTACTATACCTGTACTACGTCTACTGTACTGTGCTGTACCTGTACTACGTGTACTATACTGTGCTGTACCTGTACTACGTGTACTGTACTGTGCTATACCTGTACTATATGTACTGTACTGTGCTGTACCTGTACTACGTGTACTGTACCTGTACTACCTGTACTGTACTGTACCTGTACTATATGTACTGAACTGTGCTGTACCTGTACTACGTGTACTGTACTGTGCTATACCTGTACTATATGTACTGTACTGTGGTACTGTACCTGTACTACGTGTACTGTACTGTGCTATACCTGTACTATATGTACTGTACTGTACCTGTATTACATGTACTATGCCATGCTGTATCTCTTCTATATGTACTGTATTTGTACTACCTGTACTGAACTGTGCTGTACCTGTACTACATGTACTGTATCTGTACTATACCTGTACTATATGTACTGTACTGTGCTGTACCTGTACTACGTGTACTGTACTGTGCTATACCTGTACTATATGTACTGTACTGTGCTATACCTGTACTATATGTACTGAACTGTGCTGTACCTGTACTACATGTACTGTACTATACCTGTACTATATGTACTGTACCTGTATTACATGTACTATGCCATGCTGTATCTCTTCTATATGTACTGTATTTGTACTACCTGTACTGAACTGTGCTGTACTTGTACTATGTGTACTGTACTGTGCTATACCTGTACTATATGTACTGTACTGTGCTATACCTGTACTACGTCTACTGTACTGTGCTATACCTGTACTATATGTACTGTACTGTGCTATACCTGTACTACGTCTACTGTACTGTGCTGTACCTGTACTACGTGTACTATACTGTGCTGTACCTGTACTACGTGTACTATACTGTGCTGTACCTGTACTACGTGTACTGTACTGTGCTATACCTGTACTATATGTACTGTGCTGTACCTGTACTACGTGTACTGTACTGTGCTGTACCTGTACTACATGTATTGTACTGCTCTCGATGTGCTACTCTTACTGTTCTGCTCTCTACCTCTACAACACATACTGTACTGCTACCTAATACATGTTTACTGTATTGTTCTTTACATGTATTCATACAGCACACTGTACTACTTTCAACCTGTACTACCTGTACCAATCTCTGACCAGTGGTGTAGAAATAATGGTCACACCAGTCAGAATTGCGACCAAGTCCCTTAGGGGCGCCGCTCACAAATCTATGCAGCTGTAGCAGTGATATTCACTTCTATGTCCAGGCAGTCGTCCACCAGTCAAATCTGTCCATAGACGTGAAGAAAGAGGGACAATGCTGTGGGGCTTCCACCCTTGCGTCTGCTTAGTCCCTGCTGCAGCCTGCTGTGGTAGATTCACAGCAGAACCATTAGGCTGTTAGGATACCGGGGTTCAGTGGTGTACCTTCAATAAAGGAAGACCACAGGACTGCTATAGGACCCTAGGGGAGGGTGGTCCCAGGACTGACTTCTCTCCATCATGGTGAAAACACCGCACTTTAACCACAGGACAAGTGGTGCATTTGCACTAGGCCCCTTCTATCCTGTCATGTGACAATGATGTGACACAACAGAGCAGAGATCAGTACAGACAGGGCTGGGAGTATGAGGGCCTATGTCAGACATAACAGTACGACAGGTCCATCCCTGCACCAGACTATCAGCACAGCAGGAGGTCAGGGTGGAGCAGAGTGATGAAGGGAGGGGGTGCACTCTGCCTCCGCTGGCCCAGAAAACACAGGGGAGGAGGAAGATAAGCAATAACACAAGTGACAGTCCCTGACAGAGAGTGAAGGAGTGTTAGGGTACTATCACTGGCTGCTCTGTCTCTGCTCCAGCCTTCTCCAACCAGGGTTAATAACGTGCACATGATGATGCATTATTAACCCTTGTTGAGCTGAGAAAGGCTATCTGCACATGTTGCAGATTACATGTGTTTTTTTCCACACAGATTTTCATGTAGAAAAAACACAGCATAATACAGTATCAGAAAAGTGAATGAGATTTAAAGGGGTTATCCAAGATTTTTTACTTTTATTTCATCTCATAACTACTGTGTAGGGGCACTAACAGGGTATAACTACTGTGTAGGGGCACTAACAGGGTATAACTACTGTGTAGGGGCACTATCAGTGTATAACTACTGTGTAGGGGCACTAACAGGCTATTACTACTGTGTAGGGGCACTAACAGGGTTTAACTACTGTGTAGGGGCACTAACAGGGTATAACTACTGTGTAGGGGCACTAACAGGGTATAGCTACTGTGTAAGTGCACTAACAGGGTATAACTACTGTGTAGGGGCACTAACAGGGTATAACTACGGTGTAGGGACACTAACAGGGTATAACTACTGTGTAGGGGCACTATCAGTGTATAACTACTGTGTAGGGGCACTAACAGGGTATAGCTACTGTGTAGGGGCACTAACAGGGTATAACTACTGTGTAGGGGCACTAAAAGGGTATAACTACTGTGTAGGGGCACTAACAGGGTATAACTACTGTGTAGGGGCACTAACAGGGTATAACTACTGTGTAGGGGCACTAACAGGCTATTACTACTGTTTAGGGGCACTAACAGGGTATAACTACTGTGTAGGGGCACTAACAGGGTATAACTACTGTGTAGGGGCACTTACAGGGTATAGCTACTGTGTAAGTGCACTAACAGGGTATAACTACTGTGTAGGGGCACTAACAGGGTATAACTACGGTGTAGGGACACTAACAGGGTATAACTACTGTGTAGGGGCACTAACAGGGTATAACTACTGTGTAGGGGCACTAACAGGCTATTACTACTGTGTAGGGGCACTAACAGGGTATAACTACTGTGTAGGGGCACTAACAGGGTATAACTACTGTGTAGGGGCACTAACAGGGTATAGCTACTGTGTAAGTGCACTAACAGGGTATAACTACTGTGTAGGGGCACTAACAGGGTATAACTACTGTGTAAGGGCACTAACAGGGTATAACTACTGTGTAGGGGCACTAACAGGGTATAACTACTGTGTAAGGGCACTAACAGGGTATAACTACGGTGTAGGGACACTAACAGGGTATAACTACCATGTAGGGGCACTAACAGGGTATATCTACTTTGTAGGGGCACTAACAGTATATACTACTCTGAGGGAAACAACCCCTCGTGCCCGCTTGATGTCAACTACGTCGAGCTCACGAGACGCGGTATGGTCCCTGGTTACCAAGGTGTGACGTTACGCCCTCCTGGAGGAGTAGGTAAGGTCAGCTTGGTACAGTTTACACAGACACCTCCTGTCCACACGGGCACAGAGAGAGCCTTTTCACTGCCGCTGTGAAACAGCACTTTCTCAGCCCGAGATTATATAGGGTGAGAAACCAACCCGCGGTAGCTTATAACTAGGCCGAAACACGGACGTGGGGATTCGTGATCGAGATACAAGACAGCACAAGATTAAATTATATATTTAATCGCCTTAAGGCCTCATGCACACGACCATTCCGTTTTTCGCGGTCTGGTATCCGCGTATCCGCAAAAAACTGAAGCCTCCCGTGTGCCTTTCGCAATTTGCGGAACGGAACGGGCGGCCCATTGTAGAAATGCCTATTCTTGTCCGCAAAACGGACAAGAATAGGACATGTTATATTTTTTTTGCTGGGCTACGGAACGGAGCAACGGATGCAGACAGCACATGGAGTGCTGTCCGCATCTTTTGCGGCCCCATTGAAGTTAATGGGTCCGCATCCGAGCTGCAAAAACTGCATTAGGCCTAAGGGTGCACTAGACAGCACAATATACACTAAGAATATATACAGTGGTCTGAGGTTACAAATACAGGTAGTATGGTACAAACAGGATTACACAGAGCACAAGTCAGTTACCAGGTTGATGAATGTTCCTTTGCTGTATTCACATGGAGGGCAGTGATGTCAGCTGGTTTCCAGGTCTCTCCAAACACATTTGCACGATGTGACCCCCTTGCTGGCCCAAGCCTTTTAACCTGTAGCCGGTCCCTCCCCTCCCAGCCTTTGGGAGGGGTTCACCCCCCCTCTGCTGGGCTGGCAGCAAATGACCCACAAAACCCTTTCTGTGAGGAGTTATGTATATCTCCCCTCAGGGGCATTCTAGCATAAAGCCAGGACCATGTGGATGTTTGGCTTTGCCCCAGGATCACAAAAAGATAACCGAATTATGCCTGGGATGGACGGACAATTCACAATTCCTTATGAAATGTCGGTGCTAACATGTCTGTGGGAAAATGATAAATCTGGTCCAGGGCTGAGACCTCCTGCCGGGAGTTTTCCTGCTACATCCTCCTGGTACCTGTCAGCTGGAAGAGGTGTGACTTTATCCACCGGGGACTTCCTTAAAGCCTGGACCCCTGGGGGGTTTTCTCCCTTGCTATCTGACAGCAGATGGCTGGGGGGTGAGAACATATTAAGGGCACTAATAGGATATAACTACTCTGTAGGGGCACTAACAGGGTATAACTACTGTGTAGGGGTACTAACAGGGTATAACTACTGTGTTGGGGCACTAACAGGGTATAACAACTGTGTAAAGGCACTAACAGGATATAAAGGATATAACTACTGTATAGGGGTACTAAAAGGCTATAACTACTGTGTAGGGGCACTAACAGGGTATAACTACTGTGTAGGGGCACTAACCAGATATAACTACTGTGTAGGGGCACTAAGGCAGCATTATAATTCGTGGGGGCACCAATCGGACTGGATGGGATCGGGTCATGTATAGAGGGACATTGGGCAGAGTAGCTTAGCATCAGAAAAATTTGCAGATAGTGTCCCTCCTTGGGCTTTTCAAAAGTTAGGAGGTATGTGTTGGCTATATGTGGTGGTTCTGTATACGTAAGTTCTGCACAATACTACCTCTCTTGTCCTGTATTCTTTATATAATTATATAATTCTCAGTATCTGCTCTTATTCTATATATACGGATATATCATACTGTAACTCCACTTTTCTGATCCCATATACATTACCCCATTTCAGAGCAAAATTAACTAGGGTTAACTAGGGATCCTGTTAGGATTTCCTGCTGCCTGTGGTTCTTGACAGGGAGTGACTCGTTGGGGGGAAGGTGGGATGATCGCATTCTTGAAACGTTTGCACTGGGCCCAGTGCAAAGACGTTATTATAGCTTTCTTTTCACTGTATCAACTCCCATGCACTGAGCTCCCCCTGGTGGTAGCTGCAGGCAGAAAGCTTTATAATATGTTTAGTGACGCTGGATTATTAAGGTATTTATGCCAGACGTCTGGTGTAAATAAATTGAGAAATTTGCTCTACAGGAGGAGCGCCATAGTTTTGACAACCCTTCTCCACTTTTTACAATACAGAAGTCGGAAAAAGAGTGGGAGGCCGAGGATGACTTTTTTTTAATTACAATTTTTTTTCATTAAAATTTCTTCTGTTTGTAAATTCAAGAGAAATCTGGGGTATTGTGCTTTGCATTTCTCATTGCCTGAGAGCATTTGATGCACACGTACTGAGAAATTGGTGGCACAGGGGGGCCCATACTAAGTTTTGCTACAAGGCCCTATTAGATCTGTGTACGCTCCTGTGGGGGTTGATTGGAAACACCAAGATGGGAGCGCCAGGGTATTTGTAGGTGACTATACCACTGTGGTTCTTTCAAACGATTTTCCGCACCTTCAGATTTTGCTGTAGATCCATGCGCTGCGGAATATGTTGGCGCTATATAAATAAAGATTATTATTGTGGGTAAACTGAAGCAAAATCTCCAAAAATAGTTTTTTGTTGCAGATTTTGACTTCCACATTGCAGTTCAATTTATTCACATACATTTTGTATGCATTTGGATGAAATTTGTTAAAATCACATTCACATCTGGTACCGCTGTTAGGCCTCTTTCACACGGGCGTTGCGGGAAAATGTGCGGGTGCGTTGCGGGAACATGCACGATTTTTCCGCGCGAGTGCAAAACATTGTAATGCGTTTTGCACTCGCGTGAGAAAAATCACGCATGTTTGGTACCCAAACCCGAACTTCTTCACAGAAGTTCGGGCTTGGGATCGGTGTTCTGCAGATTGTATTATTTTCCCTTCTAACATGGTTATAAGGGAAAATAATAGCATTCTGAATACAGAATGCTAAGTAAAACTCACCTTAATCCACATGATCGCACAGCCGGCATCTTTTCTGACTTCTTTCTTTGCTCTGTGCAGGAACAGGACCTGTGGTGACGTCACTCCAGTCATCACATGATCCATCACCATGGTAAAAGATCATGTGATGACCGGAGTGACGTCACCATAGGTCCTTTTCCTGTACACAGCAAAGAAGAAGACAGAAGAGATGCCAGCTGCGCGAGCAAGTGGATTAAGGTGAGTTAAAATTTTATTTTTATTTTTTTAACCCCTCCAGCGCTATTGTACTATGCATTCTGTATTAAGAATGCTATTATTTTCCCTTATAACAATGTTATAAGGGAAAATAATAATGATCGGGTCTCCATCCGGATCGTCTCCTAACAACCATGCGTGAAAATCACACCGCATCCGCACTTGCTTGCGGATGCTTGCGATTTTCACGCAGCCCCATTCACTTCTATGGGGCCTGCGTTGCGTGAAAAACGCACAAAATAGAGCATGCTGCGATTTTCACGCAACGCACAAGTGATGCGTGAAAATCACCGCTCATGTGAACAGCCCCATAGAAATTAATGGGTCGGGATTCAGTGCGGGTGCAATGCGTTCAACTCACGCATCGCATCCGCGCGGAATACTCGCCCGTGTGAAAGGGGCCTTAGTGTTCTGCGTGCAGATCCGCAGCAGTTCTATCCTGTGTGACTACTCTTTCCATGTTTCATAATGTAATATCATATTCATTTATAAAATATATTTACTGTTTTGGGTTGGGGGGATGACATTTTTGAGACTTTGGACAACTCAAAAAGTTTCCATAAATGTGCAGTGTTGAGCTACAGTATTGTCCTGGAACAAGCTGTAAATTGGAGAGCCGCTGGAATTGGCTGAGCAGAAATTTCCTGCATTTTCCTGTGTGTCAGGATGGGACCAGGAAGTGGAACCCGGTAAGCAAATCAGTGAGGTGAGTTATTTTTCTTTTTTTTTAACCCATTCTATCTTTTTTCTAAAAAGTATTATTCCACCGGACAACCCCTTAAATTGACATCTAGTGAAAGGTTACGTATGAATATAGATTGTGATGTTCTTGCTTTTACTGCTAATTGAGATCACTGTATTCACCGTGCCCAGCTGACAACAGCTCTTCATTTGCAGGAGCGATCCGGCATTTTGTGTATATAGGCCAATAAACTAAGCATCTTCAGCTACATTACATGATTCTTACTCATCAGATGATTCATCTTGGTGATTCTTAATACCAGTGAATGTGACAAGGTATCTACATATTAACATCTTATATAATTAGTCTTGTTTTATATAGAAAATTGTGCACAATCCTGCACTTATGCTGGTGGCACGTGATTTTTTTTTTTTCTGGTTGGTTATGCTGTATATCAGGGATGGCCAACCTGCGGCTCTCCAGCTGGTGTAAAACTACAATTCCCACCATGCCCTGCTGTAGGCTGATAATTGTAGATAGTCTGGGCATGCTGGG
The DNA here is from genome assembly GCF_905171765.1 of Bufo bufo. Classification (NCBI taxonomy): domain Eukaryota; kingdom Metazoa; phylum Chordata; class Amphibia; order Anura; family Bufonidae; genus Bufo; species Bufo bufo. The sequence continues at coordinate 426,777,892 of NC_053393.1, forward strand.
AGTTGTAGTTTTGCCACAGGTTGGCCATCCCTGCTGTATATTAACGCCTTAAAGACCAGGCCTATTTTCATTTTTGCATTTTTTTTTCCTCTCCACATTCCGATAGCCATAACTTTTTTATTTTTCCGTTCACATAGCCATATGAGGGCTTATTTTTTGCCGGACAATATATGAGGGCTTATTTTTTGCCGGACAATATGCAATTTTAATGGCACCATATACTTTACCATGTCTTGTATTGGAAACTGGTAAAAAAAATATATTTGTGGGGTAAATTTTTTTAAAAAAAGAACACAATTCAGACAAGGTTTTTGGGGTTTTGAAATCACAGTGATCACTGTGCGGTAAAAATGAGATGACTTCCTTATTCTGCAACTAAATTTGATTATGGCGATACCAAACTTGTATAGTTTTTATTTTGTTTTATTACTTTTTAAAAAAGAAACACCTTTGGAAATATCAAAATTTTCTTTGCATCACCATTTTTGACAGTCGTAACTTTTTTATATTTCAGTCTACAGAGCTGTATGACTACATTTTTTTTGCAGAATGAACTGTAGTTTTTATTAGTATTTTTGTGGTATGTACGATCTTTTGATCACTGTTATTCAATTTTTTGGGGGGACAAAGTGACAAAAAAATGGCGAATCATGTGTTTTAAAAAAAAATTCTGTTACAGCGTTCACCACACAGGAGTTTTTTTATTTAATATTATAATGTAATATAATTTTAATGTCATGTAATAGACATTTTCAGACGTGGCGATACCTAATATGTTTATTTTTTATTGTTTATATAATTTTATATGTAAAATTGCGAAATGGGAATGATTTAAACTTTTTCTTAATAGCTATTAGCCCCCGTAGGGGGTTAGAACCTGGGATCTTGTCATTCTTTGTTGTGCTCCCTTCTGAGCTGTGCCTCGTGTATAGCTCAGCAGGCAGATTACTATGACAGCCCTAGGAAGCCTCAGCGGGCTTCTCCTCCTGTATCTCCCATGTAATAACAATTCTAGAGCATCTATTCTTATGACTGTATGTTGTGCTGTTCCTGTATTACTCCTGCTAGACGTTATGAACAAATTTCTAGCAGTTTGTAATGAAGGTCCAGCTGGATGTTACCAGCTGGGGTGCACAGTCTGACACTGGCAGTACTGACTGGATAATGTCAGACATTTGAATATCTCACATGACGGATTAAGGCTCCATTCACACGTCCGTGGTGTGTTGCGGATCCGCAACACACCCGCCTGGAACCCCTATAGAAATGCCTATTCTTGTCGCAAGCTGCGGACAAGAATAGGACATGTTCTATCTTTTGCGGAGCTGCGGACCTGAAGAGCGGGGCCGGGCTCCGCAAATGCGGATGCTGACAGCACACTGTGTGCTGTCCGCATCCATTCCGTCCCCATAGAAAATGAATGGGTTCGCACCCGTTCCGCAAAATTGCGGAATGGATGCGGACCCATTTGCGGACGTGTGAATGGAGCCTAACTGCTTGCCAAGTGTACCTAAAGCAGTGGTGGCAAACCTATGGCACAGGGTGTTCATAGGGTGCCCTACGCTGATGAATGGCAGGAAAAGTCTGAGGCATATTGGTACACCATAGACTTTTTCCAGGGTGAGGGTGCCCACGGAGAGGGCTCTGAGTGCCACCTATGATACATAGGTGGCACTCAGAGCCCTCTCCGTGGGCACCCTCACCCTGGAAAAAGTCTATGGTGTACCAATATGCCTCAGACTTTTCCTGCCATTCATCAGCGTAGGGCACCCTATGAACAGCACAGAACAGTTTCATCAATGATTTGGACTGATTTTCCACATTAACTAATACAATTCCAAGAACGATTCAATAAATTTCATTCCACCATAAACCTGACCCTTAACTATTCAAATTCAAAAATCAGCTTTCTGGGACACCACCATAAAATTTCAAAACATGATTATACAGACTTCCCTCCATCAGAAACCTATCGATCAGCCTACATACCTCAAATGGCACAGCTTCCACCCCAAAGACTTTAAAACGTCCATCATCTACAGTCAGACCATCAGGTATAATGGCATGTGTTCTAGCCCATCAGTCAGGGATGAGCATTCACACCATCTGAAAAGTACATTTTTACATGCTTCATTTGAAGATCAAATCACAAGAGCCACCGGGATACCCAGAATTCAACTTTTCTTACACAAGAAAAAAGAAGAGACCCAACAGGAAAACTGCTAAAAAAAATTACATCATGTCCTACATAAGGATGACCAGCCAAAAACAATTTTCCCAGACCCACCCTTGCAATGTTACCAACAACCTCCAAATCTGAGAACTGTTCTTATCAGGAGTTCATTGCCATGTGCTACACTGTGACCTAGGACCCTGCAAGCTCTCTGGGTTAGTGTATCTCACAGATGAGCTGTTTCTGGGGGCCTCATGGCTCAGAAGAGCAGGAGGTGGATTACATTCCCTCTAAGGCCTCATGCACACGACCGTTTTTCGGGTCCGCATCCGAGCCGCAATTTTTGCGGCTCCGGTGCGGACCCATTCACTTCAATGGGGCCGCAAAAGATGCCAACAGCACTCCGTGTGCTGTCCGCATCCGTTGCTCCATTCCGTGGCCCCGCAAAAATAATATAACCTGTCCTATTCTTGTCCGTTTTGCGGACAAGATTAGGAATTTCTACAATGGGCCGCCCGTTCCGCAAATTGCGGAAGGCACACAGGCGGCTTCAGTTTTTTGCGGATCCGCGGTTTGCGGACTGCAAAAAACGGCACGGTCGTGTGCATGTAGCCTTACTTCTTACTCTCCATCTTTAGACTGATTTTCCTAGCTCAGCCCCACCCTTGACAGGAAGTCAGACCAGCCCACTCCTACCAAGAGGGGAGGAATGAAATGGTAAGTTCCATTCCTATTACCGAACATTGCCAACCATACTCCATCTCCATACTCCAACTCAAGTGCATAACATGTTATTACTTTCACATTGCATAAGAAATATGTAAAATACAATAACCAAAGTACAAAAAAGTAATACCCCCAACTCTGGGGTACTGTATTACAAATGTTCTATGTTGGAGAAACAGGACAGAAACTTAAAGCAAGGATGAGATAGCCACATAAAGAGAAAAGGGTACATTTCCTGTGGTTAAGCATTTTTGTAGCCCAGAACTCAATGAAAGTAGTCATATTAAAAGGAGATTTCAAATCTCAAAGGGCCAGAATGATTTGGGAATATAAATTTATGACACTGTTTGACACATTGAAAACTGGACTGAATTTGCCATGTCTCTATTCTTTTTGTATATGTGATATCATGCCTGAGGAAGAGATGTGAGTTGTCTTGAGAGCCTGCTATGTAACATCATTGCTTATACACTGCTCAAAAAAATAAAGGGAACACAAAAATAACATCCTAGATCTGAATTAATTAAATATTCTTCTGAAATACTTTGTTCTTTACATAGTTGAATGTGCTGACAACAAAATCACACAAAAATAAAAAAATGGAAATCAAATTTTTCAACCCATGGAGGTCTGGATTTGGAGTCACACTCAAAATTAAAGTGGAAAAACACACTACAGGCTGATCCAACTTTGATGTAATGTCCTTAAAACAAGTCAAAATCAGGCTCAGTAGTGTGTGTGGCCTCCACGTGCCTGTATGACCTCCCTACAACGCCTGTGCATGCTCCTGATGAGGTGGCGGACGGTCTCCTGAGGGATCTCCTCCCAGACCTGGACTAAAGCATCTGCCAACTCCTGGACAGTCTGTGGTGCAACGTGACGTTGGTGGATAGAGCGAGACATGATGTCCCAGATGTGCTCAATTGGATTCAGGTCTGGGGAACGGGCGGGCCAGTCCATAGCATCAATGCCTTTGTCTTGCAGGAACTGCTGACACACTCCAGCCACATGAGGTCTAGCATTGTCTTGCATTAGGAGGAACCCAGGGCCAACCGCACCAGCATATGGTCTCACAAGGGGTCTGAGGATCTCATCTCGGTACCTAATGGCAGTCAGGCTACCTCTGGCGAGCACATGGAGGGCTGTGCGGCCCTCCAAAGAAATGCCACCCCACACCATTACTGACCCAATGCCAAACCGGTCATGCTGGAGGATGTTGTAGGCAGCAGAACGTTCTCGACGGCGTCTCCAGACTCTGTCACGTCTGTCACATGTGCTCAGTGTGAACCTGCTTTCATCTGTGAAGAGCACAGGGCGCCAGTGGCGAATTTGCCAATCTTGGTGTTCTCTGGCAAATGCCAAACGTCCTGCACGGTGTTGGGCTGTAAGCACAACCCCCACCTGTGGACGTCGGGCCCTCATATCACCCTCATGGAGTCTGTTTCTGACCGTTTGAGCAGACACATGCACATTTGTGGCCTGCTGGAGGTCATTTTGCAGGGCTCTGGCAGTGCTCCTCTTGTTCCTCCTTGCACAAAGGCGGAGGTAGCGGTCCTGCTGCTGGGTTGTTGCCCTCCTACGGCCTCCTCCACGTCTCCTGATGTACTGGCCTGTCTCCTGGTAGCGCCTCCATGCTCTGGACACTACGCTGACAGACACAGCAAACCTTCTTGCCACAGCTCGCATTGATGTGCCATCCTGGATAAGCTGCGCTACCTGAGCCACTTGTGTGCGTTGTAGACTCCGTCTCATGCTACCACTAGAGTGAAAGCACCGCTAGCATTCAAAAGTGACCAAAACATCAGCCAGGAAGCATAGGAACTGAGAAGTGATCTGTGGTCACCACCTGCAGAACCACTCCTTTATTGGGGGTGTCTTGCTAATTGCCTATAATTTCCACCTGTTGTCTATCCCATTTGCACAACAGCATGTGAAATTGATTGTCACTCAGTGTTGCTTCCTAAGTGGACAGTTTGATTTCACAGAAGTGTGATTGACTTGGAGTTACATTGAGTTGTTTAAGTGTTCCCTTTATTTTTTTGAGCAGTGTATTTTTGTTAGCCATCAAAAATACCTGTAGGACTCTTATTCTGTTTCTCTTAATGAGAGCAATAAACCTGTTTTCTACTGGGCTAACACGGTACCAGAGTTTTTTCTTTTTCGTTGTGCATCAGAGCATTAGTTTATACTATGCACTCTGATGTTTTATTGCTCGTTAAGGCTTATATATAGATAAGGCTAGTTTTACACTAGCGTTTTCAGATCACTGCCGGACACTGCACAAATGCCAGATGGCACTATTAACTATAATGGGTTCTGGTGGAGATCCAGCCGAAATCCGGCAAATGTGCAGAGAATTGGCTGGACAAATACCATTTTTCTGTTCGGCTGATTTCCGCCGTTCTATGCCAGAAGGGTCTTCTGGAATGTTCTAATGGCAGCGTGAAACAGACCTAATCCATGTAGCACAATGCACACTCAGTAATAGGGCAAACACACCCATTGGAATACATCAGTGGCACTTGCCATTTGGTCATAGGTCCCCCATACAATATTATTGAAAACTCTACTTCTTATGGATGGTCTCATTTGAAGATCACTTTACTATAAATTGACTAAATAGCTTTGTTAAGTGGTATGAACACATTTTTCTAACATGTCATACAAGCCATAGAGATAACATTGATGGGGGTTACATTTTCCAGCATGGGCATAACTATAACCTATAAGGCCCTATAGCAAAATAAGATGGGGCACCCATCGCATTGTGTAAGAAAATTCAAATAGCAGCACACAGTAAGTAGCAATAATTAAAGTATGTATAATATCACCACATAATACTTCTTCTGGTTGTAAACAATATAACTGCTAGCAGGATTCGCATCAGCTATAACATGGTTGGCTGTCCCTCCTTTTAGGTCACTTTCTCTCTGCGTTCCGCAACCATGGCTATGCACATGCATAGTCTCTTACTGTGCCCTCGGGTTTATCGATTTACAATAGCTCTGCCCTGTCAGTACCTCAGGTTAATAGGCAAATCTGTCACTCAGCCTAGCTCTGAATACCACACTTGAACCTTCACTGTCTGCAACTATACCATTGCTCCTACATAGCACTCAATCTGCAACTCTTCCACTGCTTCTTCTCTCTGCATACTGAACTCCTATGTTCTCCCTAGGGCCTAAAGCTTTTGTTCAAGCTACACGCCGCCCCCAGCACTACATGTGGCCTCAGCCACACACTCTGCAACTTCCTGGTTCACAGTTCATTTTATCGTCTACAGCACCATAGCAGCATCTAGTGTCCTCAAATAACATTGCTGGTATACATTAAATACATAAACTTTTGTTTGGGGGGTGGGTGTCAATTACACTGTGAAATAAGCCTAACATTTGGTCATCCTCATAAGGATGTCTGGCTTGCCGAGCATATTAAAAGCACAATGAAGCTAAAAGTCAATGCAACGCTGACTAGTGAGAAGAGAAAAGTCAGACATCAGGGTCACACATCACTTGAATTTGTCTCTTTTCTAGGGCTCAATAAAATGTCAATTTTATTTAAAGACTGAAAGGGGTTTTGAAACCAAGAACTCTGCATGTGAGGGAGGCAAGCATCCAAACCACTGAGCTATAGCTTCAGTGCTGTATGATATGTTAGCTTATAGCAGTTCAGACACAGAGCTATAAGCTCAGCTGTAGACTTTCTATGGTTGTGTGATTTAGCATACAAATACACAGTATATCTAGAACTTATTCTCACTTTGACCCTGACCTATGAAGACGATAAGTCAAACTCAGATGTCAGAGTCAAATATCAAAGTCGGTGTCAGAGTCAGGTGTCAAGGTCAGGGTCAGGTGTCAGGGTCAGGTGTCAGGGTCAGGTGTCACACTGGCATTATTCTGATACTTGACAATGATATCTGACCATGTCCTAAAATGAACACTGTACAGGTGCAGCTCTAAGCACAGAACAGGTGTAGATCTTTCCCTGATACCTTATGTCTGTGGAGGCTCCAATCCTTGTTTTGGCTCACTATCACTGATGGAAATCACTGACTGAACACTGACGTGTGAATGAGCCTTTACTCTTCAAACATCTGATCATCTGGAGTGCCAGGCTTCAGACACCCACTGAACAGATATTATTGAGCTATCCTGAATGCATCAAACTTCTGAAAAACACCTTTAAATAAAGATTAAAAGTCACGGAGGATGATATATAAACCGCAATACTTTGCTAAATGGTTAAACTAACTTCTGTTTTTACTACTTACACAATGGTTGCTGAAGTGTAATGGTTAAATGTAATGACGTAGGCTGAAAATTTATTTTAGCAGCTTGTCACATGATAGGATAGAAAGTCTATTTCAAGGTGCAATGGCACCCCCCTCCCCCATGTCTGCATCTACGTGTAAAACAGAGGAGGTTTGCTTGGGGGAAGGGAGAGCTGGAAGATTCCTGTATCAGTAACACCTCGATAGGTCTCTGCTATAAATATATGTACACACTGGTAGCTGACAGTTACTAGTGCTATACACTTGCCTGTCTCAGATCTTCATTATGCAGAAACAATGTCAGCTATGAACAATAAGATTTTAAGTCTTCAGAGCAGAGCTTCTTTGCTCTTGCATCGGAAAGTCAGGTGACCATTGGTCATGATCAGAATTTACTTGTGAATTCAGGTGAGAGGTCAGTTCTAATAATGAGCATTGATTATATAAATATAAACAAATAAAGAATCAGTTATATTTGATGAAAAGCCCTATGATATCCTCAGAATCATTTTTTTTTAAAAGGTTAATATTACATAGGGTCTGTATGGACCATCTAACCACATTGGTGGGCCCTGTGCGAAGGTTTCATGAGAGGTCCTCCTTTTGAACTTTGCAAATTATCTTAAAACATCTACACATCTCAATAAACATCATAAAAACAATTGTATTTATTTTGTATGTATTTATTATTTATTTAACGCACTTATATAGTGCTGACATATTCCACAGTGCTTTACAGTTATAAGCATTCATTATATCTAGGCAATGTGCTAGCTATCAGGCAGCTTTGTAGGCAGGGACCATGTGTGTGAATGTGCCAGGTGTGCCAGATCCAAAGCTTCTAAACTTTAAAATCATGAATGCTTATCAGCATTGTTATCTCGGGGTCTTCTGATTGTGATCCGGGGGAAACTTGATGTCGAACACTACAGATAGACAAAATACAGCTGTGGTGGTTGTTCTTGATATCATAATTAAAGGGCATGTGTCAGCAGATTTGTACCTGTTAAACTGGCTGACCTTTTGGAAGATGAAGGCATCTGTGTTGGCCCCATGTTCATATGTGCCCACATTGATGAGAAAAATAATGTTTAAATATATGCAAATGAGCCTCTAGGAGCAACTTAGAGGCTCAGCTCTCTCTGCAACTGGAGATGGAAAACATGTACTTCAATTCTTATACATAGAGCATAATAGCATCACGACTGTCTTACTATGATTTTGTTTTTTAAGACAGAAGGAAATGTAAGCCGAAAACAGAAGCATCAGAACTAAACTGAGTAGATAGGGAAAGAGGGGAGCAAAGAAGGAAGGGAAGGATAAAGGGGGGTGGGATGGAACCAGATGGTACCAGGGTTGAGTTGAGATGAACTACCTACACAGCCAAAGAATTTACATACTAGGAACACCTGTTATGGCCCAAGTCTCCAATCAACTCGTACATAATTTTTCTTAAATGAAAACCAGATTGACCATGTAGTTTCAAATGATAGGTGTGAGTAGAGCTCCCAGGACGATAGTTCCTCGAGTCTTGCAACTTGGACTACTTTGTGGACTCAATGTAACTCACAGGGGATAGCTTTAGACTTCCAGTGGAGTGGAATAAATAGCCTAGCAGCAGTTAACATACCGGTATGTATGAGAAGGCCTATATGTTTGTTTTTCGGATGCAATCGGGGAAGAGGGAAAGATGTGCGATCTCAGGAGTGAGAGCAATGTGTCATATTAATATTAATATGCATAAACACATTTTTCCAAAAAGGAAGTAGGGCCAAACACTCCCACCAGATTTGCAGGAAGGAACCACTAGAGCGCTCACATCTCCAATATAGATCACTAGCATTGAGGTACATTTATCTCAATCTGAGAAGAGTTAGATACCATCATGACAATATTTTGTATACATTTTCTCAAATCCTTACACATCTGGAGGAAAGGCTAGGAGCTCATAGTAATTGAGATATCTGCGTGGACATTAATTTAATCCGCAAATCCCTTTCCCAATCGCATAAAAGGGTAATGGAACGTAGAAGATATAATCAGTTTTATAAGAGAGTGGGATTCCGAAAGGAACTTTTCAAACCAAGAATGGAATGATCTCTATATTGACCAGTAGGTGGGAGAGAGGTTTTCAGTGTTTTACATAAGTAATTATATTGCATATCTTTAACAGGGGCAAAGATTAGTTGGGTACCTAAAACCTGAGAACTTAAGAAGAACCTGAGTCAAAAACCGTCTGAGAAGGTCTGTGTCTGTGAGAGGGCTATCATTACGTTGTATATAGAGTAGTAATGTATGAAAACCAGGGTCACAGAGAAAAAAACAATCACAAAGCGTCAGGAGGAGTGAGGGAAACTGAGATCAAGTATTCCTATCAAGTTTAGTCTCATAAGACACAGAACATTTGTAATGACCCAGAGTGCCATTACCACTCCGCACCCCGCTACTGTCTCCTATGGGCTAACAGAGTGTCATCTTATGCATTTTTTTAAGTCCACTACAATGTACATTGCTATTTCTATATAACTGTTATTGTTCATGTAATGTACCTGGTTCACCAGAAGGTGGCAGCAAGCATGGCAGAGCTACATTTGCAGAGGATGGAACCTTCTTTCCATTCTCTTCTCTCCCTCTAAGGAGGAGTTTAGTTAGTTAGAGGTCAGTCGGGAGTACCCCCTGCTTGGGGAAGGAAGCAGGTCCACTTCCCTGCTGGACGTGTCCTGCATAAGTCAGCTAGAGCACCTTCAGCTCTGCTAGACACAGAGGCCAAAGCCCGAAGCCTTTGAAGGCAGGAGGTATAGATTCCATAGTATTAATCTAGAGACAGACTACAGAGAGAAGTTGCAGCATAAAGAAAGAAGCAAAGTTATACAGTAAGCCTGTCAGCACAGCAGAGCCAGAGAGCAACAGGTGTAGCAGAGTTGAGTTTGTTAGCCTGCCAGAGTTAATGCTAATGTCTTCTGGGAACCAAGACAAAGCCTGAAACTGTTGGAGAAACATTTAATCAAGTAAAGCTGTTATTGAACTTCATCACAAGGTCTGGACTCAATTTATATAAACCTATAGTGTTGTTGAACAAACAACAAAAGAATGCCCAATGTTCTAAAAAAAATTTTTTTTAATACATTGAGCATTCTTTTGTTGTTTGTTCAACAACACTATAGGTTTATATGGTTATTCATTCCCTGCATTAACTTACGGTCTTACATTGAGGCTTTTCTTGTTTGGTTCTAAACGGGACTCAATTTATGTCTTGAAATCCCTCGATTATTCCCCCTATTTGCTCTGCTTCGGATGACAACGCCTGGGTTCCAGCGTATCCAGGTAGGAGCACCAAGACATGTGCACCAACATTAAGGGACATTTAGGCCACCCTACACCACTCTGGCATTCTTACACCTGGGTACCATCTACTACATCACTAAAAAGGGGCCCTGTGCCCTTGTTGCTTCACTGCAACTGGTGTCACGAAAACAAGTACTTTTTTCCTCTTAACGGGCCCTGGGGGAGGCGTCCGTTGCACATTATCCCACCAATCTCTTGTGGTCTTATTGGACAGGCACAGCTGTTGTCTGTGGCTCATAGTGCATGTTCATTTTCTGGTGGCTCCCGAGTGCACTAGGAGAAGGCTATCACAACAAGAAAGAGATAGGAACTTCTGGCGGTGCTCCAAGGCAAAGAAGACTCGTTTCGGTCTCCTAAACTCTAGATCTCCCAAACTCTAGAGTTTGGGAGACTGAAGCAAGTCTTCTTTGCCTTGGAGCACTGGCATAACTTTCCATCTCTTTCTTGTTGTGACAGCATTCTCCTGTGGATTTACCAGGCCATATGGATACTGGAGGGACGGTGTGAAGCAAATGAGGCCTTTTGAATCTACTGTACATGTCTGCAGAGCTGTTGTGCCCTCTAGGTGAGTAGTCAATTGGAATGCCTCACCAGTTTTACTTGTTGGTCCTGCCCTTTTCGCTCTCCTATCTCTTATCCTTCCTTTCAAACACAAGAGTCCACTAGAATCAGAAAGAAGGATCGAGGAGTTGCCACAAGCCCAAGCTTGGACCATGTAGCATAGAATGGCGTCTACACAGTAGGAACAAATGAATAGTGCAAGGAGAGTGAGACAGCCACCCATTATCCTTTGCAAGGAAAACAAATGTTTTATGAGCCTTAGCCCATCCCAATCTGAAATCACATAAAAATGGAAAATCTAGGATATGCCACAATTTCATGCTTAGTGGCCCAGTCTTACAGTGGAGCTTCACAAATTTACTGGTTGAGTTGACTTGAACTATGGTAAATATAGTCTTACTATTTACTAACTACTAGGTATGAATATTTAAACTAGGGCTCCACGTCAATTTCTAGACACTCAATGTTAACTGCCACCATTGTGAGACCTCAGTCTTTTCCTATGTGAGAAAAAGCTGAGCAACAATCAAAAGAATTCCAACACTGTCACTATTGCCTTGAAGCCCTAGCCTTAAGGTGGTCCTAAACGTTAAAAACAGTCTGTCAGCTGTTTTGACCATGCAAAACTACTGACATCACTAGGTGGGTGGGGAAAAGTAGAACAGCTACTTCTCAGGAGTAGTGTAAACATGAACTTTGAACTTTTAACCTGTCCGATACTAGTCCTGTAAGTGTCCAGGTGGCAGAACTTCACTGTGAAGCGCTTGCTGCATGGAGCTATAGTGGTCTCCTAGTTGGATGCTACAGCTGTCAGAGGGAAGGAGCTATGTAGCAGCTGAATGCAGGAGCAGAGAGAACTTCACAGTGAAGTTTTGTCTTCTGGGTACTTGCAGGACCAGTGCCTGGCAGGATAAAAGTTCTTATTCCCACTTCTGATAATAATAGCTTTATTCTGCTCTTCTTGGTCCCTACTTAGCACTCTCAGAAGTATTTCATGGTAAAAACTGCTGACATACTCCATTTAAAATTTTATGAACCTGTTGACTTTGATAGGAACTAATGTTTATGGAGGCAGACTGAAAGTTCCAGAATGGCAGACATTTGAAATAAGGGATCAGTCATTCAGAATGTTAACATGCCCGATCTTTTGTTCCCCAAGAGGATGAATGGCTTCCAAATGTGTCCGATAGTGACTCATAACACTCTCCCATTGGAAAGAGGCATACATGCTTGGCTAACCTGAGCATGTCTGTTAGAGTCTGTTGAGTTCTTCTTGTCCGTATAGAAAAAACATATATGTTAAATGGATACCTCAGATTGATAACATACAGCGGCATCCATTCCCCATAGAGTTCCATTGTAAAAAAAAAATAACTCTTAGGCCCCTTTCACACGGCGAGTATTCCGCGCGGATGCGATGCGTGAGTTCACATGAGCGGTGATTTTCACGCATCACTTGAGCATTGCGTGAAAATCGCAGGATGCTCCTCATAGAAGTGAATGGGGTTGCGTGAAAATAGCAAGCATCCGCAAGCAAGTGCGGATGCTGTGAGATTTTCACGCACGGTTGCTAGGAGACGATCGGGATGGAGACCCGATCATTATTATTTTCCCTTATAACATGGTTATAAGGGGAAATAATAGCATTCTGAATACAGAATGCATAGTAAAATAGCGCTGGAGGGGTTAAAAAATAAATAAAAATAATTTAACTCACCTTAGTCCAGTTGATCGCGCAGCCCGGCATCTCTTCTGTCTCCTTTGCTGAACAGGACCTGTGGTGATGTCACTCCGGTCATCACATGGTTCATCACATGATCTTTTACCATGGTGATGGATCATGTGATGACCGGAGTGACATCACCAAAGGTCCTGTTCCTGCAATGAATGCTCACCACAGGTCCTGTTCAGCAAAGGAGACAGAAGAGATGCCGGGCTGCGCAATCAACTGGACTAAGGTGAGTTTAATTACTATTATTTTTTTTAACCCCTCCAGCGCTATTTTACTATGCATTCTGTATTCAGAATGCTATTATTTCCCCTTATAACCATGTTATAAGGGAAAATAATACAATCTACACAACCCCGATCCCAAGCCTGAACTTCTGTGAAGTAGTTCGAGTTCGGGTACCAAACACGCGTGATTTTTCTCACGCGAGTGCAAAACGCATTACAATGTTTTGCACTCGCGCGGAAAAATCGCGCGTGTTCCCGCAACGCACCCGCACATTTTCCCGCGACGCCCGTGTGAAAGGGGCCTTAGTGTTTTTAACCGGACTGTGCAGGATACAAGGATGTGGTGTGCTGCATTTTTGTATCCTTTGTTTTCTTAACATATACTGTACATCAAATGGAGGCATAAAACGTGATGTAAACCCAACCTTAGTGGGGAATCAGTGAAATAGTATTTCTTGAAATGGTAAATACACTGACCAAAAATATAAACGCAACACTTTCGGTTTTGCTCCCATTTTGCATGATCTGAAATCAAAGATCTGAAACATTTTCTACATACACAAAAGACCCATTACTCTCAAATATTGTTCACAAATCTGTCTTAGGCTTCATGCACACGACAGTATTTTTTCACAGTCCGCAAAACGGGGTTCCATTGTTCCGTGATCCGTTTCCGTTTTTGTTTCCATGTGTCTTCCTTGATTTTTGGAGGATCACCAGACATGAAGGAAAGTGAAAAAAAAATCTAAGTCAAGTTTGCCTTGCAAATGATAGGAAAAAAACGGACATGGACGCGGATGAAAATCTTGTTTGCCTCCGTGTTTTTTCACGGACCCATTGACTTGAATGGGTCCGCGAACCGTTGTCCGTGAAAAAAATAGGACAGGTCATTTTTTTTGACGGACTGGAAACACGGATCACGGACGCGGATGACAAACGGTGCATTATCCGAGTTTTCAACGGACCCTCTGAAAGTCAATGGGTCCGTAGAAAATCACGGAAAACGGAACAACGGACACGTAACACAACAACGGTCGTGTGCATGAGGCCTAAATCTGTGTTAGTGAGCACTTCTCCTTTGCAGAGATAATCCATCCCACCTCACAGGTGTGGTATATCAAGGTGCTGATTAGACAGCATGAATATTAGACTTCCCACAATAAAAGACCACTCTGAAATGTGCATAATTTTGTCTTACTGGGGGAGGGGGGGTCAGAAAACTAGTCAGTATCTGGTGTGGCCAGCATTTGCCTCACGCAGTGCAACACATCTCCGTCGCATAGAGTTGATCAGGTTGTTGATTGTGGCATGTGGAATGTGTGCCCACTCCTCTTCAATAGCTGTACGAAGTTGCAGAACATTGGCAGGAACTGGAACACGCTGTCGTATATGCCGATCCAGAGCATCCCAGACATGCTCAATGGGTGACATCATCATGTCCGGTGATTATGCTGACTATGCAACAACTCTAATGTATTCAGCTTCCAGGTATTGTGTACAGATCCTTTCAATATGGGGCAGTGCATTATCATGCTGCAACATGAGGTGATGGTCGTAGATAAATGACACAACAATGGTCCTCAGGATCTTGTTAAGGTATCTCTGTGCATTCAAAATACCATCAATAAAATGCACCTGTGTTCGTTGTCTATAACATACGCCTGCCCAAACCAAAACCCCACGGCCACCATGAGCCACTTGATCCACAACGTTGACGTCAGCAAACCGCTCACCCACACGACGCCACACACGCTGTCTGCCATCTGCCCTGAACAGTGAAAACCGGGACTCATCCGTGAACAGCATGCCAGACACCATCCAATGTGAGCATTTCCCCACTCAAGTTGGTTACGAAGACGAACTTCAGGTTCAGACCCCGATGAGGACGACGAGCATGTGCAATGAGCAGGACACTGGGTCAGTGGGCATGCTATGCAGTGGGTCAGTATATATGTGTATAAGTTCGTGACGCCAGTTGCAGCTTGCGCAGGTACTGTAGCAGGGCCCTTTAAGATGTTATGAGCTCACGTACCAGGTGAGGAATGCCAGAGGGGGATATTGTCTCTGTATAGCAGATATGGTAGTGTCAACGGTGTCTCCTACCTGTGGTACGGCTGGACTCCTGTATCCTGGCTCACATGCAACAAAATGAGTGCTGTTAATAGGAGTAATTGAGGAATGATGGGATTCCACACAGATAATAGGGTCCAACTTGTCTTTACTTGATGTTATGATAGGCAACTTTAATCCATACAAGTTACAGCAATAGTCTTGGGTCCCAGCAGGTTTTGGCAATATGTGGCAGGAATTTATATGTATTCTGCATCTGCTCATACTCCTATTAGAATCTGGCAGGTATCTATCTTCTGCTCTGTCTGTGGTCTGCTTGATATGGGTCTGACTAGCTGATGAGGTACTTATCTTCTCCTTGTCTTGGGATCTTTACTTACAGGACTGCTCGCAGGGTATGGTGGTTTCTTCCTGGAGATCTGATAGTTCTGTGAAGGGCTGCTTTCTCTGTCCACCAGCTGAGGTAAGGGACTCAGGCTGGGAAGTTTGATCTTGGGCCTCAGCAGAGGCTTGAATCCTTGGTTGGGGTCCCTGGTTCTGGGAGCTCCTACTAACACAGCCTACCCCAGCAGGGGGGCGGCTCACACTCCGCCTAACTTCCTTTTCCTCCTCATAAAGCATGGCATGGGACATCCCACTTCTGCTCATGTAGGGGAGACTAGGCTGGAATGGACTGTTCCAGTCTAGGTCTATTAACTAACTATGGTCTGCTTACATATTGCTGCCACCTGCTGGTGTACATTGAGAATTACAGCAGATATACAATACAAGCCTGGAAAATGCACATTATGGAGAGAGTGATGCAAACTTATACCAGATGACAATATACATACACTTAACATGTTGTAGCAGGGGGGAAAGAGTTTAGTGACATACTCTGGGATGTTACACATGCAGATGAGCTTTCCTGAGATGGTTTCTGACAATTTGTGCAGAAATTCTTTGGTTATGCAAACCGATTGTTGCTGCAGCTGTCCGGGTGGCTGGTCTCAGACGATCATGGAGGTGAACATGCTGGATGTGGAGGTCCTGGGCTGGTGTGGTTACATGTGGTCTGCGGTTGTGAGGCCGGTTGGATGTACTACCAAATTCTCTTAAACGCCTTTGGAGACGGCTTATGGTAGAGAAATGAACATTCATTGCACTGGCAACAGCTCTGGTAGACATTCCTACAGTCAGCATGCCAATTGCACGCTCCCTAAAACGTTGCGACATCTGTGGCATTGTGCTGTGTGATCAAACTGCATGTTTCAGAGTGGCCTTTTATTGTGGGAAGTCTAAGCCACACCTGTGCAATATTCATGCTGTCTAATCCTAATCAGCAGTGGTACGTTGATATGCCACACATGTGAGGTGGGATGGATTATCTTGGCAAAGGAGAAGTGCTCACTAACACAGATTTAGACAGATTTGTGAACAATATTTGAGAGTAATGGGTCTTTTATGTATGTAGAAAAATGGGAGCAAAACCGAAAGTGTTGCATTCATATTTTTGGTCAGTCTATCATTATGTAGCTTATCTTTAAAAAAATAGAATCACCACTGCCTATGCTAGGCTTTTAGACATGATTCGAACTGACACCTCCAAATCCTGGGTACACATAGCGCTTGACTCTACCTCTTGTTCTCTGACAGTACTCCCCTGGTTAGTGGGAACTCCATGCTCTACCTCTCCCATGTTGTCTTTCACGGCCCACCACACTTTTGCAATACTAGCGTACATTAGCCGTCACACCTCTCTTATTGACCCTAAAGGCCCCCTTGTCCCGATTACTGATCATCCGCGTTTCCCTCCAGGGCATTTCTCCTCTTCTTTCCTCCAAAGCACGAAAACTCACCCACTCAGATTCTATCATGTCCTCTCGGGATTTTTCCTGAAACCTCTATCTCTACTGTTAGAAACTCCCAACCCATCAGCACAAAACTCTTTTGAATACCTACAGTGGATATAAAAAGTCTACACACCCCTGTTAAAATGTCAGGTATCTGTCTGTGCTGTAAAAAAATTAGACAAAGATGAATCATTTCAGAACTTTTTCCACTTTTAATGTGACCTATAAACTGTACCACTCAATTGAAAAACAATCTGAAATCTTTTAGGTGGAGGGAAGAAAACAAAACAAAAACTAAAATAATGTGGTTGCAGAAGTGTGCACACCCTCTTATAACTGGGTATGTAGCTGTATTCTTCATATGTCTGGGCTATGGGGTAAGTGGCAAGATGAAAGCCTTTTCTTACGAAGAAAAACATCCAAGCCAGGCTACATTTTGCAAAAACACATCTGAATTCTTCCAAAAGCATGTGGGAAAAGGTGTTATGGTCTGATGAAACCAAGGTTGAACTTTTTGGCCATAATTCCAAAAGATATGTTTGGGCCAAAAACAACACTGCACATCACCAAAAGAACACCATACCCACAGTGAAGGATGGTAGTGTCAGCATCATGCTTTGGGGCTGTTTTTCTTCAGCTGGAACTGGTTGAACTTTTTGGCCATAATTCCAAAAGATATGTTTGGGCCAAAAACAACACTGCACATCACCAAAAGAACACCATACCCACAGTGAAGGATGGTAGTGTCAGCATCATGCTTTGGGGCTGTTTTTCTTCAGCTGGAACTGGGGCCTTTAGTTAAGCTAGAGTGAATTATGAACAGTTCCAAATACCAGTCAATATTGGCACAAAACCTTCAGGCTTCTGCTAGAAAGCTGAACATGAAGAGGAACTTCATCTTTCAGCATGACAACGACCCAAAGCATACATCCAAATCAACAAAGGAATGGCTTCACCAGAAGAAGATTAAAGTTTTGGAATGGCCCAGCCAGAGCCCAGACCTGAATCGGTGAAAATCTGTGGGGTGATCTGAAGAGGGCTGTGCACAGGAGATGCCCTCGCAATCTGACAGATTTGGAGTGTTTTTGCAAAGAAGAGTGGGCAAATCTTGCCATGTCAAAATGTGCCATGCCAATAGACTCATACCCAAAAAGAATGAGTGTTGTAATATAATAAAAAGGTGCTTCAACAAAGTATTAGTTTAAGGGTGTGCACACTTATGCAACCGTGTTATTTTATTTTTATATTTTTTCTTCCCTCCACCTAAAAGATTTCAGTTTGTTTTTCAATTGAGTGGTACAGTTTATAGGTCACATTAAAGGTGGAAAAAGTTCTGAAATGATTTATCTTTGTCTCATTTTTTTACATCACAGAAACCTAACATTTTAACAGGGGCCTGTAGACTTTTTATATCTACTGTACAACTCCAGCACTTCTATTCTTCCATACACAAGACCCACACACTAATCCGAAACCTCTCGGCAATTGAACAGCTATGCATGACCCCATTAGCGATATTTAGAAATATATCAACTATATACAAGTTACTAGTTTATCAATGCGCTTCACACCTCCCTTCCTTCTGCAAGGCCTAGGAATGTGATTTGGGTATACACCTCACCCGCTCTCAGTGGAACAGGAGCTTTCTTCTGTCTCACAAAGCGCTGATTTCCACTAAAGCCCAGGAAACAAGCTATAAGATTGTTCCCCGATGGCAGGGCCGGATTAAGAGCATCATGGGCCTGGTGCTGAGGATTTTGCTGGGCCTTTTTATGGAACTGCACTCAGTGTCTTAATTACATATATATTTTATCGATACCATTAAAGTATTTTGTTCCTGCAACTACCCCTTCATTTGGCGTCTATCTTGGCAACATGGAGGGGGACCCTGAGGGTGGGGGCACCCTCAGGGCACTATAGTGTCAGGAAAACCTCTTTGTTTTCCTGACACTATAGTGATCATTTAACATTACTATGAAGATTACTGTTTTCTAGCTGCGTGGACTGTGGACAACAGCAGCTAGAAACAGTAATTTTCATAGAGCTGTGTTATGATTTATGGACACAGCACTCAGCATGCTTAGCCAGTCAGATAGAAGGCTGGCTAAGCATGCTGAGAGCTGTGTCTAAATAACATAACACATTAAAGGGATTCTGTCACCAGGTTTCACCCCTGTCAACTAAAAATATGCTGATGTTCAGGGCGTCTTCACGATTCCTAATGTGGGCTTATAAATGTCATCTGTGGGCTTATTTAGCTAAAAAACTGCTTTTACTAACCTGTCAGTCAAACAAATAAGGTGCCCAAGGGGATGTTAATGGATGCAAGGTGCCGGCCGCACCCGCCGCCGTTCGTGCCCAGCGCCGCCTTTCCAGACTTCTGCGCCGCCTCCTAATCCTCTGTGCCGCCTCTCGCTCTCCCTCCCTCCCCCCTCCTCCTGCTGTAAGATCTCGCGCATACAGGGGTTGAGCGAAGTGCCGGCGCATCAGGCAGAGCCCTGTGCGCAAGCGCGAGATCTTACAGCAGAAGGAGGGGGGAGGGAAGGAGAGCGAGAGGCGGCACAGAGGATTAGGAGGCGGCCAGAAGTCCGGAAAGGCGGCGCTGGGCACGAACGGTGGCGGGTGCGGCCGGCACCTTGCATCCATTAACATCCCCTTGGGCACCTTATTTGTTTGACTGACAGGTTAGTAATAGCTGTTTTTTAGCTAAATAAGCCCACAGATGACATTTATAAGCCCACATTAGGAATCGTGAAGATGCCCTGAACATCAGCATATTTTTAGCTGACAGGGGTCAAACCTGGTGACAGAATCCCTTTAACGAAATTACTGTTTCTAGCTGCTGTGGACTAGCAGCTAGAAACAGTAATTTCTTTAATGTGTTATGTTATTTAGACTGAGCTCTCAGCATGCTTAGCCAGTCCGTAATTTTCATAGTGCTGTTATGATTTATGGACACAGCTCTCAGCATGCTTAGCCAGCCTTCTATCTGGCTGTGCTTCTTGAGAGTCACAGTCCACAGGCTCAGAAACAGCCAGATAGAAGGCTGGCTAAGCATGCTGAGAGCTGTGTCCATAAATCATAACAGCACTATGATTGCCCTCCCTTCCAACTGGATGAGTTTATCTGATACCTGCTCCAGAAGCTCCTGCTGTCTCGCGGGCTGGTGTGGCTGAGCGCTGTGGGCCGTGTGCTGGTCGAAACTGCTGAGCAGGTTGTACACAGCGCAGCGTGCAGGAGGGATAACCGCGGGCGCAATGAGGTCATATCCGGCGGGCCGGCATTACAGGAACTGCACCAGCTGCTCTGATGTCCTGCCGCCGGATATCCTGTGACGTATATCCGGCGGCAGGACGTCAGAGCAGCTGGTGCTGTTCCTGTAATGCCGTGGCCCGCCGGATATGACCTCAGTGCGCCCGCGGTTATCCCTCCTGCACGCTGCGCTGTGTACAACAGAGGACTTTTAGCGCGGGCCGCTCCTGACGGCCTTTTGGCTGGCAGATGGGCCTATTTTATGGTAGGGGCCTGGAGCTGCAGCTCCATCAGCCCTTACGTTAATCCGGCCCTGCCCGATGGTACAGGGAGTCCGCGCTTCTCCGCAAGTGGTTTCCCACAGTGTCGGACCGCTGTTGGAGATGTCACACGGTAGAAGGTACGATGATTCATATCTGGTGGCACGGTCCTGTCCTACGCCCCTTTTGGGACTCTGTACACAAGACAATCCAAGAGGTGACGGGCATCCCTGTACCAAATTCTCCTGAATCTCTCCTATTATTTGTGCTTGACCTTAACATCCCTGCCTATAAGAACTCACTTCTTAAGTACATGATTCAAGCAGCAAAAGCAGTTATTCCACAACACTAGAAATCCCCCTCCCCACCATCACTAGAGGAATGATTCGAGGAGATCACTTTGTATCAGCGAATGGAGGACCTAATTATCCTAACCCCCTCAGATTCCTTGCGATTTCTGAGGGGGACACGTTTCGCACATTCTGGAACCTACAGATGTGAGTCATACACATTCAGCCTCCTATCTCTCTCTACCTCCCCCCCCTTTTTCCCTTTCCTTCTCTTACCTACCTTCTTTTTGTTTCTTTTCTTCTACTTTTTTTTTTTAAGCCATTCAATCAGTTATGTTTTATGTTTGATCATTTGCCCTCATCTATGCTTGTTGCATGGTTTGGTACCTTTGGATACAGGAAGATATATATACGTGTCCACTCTTATTATATGTCTATTCTGAGATTGCATTATTTGTCGATGAAAAGAAAAAACTACGGTATATTAAAAACCCCAATAAAATGCTTGAATAAGAAAAGAATAATTGAATCAACGAGCAAGACTACTTGATTATACAAATATCGTCATGTCCATTTGGAATCTGTTGGGCGTTGGATTCCACTTTCTATTCTGGATCTGGTACTTCCAAAAGCTATGAACGCCATCTCGTTATTACATAAGTAAATAGGTTCCTTGGTTAAAAAAGTCAGAGCTTCCTCCATTGTTACCGAGATGGAATATTGCTGTATGCCACACAGTGGTGCTGAACCCTTATACACTTTCATTTGTTAGGTAGTGAAACATGACAAGGTCAGCCACCTGCGTTACAGCTGGCATAGTCCGCCCTTGCTGACATTCTGCGGCAAGGTGGCAGCAAGCTGCACTCCTGGGAGCAATTACACGAAATACAACTACCATATATTTCAAGCAATAACTCACTCACATGTTCTGCAAGTCAGCTGTCAGTTACCTTGTCACCTAAGAGATGCACAGAGTGGTGAGTTACTTTCTAATATGAGATTTGCAGCTGAAATAGGAATTTCTAGGACGCAATAGGATATTTATAATGATAGTAAAAATAATATAATCCTATTGTCTGCAAGTAGTCTTTATAGAACATCCTATATGTTTAGTGCCTTTTTTCAGAGGGAATTCCAGAAATTTGAACAGAAACCTGACAACCCCTATCCATATACCCCTATAAGTAGAGATGAGCGAATCGAAGCTGACAAAGTGGAATTCGATTCGAATTTCATGAAAAATTTGATTCGCACCGAATGCGAATTTCCTCGCGCTTTGAGGTAACGAATCACATTTTTTCCTAAAATGGCTGCTGCACGTGTGAGGACATGGAGAAAGGAACTCTGGTAAGGCGGGATCACCCAGATTGACATGCATGCACGCAGCCAGTCAGCAGCCAGCCAGCCCTGTGATGTCATAGCCATATAAATAGTGGCAGCCATCTTAGATTCTGCCATTTACCAGTGTACTGAATGCAGGGAGAGACGTCTGCAGGCGCTAGGGACAGTGTTAGAAAAAACGATTTAATTGTGCAGAAAAAGCAATTTACCAGTGCAGGGAAAGATAATTCAAGGTGTAGGGAAAGGATAGGGAGGAATCATTCCACAGCTTGAAAAGGGTTTAGTAGGAGAGGTTACAGCCTGGGTAATAGGAACAATCCTATTACACCTTGCTGCACTGACTGGGGATCCAAATTGCCATTATGCAGCTCTGTAATTCCAGCAAACCGTTTTTATTAGGGTGCAAGTCCTGTTTGATACAGCCGTTAACAGGGTTTATTACAAGGAAATATTTCTACATCTTATTTGCCCTTGTGCAGCAGTGCAGTAATATGTTCTAAAGCATTTTTTGGCTTTTATTAGCGGGAAGAAAAGGGCTTTTTAGCTATTGAGTGGTGAAGTGCTAAAATTACAGCCTTTTTTGTCATGTATTAGTGGCAAAAGTAAAATATATTTGCCGGTCAGCTGTGCGGTTATATGTTTTAAAGCCATTTTTGCCGTGTACAAGTGGCAAAACCTAAATATATTTGCCGTTTAGCAGTGCAGTTACCGCATATCTTTTAAAGACTTTTGTGGCGTGTATTACCGTAAAAAGAAAAAATATATTTGCTGGTCAGCGGTGAAGTTATGTGTGGTAAAGCCTTCTGTGACGTGTATTACCGTAAAAAGAAAAGATATATTTGCCGCTCAGCAGTTCAGTTATCTGTGGTAAAGCCTTTTTTGAGGTGTATTAGCGGAAAAAGAAAATATATATTTGCCGCTCAGCAGTTCAGTTAGCTGTGGTAAAGCCTTTTGTGATGTGTATTAGCAGGAAAAAAAAAATATAGATTTGCCGCTCAGCGGTTTAGTTATCTGTGGTAAAGTCTTTTGTGACGTGTATTAGCAGAAAAAGAAAATATATATTTGCCGCTCAGCGGTTTAGTTATCCATGGTAAAGCCTTCTGTGACGTGTATTAGCGGAAAAAGAAAAAATATATTTGCCACTCAGCGGTTCAGTTATCTGTGGTAAAGCCTTTTGTGACGTGTATTAGCGGAAAAAGAAAAAATACATTTGCCGCTCATTGGTTCAGTTATCCGTGGTAAAAATCCTTCTTTTGTGACGTGTATTAGCGGAAAAAGAAAATATATATTTGCCGCTCAGCGATTCAGTTATCTGTGGTAAAGCCTTCTGTGATGTGTATTAGCAGAAAAAGAAAAAATTCATTTGCCACTCAGCGGTCCAGTTATCTGTGGTAAAGCCTTTTGTGACGTGTATTAGCGGAGAAAGAAAATATATATTTGCTACTCAGCAGTTCAGTTATCTGTGGTAAATCCTTTAGTGACGGGTATTAGCGGAAAATGAAAAAATAAATTTGCCACCCAGCGGTTCAGTTATCTGTGGTAAAGCCTTTTGTGACGAGTATTAGCATACAAAGAAAAAATTCATTTGCAACTCAGCGGTCCAGTTATCTGTGGTAAAGCCTTTTATGGCGTGTATTAGCGTTAAAGGAAAAAATATATTTGCCACTCAGCGGTGCATTTATCTGTTTTAATGCCAATTTTGCAGTGCATTAGTGGCAAACCAAAAATATATTTGCTGGTCAGCGGTGCAGTTATATGATTGAAAGCCATGTGTAGTGTAAAAATTGAAATAAATTAGGGTCTATTTGCCGTTCAGTAGTGCAGTTATATATTCTAAAGGCCTGTCTGCGTGTACTAATGGCAAAAGAAAAATATATTCGCCGTTCAGCGTTGCACTTATATGTTGAAAAGCCTTGTGCAGTGTGAAAGTGGAAAAAAAATAGGGCCTATTTGCCGTTCAGCGGTGCAGTTCTATGTGGTAAATCCCTTTTTGCGGTCTGGACCAAATTACATAGTGGTGACATTTTTTATGAAAAACAGGCTTTTTTGGAGAAAATTGATGGGTGCTTGTAGACCTTCTTCTGTATGAACCGAATTCCATTATCCTTTAATTGGTGAAATTTTTTATTTTAAACATGTTTTTTTCTGGAAAATGATTGTAGATCTCCTTTTGCTGTATGGACCGAATTACGTAGTGGTGAAATTTTTTATGTGAAACAGGCTTTTATTGGAAAAATTGATGGGTGATTGAAGACTTTCAGTCACGGAAGGAAGGGAAGAGTGCAGCCTTTGACTCCACCCGCACCTCTGTCCCTACCTACTTGCACGACCCATCCTATCTGACGACGTACAACTTGGTGGCAGTCCCTAGCTTAAATACGTGCAGGGGCCTAAAAGCAAAGGGAAAACCGTGAACAGAGTCAGGGAAGCAAAAGTCAAAAACCAGGAGGTCACGCAGTACACAGGGAAAAACACAATAGCAAGGTCACAAACAAAGCCGAGGTCGGAAGCCAAGAGGTCACGTCAAATACAAATTGAGGTAGCGAAGTCGAGGTAAAAAATAAAGCCGAGGTCAAAACAAGCAAGGTCTCAATATATAAAGAAAGCTGGTGAGGGTAACTAGACCAATCACAGGCAACCTGTGACCAGCAGGCTGCCTGTTTAAATAGCAGGAACAAGTGAGTCACGTGATGTGGCCAGTGTCACATGACCCAAGTCCAGCCCAAACCATCTGAGCGCCGATTACTCACAATCAGTGCTCAGTTTACACATCAGCTAGGAGGACGCTGGCCACGCTGAGGAGGCGGGATGCCGGCTCTCCTGCACAGAGGCGGGATTCCTAGCGGCGCAGGAAGGAGGAAGCATGTTGCCGGCTCCCCGTTACAGTACCCCCCTTCCATGAGGGGCCACTGGACCCACAATCACCGGAGCTGGTTTTTCCGGGTGAGTTAGATGGAATTTTCTCACCAACCCCGCAGCATGCATCCTACTAGCCGACACCCAAGACCTCTCCTCAGGACCAAAACCCCTCCAATGGACCAAATATTGAAGAGAATTCCGGACCTTTCTAACATCAACAATCCTAGAAATCTCAAATTCTGGTTGACTGACAACCTCCACTGGTGATGGAGATTCCCGTGTAGGGGATACAGGCGACACATACTTTTTGAGTAAAGATTTGTGAAACACATTACGAATACGAAAAGAGTCAGTCAATTGTAACTTACAAGACACAGGATTAATAATGTCAATAATCTCATACGGTCCAATAAACCGTGGTGCAAACTTTAGCTACCAGATCAGCTTCCGGAATTTGTGAGAAAGACGGCGAAAACGAACTAAAACACAGATGGAAACCAAGATTACAAAAAAAAGGAGACATACCAATAGATAAGTTCACCTGGTTGTTAATGGCGAATTCAGCAAGAGGCAGATGTTTCACCTACATCTGCTGGTTGTCAGAGACAAAGCTCCTCAGATACTGCTCCAGAGACTGATTCAAACGTTTAGTTTGACCGTTGGTTTCCGGATGACAGGCCGAAGAAAAAGACAAAGAGATGTTACATTTATGACAAAAGGCCCTCCAAAACCTAGAAACAAATTGAACACCTCTATCCGAAACCACATTCTCTGGAATTCCATGTAACCGTATAACATGATCAACAAACAGAGAAGCTAGAGTCTTGGCATTGGGCAGTTTTGACAGAGGGATGAAGTGCACCATTTTACTAAATCTGTCCACAACTACCCATATCACTGACTTATCCTCAGACAGCAGTAGGTCAGTGATAAGTCAATGGAGATATGGGACCAAGGTCTACTAGGGATGGGATGTGGTAGTAACTCCCCCACCGGACGAGACCTAGGTGTCTTGGACCTGGCACAAACCTCACATGAAGACACATATGAGTGGACATCTCTAGACAAAGTAGGCCAACAAAAAAAACTGGAGACGAGTTCCTTGGTGGCATTAATACCCGGATGTCAACTAAACACAGAATTATGGCACTCATCCAACAGTCGGAGACGTAAATGACCCGAGACAAATAACTTATCTGTAGGAGGTTGTACCGGGGCCAAGTGTTGCCCCACAGTTATTTCGGTCGTCAGATCGGAAGAGACCGAAGCCATAATGATACCTGCCGGTAATATTGGTTCTGGTGGAGCATCGGGAAATTGAAAAGCACAAAAACTGCGGGACAAGGCGTCTGCTTTGATATTTTTACTTCCTGACCTGAAAGTAATATAAAAATTAAAACGTGTAAAGAACAACACCCACCTAGCCTGTCTGGGATTCAAACGCTTAGCAGACTCCAAAAACATTGAATTCTCATGATCGGTAAGTATAGTGACCTGATGGTGAGCCCCCTCCAAAAAATTGCGCCATTCCTCAAAGGCACATTTAATAGCAAGTAACTCTCGGTTTCCAATAACATAATTTCTCTCAGTAGGAGAGAGTTTTCCAAGAGAAGAACGCACAGGGCCTAAGATTAGTGTGAGTTACTGGCCCCTGGGAGGGTACTGCTCCTACCCCATCCTCTGAGGCAACGACCTCAACTATAAAAGGCCTCTCTTGGTCTGGTTGGACCAATATTGGGGCGTTAACAAAATATCTCTTGAGTGCTTCGAAAGCGTTAATGGCTTCCGGTGACCAATTCAGCAAATCTGCCCCCTTCCTAGTTAGGTCGGTGAGAGGCTTAGCAATAACAGAATTTTAAGTTAATTTTCGATAATAATTAGAGAAACCCAAAAAACTTTGTAATGCTTTAAGGGAGGAGGATCTTACCCATTCTAGATTCTAGAATAGCCTGCACCTTTCCCGGATCCATCTTAAAGGATTGGGGTGTGAGAATGTATCCCAAGAATAACATTTCTTGTACCCCAGAGATACACATTTCCTGTTTAGCGAATAATTGATTCTCACGAAGAACCTTCAGTACCTGCCTAATGTGGCTAATGTGAGAATCAAAATCAGTTTAATAAATCAAAATGTCATCCAAATACACAATCATGAATATCCCAATAAACTGTCTGAAAAGATCATTAACAAAATTTTGGAAAACTGCAGGGGCATTACTTAACCCAAATGGCATCACTAAATATTCATAATGGCCCTCAGGGGTATTAAAGGCCGTTTTACACTCATCCCCCTCCTTAAAGGGAACCTGTCACCTCAAAAATGCATCTACAACCGCCAGCAGTACCTCGTAGTAGCCCGCAGCCTGTTAACCCCTTCAAGACCAAGCTAGTTTTTACCTTCAGGACAAGGCCATTTTTAGCAAATCTGACATGTGTCACTTTATGTGGTAATAACTTTAAAACGCTTTTACTTATTCAGGCCATTCTGAAAATGTTTTCTCGTCACATATTGTACTTTATGACAGTGGTAAAATTGAGTCAAAAAATTTCATTTTTATTTATAAAAAAATACAAAATTAACAAACTACGGGATAAGGTGGCAGATTTGTTGGTACTATTTCAGGGTACATATTATTTTTGGTTGCTCTATATTACACTAATATATTATTTTTGTGAGGCAAGGTAACAAAAAATTGCTGTTTAGGCACCATTTTTATTTTTTGTTATTTAGAAAGTTCATCTGACAGGTTAGATCATGTGGTGTTTTTATATAGCAGGTTGTTACGGACACAACAATACCAAATATGACTCCTTTTTTTGGTTGTTTGTTTCAGTTTTACATAATAAAGCATTTTTGAAAAAAAAGATTTTTTAGTGTCTACATATTCTGAAAGCCATATTTTTGGGCGACTGTCTAATCTAGGGTCTCATTTTTTGCGGGAGGAGATGACAGTTTTATTGGTACAATTTTGGAGTGTGTATGACTTTTTGATCGTTTGGTATTACACTTTTTGTGATGTAAGGGGATAAAAATGGCTTTTTGACACCTTTTTTATTTTTATTTTTTTACAGTGTTCATCTGAGGGGTTAGGTCATGTGATATATTTATACAGCAGGTTATTACGGATGCGGTGATACCAAATATGTATACTTTTTTGTATTTATTAAAGTTTTACACAATAAAGCCTCATGCACACGTCCGTGAAACACGGACCATGTGATACCGGCCTGGATTTCTTCTGAGTGCAGGAGCGCACGGCGTCATTGGTTGCTATGACGCCGTGCGCTTCCTGCTGCCTCCGCAGTACAGTAATACACTGGTATAGATCATACCAGTGTTCTACTGTACTGCGGCAGCAGCAGGAAGCGCACGGCGTCATAGTAACCAATGACGCCGTGCGCTCCTGCACTCAGAAGTAATCCAGGCCGGTATCACACGGTCCATGTTTCACGGACGTGTGAATGAGGCTTAACAGCATTTTTTAAACAAAGAAAATTATGTTTTAGTGTCTCCATAGTCTGAGAGCCATAGTTTATTTTTTGGGCGATTGTTTTAGGTAGGGGCTCATTTTTTGCAGGATGAGGTGACGGTTAGACTGGTACTATTTTAGGGGGGAATACGCCTTTTTGATTGCTTGTTGTTGCACTTTTAGTGATGTAAGGTGACAAAAAAAATGCTTTTTTTTAGCACAGTTTTTATTTTACTTTTTTGACAGTGTTCACCTTAGGGCATGTAAGATTTTTATATGCGGTGATACCTAATATGTCTACTTTTATTTTTTTCCCTATTTTTTACAATTTCTTTTTTACTTTATTTTGGAAAAAGGACGCTTTTTTTGTTGAAACTTAAAAAAAAATGTATTATTAAAAAAAAAAAATTCACTTTATTTTACTTTTTATATTTTTCCCACTTCATCTTTTTTTCCAGACTTCATCTTTTCAGGGTTTTATCCCTGTTTCAATTTAGTACAATACTTTCTGTATTGTACTGAATTAAACTGTCAGCGTCTCACACAGTGAGACGCTACAGTTGCCTAGGAGACCCAGCGCTCAGGCTGGATCTCTTGGGCTTCCGTAGGCTGGCAGCTCCGATGCCTGTGTAAGGCATTGGGGCTGCCATTGCAACTATCGACCCCCTGCCAGCGCAGCACGGGGGGGGGGGGATGGAGTCAGAGGGAGCCCCCTCCCTCTGTATACCCCGAACGTGCCTCGGTCAGCGCTAACCGCCGCACGTGAAAGGGTTAATCCGCCGGCATTACCACACACACCGATGCCGGCGGATGCAGCAGGGGCCCGGCTATCAGTAACAGCCAGGCCCGTGCTGCGGATCGGGTGGGTGCAGCTCCTGCATCCACCCGATCCCATCACGTACATGCAGGTGTCGATGCGGCAAGGAGCCACATTCACTTACGTACATGTACATAATAATGCAGGAAGGGGTTAATAATCATATGTTTCATCCTGTTATCCGATGCTACGTAAGTTTAAAAAACGCAGTTTTATTCTCCATCAGCATTATAGTGCTGGCCAGCTTGAAGTCAAGGCGGCAGCGGACTCCTTGCTTCAAGTCAAGATAACCATGCCCCCTAAACGTCCCCTCTTGCCTGAGAGTGAAAGCCTGCAGTGCGGCCGTGATTTCACAAGTCTCGTGCATGCGCATTGCACCGCTGAAACCCGGCTAACAGCGGCAGCAGATGGGATACTACAGAGCGCACCGCGCATGCGCGAGACTTGGGGAATCACCGCCGCACTGCAGGCTGCCCCCTTGACTTCAAGCTGGCCAGCACTATAGCTCTGATGGAGAATAAAACTGCGTTTTTTTAACTTAAGCAGCATCGGAGAACATGATGAAACATATGATTATCAACAGGCTGCAGGCTACTATGAGCTACTGCTAGATGCATTTTTGAGGTGACCGGTTCCCTTTAATTCGAATGAGATTGTAGGCTCCCCTGAGATCGAGTTTAGTGAACCACTGAGCTGCAAGAACCTGATTAAACAGGTCCGGAATCAACGGCAAAGAATAGTGATTTTTAACAGTAATTTTGTTTAACTCTCTGTAGTTAATACACGGTTTCAATCCCCCATCTTTTTTCAAAGAAAAATCCTGCTCCCATAGGAGAGACCGAGGGTCTAATACGATCTTTTAGTAAACTTTCCTTCAAGTAATCCCTCATAGCCTTTCGTTCAGGACTGGGCAAATTATAAATACGACCCCTTGG
Source organism: Bufo bufo (assembly GCF_905171765.1). Taxonomy (NCBI): domain Eukaryota; kingdom Metazoa; phylum Chordata; class Amphibia; order Anura; family Bufonidae; genus Bufo; species Bufo bufo. The sequence continues at coordinate 426,808,052 of NC_053393.1, forward strand.
GTACTTGGATCCTGGAACCAACTCGATGGCACAATCATAAGGTCTATGAGGGGGAAGGAATTCAGCATCAGACATCGAAAAAACATAGACAAAGTCACTGATGTATGGGGGAACGGCTTCCGACCCAGTAGTGATTCCAGCCTGAATAACGGGTAGACAGCATGAATCACACTTAGGTCCCCATTTCCTGCTGAATTCCTGACGATCCTCTGCCTGCTCCTTGTGTACTTTGCTGCTCTCCTGGTATTCTGACCCCGGCCTCCTCCTGACGATCCTCTGCTGACTCCTTTGGTACTTCACGACTCTCCTGGTATTTATGACCCCGGCTTCTCCTGACAATTCTCTGCTTGCTCCATTTGTACTTTGTAGCTTTCCTGGTATTGACTCGGTCCGTTCACGTTCTGTTGTTTGTCTGTCTGTCATCCCTGCACTTATTCCAAGCTAGGGATTGCTGTCCAGTTGTCCCCTGTCATTAGGACTCACGAGGCAAGTCGGCAGGGCCAGGGGTAAGGGTGGAGCGCAGTGGTCACTTCCCTCCCCCCTGTGTGTGTGTGTACGCGAACGTTACAGCACCACTTCCGAAATTGGGTGCAGTATTCTTCCATAGGTCTGTCCCCCTGACTCAGAGATTTTAATTGGGACTCGGCTACAGTCGATTTGTCAGGTTCGTCATATAATACACCCAAAGCCTGAAAAAACGCTTCAACAGAAATTAGGCGAGGGGAGTCCCTGGGGAGAGAGAAAGCCCATTCTTGTGGGTCTACCTGCAGCAAAGAGATAATGATTCCTACTCTTTGCTGCTCGAGACCTGAAGAATGAGGGCGTAAACGAAAATAAAGCTTACAACTTTCCTTAAATGTTAGAAACAATTTGCGATCCCCTGAAAAACGATCGGGCAATTTAACATGAGGTTCAGGGTTCTGAGTGGAGGACGCCGCTATATGCGGGGTCTGAAGCAACTCCTGCTGCTGTAGCCTTTCTCTCAATTCCTGAACTATTTGGGCAGGACTATGTGCCTGATCCATGAGGACTCGCAAAGGTTCCATGGTATAGTATGGCCTGTGATTCTGTCACGGAAGGAAGGGAAGAGTGCAGCCGTAGACTCCACTCGCACCTCTGTCCCTACCTACTTGCACGACCCGTCCTATCTGACGGCGTACAACTTGGCAGCACTCCCTAGCATAAATACGTGCCTGGGCCTAAAAGCAGAGGGAAAACCGTGAATAGAGTCAGGGAAGCAAAAGTAAAAAAACAGGAAGTCACGCAGTACACAGGGAAAAACACAATAGCAAGGTCACAAACAAAGCCGAGGTCGGAAGCCAAGAGGTCACGTCAAATACAAATGGAGGTGTCGAGGTAAAAAACAAAGCCGAGGTCAAAACAAGCAAGGTCTCAATATATAAAGAAAGCTGGTGAGGGCAACTAGACCAATCACAGGCAACCTGTGACCAGCAGGCTGCCTGTTTAAATAGCAGGAACAAGTGAGTCACGTGACGTGGCCAGCATCACGTGACCCAAGTCCATCCCAAACCATCTGAGCGCGATTACTCACGATCGGCGCTCAGTTCACACATCAGCTAGGAGGACGCCGCCTGCGCTGAGGAGGCATGTACAGCTGGGTTCCCCCCGCCCCCTGGTCTCTATTGAGACGAGGACGCCGGCAACGTCCTTCCTCCTGCACAGAGGCGAGATGCCTGCGGCACAGGAAGGAGAAAGCGCGTCGCTCCCCGTTTCACTTTGTTCTGTATGAACGAATGCCATTATCCTTTCATTGGTGACATTTCTTATGTGGAACAGGCTTATTTTTGGAAAATTGATGGTTGACTGCACACCTCCTTTTGCTGTATGGACTGAATTGTGTAGTGGTGAAATTTTTTATGTGAAACAGGCTTTTTTGGGGAAAATTGATGGGTGATTGGAGACTTTCTTCTGTATGAACCGAATTCCTTTATCGCTTCATTGGTGAAATTTTTTATGTGGAACAGGCTTATTTTGGATAAAATAGATGGGTGACTGCACACCTGCTTTTGCTGTATGGACTGAATTAAGTAGTGTTGAAAATTTTTATGTGGAACAGGCTTATTTTAGGAAAATTGATGGGTGACTGCACACCTCCTTTTGATGTATGGACCGAATTTACATTGTCGTGGGTCCTGCAGTAAACATAATGAAGACGCTGATGACAACACACCAGCAGACTTTGCCTTTACCATCTATTCACAATTAAATCAAGCAGCTTCAGTAAGTTGGAAATATTCATGTGTTTTTTCTGCTCCCTCTGGATTCGATCTCCACAGCACACATGGTGGCTACCCAACTGTTTAAGGAGGGTAGACAGGGACTGGGGGTCCCCTTCCCCCCCCCCCCCTTTCCCTTCATAGTTCTTTAGGGGCATTTTGCTGGCCCCTGTTTGGGAGTTTAAGGGTTTAGGAGTTAGGTAAGGGTTAATAGTTAGTGCAGCAGGAAGAGGAGGTGGGTAGTGGGGAGGGTACTTATGTGCGGGTCCCGCCCATTGTCTCCCTCTTGATCGGAAGCGCGGTGCCCCACCCTCCCTCCCTTTTGTTGGAGATGTTTTGAGGTTTCATGTTATTTAATATTTATTTTAATGTTATTTAATATTTATTTTGGCAATGTGGATGCCTCCAAGGGGAGCAGTATGCGGTTGTTTGAAGAATTTTCAAGTCACAGCTGGCGGCAATTTACTGTTACCAAACAAGTTGTTAATGATGGGTTGGCGGAACTGCCCGTTGGGAGTCCAGCGGTTGGCAGAGCGCGCGGTTTTATAATGTTTGCCGTTTATAAATAATAAATATAGCTGTGGCCGACTACCACCCTGCAATAAAGAAAGTTAAAGGAAAGAACATGGTCAGTGTCCTTATTTGGGAGATGGTTCTAAGTATGGGCTAGCGTGGGTAGGGGTGTCCCCCCCCTCCTTCATCCCTTTGTTATTACCAACAGTCAGACATGACAGTAGAGCCTCTGCTTTGGAGTCCAAGTCCAGTTTCTTAAGATCAGGAGTTCCATCAGAATTGTGAGTAGCATTCTTGCTCTGTGTGCAAAGCCATAACAATAGGACTCTGGACTCTGTAGGCATACACATCAGAGGAATCTGAAGCCACGGGTTGCTTATGGTGGTACATGTTTCTCGCTGGGAAGGTTCAGCCTAAACTTCTGTCTGGGAGACAGGGCCAAAGCAAAGACCTTCTGGGGTCTCATATATGCCACAGGCAGGGAAGTCGGTAGTCTAGTGTTCCTCCCATCTCTCAGGTGGAGTAAGCAATCCTGGGATGAGCGGCTCAGGCTGAGGTCGTTCTCGGAAGCGGAGCACACCATCTGCTGGCTCTTGCAGACAGCGCACTTTTCTTGTTGCAGCTGGGTCATCCGAACATACCGCCGGTGCTGACAACGGGACAAGAGGTTTCTTGAGGCAGATTACCGCTACAGCAAATGGACTCTAAAGGGACTGCATGGGGGTGTATTCTACGGTGTCCCCGTTATAGAGGCTGTGGCGGGCCTGAGGAAGGTGACGCCGCTTTACAGAGCCCCTGTTAACATACAGCTCCTGCCCGGTCTTGTCATCTTGGATGAAGCCAGACCCCTCTCAACCGAGAACCACACCACGCTCCCGCTCCTCGTTTCAAAAAATCGGTTCCCTGGGCTGTGGTCGATCCCATACCCTGACTGCCCAGTCCTCAATAGCTTTCCAATATTGCCACATATTTCCCCCATGGGCCGTAATCTCTCTGGGGACCATGGGATTTAGTCCTTTAAAAGAGCCATGGTTCCTGGGGGGCGGAGTGGTGACTCCGCTGCCTCCGCTGCACCAGCCGGCACGGGGAATGTCACCTCTTTACCTTTCAGGGGTCGCTGCACTTGAGAGACGCGTATATCTTCGGGTGCTGCCTGCATTTTGGGCACTTCATCACCCCAACACATGCCGCCCCAGTTTGGCAAACGAGGAGGCCCCATCTTGTTTCCTCTCTGGCTAGCACACACTGGTGATGAAGAAGGGGCTTAAAGGGAGGAGCTCCCACTTCCTCTCCTTGCACCGTAATATCGTTCCCTGTGGGCAGGGCTAGACTTTCCCGCTCCAGATAGGGGCGTTCCTCTACTTTCCTGCGCTGACTGGGCAAGAAGAAACTGTGCCATAGCTGATAAAATGTCGCATTAACCCTTTGGATGCCGACACGCACAGTTTTGCGCCTGCCGCTCCGCAGTAAATGTAAAAAAGTCATTTTTAAAGGGGTTTTTGTACATCTGGTAGGCTATATAATCCAAGGTCACACAGATGTTCCTGTTCTGATCCTGCTCATGAATGCCAAATGCATTTATCAAGCGCACTACTTGGGGCCCCTTAAAGTTCATATTTGTTGTGATGCCAGTTGCAGTGAAGCAACAAGGGCACAGTGCCCCATTTGGTGATGTAGTGGTAGATGGTACCCAGGTGTAGGAATAACAGAGGGGTGTAGGGTAGCCTAATGTCCCTTAATAGTGGTGTACATGTCACGGTGCTCCTACCTGGATACGCTGAACCCCAGGCGTTTCCCTCCAAAAGCAGGAAAAGGGGGAAGTTGTAGTAGTAGGGGATGAAGAAATAAATTGAGTCCAGACCTTGTGATGAACTTGATAACAGCTTTACTTGAATAAATGTTTCTCCAAACAGACTCAGGCTTTGTCTTGGTTCCAGCAGGTTTTGGCATTAACTGTGGCAGGCAAACTGCTATGTCTGTTGCTCTCTGGCTCTGCTGTGCTGACAGGCTAGCTGTATCACATAGCTTTTGCTGTATGCTGTAACTTCCTTATTGTAGTCTGACTCTAAACTGGTCCAGGGAACTTTACTCCTGGCTTCAGAGGCTTCCAGCTTCTGCCTCTAAATCCAGCTGAGCTGAAAGTGCTCCAGCTGGCCTGGGCACAGCCACGTCCAGGGGGTAAGGGGCAGGGGGTAAGCTGAACTGACTCTAAATTAAACTCCTCCCTCACTGCAGCAAGTGGGAAAAATGCCCACCACACCACAGAGGGGGGTTAGAATGGAAAGAAAGCTCCATTCTCTGTACCTGTAGCACTGCCATGTTAGCCGCCATCTGCTGTTGAACCAGGCATATTACACTTAAACAGTTACAAAATAGGAAATGCACAGTGTGATGGTCTTGCAATAAAAACACAGATGACACTAGGTTAACCAATAAAGACTGTAGCGGGTGCAGAAGTGGTAATGCCACTCTGGGGCCTTACAGGAGCAGCCAGAGGAGCTACAGGGCGATGAGGAAGAAGAGGCAGAGGACCCAGACACACTGTGGCAGTATGCAGTGGAGATGGAGGCAGGAAGTCCCTCCGAGTCACTTGCACAAATTGCCCGATGCGTGCTCACTTGCTTGCGTAGTGACAGCCGAATTGTCAGCATTTGACAGAGGGATGACTTCTGGCTCTCCACCTTGTTGGACCCTCGCTACCAGTCCAAAATGGGGGCCTTTTTTACACCCGCTGAGAGAGAGGACAAACTGAACTACTATAGAGACATCCTATGTAGTGAGTTGGCTGCTGCCTATCTGCGCCATCGTCCATCCTCTTGCAGGTCTGACCAGGGGGTCCTCTGCGCTCTCTTTCCTATGCCATGGCTGCTGTGGCAGGGTGGGGGTGTAGAAGCAGTTCCAGCTCCATCAGCAGCAACTTGAGTCTAGAGTCGCTGATGAGCAGCTTTCTTCACCCGCCTATTGAAGAAACTACTCACCAGCCTGAGCATCTAGACCTGGAGCAGGTTGTGGCATACTTGGAGTGCACCCTGCTAGCCGTCATTGAAGATCCGCTGGAGTACTGGGCAGCCAAACTGGATTTTTGGCCACAACTGGACAAGTTTGCCCTGAAAAAGCTGTCCTGCCCGGCCAGAGCAGGTGTTTAGTGCGGAGAGGGCCATAGTTACCCCAAGAAGAACTCGCCTGTCCACCCAAAATGTGGAGAGACTGACCTTTGTCAAGATGAATCAGGCGTGGATCAGCCAGGATTTCCACCCACCAATTCCTGATGCATCAGACTGGATCATCCATGGTGCCACACCAACACTTTGACAAAAGAGACAGGTTTCTTCTGGCTACATGACTCAGCTACTATTCTGATGCTGCCACCTGCCTGATGCCACACATCTGATGCCAAGTGATCTTTCTTTTAACCACCATCTTCAGAGGGTACTGGTATTGCCACCCACCTCCACACTATGTCACCTTGCCACTCTGTGGCCTCCTCATGCTGCTGCCACCTCCACACTCTGTAATTGTGCCACTCTGTGGTCTGCCCATGCTGCTGCCAGCTCCACACTCTGTAATTGTGCCACTCTGCGGCCTCCTCATGCTGCTGCCACCTCCACACTCTGTCATTGTGCCACTCTGCGGCCTCCTCATGCTGCTGCCACCTCCAGACTCTGTCATTGAGCCACTCTGTGGCCTCCTAATGCTGCTGCCACCTCCAGACTCTGTCATTGTGCCACTCTGTGGTCTCCTCATGCTGCTGCCACCTCCACACTCTGTCATTGTGTTACTCTGTGGTCTCCTCATGCTGCTGCCACCTCCAGACTCTGTCATTGTGCCACTCTGTGGCCTCCTCATGCTGCTGCCACCTCCAGACTCTGTCATTGTGCCACTCTGTGGTCTCTTCATGCTGCTGCCATCTCTACCCTGTTGGGGGGCTCTACTTGTATAAGCATTTAATAGAACAGGTTCTGTAGACATCTATGTTGAATCAGCTGACGACGGTGTAAAAGGAGTGCGCTTCTTCTTGGCGCTAACATCGACCTGTAAGGCTGAGTTCACACTTCAGTTATTTAGTCAGTTTTAGCCCCGTGACTGCCCAAATAAGTGAAGTGTGCAGTGATTCTAAGAGCGATGCCTGTTAACTGCATGTCATACTGACTCACAGTATTATTTCACTACCACAGCAGACTCCCTATGCGTGTTACTGCAAGGCACAGTGTTCTACACCACTATATAGGCTCTCTGCATCCAGGAAATAGCCATTTTTTAATGCAATTCACCCCGAATATATTCTGATCAAACCAAATTTTTCCCCAAAAATTCTGCGAACCAGCAAATCTAATTTTTTAAACATTTGCTCATCTCTACCTTTAAGGTCAAATATGGGTGTCACAGGGAACCCCCACCTTCTATGAGTCAGAGTGGAAAGCTGTAAGAGCAGCTCCTGCTCTGGTGAACTCCAGCTCTCCATGTATTACATTGATGGCCAATGGTTTGAATGACCGCAACTACAGTGGCCGTGGCTTTCCCTGAGATCAGTTGGTCGTCAAACCTGAAAGGAGTTGTCTGTGATGAGATAGTCTTTAGTTTTCTTTTCTTACTGCTACATCCAAGACTACCAACTGTATTGATTTTTTATTGAAACCATAGTAAGAGGAGGCACTTGATATTTCTTCATCTATGTTACCATCCATTTAAGGGGGATTCTGGTAATTTCAAATTAATCCCGATCTATAGGATAGATATTAGAGCGGTACTGGTCCTAATACTGGGAGAACAGGGGCAAGAACAGGGGCCCAGACAATACCCCACAGGACCCCCTGAGTGCTGGCTATCTCCCAGAGAAACAAGTGCACATGCTTGGACTGCAGCACTGTTCATATTGGAAGGAACAGGGCCACCATTGTATGATATTTAGGGCCCCAGTGGTAGGACTCCAACATCTATCGTTATCCCCTATCTTGTGGAAAGAGGATAACTTGAATGTTCCCATTGTTATAAAAAGCATATAACCCTATAGGCAATAGATCGAATGATAGTGTCTGTCTTATAGTAAACACCTGCTCACTGACATCGGATTATGTATCTCTCTGCAGCACTGGGGCATCGCCCTCCTTGCACATTATGTTGATCAGACAAATGATTTACAGAAAAATGCATAAAATGGCTTCTACACCCTGCATGTGAAGAGAACAGAGTACTGTCATTTTACATCAGCCGCATTGTATTCTCTGCACCGATATAGGAGGAAACAATATAGAAGACATTGACTGCTGACTTGTATTCTCTGAAATGTCAGTACAAAATAGAGAAATGTAAGCAAACACTGGGTTTTTCGGTTGGGGGGGGGCTCTTTGGCATGTGGGGCTCTGGGTCAAAACACTCTGTGAGGAACTGTAGCTGGTACTTATAGGGTGTTACTGTCTGAATCTCATGTGGGCTCTTTTAAGTAATGGGCTTGTAGGGGGTTGGTAGCAGCCTCCCTGCAAAATATAGGGACTGGCTATGTATCAGATGTCAAGTTAATATGTTTTGGATTTGTATTGCGCTTTTTAGGGTGAATTTAATCGGTTAAAACAGTCCATCTGTGTATTTCAGTTGTGTTTTACATATATTGCCCTAGTATCTGTTTTCAACGCATTATTTAGTTGTAGTTGGTGGCCTATGAGAGGGGGACTCCTAGTGGCTAAAAACTGTTCTAGTGATATCACTAGTACAGGGGACTGTTCTAAGGGGGTGTCTGCTCAAGAGGCTCCCCCCTCCTGCATGATTGACAGGGCTTCAGCCCTGTCAATTTCGCTCCTGTGCCACTGCTCCAGGTAGCAGTGGAAGTGCAGAGGCTCTGCTGCTGCTACTCGCTGCTCAAAAACTGCTCCTCCCTAAAGCATTCCTTCCCTATAACTGCCTCTTCATCCTCATACAGATTCATTTTTTCTGGCGTAGGAAATCCCTGTTTACACACCATGATATTCTGCCCATAAACTATGATTTAGGTGTCCATACAAACAATGAATTCACCAGATGGGCAAGTCATTGGCGACACCAGGGGCAGATTAGATGCACTTGTAAAAAAAAAACGCAGCACTCTCCAGTCTTGATTTCCTCAAAGGTTTATTCCCCAACACTTTGCGACGTTTCGACCTGTGTGGTCTTTATGAAGCAACTAACAATGTGAACAAAGCTGAATACATATAACCTCTCAAAAAGGTCACATGACCCAATCTAATATGCTAATAAACAATTACATATTCAAAATACGCACCACCCCTTTCAGTGTTTCCCAGCTATGGGGACGATTTATCATCTAGTGCTAAACATCATATTATATAGTTCATTAAGAACATACTTACTGCGGTACTTAATGCAGACCTGGGGAAAACATCACTCAGGAGACCATACACTTTAACATATCTAACGGAGTTCCATGCTCCGTTCGGCGTTCCTCTGTATCTAATGCGCATGCGCGCCATTATCTATGACGTTAACTTCGGGCGCCTGCGGAGGACACACGCACCAGGTGCGGACCATGGGAACCAGACGCCTCGCATCCATGCCTCTCCATGCGTACTCTGCGCCTGCGCGCCCGACACACGAAGCTACTGGATCTGACGCCAGGCCCCCCGCTCCTGCGCAGTGTGTCCCCGGCCGGCGCCATGGCAACCTTGTAAACAACTCTCTTTACAGTGTGCCGCCGTGGCTCTTCTTTCAATCTATTGTGTACAATTAAGGCAGCATGTTCTATTATATTCAATTAAGAACCCTCACTTGGTTATATCTTTATTAAGGTCTGTTCCTATTCGTCACCCACATTGACAGGAGCAATCCTGTCTGTAGTCCACAGGATCCATAAGGGTCAATTAGATAAGTTAAAAAGACTAGGTGTCCGCTACTCGTCCATGATTTAAGGATAGAGTGCCTAGTCATATTTTAGTGAGATTAGCTTCATGGTTAGTGTGGCGAAACCAACCTCGCCACTGGGTTTTGGAGGGGCCTGGCTGCTGGCCTCTTGCCCCAGGATTATGGGCCCTCTCATCAGCCAGGCCTCATTTGTTCACAAAGGACTTGAACTAACTTGAACTCCTGGTCTAATTCGTGCCATTTTAGTGCAAGGCGTTCCGTTACAGTTAGTTATTTCATAAGGCTCATATGCTCTTTCTACAGGGGGGCGTCCCCCACCTCGACCATGTGGGGTCATTCACCACCGCTGATCAAGAGTGGGTCATCACCCTCCCTCATAGATCCACTTCAGTGTCCCCATGGGTGGCACGTCTCGCTCCATCATAATATGGGGCCGAAGTGCCCACCCCGGGGCACATAACAAACGGTTCAAGGTGGGCGTGTCCTCCATTTGATAAGTTTGTTATGTGCCCCGGGGTGTGCACTTCGGCCCCATATTATGATGGAGGGAGACGTGCCACCCATGGGGACATTGAAGTGGATCTATGAGGGAGGGTGATGACTCACTGTTGATCAGCGTGGTTAATGACCCCACATGGTCGAGGTGGGGGACGCCCCCCCTGTAGAAAGAGCATATGAGCCCTTAATAAATAACTAACCATGAAGCTAATCTCACTAAAATATGACTAGGCACTCTATCCTTAAATTATGGACGAGTAGCGGACACCTAGTCTTTTTAACGTATCTAATCGACCCTTATGGATCCTGTGGACTACAGACAGGATTGCTCCTGTCAATGTGGGTGACGAATAGAAACAGACCTTAATAAAGATATAGAGAAATGAGGGGGCACACTCAAACGGGAAACACTAGATAGATAGTAAATGATGTTTTATTGTTATCAGTATATTTAATACTCTAAAAACAAACCCCTAAAATACATAAAATACATAAATACATCAAATTATATATAGCAACCTATATAAAGTATGCCGCTGCTGCAGGTGCAGTATCGCTGTGCTGAATACAATGTCCCAGTTTAAATGGTGGTACTGTGACCAAAAACGTTCAGAGCAATGAACTTAATTATGCCGTACCAATGCACAGATATGACACTGTAATCATGTGGGGCAATGATGTATGCTTCTCGCGCTATGGCCAGATCCAATGGAGCAATGTTGGTAATAATAATAATATCAGTGCAACAATAATGGTAATGATATACCAATGTCCGGTATACACAGGCAATGCACGTGACGTTATAGTCTCCAAATTACTTACAAAGTCTTGCCGCTTGTATTGTCCCGGTCTCACCCCTCCTTGCTGCCTGACCGCAACGTTGGTGTACACGGCCGAATGTGGCGTCCCACGTGGCCTGGTCGTCTGGGGTTCCGGACGAACGCTTAAGATGACGTCACTGCTGTGCGGCTGTAACTTCGGACGAACGCTTAGGTAACGTCACTCCTGTGCGACTGTAGCTCCGTTTCTCAAGGTAAATATCATACACTTGGATCCAATGTGTAGGTTCTTTGTTCTTCTCTTTGAATCCACGCTCACTCTGTAATGCCAGACGCGTTTCAGGGTCTAACGCCCCTTCCTCAGTGGCCACCGAGTGAGTGGATTCTCACTCCTTATAAACGGTGTTGTTCCACCCACAATTAACTTTTTTAGTGCTTATTCCAAAATGTGGAGTGGATTCGGTTGCTATTTGGCTTCATATTATCATACAAGATTAAAACATCCTTAAAAAAAGATACTACATAAATATTACTTCCCATATATTTTAAAAACAGTTCAAAAGAGTGCTTGGAGTAGGACTACAAGGTCAGAGCATGATTCCAAAAAGAACCGCATCAAAACCGCATCTGTGTGAATTGCGTCTTACATGCAGTTTTTATATTTTTTTAAAATATATATATATATATATATATATATATATAGGGCAAGGTGAACCCTCCAAAGGGAAATGGACCAAAATCGCATCAGTATATCATATATTTTTTGTGCGGTTTTGGAATTTTTGGTCTTTTTTGTCTTTTTATCATATTCATCGGAGCGCCATCATTCCTAGGGTTAAATTGTGGTATCTGGGAGGAGCCGTCCAGCAGAGAGGGGAGATCACAGTGTCATTAATTGACCAAACTACGATATCCCATCCCCACCGGACAGCCCCCCAATGATCACAGAAACCCGAACACCTCCATCTCGGCGTTGAGGCCCCTAGGGATAATGGTGTCATACTCAAAAATTCTGCGGGACTCTTGTCTCGACATATGTGCAATATGGTTACCCCCTCTCCACATTTTTTTGACCCTTTCTATTGCAGTAAATTTCAAACTTGTTGGGTCACAATTGTGTTGTATTTTAAAATGATAGGGAGTGTGTTTCCAGACCTTTCTTTATATTTGCCATATGTTCCGCTACTCTTTTTTTGAGTGTTCTTTTTGTCCGGCCTATGTATTGTTTCCAACACCCACATTCCAGTAGGTATATGACATCAGTAGAGTGGCAGGTTAAACATTCTTTTATTTCTAAACTAAAAGAATTTACTGTCGATGCTACCGTAGTTGTTTTTTTGGGGAAACTTGTAATTTTGCAATTTGCGCATCTGCCACATTTAAAAAACCCATTGGTAGTTAACCAATTGTTTTTTTGTTGTTGTTGACTGTCCTTCTTGACTTTCACCGTTGGGGCTATTTTTCCTGCTAAGTTGTTCGCCCTCGTGTACGTTATTTTTGGTACATCAGTCAAGAGAGGCCCAATTACCTTATCGTTTAGCAAATGTCCCCAATGCTTTCGAATACTCCTTTCCATCACTCTATATTGGGAGCTAAATGGAAGGATGATCCTCAATGTTTCATCTTGTGATTGTGGTAAATCTATCTCAAAGAAGCCCTTTCTTTCCATCTTTTTGACTTTCTCCAGAGATTTGTCTATAATCTGGACTGGATAATCTCTTTCCAGCAGTTGTTGTTTCAAGACAGCGGCCTCTTCATCGAACTTGCTATCAACCGTACAGTTTCGCTTCAACCTGCGAAACTGACTGGTTGGTATATTGATAAGCCACCGTGGCAGGTGGCAGCTAGCAAATCTGATGAAGCTATTTTTGGCCACTGGCTTGAAAAATGTATTACATTGTAGCTGATCATCCTTAATCCATATCTCTAAATCCAAAAATTCAACCTTTTCTTTACTGATAATTGGACTGAATACAAGGTTCTTATCATTTTTGTTAATATCAGTGAGAAATGAATCCAGAGATTCAGCTGTATCCTGCCAGATGAATAGAATATCATCAATGTACCGCCGCCATAGCACCAGATCCGACCCCAGCCTGGGCGAGATGATCTCTTGCTCCCATTGGGCCAAGAAAAGATTGGCGTAGCTGGGGGCGAATCTGGTACCCATGGCGGTGCCGGTACACTGCAAATAGAATTCCTGCTCAAAAGAGAAATAGTTGTGAGTCAGAATGTATCTCACTCCCTCTAACAGGAACTCCAGTTGGGAACACTTAGATAACAAGTACAAAAAGATTGAGGCTTTCACCTTCAATATGGAAGGTGAAGCATCAATAGAAATGACAAGATCTATGGATGATGTTTTTAAAGCTTTGGAGAGGACTTTACAACGTCAGTTGCGTAATAAGTGGGAGATTAGATCACTCACGCAATATTTGGATAAGGGCTTCATCCCTAAGGGTTTGACGCTCACCAAGACACCTGCATCTGATCTGATGAGCGACAAATTCAAAAAGGAATGGGATGGTTTCCTGAAAATACAGTCGGGTGCCCTTGTCCAAATGATTATAAAAAGAAGGACACAAATGACAGAAGAAATGACAGGGCAAATAGATACCCTAAAAAGGGAAATGGAAACATTCCCAGATACTGATGTAGTCCACAAATGGCATGAGAGAATTTGTAAAAATTTAGACACATTGGAAAGGGAAATAATAGGCAAAAAATCTAGAAAATTACACCATATGGAAAAGAAGGAAGCCACTGAGGTTTATGGACAAAGGGAGGTTGAACACATAAACACACAGGGACAGTTTGAGAACGTTAAGATCTCAAATAGATACGAGACACTGGCAACACCTCATTTTTTAGACTTGACACCCCCACATCACGGCAAGTAAGTTCGATGAAGAGGCCGCTGTCTTGAAACAACAACTGCTGGAAAGAGATTATCCAGTCCAGATTATAGACAAATCTCTGGAGAAAGTTAAAAAGATGGAAAGAAAGGGCTTCTTTGAGATAGGTCTACCACAATCACAAGATGAAACATTGAGGATCATCCTTCCATTTAGCTCCCAATATAGAGTGATGGAAAGGAGTATTCGAAAGCATTGGGGACATTTGCTAAACGATAAGGTAATTGGGCCTCTCTTGACTGATGTACCAAAAATAACGTACACGAGGGCAACAACTTAGCAGGAAAAATAGCCCCAACGGTGAAAGTCAAGAAGGACAGTCAACAACAACAAAAAAACAATTGGTTAACTACCAATGGGTTTTTTAAATGTGGCAGATGTGCAAATTGCAAAATTACAAGTTTCCCCAAAAAAACAACTACGGTAGCATCGACAGTAAATTCTTTTAGTTTAGAAATAAAAGAATGTTTAACCTGCCACTCTACTGATGTCATATACCTACTGGAATGTGGGTGTAGGAAACAATACATAGGCCGGACAAAAAGAACACTCAAAAAAAGAGTAGCGGAACATATGGCAAATATAAAGAAAGGTCTGGAAACACACTCCCTATCGAAACATTTTAAAATACAACACAATTGTGACCCAACAAGTTTGAAATTTACTGCAATAGAAAGGGTCAAAAAAATGTGGAGAGGGGGTAACCATATTGCACATATGTCGAGACAAGAGTCCCGCAGAATTTTTGAGTATGACACCATTATCCCTAGGGGCCTCAACGCCGAGATGGAGGTGTTCGGGTTTCTGTGATCATTGGGGGGCTGTCCGGTGGGGATGGGATATCGTAGTTTGGTCAATTAATGACACTGTGATCTCCCCTCTCTGCTGGACGGCTCCTCCCAGATACCACAATTTAACCCTAGGAATGATGGCGCTCCGATGAATATGATAAAAAGACAAAAAAGACCAAAAATTCCAAAACCGCACAAAAAAAATATGATATACTGATGCGATTTTGGTCCATTTCCCTTTGGAGGGTTCACCTTGCCCTATATATATATATATATTTTAAAAAAATATAAAAACCGCATGTAAGACGCAATTCACACAGATGCGGTTTTGATGCGGTTCTTTTTGGAATCATGCTCTGACCTTGTAGTCCTACTCCAAGCACTCTTTTGAACTGTTTTTAAAATATATGGGAAGTAATATTTATGTAGTATCTTTTTTTAAGGATGTTTTAATCTTGTATGATAATATGAAGCCAAATAGCAACCGAATCCACTCCACATTTTGGAATAAGCACTAAAAAAATTAATTGTGGGTGGAACAACACCGTTTATAAGGAGTGAGAATCCACTCACTCGGTGGCCACTGAGGAAGGGGCATTAGACCCTGAAACGCGTCTGGCATTACAGAGTGAGCGTGGATTCAAAGAGAAGAACAAAGAACCTACACATTGGATCCAAGTGTATGATATTTACCTTGAGAACCGGAGCTACAGTCGCACAGGAGTGACGTTACCCAAGCGCACAGGAGTGACGTTACCTAAGCGTTCGTCCGAAGTTACAGCCGCACAGCAGTGACGTCATCTTAAGCGTCCGTCCGGAACCCCAGACGACCAGGCCACGTGGGACGCCACGTTCGGCCGTGTACACCAGCGTACACCGTGTACACCAGCGGTCAGGCAGCAAGGAGGGGTGAGACCGGGACAATACAAGCGGCAAGACTTTGTAAGTAATTTGGAGACTATAACGTCACGTGCATTGCCAGTGTATACCGGACATTGGTATATCATTACCATTATTGTTGCACTGATATTATTATTATTACCAACATTGCTCCATTGGATCTGGCCATAGCGCGAGCAGCATACATCATTGCCCCACATGATTACAGTGTCATATCTGTGCATTGGTACGGCATAATTAAGTTCATTGCTCTGGACGTTTTTGGTCACAGTACCACCATTTAAACTGGGACATTGTATTCAGCACAGCGATACTGCACCTGCAGCAGCGGCATACTTTATATAGGTTGCTATATATAATTTGATGTATTTATGTATTTTATGTATTTTAGGGGTTTGTTTTTAGAGTATTAAATATACTGATAGCTATAAAACATCATTTACTATCTATCTAGTGTTTCCCGTTTGAGTGTGCCCCCTCATTTCTCTATACGTTCCAATAATTCTTCCAGGTCCTGAGGGTAGGACCGGAGGGTGAGCACCTATCCATACGGGACAGGGGTGAGCCGCTGTATTCTATATACTACTTAATAAAGATATAACCAAGTGAGGGTTCCTAATTGAATATAATAGAACATGCTGCCTTAATTGTACACAATAGATTGAAAGAAGAGCCACGGCGGCACACTGTAAAGAGAGTTGTTTACATGGTTGCCATGGCACCGGCCGGGGACACACTGCGCAGGAGCGGGGGGCCTGGCGTCAGATTCAGTAGCTCCGTGTGTCGGGCGCGCAGGCGCAGAGTACGCATGGAGAGGCATGGATGCGAGGCGTCTGGTTCCTATGGTGCGCACCTGGTGTGTGTGTCCTTTGCAGGCGCCCGAAGTTAACGTCATAGATGATGGCGGTCATGCGCATTAGAAACAGAGGAATGCCGAACGGAGCATAGAACTCCGTTAGATATGTTAAAGTGTATGGTCTCCTGAGTGATGTTTTCCCCCAGGTCTGCATTAAGTACCGCAGTAAGCATGTTCTTAATGAACTATATAATATGATGTTTGGCACTAGATGATAAATCGTCCCCATAGCTGGGAAACACTGAATGGGGTGGTGCGTATTTTGAATATGTAATTGTTTATTAGCATATTAGATTGGGTCATGTGACCTTTTTGAGAGGGTATATGTATTCAGCTTTGTTCACATTGTTAGTTGCTTCATAAAGACCACACAGGTCGAAACGTCGCAAAGTGTTGGTGAATAAACCTTTGAGGAAATCAAGACTGGAGAGTGCTGCGTTTTTTTTACAAGTGCATCTAAAGTTGGGGGAGTCCGAGACTGACTTCCGACACAGCAGGCACCACCACATTAAGGAACGGTATTTACCCCTGTTTTCCGTTGTGCTGCTACATTTTGCTTTTTTCTTATTACCAGGGGCAGATTAGCCATAGACCATGATGCCCATGGGGCCACCCAAGCTCTCCTCTCTGCTGCTGGCCAGGTACATACTGAGTTCTCAGCGGTAATTAACCCTGCGAGAATACAAAACTCATGTACCCCTCCAGCGACCTCACATGCACTCTGAATACAATGAATTCAATCCAACTGCTCTGGCTCATATCTCACCTCCTAAGTCCCCTGCTCCATATCTTAATCAGAGACAACTGGAGGAGGACAGAAAATGGCATCTAATGATGGCCACAACAGAAGGAGAGCTTTTGGGGTAGTATATTGTGCTGCTCTGTGATATATGTTTCTGGTGGGACAGTATTTTGCGCTATGGTATTGCTGATCCTGCCTATTTGTGTTGCCCTGCCTTCTGTCAATTTGGACAGCCCTACAACATGGGGCCACTTTTATTTTTTTTTTCCAGGGCCACTTTAAGTTCCCAATCCATCCCTGATTTGTTTGTGTGTGCATGTGTGTGCGCGTGTTTGTGTATGTGTTTCTGCGTGTATGTGTGTGGGTGCATACATGTGTTTATTTATTGGCAAATAAGCCAATAATAATGTGTGACTGTTTAGATGAAATGGCTACTATGAGGCAGCCAGGAATGGATGTCTAACATCCCATGATCTCTGCAGCTTATCTGTAGACTTCATGAAGTAGAGGCTGTCTGAGGGGCCATTTCTGGGTAGGTAGGTCAGATAGTTAGCAAATAAATGGGAAATACACATATGTATAAAAAATAAAAATAAAATAAATCTATTAATTTCACCACTTTGCCTATCGTTAATATCCTTTTGATTCATTCTTAAACATATATTATAAAATAGATTCTACTGTACGTAAAGGGGTTGTGTCATCTCATACATTGGTGGCATATCACTAGCACTAGCAGCTATTTTGGTCAGTCTCATAGAAATGAATGGAGGGTGGCCCCACATCCTTGGTGCGGCCTCCTTCACTTTGCGGGCTCAGTTGGAAGGATAGGTGTGGGTCCCAGAGGTGGGACACGCACCTATTAGACATTTCAGGCATGTCTTAGTGATATGCCCCCAATGTATGAAATGATACAACCCCTTTAAGAAAACATTATGCTTATACTCATAAGGTGGTTTGCAACAAGTAAGAACAGTGATCCAGCCAACCATCAATGCCAGGACACTTCAAGAAGGTAGAAGATAAGGAAGCACATCTGATATCCACCGGCCCATCTCCAGTATTGACTGTTCACATTGTGATTCGCTCTTTTACAATGTTTCATACTATAAAAGCCCCTTTACATGGACCAGAGCCCAGGCAATTATCAGGAACGAACCAAAAGATTCCAATAATTGTCTGATCATGGGTGGAGGTGATAGCTGCATTTACACATGCAAGTCATCTCCACTTTCATGCAACTTTGCAGCAAACAGTGGTTACATGAAAAGTGGATACAAATTCAAATTTGCAAATAAAATATAAACTCTGAAGAAAAACGTTAAATCTGAGGAGTTCATGCAAAAATATCACACATGTCTAGACTGAAGATCGGGTATGGACAGGAGAGTAAAATGTAAACCTTATTCACGTTCGTACGTTTTAGAGTGTTTGGTGAGATATACAATGCACGTTTTCAGTTTTTCCACATTTTGTTATGCTAGCGCCTTGTGTTAAAAGAAGAATAAAAAAAATAAAGTTTTTCTCCATCGTTCTGTACTCAGTAACCAATAATGAGAATGTGAAAACAGCATGTTACAAATCTTCATTAGTTTATTGAAAAGGAAAAACTAAAATCTTGCACTGACATAAGTATTCAGACCCTTTACCCAGTACTTAGTTGAAGCACTTTTGGCAGCGATTATAGCCTCCAGTCTTCTTGGGTATGATGCCACAAGGTTTGCACACTTGGATTTGGAGATTATCTGCCATTTTTCTCTGAAAAGCTTCTCAAGCTCTGTCAGAATGGATGGGGACCATCAGTGGAAAGCCATTTTCAGGTCACTCCAGAGATGTTCGACAGGGTTCAAATTAGGGCTCTGGCTTGACCGCTCAAGGACATTCCCAGAGTTCTCCCTAAGCCACTCCTGTGTTGTCTTGGCTGTGTGGCTACGGTAATTGTCTTGTTGGAAGGTGGACCTCCAGCCAGATCTGAGGTCCAGAGCACTCTGGTTCAAGGTTTCATTAAGAATAGCTCCGTACATTGCTCCATTCAGCTTTCCCTCATCCTTGACCAGTTTCCCAGTCCCAGCCACTGAAAAACACCCCCACAGCATGATGCTGCCACCTCCAGGCTTCACTGTGCTGTGGAGTTAGAAGGAGCAGTGTCTGGTCTTCCCCAGACATCACGCCTAGAATTGAGACCAAAAAGTTAAATTTTGCTTTCATCAGGCCATAGAATTTTGTTTCTCACAGTCCAAGAGTCCTTTTATATGTGTTTAATGCAGCTTTCTTTTGACCACTCTGCTATAAAGCCCTGATTGTTGGCATGCTGCAGTGATGGCTGACTTTCTTGAAGATTCTGCCACCTGCATGCAGGATCTTTGGAGCTCAGTCAGAGTGGCCATCGGGTTCCTGGTCGCCTCTCTTACCAAGGCCCTTCTCCCTTAATTACTTAGTTTGGTGGAGTAGCCAGCACTAGGAAGAGACTTGGTTGTTCCAAACTTCTTCCATTTAAGAAATACGGTGGCCACTTGGGAACTCGAAATGCAGCAGAAATTTTTTGTACCCTTTGTACCCTTCTCCAGATTTGTGCCCCCACACAATTCTGTGTCTGAGCTCTACGGGCAGTACTTTCCTCCTCATGGCTTAGTTTGTGCTCTGATATGCATTATCTGCTGCGAGACCTTATATTCACGGGAGTTTGTCTTTCCAAATCACATCCGGTCAACTGAATTTACCACAGGTGGACTTCAAACCAGGTGAAGATACATCTCAAAGATGATCAAGAGAAATGTTTAAGCCCACAGAGCTAAATTTGAAGTGTTATAGCAAAGAGTAAAAGCACTGAATAAAATGGCCTAAATGAGAGGAAATGCTTAACCCC
The DNA here is from genome assembly GCF_905171765.1 of Bufo bufo. Classification (NCBI taxonomy): domain Eukaryota; kingdom Metazoa; phylum Chordata; class Amphibia; order Anura; family Bufonidae; genus Bufo; species Bufo bufo. The sequence goes on from NC_053393.1 coordinate 426,827,998, forward strand.
AAACACTGTAGCGTGTTTATAATTGGGGGAGCAATTCCTCTGCAAGTGATCCGTTGCTAACGGCAATCGCCAGCAAAAATGCATACAATGGAGGATGCCGGCAGCGGACCACATGCACCACAAAAACATCCTACACAAGATGAAATAATGTGTGGGTGAAAATATAAAAATACATAAATCACTGAAAAAAAGTTGCACCACAATAATATGGGCTATACCATTCGACTGCATATAGGGGTCATGTATGCAAAATTTTAAATAAATATGTATTAAAAAGTTGTAAGTTGTATGACTTTCTATTCCTTCTTAGATTGACAAATAAAAAAAATTAAATAACAACTGGAATATCCCTTTAGGTTGTTGAGCAAAGAACATGTCAGACCAGTCAGCAGCCAGAAGGTAGTGGAATATACTATATTGTACATTTTAGGGGGTATTAAAATTTTAAAAAAATCGTTTTCATTTAGAAACACTGGTGAATTTCAAGGCAGATCTCTTCACATAGTCAATGTATAATTATCATGATTGGTAGCAAATACATCCAAAAAGAGCATTTCTACATTTGTAGGTGCTATATCAATAACAGGAGAACACACCCCGCAGCAAGTACAGTGGTTCTGTCCAGTGAGCAATGACATCACAAACTGTCTCTATGATGTAACATTCTAAACGTTCTATCGCTAAGGGAACGGAACCTTCTGCCAGTAACCAGAGGACTCAGTGACAACCCACTACCACATTGCTTCATCTTCACACCACAGCAGGCGGTAAGTTAATTGCTCGGGTACTAAAACAAGGACTTTATTACATTTGTGACAATAGGACCTATTCCTGGTCACTTATGGGGACATGGGGTGAGTGTACCATAGGAAGAGTTGTGCCAGCTGTCAGACAGGGCTTAAACATCTCAGGTGCTGATGTTTCTGAGAGGCACCCTGGGGAGACTAGATACAAAAAAGTTATTCCGAAAGACGGATAAAGCCTGGATGGGGTCGCTCTTCTGGACAGGTTGAGGAACTGAATTAATAAATAGGTTTCACATGCCAGTCTTAGTAAAAAGCCCCCTGGTGAAAGAAGCAACCAATTTATTAGGAGCGGAAGGGTTTATAATAAATTTCTCACATCTGTGAGGCCTGTCCACCATAACCTGAAAAATAATCTACTTACTTGCTGGCGTAGGTTTCAGTTGTAATTTATGTCACTTTTCTGGCATCAATTCCATTAAATGTGCCAGTAGTTGTGGCCCCATCCCCTTCTTCTAAGTTTCACCCACTTTTTTTAAATTGGCAAGAGAGGTGTAAAACGTTAAAAGTTGCAAAATACCTTTTGCACAAATTTTGTGACTTTACACCAAAAAACCTTCGTAAAGCCTTTGTAACTGGTTTTTGGTTATTTGCTCGCCATAGACGGTGAAGCTTGTGTTGTTATTGATGAGGAATTTTGTACCAAGATTGAAGATTCTTATTGAATCCCTTTTCCTGGATGGGGTCTATTGGTCTTTGGTTTAACAATATGCTTTCCAGCTTCCTAAAACCTAGTGGTTGTGATAGGATTGATATTACTGCTCTTATTACTTGTAAATTATTAACATGTTATGTGTCTCGTTGCAGTAAAGCCGTGGATAGGAAGGATGACATCACAGCCACAGAGACCGACCGTCTGATAGCCGAGCTCGACTGCCCGCCTCTCCTGAAGACCCCTCAGCTTTTTGAGAGTTGGGTGGAGGACATCGTCTCTGAAAGAGGGTCCCAGAGATGCACCCCAGCAGTATGAGTGTTACTTCTATAACAACATCCAATGTCCTAAGCATTGGGATGAATTGGGATGCACCTCTGGATGGCTGTGATCATCCTATTAGTTAGATTGTGTGTGTGTGTGTGTGTGTTTGTGTGTTTTTTGTATGTATGGTATGCAGGGACGGCGCCACCCATAAGCAAGGTATGCCACCGCTTAGAATGCACTCTTGATGGAGGGGGATCTGTGGATGACACTTAGGGGGATCTGTGGATGACATTTATGGGAATCTGTGGATGACACTTGTGGGGATCTGTAGATGACACTTCTGGGGATCTGTGGATGACACTTCTGGGGATCTGGGGATGAAACTTATGGGGATCTGTGGTGGATGACAGTTAGGGGTTCTGTGAATGACACTTGTGGGGATCTGTGGATGACACTTACAGGGATCTGTGGTGGATGACACTAAGGGGGATCTGTAGATGACTCTTGTGGGGATCTGTGGATGACACTTATGGGGCTCTGTGGATGACATGGTATGTAGCTGAAGGGAGAAAACGTGGTCTTACCACAATGAAGGGTACAGTCTGTATAAATAGGTGGGCGACAAAAAAGGGGCGGGTCAAAGGGCATGATCAATAGGCAGAGTCAAGGGGGGGGGGGTTTTGCATGTGTTTGTTTGTTTGTGTATTTGTGTGTGTGCGCGTGTTTGTGTATTTGTGTGTGTGTGTGTTTGTTTGTGTATGTGTTTCTGCGTGTATGTGTGTGGGTGCATACATGTGTGTATTTATTGGCGAATAAGCCAATAATAATGTGTGACTGTTTAGATGAAATGGCTACTATGAGGCAGCCAGGAATGGATGTCTAACATCCCATGATCTCTGCAGCTTATCTGTAGACTTCATGAAGTAGAGGCTGTCTGAGGGGCCATTTCTGGGTAGGTAGGTAGGTCAGATAGTTAGCAAATAAATGGGAAATACACATATGTATAAAAAATACAAATAAAATAAATCTATAAATTTCACCACTTTGCCTATTGTTAATATCCTTTTGATTTATTCTTAAACATATATTATAAAATAGATTCTACTGCACTTAAAGGGGTTATGTCATCTCATACATTGGGGGCATATCGCTAACACTCGGCTATTTTTGTCAGTCCAATAGAGATGAATGGAGGGCGGCCGCATATCCTTGGTGTGGCCTTCTTCTTCAGTTTGCGGGCTCAGTTCTAAAGATAGGTGCAGGTCCCTTTAAAAAAAACATTATTATGCTTATGCTCATAAGGTGGTTTGCAAGAAAGAACTGTGATCCAGCCAACCATCAATGCCAGGACACTTCAAGAAGGTAGAAGTTAAGGAAGCACATCTGATATCCATCGGCCCATCTCCAGTATTGACTGTTCGCATTGTGATTGGCTCTTTTACAGTGTTTAATACTATAGACTCCCTTTTACATGGACCAATGCCCAGGCAATCATCAGGAACGAAGCAAACAATTCCGATAATTGTCTAATCATGATTGGAGGTGATAGCTGCATTTACACATGCCAGTCATCCCCATACAGATTCCCTGTTTGCTGGCAGCACAGAGTGACGTGCTGCCTGCCAAGCAGGGCCGTTTCTGCCATGAGGCGGGATGAGAACCTCGCCTCCGGTGGCAGTTTGCAGTATTTTTAAGGGGCGGCATCCACACAGCAATTAACAAACACTACCGGATGCCACCTTCTAGGGTTTCCAATTGGCCGCTATTTTGCTATGCTTGCTGGTGCTCGAGTATTTTTTTTTGTATTGGCAACCATTGCCAGTATTTTCTCTCAGGGTCTCTTGTGAATGGCCACCATTAAGTGCTCGTCCTCTCCCCGGTCTAATACATGTATGGAGCTGCCGGGATCACTCACAGCCAGCCTAACCTGGCTTCACCAATCAGGAGCTGGGGAAGTATCTGAGAGCCTCCTGCTCTGCTCTAAGTGCCGGCATTCTCCTGTTCCAGGCAGAATCTGGCTGGTAAAAGGCTTTGGTTGGTGAGCAGGGCCGGTTTTAGACAAAATACGGCCCTGGGCAAAATCAAAAGGGGGGGCCCACATCTTGTAATGATGTGCTGAAAACACAGTCCGTCGGAAGTGCCAGGTGTCACTGCCGATCTAATATTGATGACCTATCCTAAGTGTAGTATGCCAGGCCTTCAGGGGAATTATACGTGAGGTCACGGTGTGAGCATTTGGTGGGCCGAGGGAAATACAGTTCTGGTTACTCACAGTTATGTCGTCCCTGGGAAGGTCTGCACAAGTGATGAGGAGAACAGCACAGGAATTCTCTGGGGCACACTCTGGTGTAAGAGACACAGGCCAGATGGGGGTTTGAGGTGCCCTTGATGGTCTGTATTAATGTGCCTATGGCAAGGTCCCTTGTAGTCGTGACACCAGTACCTTTTATGGTGGTACAACCAGGGGTCAAGTCCTGGGAAAAAAAGCGTGGGAACTCACCCAAGATCCACTGCCACCCGACCCCCCCCCCTCCAAAAAAAATATAAAAAATATAAATAAATATATATACACTCACCTAAAGAATTATTAGGAACACCATACTAATACGGTGTTGGACCCCCTTTTGCCTTCTGAACTGCCTTAATTCTACGTGGCATTGATTCAACAAGGTGCTGATAGCATTCTTTAGAAATGTTGGCCCATATTGATAGGATAGCATCTTGCAGTTGATGGAGATTTGAGGGATGCACATCCAGGGCACGAAGCTCCCGTTCCACCACATCCCAAAGATGCTCTATTGGGTTGAGATCTGGTGACTGTGGGGGCCATTTTAGTACAGTGAACTCATTTTCATGTTCAAGAAACCAATTTGAAATTATTCGAGCTTTGTGACATGGTGCATTATCCTGCTGGAAGTAGCCATCAGAGGATGGATACATGTTCTCATTCTGTTTACGCCAAATTCGGACTCTACCATTTGAATGTCTCAACAGAAATCGAGACTCTTCAGACCAGGCAACATTTTTCCAGTCTTCAACAGTCCAATTTTGGTGAGCTTGTGCAAATTGTAGCCTCTTTTTCCTATTTGTAGTGGAGATGAGTGGTACCCGGTGGCGTCTTCTGCTGTTGTAGCCCATCCGCCTCAAGGTTGTGCGTGTTGTGGCTTCACAAATGCTTTGCTGCATACCTCGGTTGTAACGAGTGGTTATTTCAGTCAATGTTGCTCTTCTATCAGCTTGAATCAGTCGGCCCATTCTCCTCTGACCTCTAGCATCCACAAGGCATTTTTGCCCACAGGACTGCCGCATTCTAGATGTTTTTCCCTTTTCACACCATTCTTTGTAAACCCTAGGAATGGTTGTGCGTGAAAATCCCAGTAACTGAGCAGATTGTCCATGATCTACTGGAGTGCCGTTCATTTTCTGGACTATACTGTATATATATATATATATATATATATAAAACAAAGAAAGTCCGCAGCACTCCTTGAAGTAAAAAATGTGCAGTTTATTCACACATGTCAGAAAATTGACAACGTTTCGGTTCTCTCACAGAACCTTTCTCAAGTCAGGTTTGAGAAAGAAAAAGGTTCTGTGAGAGAACCGAAACGTTGTCAATTTTCTGACATGTGTGAATAAACTGCACATTTTTTACTTCAAGGAGTGCTGCGGACTTTCTTTGTTGTTTATCCGTCCTGTATCGAGGGACCACCGCGGGCACCGCATAACCGTGAAGGAGTGCTGCCTGACCTTTTCTATGGATCTATATATATATATATATACAGTGTGTATATATATATATATATATATATGTATATTTTTCAGAAAATTCAGTGCAACATAAAACGTAAACAAAAACTGGAATTTGCGCTATATGTCTGTTTAGTGATAAATCATCTCTTTCATATTATAAGCTCCCCTTATATATAATTTACTTACAGTTCTGAAGACTCAGGTGTGCTGGCAGGCTTGGCCTCAGGGGTACTGGCAGGCTTGGCCTCAGGGGTGCTGGTAGGCTTGGCCTCAGGGGTGCTGGCAGGCTTGGCAGGGCAGATGGAGTGTGGGAGACTGTGAGGCCTTTTTTCTCCAAGCTTCTTCGGAAAAAAAATATTTTTCATTACACCTCAGGTCAGACCACCAATCAGACCCCCAATGTTAATCAGACCTCAGCTAACAGCCCCAATAAGATCCCCAATGTTAATAAGACCCCAATAAGACCTCATATCACACCTCAGCTCATACACCAATATGAATGACCCCCAATCAGACCTCAGATAAGAGCCCCATGCCTTATAGCAGCCCCCAGTAGCCTCATAGCAGCCCCCAGTAGCCTCATAGCAGCCCCCAGTAGCCTTATAGAAGCCCCAGTAGCCATATATCAGCCCCCAGTGCCTCTAACCAGCCCCCAGTGCCTCTCACCAGCCCCCAGTGCCTCTCCATCAGCCCCCAGTGCCTCTCCATCATCCCCCAATGCCTCTACATCATCCCCCAGTGCCTCTCACCAGCTCCTAGTGCCTCTCCATCAGCCCCCAGTGCCTCTCCATCAGTCACCAGTACCTCTCCATTAGCCCTCAGTGCCTCTCCATCAGCTCCCAGTGCCTCTCCATCAGCTCCCAGTGCCTCTCACCAGCGGCCCCGCAGTGCCTCTCCATCGGCCCCCAGGCCCCCCAGTCAGTGCTTCTCCATCAGCTCCCAATCAGTGCATCTCCATCAGCCCCCAGTGCCTCTCACCAGCCCCCAGTATACTCTCCATCAGCCCCCAGTGCCTCTCCATCTGCCCCCAGTGCGCCCTCCCCGGTATTAAAATCATTGGTGGGCACTGCGCCCCCACGGTATTAAAATCATTGGTGGGCACTGCGCCCCCCGGTATTAAAATCATTGGTGCGCAGTGCACCCTCCCCCCCTCCCCGGTATTAAAATCATTGGTGGGCAGTGTGCCCTCCCGCCTCTCCCCAATATTAAAATTATTGGTGGGCAGTGCGCCCTTCCCAGTATTAAAATCATTGGTGGGCAGTGTGCCCTCCCCCCCTCTCATCATTGATGGCAGTTCCGATCGGATTCCCAGCAGTGTAATGCTGGGGCTCAGATTGCTTACCATGGCAGCCAGGACACTACTGAAGTCCTGTTTGCCATGGTCAGTTAGTCAGCAGCATACTTACATGCTCTGTGGCCGCCCAGAGCTCCTTCTTCTTGTAACTCACCGGTCTGTGCGGCACATTGCTTATGCTTATAGCAATGCGCCGCACAGACCTGTGAGTTACAAGAAGAAGGAGCAACCTGGCGGCCACAGCGCATGTAAGTATAATGCTGCAGAGTAACTGACCATGGCAGACAGGACTTCAGTAGCGTCCAGGCTGCCATGGTAACCGATCGGAGCCCCAGCATTACACTGCTGGAACTCCGATCGGAACTGCCGTTTCCACCAATGATGGGGGAAGGGCGCACTGCCCACCAATGATTTTAATACCGGGGGGGAGGGCGGGGGAAGGGCACACTGCCCAACAATGATTTTAATACCAGGGTGGGGGGGGAGGGCACACTGACCACCAATGATGCATCGTCCCCATCCCCATGGGAACGCCTCAGATTTAGAATATACCATCGGATCAGAGTTTTCTCCAATCCGATGGTATATTTTAACTTCAAGTGTTACCTACAGAGGACCAGGAAGCGGTGAGTACAAAGCCTTTACCGCTTCCTGGTCCTTTTGCCCGGCATTAAAGATGGGCGGCCCTGAAAGGGAACGGCGTTCCTGCTATGAAAAAAGTGCAGGAACACCGTTCCCACACGTTACCGCAGGACTCGGGAACAACTATTTACTGTAGTGTTAACTGAGGAATTGGAGCCTGAAACAAGGATGGTGCAATCCAGCTTATAACTTTTACTGAACGTTGCTCCTAGTAATGGTTACATCCAAGTATTGAACAGTCTCTAGTACATCCAGATATGAAATACAGTCTCTCATGCATATGGGGGTAGGATATTGTAAGTCCTCAGATAAAACAGGCTCATTGTCTTATATACAGTTGCAAGAAAAAGTATGTGAACCCTTTGGAATGATATGGCTTTCTGCACAAATTGGTCATAAAATGTGATCTGATCTTCATCTAAGTCACAGCAATAGACAATCACAGTCTGCTTAAACTAATAACACACAAAGAATTAAATGTTACCATGTTTTTATTGAACACACCATGTAAACATTCACAGTGCTGGTGGAGAAAGTATGTGAACCTTTGGATTTAATAACTGGTTGAACCTCCTTTGGCAGCAATAACTTCAACCAAACATTTCCTGTAGTTGCAGATCAGATGTGCACAACGGTCAGGAGTAATTCTTGATTATTCCTCTTTATAGAACTGTTTCAGTTTAGCAATATTCTTGGGATGTCTGGTGTCGCTTTCTTAAAGTCATGCCACAGCATCTCAATCAGGTTGAGGTCAGGACTCTGACTGGGCCACTCCAGAAGGCGTATTTTCTTCTGTTTAAGGCATTTTGTTGTTGATTTACTTCTATGCTTTGGGTCGTGGTCCTGTTGCAACACCGATATTCTGTTGAGCTTCAGCTGGTGGACCGATGGCCTTAAGTTCTCCTGCAAAATGTCTTGATAAACTTGGGAATTGATTTTTCCTTCGATGATAGCAATCCGTCCAGGCCCTGACGCAGCAAAGCAACCCCCAAACCATGATGTCCCCACCACCATACTTCACAGTTGGGATGAGGTTTTTATGTTGGTGTGCTGTGTCTCTTTTTCTCCACACATAGTGTTGTGTGTTTCTTCCCAACAACTCAACTATGGTTTCATCTGTCCACAGAATATTTTGCCAGTACTGCTGTTGAACATCCAGGTGCTCTTGTGCAAACTGTAAACGTGCAGCAATGTTTTTTTTGGACAGCAGTGGCTTCCTCTGTGGTATCCTCCCATGAAATCCATTCTTGTCTAGTGTTTTACATATCGTAGATTCGCTAACAGGGATGTTAGCATATGCCAGAGACTTTTGTAAGTCTTTAGCTGACACTCTAGGATTCTTCTTCACCTCATTGAGCAGTCTGCGCTGTGCTCTTGCAGTCATCTTTACAGGACGGCCACTCCTAGGGAGAGTAGCAGTAGTGCTGATCTTTCTCCATTTATAGACAATTTGTCTTACCGTGGACTGATGAACAGCAAGGCTTTAGGAGATACTTTTATAACCCTTTCCAGCTTTATGCAAGTCAACAATTCATAATCGTAGGTCTTCTGAGAGCTATTTTATGCGAGGCATCATTCACATCAGGCAATGCTTCTTGTTAAAAGCAAACCCAGAACTGGTGTGTGTTTTTTATAGGGCAGGGCAGCTGTAACCAACACCTCCAATATCATCTCATTGATTGGACTCCAGTTGGCTGACGCCTCACTCCAATTAGCTCTTGGAGATGTCATTAATCTATGGGTTCCCATACTTTTTCCACCTGCACTGTGAATGTTTACATGGTGTGTTCAATAAAAACATGGTAACATTTAATTCTTTGTGTGATTAGTTTAAGCAGACTGTGATTGTCTATTGTTGTGACTTAGATGAAGATCAGATCACATTTTATGACCAATTTGTGCAGAAATCCATATCATTCCAAAGGGTTCACATACTTTTACTTGCAACTGTATCTATTAAGTTCTGGGGAGTGCGACTCCACAACATCACTTTTGCTCTATTAAAGAGGGGCTCACTGACCTCTCTTAGGAGACATGAGTGTGCAGAGTGTGCAGGTATAAGTCATAATGCACACTGCTCTGTGGCCAGCAGCGCCCCTTCCTTATCTGCGGCAGATACAGAAGCCCCCCTGACCTGTAAGAGGGACCTAGCAGCTCTATCCCCAGTGCAGCCACTATCATCTCCAGACCCCCCACCTCAGGATCCTGGCTCCTAAAAGTGGGGGGCTTGGAGTGTTAAATGGACTATATAGCTTTATTTACACCTCTTAGATCTCATGCACACAAACTTTTTTTTTCTTCCCGTGTCCAATGTGGAAATTACTCAGTGTGCATGTCCATATGTCTGCATGGCCATCCACAAAAAAAAAAAACATGTCCTATTATTGTCCACATTATGGACAAGGATAGGACTGTTCTATTAGGGACCTGACGTTCAGTTATGCATAATGCAGAATGCACATGGCCAGGATCTGTGTTTTGTGGATCTGCAATTTGTTGACTTTGTAAAAGAAAAGACCCTCTGCCTATAGCGTACACTGTACTAAGGCCTCATGCACACAACCCTATTTTCAGTCCGCATCTGATCCACATAGTTTTTTTGTCAATTAGACGAGGACCTATTCATTTCTATGGGGCTATAAAAGATGCGGATAGCACACGTATCCGAGCGTATGTTCAGCACCGAAAAAAAAAAAAGAGTCCTATTCTTGTCTGTTTTTGGACAAGGATAGGACATTTCTACAGGAGTATAAAAAAAGTCACAGGTATGTGTGTGGTATATCCACTGCTGGTATATATTTATGTGTGCGGTATATTCAGTGGGCTACTTGGATTTCATACAATTTTTTAATGGGGGAGGCATCATTTAAATTTCTGTCTCAAGCAGTAGAAGAGCTAGAATCGCCCAGCTGCCAAGAATGATTTTATGTGCTGCATAAAAGATGTGATCGCCTGTTGAAGTAGCATTTTCTCAGCAGCCAGTTGTGGCCATGTCGTCAGCTGTGGGAGCCAGCTTTAAAGGGAGTCTTTCACCTAAAATGACCAGCTCCGTTCACAAGATTCGCCACGCCTACGCACTTCATTCCCAATTATGGGCAGAGGCACAAGAGAGTTTAATGAGCATGTGCTGGAATGGGGAATGAAGTGCGCTGGTGGTGGATTTCTGAAGAACCTAGGGCGGGCCAAAGGGGTGAAAAGGGAGGGGTTTCATATGGAAAGCGACGAGGGGCCTGGGCTCCAGCCGCTTGCACGCCGCCCCTGGGCACCTTCAGAACCTAATTTACATATTGAATAAAAGTGTTTTTTTGCAAAAATAAGCGACGGACAGCTATACGGTAAGTAGCATTAAAATATGGGGACTATAATGCAGATCATGGGGTTAGTGTTCTATAATGGTCATTTTAGGTGAAAGACTCCCTTTATTGTAGAGGTAGCAATGGCCGCAAGTCACGACCTGGGTGTGCCAGGTACGAAAGTGTATCTATAGATCCCACCTCTGGAACCCAGTCAAATATGAAGAACAGGGCCCCAAAATTAATGAAGAGCATGCCATGCACGTAAAGCGTCTTCTCTGTTTCCTGATATAGGGTTTCTGAAAATAGCCGAGGGCATACGCCCAACCCTGTCAATCAAATGGCGAGGGGAACCTCTTGAGCAGCGGGGACAGCACCTCACTGCTCAAGAACTCTGTTTGATGAACCAATCAATTCGCTTGTCTTTAATTAGAACCTAATAATTAATACACACAACCACCTTCATGCAACTTTGCAGGAAACAATGGTTACATGAGAAATTCAATGAAAATTCTAATTTGCAAATAAAATATATTCTACAGAAAAACGTAAAATCAGAGGAGTTCGTTCATACATGCCACACATGTCTAGACTGAAGATGGGGTATAGACAGGAGAGTAAAATGTAACATAGTAACATAGTTTATAAGGCCGAAAAAAGACATCTGTCTATCCAGTTCAGCCTGTTATCCTGCAAGTTGATCCAGAGGAAGGTAAAAAATAAACTGTGAGGTAGAAGCCAATTTTCCCCACTTTCGGGGGGAAAAAAAATTCCATCCCAACTACAATCAGGCAATCAGAATAACTCCCTGGATCAACGACCCCTCTCTAGTAGCTATAGCCTGTAATATTATTACGCTCCAGAAATACATCCAGGCCCCTCATAAACTCCTTTATTGTACTCACCATCACCACCTCCTCAGGCAGAGAGTTCCATAGTCTCACTGCTCTTACCGTAAAGAATCCTCTTCTATGTTTGTGTACAAACCTTCTTTCCTCCAGACGCAGAGGATGTCCTCTCGTCACAGTCACAGTCCTGGGGAAAAATAGATGATGGGATAGATCTCTGTACTGACCCCTGATATATTTATACATAGTTATTAGATCTGTTTTTGGACCCTTTTTGAATATTAGCACCAGATTTGCACCAATCCTGTGGAACACTCCCTGTCAGTATAGAGTCCTTAAATATCTGAATTTCAAAGCTGTGTAAGAACTGCCCGTTTATGTATGCTGAGAACTGTGGATGCTGTATTGCAGATAAAAAAATAGTTTCACTGTTAAACTGCCTCATCATTGCCTTCATCACTGCAGGGTACCAGGGGCGTAGCTATAGGGGTGCAGAGGTAGCAGCCGCTACCAGGCCGCAAGAAGATACCGGGTTTATAGAAAGTGCATGGTGGTCAAGTTACACCTGTGGCTGGAGGGAAGGGTTTAGGTCAAGAGTTTGCCGGGGGGGGAGGGGGGGGGGAGTTGTCGTTCCAATTTTTGCCTCAGGCAGAACGAAGGCTATGTGCTTCCCTGTCCCTGGTAACAAAGCACTAAGGGAAGGGGGGCCCAAGCTGAACTCTTGCACCAGGGCCCATGAGCCTTTATCTACGCCCCTGTTGGGGACCCTGCCTTGTACCTTATATCACCATCAAGGGCACCCCGGCAGGAGAACTTCAATACCAGGGTGTGCCCCAAAAGGAGGAAAGGTGTGCCCTTCTCATCCCTGCACAGCCCAGGGGAGTGTCAGAGTGAGTAATAACTGTACAACCACCATTCTGGTTACTATCACTCCTATCCTCTCCTTTTCATGCTCTGATGAGTAGTTTATCATAAAATGCTGCTTCTATAATGGCAACACAAAGAAACAAATGATATATCTTAGTATTTGTTTACAATCTGTCATATTATAGCACTAACATATTCTACATGATTTAACAGGGAGTGCAACCATATTTGTCCCCAAGACCAATGTGCAGGGCCGGTGCTACCATAGGCAGCCTTAGCGTGCACCCTGGGGGAGGGTGGAAAAATGAACCCTCTTTTTTAAATTTTATTACTTACTTGTGAGTTGCGCCGCAGCGCCGCTGGCCACCCGCCCCAGCCTGCGTGCGCTGTGCGGCCCCGGCAGCCGGGGGATGGTGACCGTGACATGATGGGAGGGGTGACAATGCCTGTAGTCTGTGGGGCCAGGGCCGGCCGGGGGGGGGGGATGATGTGCCATGGAGGGGGGAGAAATGTGACATTGAGGGGGTGAAATGTGACAAGGAGGGGAAGAAATGTGACATGGAGGGCTGATGTAACATAGGTTATTTGACATGGGGGGGGGGAATGTGACATTGAGGCCTTGAGGGGGAGAAATGTGACATGGAAGGGGGGAAATGTGACATGGAGGGGGGAAAATGTGACATGGGGGCATCATGGCTTACATGGGGGCATGATGGCTGACATGGGGGGGCTAATGGCTGACATGGGGGGCTAATGGCTGACATGGGGGGGCTAATGGCTGACATGGGGGCATGATGGCTGACATGGAGGGGCTGATGAATGGGGGCTGATGGCTGACATGGGGGTCTGATCTGAGGCATTGGGGGTCTGATCTGAGGTATGATTAACATTGGGGGTCTGATTGCTGGTCTGACCTGAGGTGTAATGGAAAATATTTTTTTCTTATTATCCTCCCCTAGGGCTGTTATCGTCTGAAAGTTTGAACAAGAATAGCACTTGCTCTGTAATTTGCAGAACAGTTGCAAAAATTCAGCCACATAGAAATGAATGGGTCAGAAAATGGCGGTTGTGTGCATGCGCTATTTGCCTCCCTATGGCGGGGTGGGGGCGCCAAAATGTAGCTTCACTTGTGTTTGCAAAAATCCTTGCACCGGCCCTGCCAATGTGTGTGACATTTCAGCTCAAATGATATGACATTCAACCGTCTTCCAAGAGAAAAAGAAGTTGTCTCTGTAGTGCCGTCTATTAGAGGTAGCTAGCCTACAGTCCATGTCCTACCCTTTATAGAGGTAGCCCCAGGAGTGTAGCTGGGGGGAGGCATGTGTGGCATGTGCCCCAGAAACAGTAAGAGAGAACGTGCAACCAGTCAAATAGTGTGACTACCTACTTCTCCAGCAGCCGTGATCTGTAAGTGTGCTAGTCTGTTGATGCATAAGCCAGTAGCCAACACACACAAGAATTCAGAGAATTATGTCCGGGCCACCCTTCACAGCATTCTGTATCTGATGTATCCTGCTACATTTCTGTTATGGGGTCTACCTCTTGTGGTTATGACCACATATCACAACTGTCTTAGTGAGTTGCAGCAGCTGCCTCCTAAGGGTGCCTTCATGTAAAAACTGCAAAGGGTTGCACAGCCCCATAGAATAAAAGCCAAGCAAATGGGTGCTACACTACCATACCCGAAATGAATGAGCAGACACAAAAGAAGGTGGTAGGCAATAAAGTGCGCACACCAAAAATAGATAAAAATAATATACTACCTTTATTTAAATATCAAAAAATTTAAAATCAAACACACCTGGAGGTTGTAAAATATGCAACCGTGTACCGTGTTTCTCCGAAAATAAGACATCCCCTGAAAATAAGACCTACTTCCAGTTTTGCCTCTCGCTGTAATATAAGGCATCCCCCCGAAAATAAGACCACCCCAATAATAAGGCCATCCCCAAACATAAGGCCTCCCCGATAATAAGCCCCCCCCCCCCCCGGAATATAAGGCCCCCGAAGCTACCATAAGGTGTCTGACTCCTCTGGACCATAGCGGCCGGCAGCTCTCTGATTGGCCGCAGCGCAGCCAGAGCTGTTCAGGCAGTGCAAGGTCTCTTTAAATCAGAGAGACCCCGCCGCCGCCAGGACAAGCTGCTGCCTGCTGCTCGCTCTGCCCTGACGGAGTCTGGCTGACTCACATTTAGACAGTGAGTGAGTCGCGCGGGGCAGGAGTCGGGCACATTGTGTGGAATCTGGCTGGCACGCACACACAGGGGTGACTGAGGTAGGGGGGGGGGATGTCTGATAAAGTGGTGGGGGATGTCTGGTGAAGGTGGGAGGGGGGGGGACTAAATAATCCACTGTCCACTGGCACAGGGGAGAGGGATCACTTGAAATGACACAGGTGGATCAGAGGGGGGAATCAAAATGATACAGGAGGATCAGAAGGGGGTACTAAAATCGTAATCTCCCCCTCTGATTCTCCTGTGCCATTTTGATTCCCCCTTCTGATCCCCCTGTGTCATGGAAAAATAAGACATCCCTGAAAATAAGACCTAGCGCATCTTTGGGAGCAAAAAATTATATAAGACACTGTCTTATTTTCGGGGAAACAGGGTATATATTTTTTGTGCTTATTTTGGGTTTGATTGATTAGCTTTGGCCATTGAATATTTATGTGTTAACCTGTTTGTTTACATGCTTTGATTTTGGGGGATATTATTGAGTGGGAGGTTGCAAATTTTACCCCCACGGCATCCGCTCGTGCGAAAGAGCCCTAAGGGTGCCTTCAAGCATGGCAAATTTTGTTGTTGAAAATTTCTGCAAATGAAAATCAGTTCCATTCACCCAATTAAGGCGACAACGAAATCCAGGTGCTTGCTGCCAAAGCAACCCCATTCAAATCAATGGAACTGATTTTCAGTTGCAGAAATTTTCTGCAACAAAACCTGGCACGTGTGAAGGCGCCCTTTTTATTTTCAGTGATTATTTTTTAAAGAGATGTTCTTGACACAGTGATAGAACATCAAAAGTGATGGAATATCATATCACTTTTTGATCGATGAGGACCCAATTGCAAAGACCTTTACCGATCCTGAAAGTGAAGGTGTCACAAAACTGCTTTAGCCCTGTGGCTCCTTCACAGTGTAAGCTTCTCCCTGCATAACTTGGTGAACCAGGCTTGGCTTAGGAGAAAATTGGTGTGTGTGACCCCCACAGGTCATGAGTGGTACCTGAGTCCCTAAGATAATAGAGAGAGTGAATACATTGCTTGCCTATCTCAAAGAGCATTGGGAGAGCATATAACGACATATTTGCCCTGCATGAATGAATGACTAGCTATCGCCCTGGGTTGTGCCACAATAACAACTTATCACCTGCCCACAGTATGGGTGATAAGTGTCTGATCGGTGGGCATCTAACAACTGGGACCCCCACCAGTTATGAGAGGTACCTGAGTCCCTAAGAGAATGGAGAGACTGAGAACATTGCTTGACTATCTCTTCTCAAGGAGCATTGTCTGCCCTATACCACTCTCTGTGCCAGTTCTGGTGCTCTCCACATTGAGAATTGGTATCCCCCACTTGCAGTTCAATCTCATGGGGCCTTTCTCAAGTCCGATGAGTATGAGCTGAAATATTACACATCTGGATAAATAAAGAGACCACCTTTTTAACTTGAAGATATTTGGAGTGCTGCCTTTCCTTTGGATTTTTTGTGTATTTTTTGGACACTAGGTCAGTGCCCCACGGACTTACACCTGAAAATTAGATTTACAGTGCTGTTTTCAAATCTTGTGTTGTCATGTATATGTACTGTATGTACAGGATATGCTGTTAATATATGTAAAGTACATGGAGGTATTATTTATATGTACACTACATAGAGTTATGTGCTATATGTATGTACAATATAGTTACATCGTTTCTAGTTAATACGGTTGGAAAAAGACATAAGTCCACCAAGTTCAATATATCATAGTATTATTCATATGTACTGTACATCATATTGTGGCCATCATATTTACAGTATTTGGTGATATGTATATATACTGTATATGTTGTTATTATGTATGTATATGTTTAGTAATATATTTTGTTACATTTGTGGGCCCAAATGTCCACAGCACAATGAAAATTGTCATGTCCTAACCATTTAGTATTATTATAATAATGGAATGTTAATTATTAACTTTATTGTTATTAGGATGGGAAAAAAACAAAACATTTTAAAATATTATTTATTTGAATATGCTGAGGTATAGCAGCAACGTTCTTTACATGTGAAAACCAGTGGGGGGTTTTATGTCAGTAACTTTGCTTCAAAAATGCTCAATGCAATTGATACAGCATTTAGAGGAAGAGGAATTGTACCCTATTGATCTTCCGCAGACGCTGCAGAAGCTTTAAGACGCATGCCGTCTTGTCAAGGATGTTCTCTCTAGAGGCAGAACTGAGTCATCTGAGGATCACTTTCAGAAAGGGATGTCGCTTGTCAGATCTCCTTCTGCATGGAAGCTAAGACAATGACTAAAACATGTAACATTTTATTCCAGTGTTATAATCCGAGGGACATGTACAGTTAATGGCTGCAGCATTATGTTCTTGCTCATGGTTATTCATTTAAGGAGGACATAGTTCTGTAAATGTCATTATTTGTTAGATACCCAATATGTGATGGAATGAAGCAAAAAAAAAAAAAAGTATATGTTACATCCTGTTTTTAATAAAACAATTTCTGCATTTGCAGCTTTCCTGGGTGTTATAGCAGGGCTGGTGTCAGCATTGGCCAAGGGGCCCACTGCATCTGGGGAAACTCCCCTTCTTGGTTACAATTTATTTTTAATGTATCAATATGATTGTCAGATGTAGCAGGAAACCCTGGGCTTCCTCCCTTTGGACCATTGAAATCCTGGCTCAGCCTCTGACAGAGCAGGCCTACCACTGAGCCTGCAATTCGGTAATTACATAGTAACATAGTCCGCTAGGCTGGAAAAAGACACCCGTCCATCCAGTTCATCTGTTATCCCGCAAGTTGATCCATAGGAAGGCAAAAAAAAAAAAAAAACTGTGAAGAAGCCAATTTTCCTAAAAGTGATGTTTAGTACACTGGCAGAAGACAACTTTGTTTATTTTGGTGTCACAATGCCCACTGATGCACTGGAAACCCTCTCTGAGATGACACTGGAGGTCGGACAAGGGCCAGTTCTGCTACTATTCCAGTATGACTGCACAGAAGTCTATGGGCTCAGGGAACACAGTGTGAGTCGGAGAAAGGTAGGACTGAACCTGAGTTTTGAGGCTGTACATCTCCAGTTGCTGATTTGCATCATTCTGGTGTCGTACATGTAAAAATTGCATCATCATGTTGATGAGACTGAACTGGCCGCAGCGCACTCGCGTTCCTCCAATGGAGACAGACCACAAAGCTGCTATGGGGCCCATGGATGAAGGGGCCCCTGCTGTGCAGGAAGGCCCGCTCCCTTATTATATTTACATAACTAGCGGTGAAAATGACAAAAACGATGTGGAGAAGGACTTGTGATGATGTTGTCATCATCATCATGTGATCAGTGCAGGTTTGCAGGTGAAGGACCTGTGATGATTTCATCAAGTGACCAGAGCTCAGGAGTGGTGAACTATCCGGGGAGGAGCTTCTATGCTGTGCCTAGGGAGAGGTTAGTTGTGTTCTGGGATAGCCCATAACATCCTAGAAATACTGGGAGTTGTAGTTCAGTACTAATATATCCCTCTCCATATAATGTTCACTGATGCCCTATAATAACAGCCATGACATGCTGGAAGTTGTAGTTCTCTTATGATGTTCACTGATGCAGTATAATAACAGTCTCGTAATGCTGGGGGTTGTAGTACTCTCCTCTTATACCCTCTATTTGTAATGTCAGTTGTGTTCCAAAATAACAGCCTGCTGGAACTACTGCTGGCAGTGTGAAAAAGGCCTAACTTGGTCATGATGAGACTTGTAGTTCTCTTATTACTATTAAAATGTTCTGCAGTATCTTAAATGTGTATTAGGCTTTGTTTACATCTGCCATTATGCTCTGTCAAAGGAGCACAGCAATAAAAATCATGATAGTGCCATATCTAGCACATCATGAACGACAATACCTGATGGATCCCACTGACTATGAGGAGATCTGATGGGTCTCCATCATGGAGCCTGGCAGGCTGCAAAATATTGTCCAGAATCTGTGACCTGATCTACGACTGAGGTTACAAAACACAAATGTGATCAAAGCTTTATGTGTTCTGTGGCAGTGATGGTCAGTTCGCAGTGTTCGCCAGCGAACACATGCGGGCTGCCATCTTTAGTAAGGTAGACTCACCCGTCCAGCGATGCACAGGTAAGCCCTTACCTGTGCCTGTGCCGGGAGCCGGTCTGAAATCAAATGCAGTCACTGGGAGCAGGCAGTTCCGAGAACAGCCCGATGAAGGCCCCCGGCGGCTGCGAACTGACCATCACTGTTCTGGGGCATCAGATTATCATGTTCTGCAGAGACTGAGATGTACACTCACCTAAAGAATTATTAGGAACACCTGTTCTATTTCTCATTAATGCAATTATCTAGTCAACCAATCACATGGCAGTTCCTTCAATGCATTTAGGGGGGTGGTCCTGGTCAAGACAATCTCCTGAACTCCAAACTGAATGTCAGAATGGGAAAGAAAGGTGATTTAAGCAATTTTGAGCATGGCATGGTTGTTGGTGCCAGACGGGCCGGTCTGAGTATTTCACAATCTGCTCAGTTACTGGGATTTTCACGCACAACCATTTCTAGGGTTTACAAAGAATGGTGTGAAAAGGGAAAAACATCCAGTATGCGGCAGTCCTGTGGGCAAAAATGCCTTGTGGATGCTAGAGGTCAGAGGAGAATGGGCCGACTGATTCAAGCTGATAGAAGAGCAACGTTGACTGAAACAACCACTCGTTACAACCGAGGTATGCAGCAAAGCATTTGTGAAGCCACAACACGCACAACCTTGAGGCGGATGGGCTACAACCAGGGCCGTCTTTAATATTGATTGGACCCTGGGCAAGAATTTACTTGGGCCCCCTGGATCCCGCCTTCCCACACCCTAGCATGCAATCACGCCCTCCACCACAACACACACACAAAAAAAAAAAATCCACACACCTCGTAGAGTAGTGAACTACTACTGCAGTATTATTTATTTAGGGACTGTAAGGCCTCATGCACATGACTGTGCCGTTTTTTGCGGTCCGCAAACCCGCAAAAAACGGAAGCCGCCCGTGTGCCTTCTGCAATTTGCGTAACGGAACGGGCGTCCCATTGTAGACATGCCTATTCTTGTCCGCAAAACTGACAAGAATAGGACATGTTCTATTTTTTTGGCGGGGCCACGTAACGGAGCAACGGATGCGGACCCAAACAACGGCCGCGTGCATGAGGCCTAAGCACATGCAGTCTCAGGAGTGGTCCACACCACACCTCTGCCTTGCAGCCTCACAGGAGTACAGGACCAGTATCTGTACACGTATGTATGGCATAATTGGGATGCACATCACACATGACATGACACAGGTCTTTACCAGGCTGCAGGCCAGCAGACACGTTATTATTGCCACATGTGTCACATGCCACTACTGACTGTACAGTAGTGATGTCCGGATCATGAACGAATCGTTCTTTTGAACCGATTCAGTTCACTGATCCGGAAGAGTCGATTCCTCTGACTGAGCTGATCCGAATGAAACGGCTCAGTCAGATTAGCATAGAGGCAGTGTAATAGGAGCCGACAGTGGACGCTAGCCCCGCCCCTCCCCGCCCTCCAACCAATCAGAGGCAGCCAGCACTGACTCACAGCACAGGGGGAGTCGCAGGGACTCAGAATCGTCTGAGTCTATTAGTTAAAAGAATCGAATGAGTCAGAGACTCATTTGATTCTTTGAGTTAAAAGAACCGTGAGTCACCGAGTCCCTGCCAGGCTTCCTGCTCTGCGGCTCCCTGTCTCCACAAGTCCGTCGGGGGGGGGGCATTAGTCTAGCATGTAGATGAGCTGTGTGTGTACAGGGTGCATGCAGCAGTGTAGCATCAGAGCAGGAAGTCTGGTAGGGACTCAGTGACACGATTATTTGAACTAATAAACTCTCAGACAATTATCTGAGTCCCTGCAATAACTATAGCCACTACATCACAGTCTGCTCCACTGCATTCACTGCAGCAGAGCTGTGTTTGCCAGGAGCCAGTCCCTCCAGACCTTCGGTTCACTTGAGAGCCGACTCAGCAAGTGAACCGAAGATCCGATGAGCTGAGCATGCGCACTGATCTTCAGTTCACTTGCTTCTGCCGGCTCAGGAAGTGAACCGAAGATACGATTCATAAATCGGTTCTTTTGAGTGAACTGATTCAAATGAACCGATTCATGAAAAAGATCCGAACTTCCCATCTCTACTGTACAGCCGTTCAGAGTTCAGACACTTCACAGTTCCACTTCCTTCAGAAAAGTGAGCCTGCCGTGCACTCCAGCGACTTACAGATAGAGGCAGTGGCGTTGCTATGGCTGGTGTCACCCTTTGCTCAGGGGGGCCCTCATGAATATAGTTTAACCGTTTATGTGCAAAAGAGAAAAAAAGAAGTCACTATGTCAGCTCCAATCAGATATCTGCACATAGACCAAGAGTCTTGGTCTATGTGCAGATATCTGATTGGAGCTGACTTCTTTTTTTCTCTTTTGCACATAAATGGTTAAACTATATTCCTTAGTAAAAATGACCAGTCCACACCACACCATGAGGGCCCCCCCTGAGCAAAGATTAGTAAATGTGGCCGGTGGTGGCCCCAGGCCCCAGTTCAGCAGACAGAGAGAACCCAACCCCTTATGTCTCCCGTCTCTATAATAATCCCTCACTAATGGGGTTATTTAAATTACTGGTCGATTATTAGACGACAGACGAGAGAAATAAGGGATTCTCTCTGTCTGTCGGCTGAACTGTGGCCTGGGGGACACCACTGGCCACATTTACTAATCTTTGCTCAGGGGGGCCCTCATGGAGTGGTGTGGAATGGTCATTTTTACTAAGGAATATAGTTTAACCGTTTATGTGAAAAAGAGAAAAAAAGAGGTCACTAAGTCAGCTCCAATCAGATATCTGCTCTGCACATAGACCCAGAGTCTTGGTCTATGTGCAGATATCTGATTGGAGCTGACTTCTTTTTTTCTCTTTTGCACATAAATGGTTAAACTATATTCCTTAGTGAAAATGACACCATGAGGGTCCCCCTGAGCAAAGATTAGTAAATGTGGCCGGTGGTGGCCCCAGCCCCCAGGCCAGTTCAGCAGCAGACAGAACCCAACCCCTTATGTCTCCTGGGGCCGTCCGTCTCTATAATCCCCCACTAATTTATGAATGGATCTGGGGTGGTTAATTATTGATTTGGTGATCAGCCTGACCGGTCTAAATTTCTAATGTAGAATTAAGTCAATATATATGCGTGCTTTTTGCTTTAAAGCCTTTACCTACCGAGTCCTCCCCTCCTGGCGCGGCAGTGGCAGGTCTGGTCTGGCCTGTAGGTAAGGTGAGTGAGTCACTGGTGCCTGGTCTGGTCACGTGAGGCCGTGACTCACCACCCAATCCCTTTAGCTCCGGACCGGAGGCGGAGACTTATTCCCTGCTGCTGGCTGCTCCGCCGTGGCGCCACTCTACTCGGCTGCGGTGAGTCACATCACACACCCCTTTTACCACGTGACGGCAGGGCGCCGACGTGCTTGCTAACTAAGCAGCGCAGCGCAGAGCAGTTGTAATTTATTCTGAAGAGTGTCTGCTGCGCTGCTGCATAGTGAATCGGAGTCGCGAGTCGGGCGTCGGGCCCCCAGGAGCAACTGGGCCCGGGGCAGCTGCCCCTTTTGCCCTGCGGCAAAGACGGCCCTGGCTACAACAGCAGAAGACCCCACCGGGTACCACTCATCTCCACTACAAATAGGAAAAAGAGGCTACAATTTGCATGAGCTCACCAAAATTGGACTGTTGAAGACTGGAAAAATGTTGCCTGGTCTGATGAGTCTCGATTTCTGTTGAGACATTCAAATGGTAGAGTCCGAATTTGGCGTAAACAGAATGAGAACATGTATCCATCCTCTGATGGCTACTTCCAGCAGGATAATGCACCATGTCACAAAGCTCTAATCATTTCAAATTGGTTTCTTGAACATGACAATGAGTTCACTGTACTAAAATGGCCCCCACAGTCACCAGATCTCAACCCAATAGAGCATCTTTGGGATGTGGTGGAACGGGAGCTTCGTGCCCTGGATGTGCATCCCTCAAATCTCCATCAACTGCAAGATGCTATCCTATCAATATGGGCCAACATTTCTAAAGAATGCTATCAGCACCTTGTTGAATCAATGCCACGTAGAATTAAGGCAGTTCTGAAGGCAAAAGGGGGTCCAACACCGTATTAGTATGGTGTTCCTATTAATTCTTTAGGTGAGTGTATATAATGAGGTTCTACAGGAGCTGAGGTGTGTATTATGAGATTCTAAAGCAGCTGAGATGTGTATTATGAGATTCTTAGGCAGCTGAGATGTGTATTATTATCTTCTGCAGCAGCATAGGAGTGTATTATGAGGTTCTGCAGTAGCTTAGGTGTGTATTATAAGGAGCAGAATACATGAATCAGCAAATCCTGCATTTGCTGGACGTCTTACGGCAGCACACAATGGGTTAACTCTATTGACCCCCCTACTCAAAGCAGAAGATATGTTAATCAGAAATATTAATTAAATATGCAAACAATCAATCATTTTGGCCCATCCCCTTTTGGTGCCTATAAAGGGTTGCACACAAGACAAGACCATGTTTTTTTTTCTTCTCCTCAAGCAGTGACATGGATTTAGGTGGCCTGTATACTGGCGGTGTCGCTAGTCCCTAATGGCAGGGCAAAACTTTATATAAAGCGTGCTGGTATACAAGAGGTGCTCTTGTCCCTCAGCCAAAACTTGTCCTGATTGCATATGCCTGACATAAGCAGTGTGTTTGTTTCTCACGTGAAACCTCTGGTCTCCTACCCTGCCTTCTGTGAGCTGGTGCTTCAGGTTGCAAGGTTTCAGTGGGTGATGAAGAGGTCTGGGAAGTTACTCTAGTGCACCCGCCCACTCTGTGTTCTGTGTAGTAGAGCGAGACCCGCCCACTCTGTGTTCTGTGTAGTAGAGCGAGACCCGCCCACTCTGTGTTCTGTGTAGTAGAGCGAGACCCGCCCACTCTGTGTTCTGTGTAGTAGAGCGAGACCAACCACGCTGACGCTTTGGCTCTCGCGAGATTCCAGGCATAAATCTTTTAAATTGCAGTGCGCGCTCAGTCGGCGTCCGCTCTGCCGGGCAGCAGATTCCTCTAGTGCATCAGGTATTGTTGCTGGGTGACATCTGGCTAACCCCATTTAAGGGGTTAGAAGGTTAATTTAACTAATTCTGTTTCTGTCTGCAGAATGAATTCCCATAAGAGGAAACGCAAGTCCAGACACAGAGTGTGTTCAACCTGCCAGCAGCC
Source organism: Bufo bufo (assembly GCF_905171765.1). Lineage (NCBI taxonomy): Eukaryota > Metazoa > Chordata > Amphibia > Anura > Bufonidae > Bufo > Bufo bufo. Next base: position 426,851,937 of record NC_053393.1, read on the forward strand.
CCTAACTGATAATATTGAAGGGAGCATATGTCTGAACTGCCAACCAGCTAATATATCTTCAGCTTTTCAAACCCAGGCCTCTTCATTTATGGACTGGTTCAAGTCTCAGATTATAGAGACTTTGCAGAATCTGCTTCCAGTGCACACAGCTAAGAAAGCTAAAAGAATGCACAGAGAAACTACACCACAATTTGTACAGACTGCCTCTGATTCTGACAGCGTTGAGGAAGGTATATCTTCAGACGATTCATCTATAAAGTCCTCTGAGGATCTGTACCTGTTCCATAGTGATAGAGTCTCCTCTCTCATGAAAGTGGTTAAACAGACTGTTGAATCGGAAAGGAACACAGAAAATAAATCTAAAAAAGAGCAACTCTTTTATTTCCCTGCGACTGCGGGTAAATATTTATCTTCTTCTGTGCTGAAAGAGAGTGCCTGGAGAGTAAGCGGCCAAAACCAAATAAAAGAGCGGATCAAAGCTCAAGGTTTGAAGCAGTTTACAGACTAGACCCAAAATAAATCTCCAGTTGGGAAGCACCGCCTAAGGTAGATTTGGCAGCTGCCAGGCTCTCTAAAAGATCTGTGTTCCCTTCTCAGGATTCCTCTCTGCTTAAAGAGCCTTTAGACAGAAAGGCTGACTCCTTTTTAAAGAGAGATTATGTGGCCATACGGAGATGTACCATCGAAGTATCACTTCTGTGCTTTTGCCTTTCAGTCAGCTTCACTGTTTGGTCAACAGCTGGAAGATATATTGAAGAACCTAAGTGAGAGACCAACAACTAAGCTTTTTCATGTCCAAAACAAAAGATCTCCAAAGTTTAGAGGAAGATTTACTGTAAGGAACCAGTTCAGACGGAAACCAAGCTCAGACAATAAAAGGAAGATCACTAGTCAGAAGTCCTCTGATTTATGATGCCAGATCATCAATCCCTCCAGTTGGTGGCTGATTATCAGCATTTGCTGCTGTTTGGTCTTCAACGTCATCAGACTCTTGGGTGTTCTCTATAATAAAGAGAGGTTATGCTTTGGAACTGACACAAGTACCCAAAGACCGTTTTTTTGTCAACAGAGAAGGGAATCCAATTCTTCTGCAACTATTGGAAGAATTCATAGCCAAAAATACCTAAGGAAACCGTTTCTCCGGCAGAAAAAGGAAGGAGTGTCTACTCTCTTATTTTTGCAGTCCTGAAAATAGGAGGAAAATGGCGCTTAGTGATAAATCTTACTTATTTAAACAGATATTTAATCAAGAAAAAGTTCAGAATGGAGAACATCAATTCCGTTACAGCATTCCTGCAAGAAGGCGATTTTATGTCAACAGTAGACTTCAGAGACGCCTATCTCCATATACCAGACCTTCCAGCACACAGGAAGTTTCTAAGAATAGCAATACAGATGCCCTCTCATGTTCTTCACCTTCAGTTTACGTGCCTTCCCTTTGGAATCTCGGTAGCCCCACATGTGTTCAAGAAGGTGATTGTGGTTCTTACAGTGGCAATTAGATTACAGGGGATATTCGTGGTTCCATACTTGGATGACTGGTTAGTCAAAGCCTCCTCAGAAAAACAATGGAAGTTTCACCTACAGGTGACTCTGGAGATGCTTGCCATGCACGGTTTTCTGATCAACTTGGAGAAATCGATTCTCAATCCATCCAATCATCTTCAGTTTCTGGGATTCATCATCGAATCATGGAGATAGGCTGTGGAAATGAGATACCCTTGCCTTCACTTAGGTTCTTCAGTATGTCTTCCAGCTGTTGACCAAACAGTGAAGCTGGCTGGAAGGGCAAAGCACAAAACTTCAGCGCATCCACTATCACTGAGGTTAGAGACCCCAGTACCTTCATCGCTGTCCTAATGGAGACCCGGGAGTTCTTCACCAGATGGTGGACTCCTTGGACAATCTTCAGAATTCTGTTGTCTGATAGAGTGATCATCACCAGACGAATGATGATCACTCCATCAGGACAGCAACGAAAGTACTGGGGTCTCTAACCTCAGCGATAGATAGTGGATGTGCTGAAGTTCTCCTCCAGATCCATGGTTCTGTCAACAGCAGCCAGAAGAGCATTGTGGATCAAACAGTGGTCCAGAGATGTACCATTAAAGTATCTCCATCAGGACAGCGATGAAGGTACTGGGGTCTCAGCGATAGACGGAATTCCCTGGGCAAGAGCTCATTTTCGGCATCTACAAACAAATATTTTGGACTTCTGGGACAGGAATCCTCTCTCATTAGACAGATTCCTCAGAATTTACTCTTCCACAAAAGTAGATCAAAAGTGGTGGCTGAATATTCCTCAGCTGAAAAAGGGGAGATCTCTGACAGCTCAATCAGCAGTGGTTCTCACATTGGATGTATCAAATTGGGGCTGGGGTGCCCATGTAGGAGGGGAATGGTCTCAAGGCATGTGGTCCTGGGAAGAAAGAACTCTCTCATCCAACATGAAAGAGTTGAGGGCCATCAAGTTGGCATTGCGTCATTTCCAGTCTACCCTCCTTCAGAAAGATGTACTAGTTCAGTCGGACAACTTGTCAGTGGTGTATTATATCAACAAGCAGGGAGGGACCAGAAGTCCATCTCTGTCCAGAGAATGTCACCAAATTTTTGTGTGGTCAGAAAATTATCTCCACTGCCTAACAGCAGTCCACATTCGGGGAATAGAGAACATTGCAGCAGATTGGCTGAGCCGAAGTGGAGTCTCAGCAAGAATTTTTTTTTTCAGATCACCCAGAAGATGGGAATTCCAGATATAGATGTTATGACGACCAGGGAGAATGCCAAGACCACCAAATTTTGCTCCCTCTAAAAACAGGATCGTCCCTGGGCTCTAGACGGTCTATCCATTTCATGGAAGAACATTCTGATATATGCTTTTCCCCCTGTCCCTCTCATCATGAGGACTTTGAAGAAGATCATGGTCAAGGAGGCAGAAGCAATTGTGGTGATGCTGTTTTGGCCCAGGCGGACCTGGTTTCCGCTCGCGTTTTCACTTTCAAGAGGCAGATATTGGAAACTACCACTGTGCCAGGATCTTCCCAAGCTCATCTGTGCCATCTAGATTTGTCCAGACATTTAACAGCTTGGAGAATGAGTGGACAGAACTCGCAAGCCAGGGCCTCTCCAATGCGGTCATAGATACAATCATGTTCTCCAGGAGACCATCTACAATGAAAACCTATTCAAGGGTTTGGAGAATTTATTTGAAGTGTTGTTCCAATCATAATGCAGAACATGACACTCTGGTGGCGGTTCTTCAGTTTTTACAGGAAGGCTTTGACAAGGGTCTGAAATATAACACATTAAAGGTTCACTTCACAGCCATTAATGCTCACCTAAGTGGAAGATTGACCAAACAGAATGTGGTACATAGGTGTTTTAAAGCAATTAACAACCTAAGACCAGTATTTTATCCTCTAGTTCCCTCATGGGACTTGGCAATCGTTCTTAAGCAACTTAACTTGCCACCCTTCAAACTTCTGGCCTCTATAAAATATATATCCTTTAAAACTCTCTTTCTTGTTGCTATTACATCTGCGAATAGAGTGGGAGAACTGCAAGCCTTGTCCTCCAGAGAGCCTTATCTCAGAGATCTCTCTGACCGCCTAGTTCTCAGATTCCACCCAGGTTTTCTACCAAAAGCTAATTCTGCAATTAATCTGAATCAAGAAATAGTACTGCCTTATTAAGAGATAATCCTGAAGACTTTCAAGAACAGTCTCTACATTTGCTGGATGTAAGAAGTACCTCTTCCTCCAGTTTGCAGGCCTGAATAAGGGTAAGAAGGCCTCAAAAGCTTCACTGTCCAGGTGGATTAAAAATGTAATCTTGGACACATATCAACTGGATGGTCGGGATTCTCCTTTTCCTCTAAAAGCACACTCTACGCGCTCCACCTCAACCTCATGGGCAGAATTGGCACAAATTCCACTGGATCTAAATTGTAAAGCTGCCTCATGGTCCTCAGCTTCTACATTTGTAAGACACTACAGACTGAACGTCTCAGCACTCAGCCTTTGGCAAAAGAGTGATCGAGGAAGCAGTTGGTGAATAACACTCCCTTGAATTTTTTTTCTATTGCTACAGAACTCCCATTGTGTGCTGCCGTAGGACGTCCAGGAAGTAATAAAATTTACTCACCGAAATTTTCATTTCCTGGAGTCCATAGGCAGCACAACTTCCCCCCCTAATAAATATATGTTATTGCTGCAGATAATACATGGTCTTGTCTTGTGTGCAACCCTTTATAGGCACCAAAAGGGGATAAGCCAAAGTGATTGATTGTTTGCATATTTAATTAATATTGCTGATTAACATGTCTTCTGCTTTAAGTAGGGGTCAATCGAGGCTACAGACTCCAGGAAATGAAAATTTCGGTGAGTAAATTTTATTGCATTCTGAACAGCGCCAGCACCCATCGGATTCCATTCACAATAATGGGGTGTGACGTGCAGGTAGTTTGCCAGATGAAATACTGTTGCAGCATTTTTTTGCCCTTTATTTTTGCCAGAACTTTTGTAGCAGATGTGTATGTAGCTTAAGGGGTACTAAGCTTAAGGGGTACTAGTTCATGGGTGGGCTGATAGGATTGCAGACAGTTCATGATTAGAACGCAGTAGTTCATGATGATGAGTGAAGGTAAGTGGCTGGTAAGTTTGTAGCGGTCCATGATGGGGTAGGGAAAGTCTGCCGATAAGAATTTGAACTTGCAGTGCGTGAATGGCTGGGTGGCGGTTGAGAAGATTAAATGGTACATTTATTTTTCTTTATTGGTGAAAAGAGTAAAGGGGGAGGTAGAAGCCAGGCAGGTAGTGTGAGGTCCTTGGGGTGATTAATGTGAGGGGGCATGGCATGCGGGCCCAATTATAATAATAATAATAATCTTTATTTATATAGCGCCAACATATTCCTCAGCGTCTTACTAGTTAATGGGTGGGCTGATAGGATTGCAGACAGTTTATGGTTAGACTGCAATAGATTCTTGCTATGGGGCCCAATGATTTCTATGTACACCCCTGCTGCTTTGGCTTCTGCTGCTTGTGGTAGTTGAGATGGCGGAAGATGACTCGTCTGCCAGTGGAGAGGGACCACTCTTCCTTTCAGCAACATGAAAACATTCCCCCATTTTGCTTTGATAGCGAGGGCTAAAATCATGGCTAATTAGTAATCAGATTGCTTGAAGGTAAAGATACGTCTGTCATTACCTAAGCAAGCATACAACTTGCCATTGTCACCAGTGTGCCCAAGGACCCAGTTTTTTCCAGCTCCGCACCCCCACTGAGGTGATTGTCATTGTAGTCCTTGTCGTCATCATAATCTGCCTTGTCTTCCTGCACAAAAGACTCCTCCTCCTCCAGTGACAGCTCCTCATTCTCCACTTCGTCCTCCATGGGATTTTCTCCATTAGGGTCCCCTACAGGGTGGCCAGCAAGATGCATAAGTTGTTCTTCTTCCACCGTCCCTTTTTGCATCAGCTTGAGCATCTGCTCTAAGATAGATATAAGGGTGGATGACATCTTTGATGAGGCATTTGTCCCTACTTACTATTTGGTGACCTCTTTGAAGAGCCTGAGTATGCAACAAGTGTCTGTGATGATCTACCACTGCCGGACCTCAAAACAACACACAAAAAATGTAATATGTAAAAATAGATCAAAAAGTCTAATGTACAGTGCTGCCCATAATTATTCAGACCCCTAGCAAATTTTGACTTAAAGTTACTTTTATTCAACCAGCAAGTACTGTTTTGACGGGAAATGACATGGGTGTCTCCCAAAAGATAATAAGACAATGTACAAGAGGCATTAATGTGAAAAAAAATATATTATTTACATTTGCGCAATAAGTGTCCAGTCCAAAATTATTCATACCCTTCTCAATAATCAATAGAAAAGACTTTATTGGCTATTACAGCAATCAAACGCTTCCTATAATTGCAGACCAGCTTTTTGCATGTCTCCACAGGAACTTTAGCAATGAGCTCCAAATCTTTCAGGTTGGAGAGTCTTCTTGCCATGACCCTGATCACAGATTGTCAATTGGATTCAAGTGTGGACTCTGGCTGGGCCACTCCAAAACATTAATGTTGTTGTCTGCTAACCATTTCTTCACCACTTTTGCTGTGTGTTTTGGGTCATTGTCATGCTGAAATGTCGTTGAGAATCCTCATGTATTGCTCTTTTTTTTCATGGTGCCGTTTACTGTGATTAGGTTCCCTGGTCCATTGGCTGAAAAACACCCCCAAAGCATTAGGTTCCCACCACCATGTTTGACAGTTGGGGTGGTGATCTTTGGGTTGAAGGCTTCTCCTTTTTTACGCCAAATGAAAGAAACATCATTGTGACCAAACAATTCAATTTTTATTTCATCTGACCATAACACAGAAGACCAGAAGTCTTCTTCTTTGTCCAGATGAGCATTTGCAAATGTAACATCCCAGAGTATGTCACTAAACTCTTTCTCCCTGCTGCATCATGTCAGGTGTATATGTATATTGTCATCTTGTGTGATCTAACAATGCATTCTTCCATTATATGTATTTTCCAGGCCTGTATAATGTATTTGCTGTGATTTCCATGTACACCAGCAGGTGGCAGCAATATGTTCAGCACACCATAGCCAGTTTAGCATATCTAGACTGGAATAGTCCATTCTAGGCTAGCTCCCCCCTCTTTGAGGAGGAGTGGAATGTTCCCACATCCTACCTCATGGGGAGGAAGGAAGGTTCTAAGAAGTGTGTTCCAGCTTTCCCTGCAAGAGGAAGGCTGTGTTGGTAGGAGCTCCCAGAAACAGGGATCCCAACCTAGGATCCAGCCTCGGCTGAGGCCAAGGATCACTCTTCCCAGCCTGAGTCTTCTACCTCAGCTGGTGACAAAGCAAGCAGCACCTCCAGATCTACAGACCTCCAGGACAAAATATACCCTGCGAGCAGAACTGTGAGTACTTATCCAGAGTCCAGGAGAAGCCAAATACCTCCTCAGCTAGTCAGGCCCATAGTAAGCAGAAGACAGAGCAGACGATAGATACCTGCCCGATTCTCTAGGCATATGAATAGAAGCAGAATACATATTGATTCCTGCCACATATTGCCAATACCTGCTGGGACCCAAGATCTATGCTGTAACTCGTATGGATTCAAGCTGCCATTAAGTAAAGACGAGTTAGATTATATCATCAGTCTGGATCTCATTCCTTACTACCAAAGTTCCTCAGTTACTCCTACTAACAACACTCATTTTATTGCAAGTGAGCCAGGATCCAGGAGTCCAGCCGTACCAAGGTAGGAGACACCGTTGACACAATACCTACTACACAGAGACATTATCCCCCTCTGGCATTCCTCACCTGGTACGTGAGTTACAACATCTTAAAGGGCCCTGTTACAGTACCTGCGCAAGCTGCAATTGGCGTCACAAACTACTCATAGACCCATATACACATATCCTGACCCACTGCATAACTGGCCACCGTACCATGGTCCTGCTCATTGCACAAAGGCCAAGCGAGCTTTTGTGTGCCTTATCTGGAGAAGTGGCGTCCTCCTTGGTCTGCATTGTGCAGTGTCCGTTGGATTGTCTGCTTTGAGACATTGCCACCAGCAGAGCCCAGATTCACCAGGATGACTTTGGTGGTGATCCTTGGATTCTTTTTCACCTCTCTAACTATCCTCCTGGCCAACACAGGTGTCACTTTTGGCTTCCGACCACATCCTCTGAGATTTTCCACAGTACGGAACATCTTGTATTTTCTGCTCAAATGTAAATAAAAGCTGAGAAATGTTTTTTTCCACAATAATGCCTCTTGTACATCATCTTATTATTTTTTGGGAGACACCTATGTCATTTCCCGTCAAAAAATTACTTGCTGGTTGAATAAAAGTAACTTTAAGTAAAAATTTGCCTGGGGTATGAATAATTATGGGCAGCACTGTATATGTAAAAACAATTGAAACATTATGGCTCTTAGAATGTGGACACACAAAAACGTGATTCTGTTTTTATTGTGCAAAAGTAGAACATAAAAAGTTTATAAAACATGATATAAACTTGATATTATGAACTTTATAAATTTAATATCACTGTAATCATGCTGACCTTAAAAATAAAGGTAGCATGTTATTTCTACCACATAGTGAACAGCAATAAAAATAAAAATATAATACAAATACAAAAATACAAAGCCTAAGGCCTCATGCATATGACCGTTGTTTGGGTCCGCATCCGAGCCGCCGTTTTTGCGGCTCGGATGCAGACCCATTCACTTCAATAGGGCAGCAAGAATAGGCATTTCTACAATGGGCTGCCCGTTCCGTTCCGCAAATTGCGGAAGGCACATGAGCGGCTTCTGTTTTTTGCGGATCCGCGGTTTGCGGACTTCAAAAAACGGCACGGTCGTGTGCATAAGGCCTAAGAAATAGTAGAATTGCAGTTTTTTCATCCATCCAAGAAAAAGATTAATGCATATTTTTCAGTACCTTCTTCCACATTGAAATTACAACACCAAGAAGCAAAAGTCATGGAATTATGGTAATCACATAATCGATCAACGTATTTGTTATATACAAATTATAAAGATTGAAAACAAAATATTTAAAACAACAGTATCAAGTATATGCACCATGCGCAGAAATACACACTTATATGCCTTGGCATGCTATCAATAAGGTTGTTTATAAATGGACAGTACCACTTCTCTTGGCCTGTAAACTGGGAGTAATTCTCAGTATCTGCTCTTATTCTGTATATCTAAACACTGCACAGTACCACTTCTTTTGTCCTGTATAGTGTATGTCATTCTCAGTATCTGCTGTTATTCTATATATATAGACCCTGCACAGTACCACTTCTCTTGTCATGTATACAATGAGTAAGAGTAATTCTCAGTACCAGCTCTTATTCTGTATATATAGACACTTTACAGTACCATTTCTCTTGTCCTGTATGCTGAGTGTAATCCTCAGTATCTGCTCTTATTCTGTATATCTGGATACTGCACAGTATCACTTTTCTTGTCCTGTATACTGTGTACAGGGCCGTCTTTAATATTGATTGGACCCTGGGCAAGAATTTACTTGGGCCCCCTGGATCCCGCCTTCCCACACCCTAGCATGCAATCACACCCTCCACCCCAACACACACACAAAAAAAAATCCACACACCTCGTAGAGTAGTAAACTTTAATAATGATGAGTGGCCACTAGAGGTGTTCCTTGGCAGTAATGTAAATACAGCTTTTTTTTTCTGAAAAGGCAGTGTTTACATTAAAAAGCTTGCAGAGACATGCTATAGACACCAGAACTGCAACATTTAGCTGTTGTGGTTCTGGTGATTATAGTGTCCCTTAATATAGAGAGAGAAAAAAGAATCAGCACATAAGTATCAAATGAAAAATGGCTGTATCTTTATTCTAAAAATTAAAAAAGCACAACTTCTGACACAAATATATAGTATTTTGCAGATTACTTTTTTTTTTTACAATGTACAGATAGTACTGTACTACTAACCCCTCCATCCACCCCTACATATAGGGTAATACAGCGCCACATACCTCTTACATCCAGTGACATCTCTTTGATGTAGATGTTCTCTTCTCCATTCAGACCTTCAGACCAGACCACCATTTGTCAGCCATTTCTCATCTCCGCAGTTTGACAAACAAAATCTTAGTTTACTACTTTTCCATTATCCTCCCATCTTCTGGACAAATCATCCTACCACCCCCAATACTGTGCCGCTGTGCTCTTCAATACTATACTGCAGAAACAGATAAAACACCTGATAATAGTAGTACCATGCAGATAGTGCCCTTCAATAATCATTGGTAGTGTTGATCACATTCGAATTGCAAATTTTTATCGTGAATATAGGCACTTCGAGAATTCGCGAATATTTAGAATATAGTGATATATATTCATAATTTCAAATATTCAAGATTTTTTTTTTAACAGTACACATGATCCCTCCCTGCTTCTAGCTTGTGGGCCAATATCTTTGACTTTAGGAGTAGTGTTGATTGCGAATTTTCGTACTGCGAATTTTTATCGCAAATTTTTCAATTGACGATTTACGCAATCAAGAAAATAATGACTGAGATAACGAATTTGCGAATATATGGTGAATATTCGCCCAAATATTCGCAAAATATCACAAATTCGAATATTGCCCCTGCCTCTCATCACTAATCATTGGCACACAGTGCCCTAAAATAACTGCACCCAGCAAAAAGTTCCTCTGACACTAATAGTGTAAACATAACTTCCCCACAAAATAATTGTTGTAAGCTGATACTGTGCCAAGGTGCCCCCACAGTAATAGTGCTCCCAAAAGTCCAACCAATAGGAATAATTCTCTGCTAGAGCACACATGGTAGTAATAGTGCTCCTACTGTGCTCCAACATGTCCCCACTGTGCCCCAGAAGTAATAATGCTCCCATAGTGCCCACACTAGTAATCATGTTCCCCATAGACCCCCATAGTAATAAAGCCCATCATAATGCCCCCCAGTAGTAATAATTCTCCTTATAATGAGCCAGTGCAAAAAATACCCCCTTTTAATGCCACCTGTTTAGCTAATGTCCCCATAGTGCCCCCATAATGTGCCAGTATAAAATACCCCTATAGAGTGCCCCCAGTAAATGCCCCATAGTGCTTCTCTCCCCTCTTCTTCCTAGTTCCCCCCATAATGTACCAGTATAAAATGCCCCATATATAATGCCCCAGTAGATGCCCTCAGTGTCCCCCATAATTTGCAAGTATAAAATACCCCTTCTTAAAGCCCACATAGATGAGCCCATAGTACTCCTCTCTCCCCTTCCTCATAGTACCCACCATAATGTGCCCCAGTATAAAATACCCCTATAGAGAGCCCCCCATATAAAATACCCTTTCTTTGTGGCCTCAGTAGAAGCCCCCATAGTGTTCCTCTCCTCCCATATAAAATACCCCTTCTTTGTGGCCTCAGTAGATGCCCCCATAGTGCCCCCAATAATGTGCCAGTAAGAAGTGCCCCCAAAGATGCCCACATAGTGCCACCCAATAATGTGCCACTAAAAAGTGCCACCATTAATGTGCCAGTAAGAAGTGCCCCCATAGATGCCCCCACAGTGCCCCCCAATAATGTGCCAGTAAGATGTGCCCCCATAGATGCCCCCCAATAATGTGCCAGTAACAAGTGCCCCATAAATGCCCCTCAATCATGTGCCAGTAACAAGTGCCCCCATAGATGCCCCCCCAATCATGTGCCAGTAACAAGTACCCCCATAGATGCCCACCAATCATGTGCCAGTAACAAGTGCCCCCATGGACGCCCCCCAATCATGTGCCAGTAACAAGTGCCCCATAGATGCCCCCCAATCATGTGCCAGTAACAGGTGCCCCCATAGATGTCCCCAAATCATGTGCCAGTAACAGGTGCCCCCATAGATGCCCCCCAATCATGTGCCAGTAACAGGTTCCCCCATAGATGGCCACCAATCATGTGCCAGTAGTAGTACCATAAAAAAACTCTTATACTTACCTCCATCAGGCTGGCAGCGATGCGATGCAGGCCTCCTCCGGCCTGTGTACTGCGCTGTATGACTCAGGCGGCGCAATGACGCCATCGCGCCGCCTGCAGCAGCCTCTGATAGGCTGCAGGTCTAGTGCCTGCAGCCTATCAGAGGAACGGGGAAGGGAAACGCCTCTCCCTCCCCTGCCCCGCCGCAGCACTTCCATCTGTATCGCTGTCCTGAGGACGGCGATACAGATGACTATGAAGATGAGCGCTTCCACAATGGAAGCGCTCATCTCCATGTGCCCTGCTGCTGCCCCCCACGTCACCAGTGGCCAGCGGGCTCGAGAGGCAGCTGCCTTGGGCCCCCCAGGAAAAACTGGGCCCGGGCAGCTGCCCCTTTTGCCCTGCGTTAAAGACGGCCCTGACTGGGTGTAATCCTCAATATCTGCTCTGATACTGTATATATGAACACTGCACAGTACCACTTCACTTGTCATATATAATAGTTGTTATCCTCCGTATCTGCTCCTATTCTATATATAGTACAGACCAAAAGTTTGGACACACCTTCTCATTCAAAGAGTTTTCTTTATTTTCATGACTATGAAAATTGTAGATTCACACTGAAGGCATCAAAACTATGAATTAACACATGTGGAATTATATACATAACAAACAAGTGTGAAACAACTGAAAATATGTCATATTCTAGGTTCTTCAAAGTAGCCACCTTTTGTTTTGATTACTGCTTTGCACACTCTTGGCATTCTCTTGATGAGCTTCAAGAGGTAGTCCCCTGAAATGGTTTTCACTTCACAGGTGTGCCCTGTCAGGTTTAATAAGTGGGATTTCTTGCCTTATAAATGGGGTTGGGACCATCAGTTGCGTTGAGGAGAAGTCGGGTGGATACACAGTCCTACTGAATAGACTGTTAGAACTTTTATTATGGCAAGAAAAAAGCAGCTAAGTAAAGGAAAACTAGTGGCCATCATTACTTTAAGAAATGAAGGTCAGTCAGTCAGCCGAAAAATTGGGAACACTTTGAAAGTAAGGGCTATTTGACCATGAAGGAGAGTGATGGGGTGCTGCGCCAGATGACCTGGCCGTCTACAGTCACCGGACCTGAACCCATCGAGATGGTTTGGGGTGAGCTGGACCACAGAGTGAAGGCAAAAGGGCCAACAAGTGCTAAGCATCTCTGGGAACTCCTTCAAGACTGTTGGAAGACCATTTCAGGGGACTACCTCTTGAAGCTCATCAAGAGAATGCCAAGAGTGTGCAAAGCAGTAATCAAAGCAAAAGGTGGCTACTTTGAAGAACCTAGAATATGACATATTTTCTGTTGTTTCACACTTGTTTGTTATGTATATAATTCCACATGTGTTAATTCATAGTTTTGATGCCTTCATAGTCATGAAAATAAAGAAAACTCTTTGAATGAGAAGGTGTGTCCAAACTTTTGGTTTGTACTGTGTATATATATATATATATATATATATATATATGAACACTGCACATCACTACTTCTCCTGTCCTGTATACTGGGTGTAATTCTCAGTATCTGCTCTTATTCTGTATATATGGACACTGCACAGTACCTTTTCTCTTGTCCTGCATACTTGGGGTTATTCTCAGTATCTGCTCTAATTTTGTATAATACATAGGTAAGAGAAAAGAGAGACAGGAGGTAGCGCCTCGTGTGTAGAGCCGTTTAACAGGTTAAAACCAAAAATACACTGATTGTGCTTACCGTTTTGGGTTGTGAGGAGTCACAACACCTGTAAAAGGCTTTTGCTGGTATAAGCCCGTCCAGCTTTACGGGGGTGTCTGCTGCTGCTGCCAAGGTCCTTACCCGTTGCCATAGGATACGGTTTTAGGGATGTAGCGGATAGTAGATGAGTTGAAGAAATTGACCTTTTTAGAAACGGCGCTGCTGCAGAGGAAATAAGGACTCGGTTGATGTAAGTAAAAGTGGATCTTTATTTCTAGTTTAGTAGACGCCTTTCAGGGGCGAACAGCCCCCTTCATCAGGACAATAAAGGTCTATATGTACATTGTGGGTGTGTTTGTTGTTCTATTTATTCTCTCTGTTTGGGCGCGCTATGCCTGGACACTGGGGGGGCGGGGAGAAGGAGGGAACAGGAGCGGGAGTGCACGAGGTCTCCGTGACCAGAATGACGCCCGCAGAAGGTATGCTGGATGCCGACCCAATGTTGTGTGGGCGGTCTCTGCTGACGCGATGTTTGTGGGCGGTTTATTTGTGACGCGCTCTTTGAGCGGAGTCACAGTCACATAACGTGCTTAGGAGACGCAATGTTTTGTGGGCGGTGTGTTGTGGCGCGGAGTGGACATCGCATGATGTTTGTGGGCGGTATAATGACGCAATCATTTTGGGCGGAGTTAATACTGCATGATGTGCTTCTGAATGACATCCAGCGCTTTCATGCGATGTTTAGGTGTGTACGGCGGCTGCGGGCTGTCTTGCACTTTTTCTGCGCTGCTTCTTGGATTATAGAGGCAGGCGAGAGAGTAGAGAGCCATGATGTTGCGTATATATTATATTATATTTCACAGGTGGTGCATGTGAGGATGCCGCAAAGCTGATTGGCTGCGTATGCGGGAAACACCATTGGACCCATACGTATTGGACAGTAAGGGGGTATAGGGAAAGAATATTAGAAGAGAACATTAGGGTGTCAGCAAAAGTTCTTAACAATAATAATATAGTAATATAATAAAAAATGATGCTTTATAGGCCTCATGCACACGAACGTTGTTTTATTCCGTGTCCGTTGTTCCGTTTTTCGTGATTTTCTGCGGACCCATTGACTTTCAATTGGTCCGTTGAAACCTCGGCTAATGCACCGTTTGTCATCCGCGTCCGTGATCCGTGGTTCCAGTCCGTCAAAAAAATATAACCTGTCCTATTTTTTTCACGGAAAACGGTTTGCGGACCCATTCAAGTCAGTGGGACCGTGAAAAAATGCGGAGGCACACAAGATTGTCGTCCGCGTCCGTTTTTTTCCTATCATTTGCATGGCAAACTTGACTTAGACTTTTTTTTACTTTCCTTCATGTCTGGTGATCTTCCAAAAATAAAGGAAGACCCGCGGAAACAAAAACGGAAACGGATCACGAAACAACGGAACCCCATTTTGTGGAACGGAACACAACAACGGTCGTGTGCATGAGGCCTTACAATTAGTTAGGGGTTGGTTGACAAGGGGAGCGCAAAAGTTCTTCAGAGGCTACTTGTTCACTAGAGTAGTTGTGCGAGGTTGTGGGGTTCTCTTTAAACAAAAGAAACGTTAGCTTGTTAAGCTGTAGTTGACAAATAAAAAAATAGAGGGGTTTATGTCGAGGGTTTAGTTGTATCAAGCATTATTTCTGAGCTTGGAACATATATGTATGAGTAGATGTGGGGCTTGGATGTAGTTAAAATTAGCAAGAAGGCTTATATCTAAAAGTAAAGCAATTTACACTAAACAACCCGAATATACCTCAGGGCTGAATTTTTTCTGTAGGGAATACGTATATGTATATATATCTATATACATATGTAGACACTTGTAAAAAATATATATATAACACGTATTAAAATGCGCTCCCCTTGTCAACCAACCCCTAACTTATTGTAAGAAGCATCATTTTTTATTATATTACTATATTATTATTGTTAAGAACTTTTGCTGACACCCTAATGTTCTCTTCTAATATTCTTTCCTTATACCCCCTTACTGTCCAATACGTATGGGTCCAATGGTATTTCCCGCATACGCAGCAAATCAGCATTGCGGCATCCTCACATGCACCACCTGTGAAATATAATATAATATAATATATGCGCAACATCATGGCGCTCTACTCTCTCGCCTGCCTCTATAATCCAAGAAGCAGCGCAGAATAAGTGCAAGACAGCCCGCAGCCGCCGTACACACCTAAACATCGCATGAAAGCGCTGGATGTCATTCAGAAGCGCATCGTGCAGTATTAACTCTGCCCAAAATGATTGCGTCATTATACCGCCCACAAACATCATGCGATGTCCACTCCGGCCAAGAGAGCGCGTCACAACACACCGCCCACAAAACATTGCGTCTCCTAAGCACGTCATGCGACTTTGACACCGCCCAAAGAGCGCGTCACAAATACACCGCCCACAAACATTGCGTCAGCAGAGACTGCCCACACAACATCGGGTCGGCATCCAGCATCCCTTCTGTGGGCGTCATTCTGGTCACGGAGACCTCGTGCACTCCCGCCCCTGTTCCCTCCTTCTCCCCGCCCCCCAGTGTCCAGGCATAGCGCGCCCAAACAGAGAGAATAAATAGAACAACAAACACACCCACAATGTACATATAGACCTTTATTGTGATGAAGGGGGCTGTTCGCCCCTGAAACGCGTCGACTAAACTAGAAATAAAGATCCACTTTTACTTACATCAACCGAGTCCTAATTTCCTCTGCAGCAGCGCCGTTTCTAAAAAGGTCCATTTCTTCAACTCATCTACTATCCTAATTTTGTATAAGGTACAGTATATAGACATTGCACAGTACCACTTATCTTGTTCTCTGAACTGGGTGTAATTCTCAGTATCTGCTTTTATTCTATATATATGGACACTGCACAGTACCAATTCTCGTCCTGTATACTGGGTGTAATTCTCAGTATCTCCTCTTATTCTGTATATATGGACACTGCACAGTACCACTTCTCTTGTCCTGTATACTGGGTATAATTCTCAGTATCTCCTCTTATTCTGTATATATGGACATTACACAGTACCACTTATTTTGTCCTGTATACTGGGTGTAATTATCAGCATCTGCTCTTATTCTGTATATATGGGCACTGCACAGTATTATTTATCTTGTCCTGTATACTGGGTGCAATTCTTAGTATCTGCTCTTATTCTGTATATAAGCACACTGCACAGTGCCACTTCTCCTGTCCTGTATACTTGGGGATATTTTCAGTATCTGCTCTTATTTTGTATACAGTATATGGACATTGCAGAGTGCCACTTATCTTGTCCTGTATACAGGGTGTAATTCTCAGTATCTACTCTAATTCTGTGTATACGCACACATGATACTTTACTTGTAGCAAGTGTTGTTGTACAATTTGCATATTTCCCCCATTTCAGGTATTTACACTTGCCACTTTATTATACTATACTGACATTTGTATTACAATATTATAGTTGACACATTAATACCCTCGGCAATGGAGAGAAGGAGAGACCTGGAGCCACCCCCCATGACTCTTCTCCCATTCTTGAGTCGTTCTTAAACTATGTTTTCAGTGAAACACTGTGGAATTTCAGAGTAAGGGCTCGTTCACACGACCGTGTGAAGCCCGTGCTGTGGACCGCAAGAGGCACCGTCCGTGCGGCAGGCGCATGGGGATCGCAGACCAATTCACTTGAATGGGTCCGCGATCCTTCCGTTCCGCAAAAAGAGAGAGCAAGTTCTATCTTTTTGCGGCGTGGAAGCACGGAGCGGAACCCCAGAAAGCACTCCGTAGTGTTCCGTTCCGTGCAAATGTGTTCCGCAATACGGCAACGGGCATCACACGTTCGTGTGAACGAGCCCTAAAGTTGTAAAAAATCCACTGTGTCTCCTGTTCTGGGGAAGAAAGACAGATTCGTTAGTACTTACCCCTTCTTTACTCCGCTGATGCCGCTGTCTCCACTGCACTCACAGGATGGAGGGGTAAGTACTAAGTAAGTACCACAGTACAGAAGAAAGCATGGATTTTTTACAACACCTAGAGAACCCCTTTAACTCTATTGTTAAAACCCCTTTGCATAATCATCATGTTTTCTGGAGGGGCTTAGTACCTATTGATTTATTACAAAAGCTGAAAGTGTGTGATTCCTAATTATAGAAGTTAGTCAGCTGCTGAGGTTGTTAATTAAACACAGCTAAGTAAGGAAAATTAGGAAAATGCCTGGCACAGACAAGAAATCTCTAATTGAAACTAATGATGAAATCACTGGAAGTCATCCCCAGACAATAGCAGTGTTGCCTATGCAGGTTTAAAATGAGCGTGCCCTTCTGTCCAGTTGCCATGGACACCTACGTAGATATGTCATTGGCCTAGCAAATGGAAGTCCGAGAGCAGGAGAAACATGTCAGGGTTGTAAATTCCTTGCAGCCATTCATTGTTCAAACTAAAAATACCGAGTATAGCCCGACCGCCCCATGCTAGCAGATATACAAGAGCTGACAGCTGTTTGTGCGGCCAAGATCATTTTCTTTAGCGGTTGCCAGTAAATTCTTACTACTCATTTGCCACCTCCAGTCCTCAGTATGTCGCATGTCAGACCCAAATATGTAAGCATCCACAGCATCTGGGGATAAAATGGATGCAGGAGGAAGGACACTGCGGAGAAGACCATGGGAAATCAAAACAATGCAAGACGTGAAGAGATATTGATATGAAGAACCGTGTTCAATATGCTATTGTGTCTTTCATTTGGAAATACTGGAGTATTAAAAGTATGTGGCCTAAACACAGGGGGAGATTTATTATCTCCCTTGCGGCAGAAAAGTAGCTTTAAAAAATTAGTCAGAAGCGCCTCTTTTCACGTTGCCCTCGCCACTTTTCCCAAAAAGGGAGCGTGGTTAGGTTGGGAAAGGGGTGTGGCCAACAGGCCAGATAAAATCTTCATTTACATCAGTTTTCTGGTGCAATTGAAGCCAGAAATCTATGGTTATTTTGAGCTGTCATAGATTCCTGTTTAGGCGCACGGACTGCAGGAGGAAGCGCCTAATTTATGACAGTCATCCGGAAGCCCAGGTGATATCAAGACAGGTGCATAAAGCACAGGTGTTGAAAAATCTATACTGATTTCTTCTATGTTTGCATAGCAGAGCTTCAAACGAAATTGAAAGGGGTTGTCCAAGACATTACGGCGTTCAATGTGCGTTAAAAAATGGGATTACAGCGATACCAAACTGCTTTTAGATCTTTGTTTCAGTTGTTTCTGTGATGTAGTAAAATATAATTACACGCACTTCATACGTTTCAAAGGCTTTTATCGACAATTACATGACATTTATGTAAAGAGTCAGTATTTGCAGTGTTGGCCCTTCTTTTTCAGGACCTCTGCAATTCGACTGGGCATGCTCTCAATCAACTTCTGGGCCAATTCCTGACTGATAGCAACCCATTCTTTCATAATCACTTCTTGGAGTTTGTCAGAATTAGTGGGTTTTTGTTTGTCCACCCGCCTCTTGAGGATTGACCACAAGTTCTCAATGAGATTAAGATCTGGGGAGTTTCCAGGCCATGGACCCAAAATGTCAACATTTTGGTCCCCGAGCCACTTAGTTAACACTTTTGCCTTATGACACGGTGCTCCATTGTGCTGGAAAAAGCATTGTTCTTCACCAAACTGTTGTTGGATTGTTGGAAGAAGTTGCTGTTGGAGGGTGTTTTGGTACCATTCTTTATTCATGGCTGTGTTTTTGAGCAAAATTTTGAGTGAGCCCACTCCCTTGAATGAGAAGCAACCCCACACATGAATGGTCTCAGGATGCTTTACTGTTGGCATGACACAGGACTGATGGTAGCGCTCACCTTTTCTTCTCCAGACAAGCCTTTTTCCAGATGCCCCAAACAATCGGAAAGAGGCTTCATCGGAGAATATGACTTTGCCCCAGTCCTCAGCAGTCCATTCACCATACTTTCTGCAGAAGATCAATCTGTCCCTGATGGGTTTTTTTTGGAGGAAAGTGGCTTCTTTGCTGGCCTTCTTGACACCAGGCCATCTTCCAAAAGTCTTCGCCTCACTGTGCGTGCAGATGCGCTCACACCTGCCTGCTGCCATTCCTGAGCAAGCTCTGCACCGGTGGCACTCCGTTCCCGCAGCTGAATCCTCTTTAGGAGACGATCCTGGCACTTGCTGGACTTTCTTGGATGCCTTGAAGCCTTCTTAACAAGAATTGAACCTCTTTCCTTGAAGTTCTTGATGATCCTATAAATTGTTGATTGAGGTGCAATCTTAGTAGCCACAATATCCTTGCCTGTGAAGCCATTTTTATGCAACGCAATGATGCAATGATGGCTGCACGCGTTGCTTTGCAGGTCACCATGGTTAACAATGGAAGAACAATGATTTCAAGCATCACCCTCCTTTTAACATGTCAGGTCTGCCATTTTAACCCAATCAGCGGACATAATGATCTCCAGCCTTGTGCTCGTCAACATTCTCACCTGAGTTAACAAGACGATTACTGAAATGATCTCAGCAGGTCCTTTAATGACAGCAATGAAATGCAGTGGAGAGGTTTTTTGGGATTAAGTTAATTTTCATGGCAAAGAAGGACTATGCAATTCATCTGATCACTCTTCATAACATTCTGGAGTATATGCAAATTCCTATTATAAAAACTTAAGCAGCAACTTTTCCAATTTCCAATATTTGTGTAATTCTCAAAACTTTTGGCCACGACTGTACATTTTCTTTGCATTTCCATTTTCAGAGAGCCATAACTTTTTTATATTTCAGTCTACAAAGCTCTATAAGGGCTTGTTTTTTACAGCTGTAGTTTTTATTGGTGCTATTTTTGTTTTACATATGATTTTTTGATCACTGTTATTCAACTTCTTGTGGAGGGCAAGGTGACTAAAAAGAGGAAAAAAAATGTACCTGAAATTTTAATTTCCTGTAGTCCGTAGGCAGCACACACATAGGGGTTAATGACTCAGTAACTGCCGGATAAAAGAGACACAGTTTAATTAGCAGTTTAAACAGTTAAAAAATTAACTCCTGTATAAATTACTCTAAAAGGAAACACCCATAGTACTGTTTGTAGCAAATAAATTTATTAGGGTGGGATTATTGTGCTGCTTACGGACTCCAGGAAATGAAAATTTCCGGAAACAAATTTTCCTCTTCCTGATCGTCCTACGGCAGCACACACGTAGGGTATTTTGAAGCAGTATTAAGGGTGGGTTTCTGAAACAGCTATTTGAAGCACTCTTTTGCCAAAAGCTGAACCCTCAGAGGCTAGGACTTCTAAACGATAGTGCTTGAAAAAAATAGACAGTGAGGCCAATGTGGCTGCACGGCAAATTTAATCTAAAGGTACATGTCCCTTTTCTGCCGATGATGCAGCTGTAGACCTGGTAGAATGTGCTCTTACATTTAGGGGAGACTCTAGCCCCTCTGCCGAGTAGCATTGTTGTATTAAAGATTTAATCCAACAAGACAGTGTAGATTTGCTTGCCTTTTTACCCCTATTGGGGCCTTGAAATTGAAGAAAAAGTGCCTCCGATAGTTGAAAACTCTGAGTTTGATGTATATAGGAGACAACAGATCTTTTTACATCTAATAGAAGAATGTTGTCATTTGAATCATGTTCATCAGACACTGACATTGCTGGAAGAACAATCTCTTGGTTCACATTAATGGCTGAAGGAACCTTTGGTAAGAACCCTAGCATCGTTCTTAATACTAGGGCTTCCGGAAGAACACGTAGATAAGGTTCTTTACAAGATAGTGCTTGTAATCCACTAATTATTCTGGCTGAAGTAATAGCAACTAGGAATAGAGTCTTATAAGATAGATGTTTTATCTGAGAATCCACCAAGGGTTCAAAGGGAGGTAAACACAGATGTTTTAGAAGTATAGAAAGGTTCCAGGACAATACCGGAGTATGAAACGCAGGTCTTAGTTTTGAAAGAGCTCTGAAAAATCTAGATATTAAAGGTTCTCGAGTAAATCTTCCATCCAGCTTGGCATTGATAGCCGTAAAATGAACCTTAAAGGGCTTCTGTCACCCCACAAAAGTCTTCTTTTTTTTTTTTGGATAGTTACATTCCTTATAGCGCGATATAGGAGAATATAATCTAATCACTTACTTTCATGCGGCCGTTTCTTTAGAAAACGAAGTTTTATAATATGTAAATCCGGTCTCTACCAGCAAGTAGGGCGTCTACTTGCTGGTAGCCGCAGCAGAAAACCGCCCCCTCGCCGTGTTGATTTACAGGGCCAGCCGGGATCTCCTCCTCCGGCCGGCCCTGTCAGTATTTCAAAAATCGCGCGCCTCTGTTCATTCGGCGAAAGAGAAGACGTCATCGGCGCAGGCGCACTGAGGGAGTTCGGAGGAGACGAGCCTCCTCATCTCAGAGCGCCTGCGCCGAATGAACAGAGGCGCGCGATTTTTGAAATACTGACAGGGCCGGCCGGAGGAGGAGATCCCAGCTGGCCCTGTCAATCAACACGGCGAGGTGGCGGTTTTCTGCTGCGGCTACCAGCAAGTAGACGCCCTACTTGCTGGTAGAGACCGGATTTACATATTATAAAACTTCGTTTTCTAAAGAAACGGCCGCATGAAAGTAAGTGATAAGATTATATTCTCCTATATCGCGCTATAAGGAATGTAACTATCCAAAAAAAAAAAAAGGACTTTTGTGGGGTGACAGAAGCCCTTTAAGCGTGTTTGGTTTAAGGCCTTTCTGCAGGCCTTCCTGCAAGAATTGAAGAATTAAAGATAATAGATATGGAGATCTTCCTTCTTTCAAACACCATGAAGAAAAAATGGACCAAACACGAGTATAACTTTTAGTAGTAGACAGTTTTCTGTAGGCTAAAAGGGGTAGTTATTACTTCATCAGATAAACCTTTTCCTTTTAGATTTTCCCACTCAACCTCCAAGCAGTGAGGTGTAGAGATGTCGCGAACATAAAATTTTCCGTTTCTCGAATGCGAATTTTCGCGAACGGGCGAACCGGGCGAACCGCCATTTTTCAATAGGCAGGTGAATTTTAAAACCCACAGGGACTCTTTCTGGCCACAATAGTGATGGAAAAGTTGTTTCAAGGGGACTAACACCTGGACTGTGGCATGCCGGAGGGGGATCCATGGCAAAACTCCCATGGAAAATTACATAGTTGACACAGAGTCTGGTTTTAATCCATAAAGGGCATAAATCACTAGTGTTGGGCGCGAATATTCGCGATGCGAATATTTCGCGCGAATATCGCATATTCGCGATTTCGCAAATATTTAGAATATCGTTCTATATATTCGCGAAATCGAATATTCGTTTTTTTTATTATTTTTTTTATTATATTTTTTTCTTTCCCACTTCCCTAAAGTTGTTCTTACCTGTCCTTTGGATTCCTGGCTTCCTGGCTGCTCCAGTCAGTGGCGTTTTCAACTTACTGCTATATTCCATATTAGCTAAATTACAATCTAATCTATATGTGTATTTTACGAAATTTCGCAATAGTCGCAATTGCGATGCGAGTAATATAACACGAAATATTCGCATGAAGATTTCAACTTAGCACTGCTATACTCCATATTCTAGCCTAATATGGAATATAGCTGTGCTAAGTTAGCACTGCTATATTCCATATTAGGCTAGAATATGGAGTATAGCAGTGCTAAGTTGAAATCTTCATGCAAATATTTCGTGTTATATAAGTCGCATCGCAATTTCGACTTTTTCAAATGTTCTTAATATTGCTCTAACTTCGTCTTTTAGAAATTTCGTAATATTGCTCTAACTTCGTCTCTTAGAATATTACGAATATTCTAAAAGACGAAGTTAGAGCAATATTACGAAATTTCGTAAAATACACATATAGATTGTAATTTAGCTAATATAGTGCTATAATCCCTTTTTTTTCCTGTAATTTTTTTTTGCCTCTTCTGAACTTAAGTTTTGTAAAATATGTACACTATTAAAAATTATTACTATAGCAGTATATTAGCTTAAATACAATCTATGTGTATTTTACGAAATTTCGTAATATTGCTCTAACTTCGTCTTTTAGAATATTACGAATATTCTAAAAGACGAAGTTAGAGCAATATTAAGAACATTTGCAAAAGTCGAAATTGCGATGCGAGTAATATAACACGAAATAGTCGCATGAAGATTTCAACTTAGCACAGCTATATTCCATATTCTAGCCTAATATGGAATATAGCAGTGCTAACTTAGCACAGCTATATTCCATATTAGGCTAGAATATGGAATATAGCAGTGCTAAGTTTAAATCTTCATGCGACTATTTCGTGTTATATTACTCGCATCGCAATTTCGACTATTGCAAATGTTCTTAATATTGCTCTAACTTCGTCTTTTAGAATATTCGTAATATTCTAAGAGACGAAGTTAGAGCAATATTACGAAATTTCGTAAAATACACATATTAGCCTAGCCATAGTCAAGTCATTAGCATAGGAACGTTGCCTTATACTATCAAGATAAATTTTCGCAATATGCGAAAAAATAATTTCGCGATAATTGGAATAATTGCGAATATTCGATTTCGACGAATATTCATGCGAATATTCGCGAAATATCGCAAAATCGAATATGGCACCTCCCGCTCATCACTATAAATCACCTAACATTCCTAAATTGTTTGGAATAACGTGCTTTAAAACATCAGGTATGATGTTGTATCAATCAGGTAGTGTAAGGGTTACGCCCGCTTCACAGTGACAGACCAAACTCCCCGTTTAACGCACCGCAAACAACCGCAAACAGTCCATTTGCACAACCACAAACTCCCCATTTGCACAAGGTTGGATACCAAGCTAGCCATGTCCTGTTCCTTGTCCTCACTGATGTCATTGAAGGTCTCTTCCTCCACCCAGCCACGTACAACACCAAGGGTCCCCGAAAGGTGACAACAAGCCCCCTGGGACGCCTGCTGTGGTTGGTCTTCCACCTCCTCAAAGCCACCTTCCTCCTCTGACTCCTCTTCTTCAGACTCCTCTCTCTGCGTTGCCTCTCTCTGCGTTATTATAAGGTGTGTTAAGTAGTACTATTCTTATCAGTTTAATCCCTGTTACGTCCCCTATCAGGGGACGTGTATATGGAATCGATTTTAGGAACCGGGAGATGGAAAAAGATGCTTGGTCGGTCCTCCTACGTCCAATTTGGGGCACTGCGCGTGCAATCTACTGTGCCACCAGATAGCAGCAGTGTGTTAAGTAGTACTATTCTTATCAGTTTAATCCCTGTTACGTCCACTAGTATTATTATTATTATTATTATTATAAGGTGTGTTAAGTAGTACTATTCCTATTAGTTTAATCCCTGTTACGTCCCCTATCAGGGGACGTGTATGGAATCGATTTTAGACAACCGCAAAGAGTTGTCAATAGTTGACACACTCATGACATAAATATTATACCTCTATGCGTCAATCTTGGTGTAGTGATGACTGTGCTCGTGCGCACGTTTGGGAGATTGCAGGCGATGGGGGTTTTTCAAAGCCTATGGTCATGCTGAGGTAGTTCAGTGACAGTTAAGTGACCCAGAAAACAATGATTCTGCAGTGTGGGCCCATTGTTGGCCTAGTAGGCTTTAATGATCACCTTAGATGATCACAAAGAAAATTTATGTTTTTTCTATGCAAAATTATCCAGCCGATCGCTTTTGGTCTGTTCACAATGAAGCAACAACCTTATTATCTGGGGTGTGCCAACATTGCCATTGCCAACACACTCATAGAGGTGGTCGCTTCATTGTGATACGCAAGCCCCTTCACCACAACAAGGTAACGATCACGAAGGGGAATTGACACATGTATGTGCCTTTTTTTTTGGGGGTTTTTGAAGCCACAGTGCAGCACCAGAGGCCAGAAAAATTAGGCATGTACACATGCCTGAAAAATTAGGTATTGTTGCAGCCGCTGCTGTAGCAGCGGCCAGAAAAATTTATGTTTCCCAGGCAGAAAGTTCCCTAAAACATTGCGGCTTGAACCCTAGTTGGTGGCGGAGAAGTCACGCAAGTCATCCGGCATTCAGAGATAAAATACAGCAGCGTGTGGACCATTTTTAGCCCAAGGCAGCTCATCTCATCAGGCCTTTTTTAGTCGAATGTATCCCCCACTGTCAGTCCCTTCGGGATCATTCCTCATTCATCTTAATAAAGGTGAGGTAATCTAGACTTTTTTGACCTAGGCGACTTCTCTTCTCAGTGACAATACCTGCTGCTGCACTAAATGTCATTTCTGACAGGACACTTGAAGCGGGGCAGGCCAGAAGTTCTATCGCAAATTGGGATAGCTCAGGCCACAGGTCAAGCCTGCACTAGGGATGACCCGATACTGATACCAGTATCGGTATCAGGACCGATACCGGCATTTACACGAGTACATGTACTCGTGCAAATGTCCCCGATACCACTGCCGATACCTGTGCGCCGCTTCTATGTGTCTGTGTCCGTCCGCGGCCTGCCCCTGCATCTCGCACAGCTAACAGCTTCAGAGGCAGCAGCAGGCAGTGTAATAGGAGCCTACAGTGAAAGCTATCCCCGCCCCTCCCCGCCCTCTAACCAATCAGAGGCAACCAGCACTGACTCACAGCACAGGGAGCGTAGTGCAGGGACTCAGAGAATCGTCTGACAGTTTATTAGTTAAAAGAATCGAATGAGTCAGAAACGTGTCACCGAGTCCCTGCCAGGCTCCCTGCTCTGCGGCTCCCTGTAAGTCCGTCCGGGGGAAGGGGGGCATTATTAGTATAGCATGTAGTGGAGCTGGGTGTGTACAGGGTGCATGTAGCAGAGCAGGAAGCCTGCCAGGGACTCGGTGACACAGTCTCTGACTCATTAGATTCTTTTAACTAATAAACTCTCAGACGATTCTCTGAGTCCCTGCAATAACTATACATTGTAATTACATCACAGTCTGCTCCACTGCATTCACTGCAGCAGAGCTGTGTTTGCCAGGAGCGAGTCCCTCTAAAGGTGATAGTGTCTGTCTTCTATGGCCCTGGTCCTTCCCTTCCTGCCTGCAAGCTGCACATTGATCTCTAAAAGCAGGCATTAGGGCAAGAAGAAATATACATTACTGTATGATGGCCACAAGACTATTATACTGAGGAGGGGGGCTTCAAAAATTGTTGTCCTGACTCCTTACAGTATAACGTCTCCTTGTGGCCGCCCCATACAGTGTAACGTCTCCTTGTAGCTGCCCCCCATACAGTATAACGTCTCCTTGTGGCTGCCCCCATACAGTATAACGTCTCCTTGTGGCTGCCCCCATACAGTATAACGTCTCCTTGTGGCTGCCCCCATACAGTATAATGTCTCCTTGTGGCTGCCCCCATACAGTATAACGTCTCCTTGTGGCTGCCCCCATACAGTATAACGTCTCCATGTGGCTGCCCCCATACAGTGTAACGTCTCCTTGTGGCCGCCCCCATACAGTATAGCGTCTCCTTGTGGCCGCCCCCATACAGTATAACGTCTCCTTGTGGCTGACCCCATACAGTATAACGTCTCCTTGTGGCTTCCCCATACAGTATAACGTCTCCTTGTGGCTGACCCCATACAGTATAACGTCTCCTTGTGGCTTCCCCATACAGTATAACGTCTCCTTGTGGCTGACCCCATACAGTATAACGTCTCCTTGTGGCTGCCCCCATACAGTATAACGTCTCCTTGTAGCTGCCCCCATACAGTATAACGTCTCCTTGTGGCTGACCCCATACAGTATAACGTCTCCTTGTGGCTGCCCCCATACAGTGTAACGTCTCCTTGTGGCTGCCCCATACAGTATAACGTCTCCTTGTGGCTGACCCCATACAGTATAATGTCTCCTTGTGGCTGCCCCATACAGTGTAACGTCTCCTTGTGGCCGCCCCATACAGTGTAACGTCTCCTTGTGGCTGCCCCCATACAGTGTAACGTCTCCTTGTGGCTGCCCCCATACAGTATAACGTCTCCTTGTGGCTGCCCCCATACAGTATAACGTCTCCTTGTGGCTGCCCCCCATACAGTATAACGTCTCCTTGTGGCTGCCCCCCATACAGTATAACGTCTCCTTGTGGCTGCCCCATACAGTGTAACGTCTCCTTGTGGCTGCCCCCATACAGTGTAACGTCTCCTTGTGGCTGCCCCCATACAGTATAACGTCTCCTTGTGGCTTCCCCATACAGTATAACGTCTCCTTGTAGCTGCCCTATACAGTATAACGTCTCCTTGTGGCTGGCCCTCATACAGTATAACGTCTCCTTGTGGCTGCCCCCATACAGTGTAACGTCTCCTTGTGGCTGCCCCATACAGTATAACGTCTCCTTGTGGCTGACCCCATACAGTATAACGTCTCCTTGTGGCTGCCCCATACAGTATAACGTCTCCTTGTGGCCGCCCCATACAGTGTAACGTCTCCTTGTGGCTGCCCCCATACAGTGTAACGTCTCCTTGTGGCTGCCCCCATACAGTTTAACGTCTCCTTGTGGCTGCCCCCATACAGTATAACGTCTCCTTGTGGCTGCCCCCATACAGTGTAACGTCTCCTTGTGGCTGCCCCCATACAGTGTAACGTCTCCTTGTGGCTGCCCCCATACAGTATAACGTCTCCTTGTGGCTTCCCCATACAGTATAACGTCTCCTTGTAGCTGCCCCATACAGTATAACGTCTCCTTGTGGCTGGCCCTCATACAGTATAACGTCTCCTTGTGGCTGCCCCCATACAGTGTAACGTCTCCTTGTGGCCGCCCCATACAGTATAACGTCTCCTTGTAGCTGCCCCATACAGTATAACGTCTCCTTGTGGCCGCCCCATACAGTGTAACGTCTCCTTGTGGCTGCCCCCATACAGTGTAACGTCTCCTTGTGGCTGCCCCCATACAGTATAATGTCTCCTTGTGGCCGCCCCATACAGTGTAACGTCTCCTTGTGGCTGCCCCCATACAGTATAATGTCTCCTTGTGGCCGCCCCATACAGTATAACGTCTCCTTGTAGCTGCCCCATACAGTATAACGTCTCCTTGTGGCCGCCCCATACAGTGTAACGTCTCCTTGTGGCTGCCCCCATACAGTGTAACGTCTCCTTGTGGCTGCCCCCATACAGTTTAACGTCTCCTTGTGGCTGCCCCCATACAGTATAACGTCTCCTTGTGGCTGCCCACATACAGTATAACGTCTCCTTGTGGCTGCCCCCATACAGTATAACGTCTCCTTGTGGCTGCCCCCCATACAGTATAACGTCTCCTTGTGGCTGCCCCCCATACAGTATAACGTCTCCTTGTGGCTGCCCCCATACAGTATAACGTCTCCTTGTGGCTGCCCCCATACAGTATAACGTCTCCTTGTGGCTGCCCCCATACAGTATAACGTCTCTTTGTGGCGCCCATTCAGTGTAAGGTCTCCTTGGAATGTTATAGTTCTGTTTTTGGGCCTTTTGGTTGGTCAGTGGTCAGAAAATACATGTGTGTGTATTTTATTGTTAAAATTAGTATCGGTAATTGGTATCGGTGAGTACTTAAATAAAAGTATCGGTACTCATACTCAGTCTTAAAAAAATGGTATCGGGACATCCCTAGCCTGCACACCCAGTAGTCAAGGGGTTCATCGCTCCTCAGAGTGTAGATATCTGCAGTTTCGCCGCTGGATATCTGAAAAGTGCACCATGGCCGTGTAGGAACGCCTGAAATGGCCACACACCTTCCTGGCCTGCTTTAGGACGTCCTGTAAGGCTGGGTACTTATGCACAAAGCGTTGTACGATCAGATTACACACATGTGCCATGCACGGCACATGTATCAACTTGCCCAAATTCAATGCCGCCAACAAATTGCTTCCATTGTCACACACCACTTTGTCGATCTCCAGTTGGTGCGGGGTCAGCCACTGATCCACCTGTGCGTTCAGGGCGGACAGGAGTGCTGGTCCGGTGTGACTCTCTGCTTTCAGGCAAGTCAACCCCAAGACGGCGTGACACTGTCGTATCCGGGATGTGGAATCGCCCCTGGGGGGGTGCCGTTGATGTGGAGCCAGACGCAGCAGCAGAAGAGGACTCAGCCGAGGAGGTTATGGAAGAGGATGGAGTAGGAGGAGTAGAGGATGTGGCAGCAGGCCTGCCTGCAAGTCGTGGCGGTGTCACCAACTCCTCTGCAGAGCCACGCATTCCATGCTTGGCAGCCGTCAGCAGGTTTACCCAATGCGCAGTGTAGGTGATATACCTGCCCTGACCATGCTTTGCAGACCAGGTATCAGTGGTCAGATGGACCCTTGCCCCAACACTGTGTGCCAGACATGCCATTACTTCCTTTTGCACAATCGAGTACAGGTTGGGGATTGCCTTTTGTGCAAAGAAATTTCGGCTGGGTACCTTCCACTGCGGTGTCCCAATAGCTACAAATTTTTTTAATGCCTCAGACTCCACCAGCTTGTATGGTAAAATCTGGCGGGCTAAGCGTTCAGACAAACCAGCTGTCAGACGCCGGGCAAGGGGGTGACTTTGTGACATTGGCTTCTTACGCTCAAACATGTCCTTGACAGACACCTGACTGTGGGCAGATGAGCAGGAACTGCTCAAGGCGAGAGACGGAGTGGCGGATGGTTGAGAGGGAGCAAGGAGGACAGCAGTGGTTGACGTGACTGAAGATGCTGGACCAGGAGGAGGATGGCGGCTTTGAGTTTGTGTGCTGCTTGTACTCATGTGTTGATCCCATAGGCGTTTGTGATCATGTGCCTTTGCAAAGCAGTTGTACCTAGGTGGGTGTTGGACTTCCCACGACTCAGTTTCTTTTGGCACAGGTTGCAAATGGCATCGCTGTTGTCAGAGGCAGACACACAAAAAAAATGCCACACTGCTGATCTCTGCAATGACGGCATTCTGGTGGTGGCAACAGCATGCGTTGATTGGCGTGCTGTCTGGCTGAAACCGGGTGCCGATGCATGCTGTCTGAATGTGCCACTAGCTCCTTGTGACGACCTCCCCCTGCTTCCAACTCGTCTCCTCCTCCTCTCATTCTCCCCATCAGAACTTTCTACCTGTTCTTCTTCTCTTCGAGCGGGCACCCACGTGACTTCCACGGACACATCTTCATCATCAACAGCTTCACTTGTATCTGACAAATCAGCAAAGGAAGCAGCAGCGGGTACAACATCATCATCATCACACCTTACGTCCATGTGTGTAAGGCTGCCTGACTGAGACATATCCCTGTTATCTACATCCTCTGGCAATAATGGCTGCGCATCACTCATTTCTTCCAACTGATGTGTAAATAACTCCTCTGACAGATCAAGTGAAGCGGCTATGGTGCTAGTGTTGGTGGTGGCGCAAGGCGGGCGAGTGGTAACTTGAGAGGTGCCCGAAGCTGAGCTGGAGGAGGATGGTGCGTCAAGGTTCCGAGCGGAAGCTGTAGAAGATTGGGTGTCCTGTGTTAGCCAGTCAACTATGTCCTCAGAACTTTTCGAGTTCAGGGTACGTGGCCTCTGAACACTGGGCATTATTCTAGGGCCAAAGGGAATCACAGCACCACGACCACGACGGCCCCTGCGGGGTGGCCTGCCTCTGCCTGTCATTTTTTTTAGATTCGTTAAGTTGTACTATGCGTGCAAGCTAGTACAACCAGATATGAGTGACACCAGATATGAGTTGCGCTGGTGACACTATGCACTTGCAGCTGTGCCTTAAACACACAAACACGTGTGTGCAACTGACTGCTATTTATTCACAGACAAAAATGTTGTTTTTCTTTAAATGGAATCGAATGTGACACCAGATATGAGTGGCGCTGAAGTGACACTATGCGCTTGCAGCTGGGCCTTAAACACACAAACACGTGTGTGCAACTGACTGCTATTTATTCACAGTCAAAATTGTTGTTTTTCTTTAAATGGAATCGAATGTGACACCAGATATGTATGGCGCTGAAGTGACACTATGCGCTTGCAGCTGGGCCTTAAACACACAAACACGTGTGTGCAACTGACTGCTATTTATTCACAGTCAAAATTGTTGTTTTTCTTTAAATGGAATCGAATGTGACACCAGATATGAGTTGCGCTGAAGTGACACTATGCGCTTGCAGCTGGGCCTTAAACACACAAACACGTGTGTGCAACTGACTGCTATTTATTCAGTCAAAATTGTTGTTTTTCTTTAAATGGAATCGAATGTGACACCAGATATAAGTTGCGCTGGTGACACTGTGCACTTGCAGGGCATGAAACACACGCGCGTGCCGGCAACTGACTGCTTTTATATTACAGTCAAACACACGCTGGCAGGCAGACAACTGCAATTAGATTACACAAAAAAAAAAAGAAGACTGATGTTCTAGCCCTAAAAAGGGCTTTTTGGGGTGCTTTCCTTACAGCAGAGATCAGATGAGTCCTTCAGGAATGTAGTGGACACTGAATGCACTAGCCTAGCTATCGATTTCCCTATTAAATCAGCAGCAGCTACACTGTCCCTCCTCTCACTAAGAATGCAGCTTCCGAATGAATCTAAAATGGATGTTGTCCAGGAGGTGGGAGGGTCTGGGAGGGAGGGTATGCTGCTGATTGGCTGGAATGTGTCTGCTGACTGTGAGGTACAGGGTCATTAGGAACCCAGCTCTAAGTTGAATTTGCAATGCGATTAATATAACCTGTATTAATCGCATTGCGATTACAACTTAGATCTGAGTTCCTAATGGTTGTATTGCTAGAATTGACGAATATAACAAATATAGCACTATATTCTCAATCTTCGTTATATTCTAGCAATACAACAACCATTAGGAACCCAGCTCTAAGTTGAATTCGCAATGCGATTAATATAACCTGTATTAATCGCATTGCGATTACAACTTAGTCAAATTTGTGACACTGCAGCTTCCGAATGAATCTAAAATGGATGCTGTCCAGGAGGTAGGAGGGTCTGGGAGGGAGGGTATGATGCTTATTGGCTGGAATGTGTCTGCTGACTGTGAGGTACAGGGTCAAAGTTTACACAATGATGACGAATAGGGGGCGGACCAAACATCGCATATGTTCGCCCGCCGCGGCGAACGCGAACAAGCGATGTTCACCGGGAACTATTCGCCGGCGAATAGTTCGGGACATCTCTTGTGAGGTACAGTCGCTCCAGGTTTGGATGGAAGAACCTCTCCTGAGTTAGCAGGTCCTGGCGAAGTGGTACCAAAATCTGCCTTTCGAAAGAGTTAATGCGAGAGGAAACCAAGCCATGCGGGGCCAGTATGATAATATTGCAATGGCTTCTGCTTTGTCCTCCCTGATCTTCCTCAGGACTCGAGCAATTAGAGGCAGAGGTGGAAAGACGTAAATTAATATCCCTGTCCAAGGAAAGTAAAGTCCGTCTAGAATCATAAGAGAGAACAAAATCTTTTGGTTTTGGCGTTCTGCTTTGTTGCCATGACATCCAGGGATGGTGTTCCCATTCTTTGAACAATCTGAAGAAATATTTCTTGATTGAGAGACCATTCTCCCGGATGCAACAACCTCCTGCTCAGATGATCTGCTTTCAGGTTGAGCTCACCTTTTATATGAACTGCTGAAATTGAGTTCAAGTAAGTTTCTGCCCATTTCATTATCTGACTATACTCCTTTGCCAGGAGACCATTCTTCGTTGCTCCTTGCTTGTTCAGGTAATAAAGGGCAGAGATGTTGTCTGACTGGACTTGAACATTTTAAAGATGAAATTCCGGAAGAAAATGAAACAGGGCCAGCTTGATGGCTCTGAGTTCTTTCATATTCGAGGATAGGGGTAGATCATCTTTGGACCATTTTCGCTGTACCCATTTGGTACCTACATGAAGCATCCGTAGTGAGGCCTATGGGTTGACATGGCTTTAGAGATTGACCTTGTGTCAAATGTGATTGACCTTGTGTCAAATGTGAGGGGATTATCCACCAGCTGAGATCCATTTTGACTGTGGAGGATATTGGCATATGAAGATCTAACCATCTGTAATCTTTGTTCCAATGTCTCAAAATGTCACTGTAATATTCGTATATGGGCTTTCGCCTAAGGTACCGCTTCTATTGAGGATGTGAGTAACCCAAGAATTCTCATAGCGAAGCGAATTGTACATTTGCGTTGAGTTATCAATTTCCTGACTCCATGCGTAATTTTCTGAATCCTCTCTGGAATTATATGCAACATCATATTGTATGTATTTATCACAAACCCCAGATATCTTTTTCCATCTGGATGGAATCAGATTGGACTTCCCTTTGTTTATGATTAATCCATGTCTCCTCAACATCTTTAGAGTAACATCTAGATGAGACCGTAGTACTTCTCGGGAAGATGCTCTTATTAGCCAGTCACCCAGGTAGGGTATATCAAATACCCCTTAAAGTCTGAGAGCTGCTGAGAAAAACACTGCTATTTTCGTGAAGACTCTGGGTGCGTAAGTTATTCCAAAAGGTAGGCATGTAAATTGCAGATGAAGAATTCGACCGTGGACTGGAATAACTATTCTCAGATATTTTCTGTGAGCCTGAAGAATCGGAACATGTAAATATGCATCCTTGATATCAATAGTCTCTAGAAAGTCGTATTGCTGAATGACATTGGTGACTGACTGTATTGTCTCCATTTAGAATTTTTTTCTTGAGGAAAAGGGTATTTAGATACAGTGAGGAACAGAAGTATTTGAACACCCAGCGATTTTGCAAGTTCTCCCACTTAGAAATCATGAAGGGGTCTGAAATTCACATTGTAGGTGCATTCCCAATCTAAAAGACAGAAAAAAAATAATAATCAGGAAATCACATTAAAATATATACTTAATCACCAGTCCGCCAAAAAACTGCTGCAGGTCCGAGGAGTGTTGTGGGGTCGATTACACTTTCAGTGAATGTACATAAGGGGTTCGGACCGCGCGTCTCATAAATATACGGTATAAAACAGATTATTTTCTCTTTCTCCTTCAAAAGGTACCGAGGTCTGCAGATCTCCTATTAGTGGATATCCTGCAATTTATAAAAGAATACAATAGGGTAGATCCGTATGGTTGTGCTGCCCTGTGATGCACAGATTGTACTTACACGGCACTCCACCAATAACAAGCGAATTACTGATATCCTCCGCAACAAGTTGGTTCTCCGCAGTGAAGATCCACGCTCACACGCTGGTGCACAGGGCTCAACCACGGACTTGATTACAGCATACACCAGGTGGGTCTGCTGGTGTTCTCAACTTCTTTTGGTTCAGAAATTTCTGTGGATACAAGTTGCTCCCACCATAGTGAAGCTCCGGTAACTATTTTAAAAGGTTTATTTAGTACATACTTACAAACATGCACTTTAAAATCGCATAAAAAATCCCAGCGTCTTTATCCTTGCCCGACCCAGGTTTCGCTCCTTGAGCTTCGTCAGGGGCATACATCATCTCTCCCTCCCCCTTCTCTTTTATTTAGTAGGTTAGCGTTAATCAAGCACCTGGTGTGTTGCTCAAGGCGCCTCTGTAGTGTACAGGGACTGTAATGCCCGTCACTACAAAAGTGTCACTTGGTGTGCTGTCGTCCCCCCTTATTTATGGGGAAGTTGGTATATGTCATCTTTATAAATTGTCATGTAATGTAATGTTATGTATTTCCCTGTTACTGTGACACTTGCATGTACAGGCCTGCTAGGGGTGTCATTCCAGCTTCTAGTCACTAGAGGGAGCTAGAGAGCCCTAGTTTATATAAGGCCCAGACAGGGAAGCAAAAGTCAGTCTAGTCTAGAGCTCAGAAGTTTCTAGAGCCTGAGGAAGCTGAG
Source organism: Bufo bufo (assembly GCF_905171765.1). Lineage (NCBI taxonomy): Eukaryota > Metazoa > Chordata > Amphibia > Anura > Bufonidae > Bufo > Bufo bufo. Next base: position 426,886,920 of record NC_053393.1, read on the forward strand.
AGGGAGACAGAGGCAAAGCGCAGAGAAGCAAGAGGTACTCAAGATAACAGAGGAGGTACTTTATAAAGAGAGATGTAGTGTACAGGAACTGTAATACCCGTCACTACCAAAGTGTCACTTGGTGTGCTGTCGTCCCTCCTTAATTTTGGGGAAGTTGGTATATGTCAGTTTTATAAAATGTCATGTAATGTAATGCATGTATTTCCCTGTTGCTATGAAACTTGCAAGTACAGGCCGGCTAGGGGTGTCATTCCAGCTCTTAGGCATTAGAGGGAGCTAGGGAGCCCTAGTTTATATAAGGGCCAGACAAGGAAGGGAAAGTCAGTGTAACCTGATCTAGTGTGGAGTGCAGAGGTCAGTCTAGACCACAGCTCAGAAGTTTCTAGAGCCTGAGGAAGTGTCCAGAAGCTGAGAGAGACAGAGGCAAAGATCAGGAAAGCCAGAGGTACTCAGAAAGACAGAGGAGGTACTTATAGAAGCCATAGCCAAGGATATAAAGCCAGAATTAGGTTAATGGGCCTTGGTGAAGAATTGCTGTATTCCAGGATCAGACAGAATTAGAGTGCAAGCTCCTGTGCTGCAAGTCCTGTGTTCAACACTCTGTGATTACCCTGCTATAACTGAATTGCCTGCATCGACCGAATTGCAAAATCGACTGTATGCTAAGGAACTGCATTTCCATTATTGTCTCTGCTTGCAAAACTACTAAAGTTGGAGTTCTGTTTTAAGACTACGTTTCCTCAATTTATTCCTGCATCCGCAAACGGCGTGCCACCGTTTACTTGGCACTGGCGTCACGAACTATTCCTTACCTATACCTGCCCTTGCAGAGAGTCAGCTGTACCAGGTTAGTGTATATTGCACTACATCACCCAGAAACACCTATTGCACACAACTTGAGTACGCTGCACCTCTCTTTTGGCGTCACGAACAGGATACGCACGCTTTCTAGTGCAAGAAGCGTGAACTTTGTGCCTTATACAGTTGCCCTGTGACCAAAGTGACAATTTTCCTGTTTTATTCAAGTGGACTTTGTGGACTGAAAATCGTACCCAAAGTGTACCAAAAACCTCTAAAAAGCGCTGTGCAGTGTTGCGCTACCCAGAGGAAGAAAATCGCCGCATTGGAGTGTGGTTTTGTGGACTTTTTACAATCCTGCTTGCTGTCAGTGAATGGACAGCGTTTTGCTAAAGATGGCCACCGGCTGCCTGGAGTAAAGTTTCCCGCGCCGCTGAGGACATTCGTGGGCGGATCCCTGCAAAGACACAGAGAGTCCCGCCCCTCTTCATCATCGCACCGCTGCGGCCCTGCTTCTCCTGCGTCACCGCGGTCTCAGGACGTCCGGAACCTCGCGAGACTTGGCCTGCGCAAGACCAGCGATATCGGTAAGCACTTGTAACCGGAGGGAAGGGGATTGTTCCGGCCCCTTTAGTCGCCAGTGGCCACCTCTCAATAGACTACCATGTCAGAGCCAGGAGTGCCTGAGCAGCCGGCCCCGGGAGAGCTTGCGGCTCCTAATCATCCTACAGCCCCCAGCATGATGCCCTTTACCATGCCTTACTATTTCGGGGCCCCATGGTTCCCCCGCTACAGGGGAGAGACCCATACCCTAAGGGACTTTAAAGAAAAGTTGCTGGCACTATTCCGATTGTACCCTATAAATGCCGACCAGCAAATGGAAATCCTGCTGGCGCAACTGGAGGGAGCTGCCCGCAGGGAAGTGTTATCATGGCCTGCTACTGAGCGGAGTACTCTAGAACAGATCTTCACCCGCCTCAGAGCCACTTTTGAAACTAGGACTGCCTCAGAGATAAAGATGCACTTCTTTGGCAAGAGACAGAAGCCCGGTGAGTCCCTCCGTGACTATGCCCTATCACTTCAGGAGGCTTTAGGGGCTGTAATCCAGATAGATCCCAAAGAGGCTGATAACCGGGACCAGACCCTGAGGGAACAATTTATCAGCGGGGTGTCTAGTGAACAAATAAGGACCCAGTTAAAGATGCTGTCCGCCCAGCACCCTAACAGTGCCTTTCTGGACTTTAAAGAACTGGCTATAAAAATTCTGGGGTCCACAGTATCTCCTGAGTTGAGCGCCCTATCTGAGTCATCAGCCTGCAGGCCAAAACCGCTTGTCACTAACCGAGCTGAGGCCGGCCAAGCTGTTCAAGTGTCAGCTACCGATACTATTGCCATGCTGACAGAGCAAGTAAATCACCTCACTAAAAGTCTTGAGAAGGTATGCAGAAAAATAGAGGAATGGGAAAAACCCATAATGCTAGATGAAGAGTTCCTGTCACCTCCTAGGCCGTTCCCACCTCCTTACCAAGAGACTCACCCCAGGGATCCTGGGAGGCGTAATAGAGGTCGCAAGAAGCCCGTGTGTACATACTGCAAAAAGCTGGGACACACAGAATCCACGTGCTGGCAGTTAAACGGGCAACCCCTGAGGCTGAGGACCACCCCTCGGGAGGTAGAACACTAGGTCCAGAGGATCCAAATTGGATGCCACGTTATGTAGGATCCCATCCTAAAATCAATATAGAGATCAACGGGGTCCCCTTTGAAGCCCTATTAGATACTGGGTCTCAGGTCACTACTATTCAGCTGCCTGCTTTTGAAAAGTTCTGGGACACCAACCAGTTGACCCAACCGCCTGAATCCTGGGTGGAAATTATCGCCAGCAATGGCAAACCAGTAAAGGTTCATGGATACTGGGAACCCACCCTGCAGGTGGGAGAAGTAACCCTGCCTCAACAGGGAGTGATCGTAGTACAGGCCGGTGACAGAGGAGGACATCCTGTCATTCTAGGCACCAATGTTTTCAAAAACTGTTATTCAGAAATACTTGCTGTATTACATCAGACTTTGCCCACTGCTTCCTCTGCATCCAGGAGGGTGATTCAAAAGACTATCACTGTGTTAAGTGCCCAGCAGAGGTTTGCTAATGGGAAAGGAGAAATTTGTACTGCCAGGATCCGTGATATTAAGCCTGTGACTTTGCCTCCTAATTCTCAAACTCTTTTGTGGTGTCGTGCTGTCCTGGGAGTCGAAGGCCGAGATTATCCAGCCCTGGTGGAACCACTCCAGATGGAGGATTATCCTTATGTGAGAGCTGCCAAGAGCCTGGTGAACGTCTCCCAAGGTAAAGTACCTGTCCGTCTGATTAATCTGAGTAATCATCCTGTTGCGCTTACTAAGCATTGCCCTGTTGCCCAGCTGTCCCAGGTGTCCTTCCAAGACATCATTCGTCTTCCAGTGACAGAAAAGCCGCCAGCTGCAGACAGCAGATGTTCGCCGGTGACCCAGCCACAAGTGCCCTGGTGGGAAGAGCTCCATGTAGGGGACGAGACTACCCCCCAACATCAACAAGAAGGGATTCTACAGCTTGTCAAGGAGCACCACCAGGCCTTCAGTAAGCATGCTACTGACTATGGAGAGGTGAGTGCCATACAACACACCATACCTACTGGCTCTCATCCTCCTATCAAGGAGAGATACCGACCTTTACCGCCTACTTCATATCAGACTGTAAAGGAAATGATCCAAGAGATGAAGGACTCTAATGTAATCCGGGACAGCCGTAGTCCGTGGGCTGCACCCCTGGTCCTTGTAAAGAAGAAGGACGGTAGTATCCGTTTCTGTGTGGATTATAGGAAAATTAATCAAATAACCCACAAAGATGCATACCCACTGCCCCGCATTGAGGAGTCACTAACTGCTCTGGGCTCCTCTGCCTATTTCTCCACATTGGACTTGACCAGTGGCTACTGGCAAGTACCCATGGCCCCTGCAGATAGAGAAAAGACTGCCTTCACTACTCCCATGGGCCTGTTCGAATTCAATTGTATGCCGTTCGGGCTATGTAATGCCCCAGGAACTTTCCAGAGACTAATGGAACGGTGTTTGGGTCACAAAAACTTCGAAACAGTGCTGCTGTATCTTGATGACGTCATTGTGTACTCAAAAACATATGAGGACCATCTGAAACATTTGGCAGAAGTATTTGAAATCCTTATCAAATATGGCTTGAAGGTAAAGCCATCCAAGTGTCACCTGCTCAAACCTGCAGTAAGATACCTGGGGCATATAGTAAGCGGAGAGGGAGTGCAACCTGACCCTGATAAATTGGCAGCTGTCTGTAATTGGCCGGTTCCTACTACTGTCAAAGAGGTGAGGAGTTTCCTGGGTTTTGCCGGCTACTATAGACGTTTTATCCCCCATTTTGCTCAAATAGCTGATCCTATCCAGGAGCTCTTGAGGGGGCAACCCAAAAAGAGTCCTAGAACTCCTGTGCCCATTGAGTGGAATGAGAAAAGAGAGATAGCGTTCCAATTGCTAAAAAAGAAACTGACCGAGCCTCCAGTGTTAGGTTATCCAGATTATAGCAAGCCCTTCCATCTCTATACTGATGCTAGCAAGCGAGGCCTGGGAGCTGTGTTAGCCCAGATCCAAGAGGGAAAAGAGAGAGTGATAGCATATGCAAGCCGCTCCCTGAAAGGAGCTGAGAAAAATGACCAGAATTATAGTTCCTTCAAACTAGAGTTCCTGGCATTAGTGTGGGCGGTGACAGAAAAATTCAAGGATTATCTAGCCGCCACCCCGTTCATTGCATTCACTGACAATAACCCTCTGGCACATCTCAATACAGCTAGATTGGGGGCCTTGGAGCAGAGATGGGCCTCTCGCCTTGCCAACTATAATTTCTCTGTAAAGTATCGTGCTGGACGTACTAATGATAATGCTGATGCTTTATCCAGGCTTCCCACAGAGACAGCTCCTGATGATGTGCGAGATGCTTGGGAAGATGTAGAGATGCCGGCTTTCTATAACAAATTTGCTCAACAGGATCAGGCTCGAGCTACCAATAACAGAGCGGCAGTTCCTTCACCCTCCAGTAGGCCTGAACCTAAAGAAGAAAGGTGGGTGAAACTACAGTCTGAAAGTAGAGTGCTGGGTGAGTTGTTGGACTTCATTACTAGTGGCAGAGCCCCTGAGAGGATTCGGCGTAAGAGTGCAGATCCTGAGCTCATCAAACTGTGGAGACAGCGCCATCAACTCTTCATGCAAAAGGGCCTATTGCTCCGGAGAAGCCTAGACCCAGTGTCCAACGAAAGAGTACACCAGATTCTCATACCCCGACGAGATGCAGGTATGGTGTTGGAGATGTACCACAATCAATCCGGTCACTTTGGGGTCCAAAAGACTGAAGCTACTATCCGCCAGCGGTTTTACTGGGTAGGCATGAGAGAAGACATGGAGAAGTGGTGTCGAGAGTGTGTAGCCTGTGCCTTGAAACGAAGTGAGCACCATGATCAGAGGGCACCACTGAGACCCATTGTAAGTACTCGTCCTCTTGAACTTGTCGCCATCGACCATGTAAAACTGGAGCCTAGTCGCTCAGGGTATGCTTATGCCATGACTATTATTGACCATTTCACAAAGTTTGTTGTAGCAGTGCCTGTGAGAGACCAGACAGCCAAGACTACAGCCGAAATGTTCTGGAAGCACTTCCTCCTGCCCTATGGATGTCCAGAAAAGATCCTCACTGATCAAGGACCTGCTTTTGAGTCCCATCTGTTCCATGAACTGTGCCGCTTACACAACTGTAAGAAGATCCGGACGACGGCCTACCATCCTCAAGGTAACGGATTATGTGAAAAAATGAATCAGACCTTGATAGAGATGCTGAGGGCCGTGCCTCCTGAGAACAGAGGAGATTGGCCCAGTCTGTTGCCACAGCTCATGTTCACATACAATCATACCATACATTGTTCCACCGGGTATACCCCTTTTTACTTGATGTTTGGGCGCCAAGGAACATTGCCTGCTGATCATTCATTGGACATACATGTGCCTGATTGCATTAACCCATTACCTAACACCGACTGGGTTGCTGAGCACCAAAGGCGATTAGATGCAGCCAAAGCCATTGTTCAGGAACGTATGGACCTTGCTAGAGACCGACAGCAGAGAGACTATGATCAGGCAGCCCATGCAGAACCCTTGACCATAGGGGCCGTGGTATGGTTAAAGAATAACCGTCGTACCAGCAAATTGGACAGTAAGTGGGAGCGAAGTCCCTATGTTGTCACTGCAATCCCAAATGTTGGAACTCACACTTATGAGATCACCCGGGAAGACAAGGGATCCCAAATTGTACACCGAAACCGGTTGAAGCTCTGCCTGACACCAGAACCTAGTGCCGAGAGTTCCGGATCTGAATATCTTGTGTCAGAGTCAGCAATACCGCCCGAGGATCCTATGCAGGCTGTCAGTAATCTCAGGTATGACGCTGATCCCATGCATTGGCTTCTGACACCGTGGTTGAACTTGCTGGTGCCTGCTCCGGCACCTACTGTAGTTTTACCTCCAGAAGAGCCGGTTCAAGATGCCCTGGATCCAGTTCCCCCTGTAGTGGATATTGTTGTTCCTGTTGTTCCAGTTGTTCCTGTTGTTCCAGTTGTTCCTGACCGAGGTCTCACGGATGGAGACCCTCCTGTTGCTCCTCTCCCTTCTACCTCGTTGCTAAGGGAAGAGGAGACCCCTGTGTTGAGAAGGTCTACCCGGATGACCAGGGGACGTCCGCCAGTCCGTTTAGGAGACTTTGATTATTCTGGTGGTGTCTCCTCCCAAACAGTTGCCACGGGCAATACTTTACTTGACATTTGTGCGCAAGAATGGACTCCTCCACGTGAGCCCTTGCCTGTGATACACCCACGGGAAACTCCTGGGTAGTTCCGTTATTTTGCTGTCCTTTTATTGTGCAACTTCATACTAAGGAACCGTGCCCGGAGACAGACTCAAAAGTACCTGAGCCTCTGAGATTCTTACTCTTTTAAAAGTATTGTGCCCAGAGATGGACTCCACCGCATGAGAGCCTCTGTGAATTAATAAGAAATAACCTGGGTACGGACTCATGTTTGTTCTTTGAGCCTCCAAGAACTTTTATACTGTTTTCTACTGTTTTATCATGGACTTATTCATTGTCATGGACTATCCTGGTTCTAATGTTACGCTGTGCCAGGTCAGCGCCCCCGTTCCATTCACTATCCTGAGAGAAGAGAACGACGCCCCTTGTCACTACCCTTCATCTTTGCCAATTGGACCTGATGTAAATGTAAATGCAGATGAATTACATGTATGTATGCCTGCATGTCTCTATTTTCTATTTCAGGTAGAGATTCCAGTTGGGCGACCCATGATGGAGTACGAGGTCGTACTCAGCTTAAAGCAGTGGGGTATGTAGTGTACAGGAACTGTAATACCCGTCACTACCAAAGTGTCACTTGGTGTGCTGTCGTCCCTCCTTAATTTTGGGGAAGTTGGTATATGTCAGTTTTATAAAATGTCATGTAATGTAATGCATGTATTTCCCTGTTGCTATGAAACTTGCAAGTACAGGCCGGCTAGGGGTGTCATTCCAGCTCTTAGGCATTAGAGGGAGCTAGGGAGCCCTAGTTTATATAAGGGCCAGACAAGGAAGGGAAAGTCAGTGTAACCTGATCTAGTGTGGAGTGCAGAGGTCAGTCTAGACCACAGCTCAGAAGTTTCTAGAGCCTGAGGAAGTGTCCAGAAGCTGAGAGAGACAGAGGCAAAGATCAGGAAAGCCAGAGGTACTCAGAAAGACAGAGGAGGTACTTATAGAAGCCATAGCCAAGGATATAAAGCCAGAATTAGGTTAATGGGCCTTGGTGAAGAATTGCTGTATTCCAGGATCAGACAGAATTAGAGTGCAAGCTCCTGTGCTGCAAGTCCTGTGTTCAACACTCTGTGATTACCCTGCTATAACTGAATTGCCTGCATCGACCGAATTGCAAAATCGACTGTATGCTAAGGAACTGCATTTCCATTATTGTCTCTGCTTGCAAAACTACTAAAGTTGGAGTTCTGTTTTAAGACTACGTTTCCTCAATTTATTCCTGCATCCGCAAACGGCGTGCCACCGTTTACTTGGCACTGGCGTCACGAACTATTCCTTACCTATACCTGCCCTTGCAGAGAGTCAGCTGTACCAGGTTAGTGTATATTGCACTACATCACCCAGAAACACCTATTGCACACAACTTGAGTACGCTGCAGAGAACCAAGGATATACGCCAGAGTTAAGGTATTGGGCCTTGGAGAAGATTTTCTATGTTCCAGGATCAGTCAGAGATAGAGTGCAAGCTCCTGTACTGCAAGTCCTGTGTGTTTAACACTCTGTAGTCACCTTGCTCAATCTGTATTGCCTGCATCAACCGTATTGAAAAATCGACTGTATGCAAAGGAACTGCGCTTCCGTGAATGTCTCTATATTTAAAACTACTAAAGTTGGAGTTCTGTTTTAACATCACGGTGTTCCTCATTTATTCCTGCTATCAGCAAACGGCGTGCCACCGTTTAATTGGCACTGGCGTCACGAACATTTTCCTACCATCACCTGCCCTTGCAGAGAGTCAGCCGTCTCAGGTTAGTGTCTATTGCACTACTACACCCAGAAACTCTATTAAACACAACTTGAGTACGCTGCACCTCTCTTTTGGCGTCACGAACAGGATACGCACGCTTTATAGTGCAAGAAGCGTGAACTTTGTGCCTTATACAGTTGCCCTGTGACCAAAGTGACAAATTGTCTGTTTATTTAAAGTGGACTTTGTGAACTGAAAATCATACCCAAAGTGTTCCTAAAACCTCTAAAAAGCGCTGTGCAGTGTTGGGCTACCAAGAGGAAGAAAATCGCCGCATTGGAGTGTGGTTTTGTGGACTTTTTACAATCCTGCTTGCTGTCAGTGAATGGACAGCGTTTTGCTAAAGATGGCCACCGGCCGCCTGGAGTAAAGTTTCCCGCGCTGCTGAGGACCTTCGTGGGCGGATCCCTGCAAGGACACAGAGAATCCCGCCCCTCTTCATCATCGCACCGCCGCGGCCCTGCTTCTTCTACGTCATCGGGTGCTCAGGACGTTCGGAATCTCGCGAGACTTGGCCTGCGCAAGCCCGGCGATACCGGTAAGCACTTGTAACCGGAGGGAAGGGGATTGTTCCGGCCCCTTTAGTCGCCAGCGGCCATATCTCAATAGACTACCATGTCAGAACCGGGAGTGCCTGAGCAGCCGGCCCCGGGAGAGCTTGCGGCTCCTAATCATCCTACAGCCCCCAGCATGATGCCCTTTACCATGCCTTACTATTTCGGGGCCCCATGGTTCCCCCGCTACAGAGGAGAGACCCATACCCTAAGGGACTTTAAAGAAAAGTTGCTGGCATTATTCAAACTGTACCCCATAAATGCCGACCAGCAAATGGAAATCCTGCTAGCGCAGCTGGAGGGAGCTGCCCGCAGGGAGGTATTATCCTGGCCTGCTACTGAGCGGAGTACTCTAGAACAGATATTCACCCGCCTCAGGGCCACTTTTGAAACTAGGACTGCCTCAGAGATAAAGATGCATTTCTTTGGCAAGAAACAGAAGTCCGGTGAGTCCCTCCGTGACTATGCCCTATCACTTCAGGAGGCTTTAGGGGCTGTAATTCAGATAGATCCCAAAGAGGCTGATAACCAGGACCAGACCCTGAGGGAACAATTTATCAACGGGGTGTCTAGTGAACAAATAAGGACCCAATTAAAGATGCTGTCCGCCCAGCACCCTAACAGTACCTTTCTGGACTTTAAAGAAATGGCTATAAAAATTCTGGGGTCCGCAGTATCTCCTGAGTTGAGCACCCCACCTGAGTCATCAGCCTGCAGGCCAAAACCGCTTATCACTAACCGAGCTGAGGCCGGCCAAGCTGTTCAAGTGTCAGCTACCGATACTATTGCCATGCTGACAGAGCAAGTAAATCACCTCACTAAAAGTCTAGAGAAGGTGTGCAGAAAAATAGAGGAATGGGAAAAACCCATAATGACAGAAGAAGAATTCCTGTCACCTCCTAGGCCGTTCCCACCTCCTTACCAAGAGACTCACCCCAGGGATCCTGGGAGGCGTAATAGAGATCGCAAGCGGCCCGTGTGTACATACTGCAAAAAGCTGGGACTCACAGAATCCACGTGCTGGCAGTTAAACGGGCAACCCCTGAGGCTGAGGACCACCCCTCGGGAGGTAGAACACTAGGTCCAGAGGATCCAAATTGGATGCCACGTTATGTAGGATCCCATCCTAAAATCAATATAGAGATCAACGGGGTCCCCTTTGAAGCCCTATTAGATACTGGGTCTCAGGTCACTACTATTCAGCTGCCTGCATTTGAAAAGTTCTGGGACACCAACCAGTTGACCCAACCGCCTGAATCCTGGGTGGAAATTATCGCCAGCAATGGCAAACCAGTAAAGATTCATGGATACTGGGAACCCACCCTGCAGGTGGGAGAAGTAACCCTGCCTCAACAGGGAGTGATCGTAGTACAGGCCGGTGACAGAGGAGGACATCCTGTCATTCTAGGCACCAATGTCTTCAAAAACTGTTATTCAGAAATACTTGCTGTATTACATCAGACTTTGCCCACTGCTTCCTCTGCATCCAGGAGGGTGATTCAAAAGACTATTACTGTGTTAAGTGCCCAACAGAGGTTTGCTAATGGGAAAGGAGAAATTTGTACTGCCAGGATTAGTGATATTAAGCCTGTGACTTTGCCTCCTAATTCTCAAACTCTTTTATGGTGTCGTGCTGTCCTGGGAGTCCAAGGCCGAGATTATCCAGCCCTGGTAGAACCAATCCAGATGGAGGATTACCCTTATGTGAGAGCTGCCAAGTGCCTGGTGACCGTCTACCAAGGTAAAGTACCTGTCCATCTGATTAACCTGAGTGATCATCCTGTTGCGCTTACTAAGCATTGCCGTGTTGCCCAGCTGTCCCAGGTGTCCTTCCAAGACGTCATTCGTCTTCCAGTGACAGAAAAGCCGCCAGCTGCAGTCAGCGGATGTTCGCCGGTGACCAGGCCACAAGTGCCCTGGTGGGAAGAGCTCCATGTAGGGGACGAGACTACCCCCCCAACATCAACAAGAAGGGATTCTACAGCTTGTCAAGGAGCACCACCAGGCCTTCAGTAAGCATGCTACTGACTATGGAGAGGTTAGTGCCATACAACACACCATACCTACTGGCTCTCATCCTCCTATCAAGGAGAGATACAGACCTTTACCGCCTACTTCATATCAGACTGTAAAAGAAATGATCCAAGAGATGAAAGACTCTAATGTAATCCGGGACAGCCGTAGCCCGTGGGCTGCACCCCTGGTCCTTGTAAAGAAAAAGGATGGTGGTATCCGTTTCTGTGTGGATTATAGGAAAATTAATCAAATAACCCACAAAGATGCATACCCACTGCCCCGCATTGAGGAGTCACTAACTGCTCTGGGCTCCTCTGCCTATTTCTCCACATTGGACTTGACCAGTGGCTACTGGCAAGTACCCATGGCCCCTGCAGATAGGGAAAAGACTGCTTTCACTACTCCCATGGGCCTGTTCGAATTCAATTGTATGCCGTTTGGGCTATGTAATGCCCCAGGAACTTTCCAGAGACTAATGGAACGGTGTTTGGGTCACAAAAACTTCGAAACAGTGCTGCTGTATCTAGATGACGTCATTGTGTACTCAAAAACATATGAAGACCATCTGAAACATTTGGCAGAAGTATTTGAAATCCTTATCAAATATGGCTTGAAGGTAAAGCCATCCAAGTGTCACCTGCTCAAACCTGCAGTAAGATACCTGGGGCATGTAGTAAGCGGAGAGGGAGTGCAACCTGACCCTGATAAATTAGCAGCTGTCCGTAATTGGCCGGTTCCTACTACCGTCAAAGAGGTGAGGAGTTTCCTTGGTTTTGCCGGCTACTATAGACGTTTTATCCCCCATTTTGCTCAAATAGCTGATCCTATCCAGGAACTCTTGAGGGGGCAACCCAAAAAGAGTCCTAGAACTCCTGTGCCCATTGAGTGGAATGAGGAAAGAGAGATAGCGTTCCAATTGCTAAAAAAGAAACTGACCGAGCCTCCCGTGTTAGGTTACCCAGATTATAGCAAGCCTTTCCATCTTTATACCGATGCTAGCAAGCGAGGCCTGGGAGCGGTGTTAGCCCAGATCCAAGAGGGAAAAGAGAGAGTGATAGCATATGCAAGCCGCTCCCTGAAAGGAGCTGAGAAAAATGACCAGAATTATAGTTCCTTCAAACTAGAGTTTCTGGCATTAGTGTGGGCGGTGACAGAAAAATTCAAGGATTATCTAGCCGCCACCCTGTTCATTGCATTCACTGACAATAACCCTCTGGCACATCTAAATACAGCTAAATTGGGGGCCTTGGAGCAGAGATGGGCCTCTCGCCTTGCCAACTATAATTTCTCTGTAAAGTATCGTGCTGGACGTACTAATGATAATGCTGATGCTTTATCCAGGCTTCCCACAGAGACAGCTCCTGATGATGTGCGAGATGCTTGGGAAGATGTAGAGATGCCGGCTTTCTATAACAAATTCGCTCAACAGGATCAGGCTCGAGCTACCAATAACAGAGCTGCAGTTCCTTCACCCTCCAGTAGGCCTGATCCTAAAGAAGAAAGGTGGGTGAAACTACAGTCTGAAAGTAGAGTGCTGGGTGAGTTGTTGGACTTCATTACTAGTGGCAGAGCCCCTGAGAGGATTCGGTGTAAGAGTGCAGATCCTGAGCTCATCAAACTGTGGAGACAGCGCCATCAACTCTTCATACAAAAGGGCCTATTGCTACGGAGAAGCCTAGACCCAGTGTCCAACAAGAGAGTGCACCAGATTCTCATACCCCGACGAGATGCAGGTATGGTGTTGGAGATGTACCACAATCAATCCGGTCACTTTGGGGTCCAAAAGACTGAGGCTACTATCCGCCAGCGGTTTTACTGGGTGGGCATGAGAGAAGACATGGAGAAGTGGTGTCGAGAGTGTGTAGCCTGTGCCTTAAAACGGAGTGAGCACCATGATCAGAGGGCACCACTGAGACCCATTGTAAGTACCCGTTCTCTTGAACTTGTCGCCATCGACCATGTGAAACTGGAGCCTAGTCGCTCAGGGTATGCTTATGCCATGACTGTTATTGACCATTTCACTAAGTTTGTTGTAGCAGTGCCTGTGAGAGACCAGACAGCCAAGACTACAGCCGAAATGTTCTGGAAGCACTTTCTCCTGCCCTATGGATGTCCGGAAAATATCCTCACCGATCAAGGACCTGCTTTTGAGTCCCATCTGTTCCATGAACTGTGCTGCTTACACAACTGTAAGAAGATCCGGACAACGGCCTACCATCCTCAAGGTAACGGATTATGTGAAAAAATGAATCAGACCTTGATAGAGATGCTGAGGGCCGTGCCTCCTGAGAACAGAGGAGATTGGCCCAGTCTGTTGCCACAGCTCATGTTCACATACAATCATACCATACATTGTTCCACCGGGTATACCCCTTTTTACTTGATGTTTGGGCGCCAAGGAACATTGCCTGCTGATCATTCATTGGACATACATGTGCCTGATTGCATTAACCCATTACCTAACACCGACTGGGTTGCTGAACATCAAAGGCGATTGAATACAGCCAAAGCCATTGTTCAGGAGCGTATGGACTATGCTAGGGACCGACAGCAGAGAGACTATGATCAAGCAGCCCATGCAGAACCCTTGACAATAGGGGCTGTGGTATGGTTAAAGAATAACCGCCGTACCAGTAAATTGGACAGTAAATGGGAGCGAAGTCCCTATGTTGTCACGGCAATCCCAAATGTTGGAACTCACACTTATGAGATCACCCGGGAAGACAAGGGATCCCAAATTGTACACCGAAACCGGTTAAAGCTCTGCCTGACACCAGAACCTAGTGCCGAGAGTTCTGGATCTGAATATCCTGTGTCAGAGTCAGCAATACAGCCCGAGGATCCTATGCTGTTAGCAATCTGAGGTATGACGCTGATCCCATGCATTGGCTTCTGACACCTTGGTTGAACTTGCTGGTGCCTGCTCCGGCACCTACTGTAGCTTCACCTCCGGAAGAGCTGGTTCAAGATGCCCCGGATCCAGTTCCCCCTCTAGTGGATCTAATTGTTCCAGTTGTTCCAGTTGTTCCTGACCAAGATCTCCCTGATGGAGACCCTCCTGTTGCTCCTCTCTCTTCTACCTCGTTGCTAAGGGAAGAGGAGACCCCTGTTTTGAGAAGGTCTACCCGGATGACCAGGGGACGCCCGCCAGTCCGTTTAGGAGACTTTGATTATTCTGGTGGTGTCTCCTCCCAAACAGTTGCCACTGGCAATACCTTACTTGACATTTGTGCGCAAGAATGGACTCCTCCACGTGAGCCCTTGCCTGTGATACACCCACAGGAAACTCCTGGGTAGTTCAGTTTTTATACTGTTTTATCTATTTTGCTGTTCTATTATGGACTTATTCATTGTCATGGACTATCCTGGTTATAATGTTACGCTGTGCCAGGTCAGCGCCCCAGTTCCATTCACTATCCTGAGGAAAAGAGAACGACGCCCCTTGTCATCACCCTTCACCGTTGCCAATTGGACCTGATATGAATGTAAATGCAGATGAATTACATGTATGTATGCCTGCATGTCTCTTTTTTCTGTTTCAGGTAGAGATTCCAGTTGGGCGAGCCCTGATGGAGTACGAGGTCGTACTCAGCTTAAAGCAGTGGGGTATGTAGTGTACGGGGACTGTAATGCCCGTCACTACAAAAGTGTCACTTGGTGTGCTGTCGTCCCCCCTTATTTATGGGGAAGTTGGTATATGTCATCTTTATAAATTGTCATGTAATGTAATGTTATGTATTTCCCTGTTACTGTGACACTTGCATGTACAGGCCTGCTAGGGGTGTCATTCCAGCTTCTAGTCACTAGAGGGAGCTAGAGAGCCCTAGTTTATATAAGGCCCAGACAGGGAAGCAAAAGTCAGTCTAGTCTAGAGCTCAGAAGTTTCTAGAGCCTGAGGAAGCTGAGAGGGAGACAGAGGCAAAGCGCAGAGAAGCAAGAGGTACTCAAGATAACAGAGGAGGTACTTTATAAAGAGAGAACCAAGGATATACGCCAGAGTTAAGGTATTGGGCCTTGGAGAAGATTTTCTATGTTCCAGGATCAGTCAGAGATAGAGTGCAAGCTCCTGTACTGCAAGTCCTGTGTGTTTAACACTCTGTAGTCACCTTGCTCAATCTGTATTGCCTGCATCAACCGTATTGAAAAATCGACTGTATGCAAAGGAACTGCGCTTCCGTGAATGTCTCTATATTTAAAACTACTAAAGTTGGAGTTCTGTTTTAACATCACGGTGTTCCTCATTTATTCCTGCTATCAGCAAACGGCGTGCCACCGTTTAATTGGCACTGGCGTCACGAACATTTTCCTACCATCACCTGCCCTTGCAGAGAGTCAGCCGTCTCAGGTTAGTGTCTATTGCACTACTACACCCAGAAACTCTATTAAACACAACTTGAGTACGCTGCACCTCCTCTTCTTTTCTATCACTTAACCCTACACTTGTATCCATTAGTTCTCAATGGGAAAAACCGCAGTACTCAAGTCCTAATCTACATGGGGATGGTTATCCTGCCAATTTCTATGGTTATTTTAAAACAGCTTGGAGATCAAAATCTACATTCAAGCCCCCCGGTTGTAGTGTACTCATTTCATATATCCACCTACTTTTTTTTTAATTAATTTTCTCTAGAAAACTTCCTCCCCTCCAAAGGTTTTGTACTAATTCTACCCCCAAAAATTTTAATCCCTCTGGATTCTTTTGGTGATATTTTTTATAGTGCGCCGAGACACCATGACTTTCAAGCCCCTTCTTGATGTTTCTTATATGCTCCTGTATCCGGACCTTGAGGGGTCTGATGGTACGTCCTACGTACTGGAGGCCACATGGACACTCCAGTACATATACGACCCCTTTGCTGTGGCATGTTATCTCCCCCACTACTTCCAAATGTTTTCCTTTCACAACACTGTATACCTTGGTACTGCTTTGTGCTCTCTCTGTTCTTTTTCTATTTTTACAAGCAATACAGAATCCACACCAGTTAAAATTATTTTTCCTTTTTTTACTTATCTCCTCAGGTCGAATAGCACTATGTACTAATTTATTCTGTAAATTAGGTGCTCTTTTATAAATGACCAGTGGTTGTGCGGGGATTACAGGTCCAAGTACTAAAATACATTTTCAGGCATACCGACCTAGTGAGGCCAAGGCACACCTCAGGCCAATTAGGTAGGGGGGGTGGTGGTTGGGCATCTTCCACTCGTATAGGTTCTGACCACAAATACTTTTTTGTGCCACTAATACACGCCACGAAAGGTTTAGAACATATAACTGCACTGCTGAATGGCAAATATGTTTTTCTTTTGCCACTAATACACACCAAAAAGGACTTTAGAACATATAACTGCACCACTGAACGGCAAATAGGCCCTTATTTTTTTCCACTTATACACACACCACAAAAGACTTTAGGACATATAACTGCACCGCACAAGGGCAAATAAGACATAGAAATATTTCCTTGTAATAATGCCTGTTAATGGCTGTATCAAACAGGACTTGCACCCCAATAACAAGAACAGTTTGCTGGAATTACAGAGCTGTATAATGGAAATTTGGATCCCCAGTCAGTGCAGCAAGGTGTAATAGGATTGTTCCTATTACTCAGGCTGTAAACACCCCTATTGGACCCTGTTTTGCTTCAATACTGTGTAATAATTCCTCCATATCCTTTCCCTACACTTCTACTAATCTTTCCCTGAACCTTTAAATCGTTTTTCAGCACAATGAAGTCTTTCCTAGCACCTGCTGACGTTTCTCCCTGCACTAAGCACATTGGAAAATGGCAGAATCCAAAATGGCTGAGGCTATTTATAGGGATGTGACATCACAGAGCTGGATGGCTGCTGATTGGCTGCATGCATGGCATTATGGGTGATCCTGCCTTCCCAGAGTTTCTTGCTCTATGTCCTCACGCGTGCAGCAGCCATTTTAGGAAAAAATACCACGAATCGTGAGGAAATTCTGATTCGGTGCGAATCGAATTTTTCCTGAAATTCACTTTGTCAACTTCGATTCGCTCATCTCTAACCCCTATGAACGTGCTGCAGTAGGACAATCAGGAAATGACGAATGGTGTGTATTTATTTATTTTTTTCCCTTAGGGTGTTCACTGTGCAGTAAATCTTTTACAATATTTTAATAGTTCAGACATTTTTGGAAGCGAAGGATGAATGGAATTTTGAAGTGCTCCTTGCTGAGCTGTGCCTCATGCACAGCTTAGCAGGAAGCTTACCCTGACAGATCTGGGAAGCCTGAGCAGCTCCCAAGCTTTCATGGTAACAGATCGGAGCCCCGCAGGAGGCACAGGGAGCCGTATCCCTCTGCGTAACCTCACAGATGCAGAGATCGCTTTTTAACATGGCATCTGAGGGGTTAAATTACAGGGTTCGGTGTAATCGCTATTTCACATCATTGAGGCCCGGTGCCTGCTGTATTTTACATCCATCACCTGCCACCTATGGAGCAGGATCACCTCAGCAGCCTGCTGCATACAATTCCAGGTGCATAATACTGTACATGCACGGCATTATGAGTTAGGGGTTAAAAATATGTTAAACATAAAAACATTATTTAAACAATGGGTCATTTTCTGTTGGCACATTCCCTTTAACTTTGTCTATGTGATAAATTCCATTTGCTGAAGTGAGGCAACCGCTTTAATTTACTTTGGAGAAATTTAGAGTACGGTATGTGTTGCTGATTTATGCTCCTCATACATCATCTCTAGAAGACAGACCTTTGACCAGGCCACTCTAAAGCCTTAAAGGGAATTTGTCACCCCAATTGTGGACCATTATCTACAGTAATACATGAGTAGTAGTGCAGATGAGGAGTCTAGATAACTCATTTTTATTTTCCTACTGCACTCCATACCCTTAGGCTGAGTTCACACGGGCGAGATTTCCGCGCGGGTGCAATGCGGGAGGTGAACGCATTGCACCGAGCACTGAATCCGGACCCATTCATTTCTATGGGGCTGTGCACATGAGCTGTGATTTTCATGCATCACTTATGCGTTGCGTGAAAATCACAGCATGCTCTATATTGTGCGTTTATCACGCAACACAGGCCCCATAGAAGTAAATGGGGCTGAGTGAAAATCACAAGCATCCGCAATCAAGTGCGGATGCGGTGCGATTTTCACGCATGGTTGCTAAGATGACAGTCTATTCACTGTATTATTTTCCCTTATAACATGGTTATAAGGTAAAATAATAGCATTCTTTAATACAGAATGCTTAGTAGGTGGTCAATTGAGGGTTAAAAAATAAAAAATAATTAACTCACCTTCTCCTCTTGATCGCGTAGCTGCTGGTCTCTTCTTACTTCTTTAATCATGAGCTGCCGGCTAAAGGACCTGTGGTGACGTCACATCACATGGTCCAATCACATGGTCCATCACCGTGGTGATGGACCATGTGATTGGACCATGTGATCTGACATCACCACAGGTCCTTTAGCCGGCAGCTCATGATTAAAGAAGTAAGAAGAGACCGCCAGCTACGCGATCAAGAGGAGAAGGTGAATTAATAATTTTTTATTTTTTAACCCTCAATTGGCCACCTACTAAGCATTCTGTATTAAAGAATGCTATTATTTTACCTTATAACCATACATCTACACAACACCGAACCCAAACCTGAACTTCAGTAAAGAAGTTCCGTTCTGGGTACCACAGTCAGTTTTTTATCATGCGCGTGCAAAATGCATTGCACCCGCGCGATAAAAACTGAACAACGGAACGCAATCGCAGTCAAAACTGACTGCAATTGGGTACCTACTCGCGCTGGTTTTCCGCAACTCATCCGGACCTTATCCGGACACACTCGTGTGAACTCAGCCTAACTCTCAGCACTCAGACATGCATTGCAATACATTGTCAGGACTAGGGTTGTCACAATACCAAAATTTTGATTTGATTTTGATACCATAAAAATGTAACGCGATACTCGATACCATTCGGAAAAAAAAACACCAAAAAAGCCATGTGCATTCCGCATTTTATGGAACGTCCGGCGCATAATCGAACAGTCCAATCCTATTTTTTTTATTTTTTTCCTGTTACGGCATTCACCACATATTTTTTCATATTTTAATAGTTTGGACTTTTCGGGGTGGCGATATGTAATATGTTTATTTATTTATTGTTTATATATTTTATATTCAAAATTGGGAAACTTTTTTATTTTTTTAATTTATTAACTATTTCCCCCTTAGGGGCTAGAACCTGGGATCTTTTCATCCCTTCTCCTATTCACCCTAATAGAGCTTTGTGCACACAGCAGCAGGGAGCTTACCATGGCAGCCAGGGCTTCAGTAACGTCCTGGCTGCCATGGTAACTGATTGGAGCCCCAGGATTACACTGCTGGGGCTCCGATCACAACTGCCACTGCACCACTAATAAGGAGGAGGGGACCCTGTGGCCACTGCCACCAATGATTTAATACTGAGTAGGTTGGGGGGGTGCACTGCGCCACCAATGTTTTTAAACCATTAATACATATACAGGAGGCAGGTGCTGGCGGTAGAATCACATAGCCGGCACCCGACCTCGATGACAGAGAGCTGGGATCAGCGTCAGTTAACCCCTCAGGGATCAAGCCTGAATATTGTTTGGATGGAAGTTTACCCAAGTAACGCGATAGGGCCCTGGGGGGCAGCTCGTTGCACAAGAAAAGAGAGATAACTAAACGAGGGTTAAATTATGGACAGATTCTGTCCATGGTATATCTGGGTATCATGACTTCATTATTGAAATAGGTCTATTAAACTGACAGGTTTAAAGGGGTTATCTAAGTAAATAAAAAATAACTGACCAAAGGCAGAGAAGATGTTAAAATAACAAATGAAGTTATACCTAGTGGTTCAAGCCCCCTCTACTCCAGGCTTTGTTCACATCACTACAGCGGTAGGATTCCAGTGTAACCCACATGACTGCTGCAGCCAATCACTGGCCTCAGCATTCTCATGCTCAGTTTTTTTATTAACTGGGACAACTACTTTAGCATCGTTGTTCAGTCAAAAACATGTCTTGTGCTAAAATAATATACACATCATGGCTCATGATTTTGGAATTGGAATTTTATGTGATCTTAGTGATTACATCTGAAAATTGGGATCTGAGGGTTGAGCTAAAACACACAAATTGTTCTAAGAAACTGATATAGGCCAATATAAATTTAAATGGTTTATAGCAGGGGTACTCAGCAACTTTTTTATAAAGGTCCACATACTTGGATCTGCTGTGAGGTAGAGGTCGAGACCGAACACCAACAGGTAAGGGTACCGCACACAGATTGGGGGCTACTAAATAAAAATTCCTATGTACCTCACATTTCTAGCATGCCACTCGGAGGGCCACTTACCACTCACTTACTGTGGGGGCACTCTGCTGTTATTGATGCTGCCATACAGAGGGACTCTGACCACTCACTGACTATGGTGGCACTCTGGCTAATTTTATGTGCTTGTGTGTTAGGGGCATGCGCATGATACAGCTCAGACAGGCTGATACAGGTCATACACACGGGGAGATCATCCACAGTCCTCACCGCCTCATCTCTGCCCACAGATAAGATAGTGAAGGTGATTACTGCCAGCATATGTCCAAATGTATTACAAGGAGGAAAGCCCGCTGCCCCCCCCCCCTCCCATCCATCCTCTTCACTGCAGCCCTGACCTAGTGGACACACTGACCTCTCCACCTTACATGTGAAGGCCACTTCTCCAGTGCAGGAGCTGAGGAAACCTGTTCTGCACATCCACAGACCACCAACAAACCGCCATCACAGCCTCACTCAGGGCAGAAATTATGTAGGTGGAGCCAACTCCTCCCTCCCTACCAGTGATTGGTAGTTTGGGTAAAGCTGCCTGTGTTCAGTACATTGATTGGCTGGAACACTTCACAGGTCCTGTCCTGCTTCTTCCCCTCACTGGCTGTATGGCAGGTCCTTTCTCTTCTGCTTCTCTCTTCTCAGTGGGTCCGGACAGCTGGCTTCCCCGGTCTGGATTCGGACTGTGGTCCATCAATTGAATGCCTCTGGTTTATAGACTTAATGTACCCATACACCTTCAATAGTTGTTGGCCAAACATTCGTCCATTCATATATAAGTATGATCGACTTGACTGAGCATGTGCGTATTTTCAACACGGAGGGAAATATGCTGCTGTCAGACCCCATGGGCAGTGGGTTATCTCCTATGAGGACAAAGGGTTAGACATGTTGAATTCCAACATGTCCAATCCTTCTTTCCGTCAACATTTGCTAGCAACATGGGAACCTTTAGAGATTATAAAGAAAAAAATAAAGGGTTGGGTCAGCACAACCTGCCTGTAGGTGCAGATCGCTATGGCGAAATACATATACAAACGGAAAATGCAAATGTGATCGCACACTACATCCAGCACTCTGCCCTCCATGCTGGATGAGACATTGGTTTATATTTTGGCCAAAGCATAGTAAGCCACTCACCGCGTCAAGGCTGTCTCATGAGTGGTCCCTAACTCTTGTTCCTACCTGTTCATGGGCCATGACAGCCACATAAAATCCAGGGAATGCAGGTCAGCATGCAAGCCAAGTACACTTTGCTTGTAACCCCGTCCGGTGCCATTACAGCTTTCATCGGATCCAGGGATGCAAGTACCAACATGCATGCTGAACCCACCATATACTTCTCCTGGAGCCAAATGGCTAATGGTAGGTTCTATACAAGCAGACTCAGTTTTATACTGACTTTAAAACCAGCCTCAAGGACAGATTAACTGGTCAGGTGTGCAATGACTCCAAGGAGATCGCCACGCCTCCAATATATACTACAAAGAAAAAAATAAGGGGTTGGGTCAGCACAACCTGCCTGTAGGTGCAGATCGCTATGGCGAAATACATATACAAACGGAAAATGCAAATGTGATCGCACACTACATCCAGCACTCTGCCCTCCATGCTGGATGAGACATTGGTTTATATTTTGGCCAAAGCATAGTAAGCCACTCACCGCGTCAAGGCTGTCTCATGAGTGGTCCCTAACTCTTGTTCCTACCTGTTCATGGGCCATGACAGCCACATAAAATCCAGGGAATGCAGGTCAGCATGCAAGCCAAGTACACTTTGCTTGTAACCCCGTCCGGTGCCATTACAGCTTTCATCGGATCCAGGGATGCAAGTACCAACATGCATGCTGAACCCACCATATACTTCTCCTGGAGCCAAATGGCTAATGGTAGGTTCTATACAAGCAGACTCAGTTTTATACTGACTTTAAAACCAGCCTCAAGGACAGATTAACTGGTCAGGTGTGCAATGACTCCAAGGAGATCACCACGCCTCCAATATATACTACAAAGAAAAAAATAAGGGGTTGGGTCAGCACAACCTGCCTGTAGGTGCAGATCGCTATGGCGAAATACATATACAAACGGAAAATGCAAATGTGATCGCACACTACATCCAGCACTCTGCCCTCCATGCTGGATGAGACATTGGTTTATATTTTGGCCAAAGCATAGTAAGCCACTCACCGCGTCAAGGCTGTCTCATGAGTGGTCCCTAACTCTTGTTCCTACCTGTTCATGGGCCATGACAGCCACATAAAATCCAGGGAATGCAGGTCAGCATGCAAGCCAAGTACACTTTGCTTGTAACCCCGTCCGGTGCCATTACAGCTTTCATCGGATCCAGGGATGCAAGTACCAACATGCATGCTGAACCCACCATATACTTCTCCTGGAGCCAAATGGCTAATGGTAGGTTCTATACAAGCAGACTCAGTTTTATACTGACTTTAAAACCAGCCTCAAGGACAGATTAACTGGTCAGGTGTGCAATGACTCCAAGGAGATCGCCACGCCTCCAATATATACTACAAAGAAAAAAATAAGGGGTTGGGTCAGCACAACCTGCCTGTAGGTGCAGATCGCTATGGCGAAATACATATACAAACGGAAAATGCAAATGTGATCGCACACTACATCCAGCACTCTGCCCTCCATGCTGGATGAGACATTGGTTTATATTTTGGCCAAAGCATAGTAAGCCACTCACCGCGTCAAGGCTGTCTCATGAGTGGTCCCTAACTCTTGTTCCTACCTGTTCATGGGCCATGACAGCCACATAAAATCCAGGGAATGCAGGTCAGCATGCAAGCCAAGTACACTTTGCTTGTAACCCCGTCCGGTGCCATTACAGCTTTCATCGGATCCAGGGATGCAAGTACCAACATGCATGCTGAACCCACCATATACTTCTCCTGGAGCCAAATGGCTAATGGTAGGTTCTATACAAGCAGACTCAGTTTTATACTGACTTTAAAACCAGCCTCAAGGACAGATTAACTGGTCAGGTGTGCAATGACTCCAAGGAGATCGCCACGCCTCCAATATATACTACAAAGAAAAAAATAAGGGGTTGGGTCAGCACAACCTGCCTGTAGGTGCAGATCGCTATGGCGAAATACATATACAAACGGAAAATGCAAATGTGATCGCACACTACATCCAGCACTCTGCCCTCCATGCTGGATGAGACATTGGTTTATATTTTGGCCAAAGCATAGTAAGCCACTCACCGCGTCAAGGCTGTCTCATGAGTGGTCCCTAACTCTTGTTCCTACCTGTTCATGGGCCATGACAGCCACATAAAATCCAGGGAATGCAGGTCAGCATGCAAGCCAAGTACACTTTGCTTGTAACCCCGTCCGGTGCCATTACAGCTTTCATCGGATCCAGGGATGCAAGTACCAACATGCATGCTGAACCCACCATATACTTCTCCTGGAGCCAAATGGCTAATGGTAGGTTCTATACAAGCAGACTCAGTTTTATACTGACTTTAAAACCAGCCTCAAGGACAGATTAACTGGTCAGGTGTGCAATGACTCCAAGGAGATCGCCACGCCTCCAATATATACTACAAAGAAAAAAATAAGGGTTTGGGTCAGCACAACCTGCCTGTAGGTGCAGATCGCTATGGCGAAATACATATACAAACGGAAAATGCAAATGTGATCGCACACTACATCCAGCACTCTGCCCTCCATGCTGGATGAGACATTGGTTTATATTTTGGCCAAAGCATAGTAAGCCACTCACCGCGTCAAGGCTGTCTCATGAGTGGTCCCTAAGTCATTGCACACCTGACCAGTTAATCTGTCCTTGAGGCTGGTTTTAAAGTCAGTATAAAACTGAGTCTGCTTGTATAGAACCTACCATTAGCCATTTGGCTCCAGGAGAAGTATATGGTGGGTTCAGCATGCATGTTGGTACTTGCATCCCTGGATCCGATGAAAGCTGTAATGGCACCGGACGGGGTTACAAGCAAAGTGTACTTGGCTTGCATGCTGACCTGCATTCCCTGGATTTTATGTGGCTGTCATGGCCCATGAACAGGTAGGAACAAGAGTTAGGGACCACTCATGAGACAGCCTTGACGCGGTGAGTGGCTTACTATGCTTTGGCCAAAATATAAACCAATGTCTCATCCAGCATGGAGGGCAGAGTGCTGGATGTAGTGTGCGATCACATTTGCATTTTCCGTTTGTATATGTATTTCGCCATAGCGATCTGCACCTACAGGCAGGTTGTGCTGACCCAACCCCTTATTTTTTTCTTTGTAGTATATATTGGAGGCGTGGCGATCTCCTTGGAGTCATTGCACACCTGACCAGTTAATCTGTCCTTGAGGCTGGTTTTAAAGTCAGTATAAAACTGAGTCTGCTTGTATAGAACCTACCAATAGCCATTTGGCTCCAGGAGAAGTATATGGTGGGTTCAGCATGCATGTTGGTACTTGCATCCCTGGATCCTATGAAAGCTGTAATGGCACCGGACGGGGTTACAAGCAAAGTGTACTTGGCTTGCATGCTGACCTGCATTCCCTGGATTTTATGTGGCTGTCATGGCCCATGAACAGGTAGGAACAAGATTTAGAGATTATGGCTAGTGACTGAGAAATCAGGACCTTAGATATAGTATTTTAATCTACTTAATTACAAAATCTGCTTCTGATGAAATATCTTTTTAGATATACCGTAGCTTAATACAGCCAACAATAATATTTGGTTATTTTTTTCTGTTGATGCTGGCAAATCTTTATATTTGACAATAGGAACTCCAGGAAAAGATGCGCATGCCTTCTCGGCCTGCCTTGCTTCATCACTGTCAGCTGGCTGGAATAGAGAGAACTGAATTAATATCATTTACTTTGTCTGCTGCTATGCTCCATGACTCAGCGAGGCTGATATCTCCCTTGTCAAGACCGAGATCAGACACTGTATCTCTTAGTATAGAACCAAGTCTGGATATTGCCGATGGAGAAAATTAGACTATCATGCCCCAAGTTAATGGTTAATTTGTTTACAAAGTTATGTCTACGAACAGATTAATACTATTCTTCTAGGTTTTCCATCTGATTTAAAATTCCCTGATTTAAAATTAGACAGTAGAAACGGATAAGGAATTAAAGGGATATTCCTATCTGGAACATTTATGACATATCAATAAGACATGCCATAAATATCTGATAAGTGAGGGTAATGTAACGGATCTCCTGGCACCCCGACCGGGTACCTCCAGTGCCTCCCGAGGACTCCAAGCACTCCGCTCGACACCTATACCACCACAGGAACCAGGAACAGGAACAGCTCTTACAAGAGCTAGGAGTAATAGCCAGGGGAGTATACACGTATAGCAATCCCCACACACATGAGACGAGGCTCTATGTTGAGTGTAAAACAGGAACACTTTATTGAGGGCTACCCGCCCGTATTTATGCAGGTCCCCATCTGGTGTACACGCCCCTAGGGGACCAGAAGGAAGACTGTGACACAGGACAGATACGTAGCACTCAGGATACACAGACACAACACATCCCCACAATGCATCATGGTTTCCTCCTCTCTGCCCTAGAGACACCCGAGGAGCAATTCAATTATCTCTCAGGACAAAGGGAAATCACCAATACACATGTGGGAACAACAGGACAGGAATCACCACCCAAACACACAATGTCACACCCTCACAGCAAACACAGACATTTAACATATTCCCAGATAGCTCAAGTCTGAGTGCATATCATTAGGTGAATAGCACTCAGAATACACAAGTACAATAAAATTAGCTATCTGGGTACCATCACATAACATACAATACAATTACACAGACAGATGGTTCTGTCACACACCTCAAAACCCCACATGTCCCCATATGGCTTGGATCTGAGCGCTCAGATGCCACAAACACAGTCAAATCGCCATGGGGTTTAAGTTTTGCATGGGCTGATGAGAGGGCCCATAATCCTGGGGCAAGAGGCTGGCAACCAGGCCCCTCCAAAACCCAGTGGCGAGGTTATTTTCGCCACAGGTAATACCTCTAGGACTCACTCCTATCTCAAGAACAGGACCCTACCGTGGAAAGAGAGCACACTGCACGTGGCAATGGAATAGAGTGGGGGTCCTCCATGAAACTACAAACATTTTTGAAAAAAAGAGTGCGTGAGAAACTACCCTAAATGTAATTTTTTATATTTCTTTATATTTCAAGGTTTTTAACACAACACAACATAGAAAAAAATGACAATTTTATATTATTTGATTATTTGTGCCGATCCCACCCTTCCACACCACGAGCCCATTATGTTTCTTTCAACTTAGGGCTCTTTTCACATGAGCGAGTTTTCTGTCCGGATGGGATGCATGTAGTGAATGCATAGCATCCGGAATGTCTATACACATGAGCGTTGCTGATCACTGATCATCTCTGCGTTCAGGGAAGAAATCGCAGCAAGTTCTATATTGTGCGTTTTTCACATAGCTCGGACTCCATTGAAGTAATAGGGCTTGTGTGAAAAAAGTAAGGCATCCAGATGCAATGTGTTTTGCACTGATGGTTGCAAGGAGATGTAGATTATTATTCTTTAGTTTTTCTTCACGTAAACCAAACAGATCCTGACACAATACGAATCGCTCATAATCAATAAGCAAGAGATCAATTGATTGAACCCAGAATTTAAAGGTGGTGTTTTGTTCTTTTAGTATGTATTATTTTAGGTGTAGATTGGTGTCAATTTCCCCAAAAAAGGAAGTAGAAGCTAGCCTGGTGCTTTCAGACAAACGTCTATGTATATCTCCCTAGGCAATGGTTTCAGGATTTTTTGGTTGCAAGGATGATGGGCCAGAGAACTGCTCAAGAATAAAATGGGTTATCCAACCCCTATAATGCCCCCCAAAATGCCTGGGCACCTCATACAGGTTTTACTTACCCCGCTCCCTGGCACCCGGGTCACTCCTGATGCCCGCGCGGCTGCTGCTGCACGACGGGAACAAGCCTCCCTAGCATTGCAGTTGACACCAGGAAGGCTTGTCCCCTTCGTGGCCTGATTTTGGCTGTCCTCACCCCCACAGTGCCAAGGAGCGGGGTGAGTATAACCTGTATGAGGTGCCTGGGGATTTTGGGGGGTATTATACACAAAGCAGTAATCCTTGTTCAGGATGAAGAGTATTGAGGCTTTAGATCCACTGCATTTCTCTCTCCCAGAGCATCTGTTCCTGATCTCCACCCCTTCTAGGGGGTGGGATCCAATTAATGACC
The DNA here is from genome assembly GCF_905171765.1 of Bufo bufo. Lineage (NCBI taxonomy): Eukaryota > Metazoa > Chordata > Amphibia > Anura > Bufonidae > Bufo > Bufo bufo. The sequence goes on from NC_053393.1 coordinate 426,914,524, forward strand.
TGAAAGTGTAGTTGACTAACTGTCTGTTTATGTTTTAAAAAATGTTCAACTAGTGCGGATGTGCGACTTGTTTTCGCCTATATGATATTTTACTTTTTGAACAGTTTCCCCCACATACCCCAACCCATGTGGACATTTGATAAGATGCAGAACAAAGTTTGTGTGGCAGGAAAAGTGTCCCCTAATGTCGAACTTTTTACCCATTGAGGGGTGTGTAAATGTAGGACCCATGGTCAAATACCTTCTTCCCTGATATATTAAATGCAGTGGCTGGGTTGGGGTGGCCCCATTGCTATGCTGGGTCCCCCGGACACCGTGTTGCTGCGGTCCGGAAAGGGATGGTAAGATGTGGTGCACCCCAATGGGAAAAAAGTCCAGAGAGTCAGGGTCTGCAATAAACCAGTGTGCTTTTTTACTGGAAAAATATAGGTGAGGGCTGGCCTCTCTAGTCTTCTCCCTGGCAAAAGAAGGGATTTATGCTTAGGAAAGGCCTGACCTAGCTGTCCCTCTCTCTCTCAGAAGGCTGGTGCCCCGTCCAAAGGTTGGTGGCCCAGGGTCTGTGGCAGAGTATCCCCATCACACCGTCTTCTTCTGGTCAGTTAGGTAGTCTGGCAGAGTCTCCTCTTCTAAACAGTGTTCCCTAACTGCAGAACACTGGGGGCTCTGACTACCTTATATACAGTTTCTAGCTGAACTAGAACCTTCTAATGGGAGGGTAGAGTGGAGAAACTGAGCACAAACAAATACAATGTTACACTTTCCATCTCTAATAGACTTGCATTAGACCTTCAATAATACTCAATGGCAATGGCACAGCAGATTTTCCAGATAAAAACAAGTCTTCAGACATAATAAGGCTACTTTCACACTAGCGTTCAGAGCGGATCCATCTGCTGTCTGCACAGACGGATCCTCTCCTATAATGCAGACGTTTGGATCCGTTCAGAACGGATCCGTCTACATTATAGCTTAGAAAAAATTCTAAGTGTGAAAGTAGTTCAGACGGATCCGTCCAGACTTTACATTGAAAGTCAATGGGGGACGGATCCGTTTGAAGATTGAGCCATATTGTGTCATCTTCAAACGGATCCGTCCCCATTGACTTACATTGTAAGTCTGGACGGATCCGCTTGCCTCCGCACGGCCAGGCGGACACCCGAACGCTGCAAGCAGCGTTCAGGTGTCCGCTTGCTGAGCAGAGCGGAGGCTGAACGCTGCCAGACTGATGCATTCTGAGCGGATCCGCGTCCACTCAGAATGCATTAGGGCAGTACGGATGCATTCGGGGCTGCTTGTGAGCCCCTTCAAACGGAGCTCACAAGCGGAGCCCCGAACGCTAGTGTGAAAGTAGCCTTAGATAGCTCACATCCAAAAGATCAGTCTGTCTGGTTTTTCCCTCCAAAAGATAGTCTTCTTTAACCCTTGTGGTAACTGTGGAATAGAAAGTCCCAAAAGTCTCTCAGTATTCATTAACTCTTTCCACAGTGCCTAGCAAATACAGTGCGAATCGAATGAACAGGATAGATATTACAATAAGCAGTTCCACAGTATTAAACAGTATAAATCAGTTCAAGTTAACCCTTTAAAGTGAAATAAAGTAAGGAGTTGATGACTTTGCATAGGGGAAACAGGGGCAAATGTCCACAAACGGCCAGACTTCAAAGTATCCCTGCTCTAGGGCACTACATACATTAAAAGGTTTGTCCGGGATACACATATTGATGAACTGTCCTCAGAACAGGTCATCAATATCAGATCTGTGGGGGACTATTCAGCTGTTTTGGGCAACCATGGCACAAAAAGCTATACAGTGTACGGAGCTGGAAGTAGACAGCTCTGTGCGCTGTGTGCAGTACGCAGCCCTGCAGGGTATTGCGATAGTGAGGTCATGGTGACTAGGCAAACGAGGGTTGCTCTTGGTTACTCATAGTTTATAGGATGACCCTGGGCAGGCGTACAGCAGTGATGGAGAGTCTGGCACAGAAGTCTTCTGGGGCACTCTCAGTGTATAGGGACCATTGATAGCAGTAATAAGTGAGGAACGCAATTTGCAGTGAACCAAAACTTTCTTTACTGGAACAGTTAACTATATACAAGTCTTTAGGTTCAGCAGTTTCAAGCAGGCTTTTACAATAATGGCAGGCAACAATGTTCTTGCAAGATACTCAGAGGGTTAAACACACTCACAGATCAGGCTGCACCTTTTCCTCAGAAATCCTGCACACTATTCCTCAGAACTCCTGTCTGTCTTGATCCCAAGGCCCGTATGCCCTATTGGTGGCTTTATCCTTGGTAAAGAAACTTCCTCAGGTATATATCTCCTTGCATTAGATAGATCCTTCCGCCCTTCAGCTCTCTTGTCTGGCTGGAAACACTTCTGCTCTGCTCTGTACTGTACTTTATAGGAACTGCAGGCTTCTCAGGAGGTAACTCTTCCCCTGGTGACAACTAGAAGCCTGGGCTGTCTAGCTGCATGTCAGAAGCTCACTTCAGCTGCTGCCTAGCTAAAGTACACACACCCTTCTGACTCTACACACCCTTTCCCTGAACAGGACCTGACTATTTATATTAGGGGTTCCCTAGCTCCCTCTACTGTCTTGGAGGAAGAATTACACGCTAACAGGCCTGATAGTCATTTAAAGCAGGGAAAATGCACATAAATAACATGAATAAAGTGACATTATGCATCAAGATGACATATAAGACACAATGGCCCTGTTCCACAGGAGGTGGAGAACAACGTGGCCTAATTGACCCTTGTGTAGTGCCCACATTTACCTAGTGGGACACTACATGTGTAGAAGGAGACAATGGGAGTTGAGCTGCAGTATGCCAGCACCGGAAATTACACAGTGTATGCAGACTTTCTGCTTCATTTGTGTACAAGAGTTACAACCCCTTTAAATTAATTATGGGTACCATGCTAGCTTAAACATGCAGTCTGATCTGTCAATAACATGTTATATGGGGGAGGGGGCTGGGCAGATTGATATATAGGTCTGTGGGAACAAACTTCAGTAGAACATGTGATTTATTCATTCAAATTCCTGCTCATTCCAGATCTAGGAGACAGTGGTGCTCATACTCACTGACTCACAGCTACCTCTGTGTGTAAACTTACACAGGAAATGCTGTCAATCACTGATAGGACTGCCCACTGAACTCCTAAGCATAGAAGAACCAGGAATTTTAATGAATTACTTGCAAGTTATTTCCCCAAAATACTATATATCAATCTATTCAGCTCCTAATCTATAACATGCAGCTGTCACGGCTGTATGTGAGCAACTAGAGCATACACAGAAAATAGAGCCACTGACCGGACCCAAACTAGGGAGGATAAAGGGAGACCCCTGTCAGACCCTCAAAGCTCTCCCTATGCTGCTAAGCACATACCCGGATCCTAATGGTGGAACGAGGCATGCCCGCGTACCTAAGACTGATGACCACTGTAACCCCTACAATAGTGGAAGGGGCACGGCCACCGGTGCCCTGCTCAGTATATGGAGGGAACCGTGGTCACCTCGGATCCGGTCAGAAAACAAACAAATACACTACAATGTCTGCACACTTAGCTGAAGGAGCTGCAGCAGCAGAGAAGACGGATCCAAAGACAGGTGGCAATATCCGGAGTACTTGCTGCAGCAGAACACAGGTCCAGTGAAATGATGGCTTACAAGTGAAGATACTCAAGCAAGAGCTACAACTCAAATGAGAAATATAATCCACACTCTACAAAGGAGTAGGGGTGATTTAAAGGCAGAGAAATCAAACATAGGAGGAACAGCTGGGAGGAAGGAAACAGAAAGTAATGACCTCATCCCAGGGGCGGAGAAACAGAGCAGTGAGAACTCCTCCAAGCTCTGGTAGTGACATTATCACAGGGGTGGAGAAACAGAGCTGTGAGAACGTCTCCAAGCTCTGGTAGTGACAGTACCCCCCCCTCTACGGGTGGACTCCGGACACCCAGGACCCACCTTCTCAGGATGAGCCCTATGAAATGCCCTGATGAGGCGAGTGGCTTTAATGTCCGACACCGTAACCCACATCCTCTCCTCAGGACCATAACCCTTCCAATGAACGAGGTACTGAAGAGAACCGCGGACAATGCGAGAGTCCACAATTCTGGAAACCTCGAACTCCAGATTGCCATCAACCAAAATCGGAGGAGGAGGCAAAGAGGAGGGTACCGTGGGCTGGACATATGGTTTTAAGAGAGATCTGTGAAATACATTATGTATCTTCCAAACCCGTGGAAGATCAAGACGGAAGGCAACAGGATTGATGACTGACAGATTTTATAAGGCCCAATAAACTTGGGACCCAATTTCCAGGAGGGAACCTTCAGTTTAATATTTCTTGTAGACAACCACACCAGATCACCCACATTCAGGTCCGGACCAGGCACACGTCTCTTATCAGCCACACGCTTATACTTCTCACTCATCTTTCTAAGATTACTCTGAATCTTTTGCCAAATGGTAGACAAAGACGAGGAAAATCTCTCCTCCTCAGGTAAACCAGAAGGAGCCCCTCCCGAGAATGTCCCAAACTGCGGATGGAACCCATATGCACCAAAGAATGGTGACTTATCAGAAGATTCCTGACGACGGTTGTTCAGAGCAAACTCAGCAAGAGGGAGAAATGAACACCAATCCTCCTGGTTCTCTGCCACAAAACAGCGCAAATATGTCTCCAGATTCTGATTGAGGCGCTCAGTCTGACCATTCGACTGCGGGTGAAAAGCAGAAGAGAAGGACAGCCGAACCCCCAGGCGAGAACAGAAAGCCTTCCAGAATCTGGACACAAACTGCGTGCCTCTATCGGAAACAATATCAGAGGGAATGCCATGCAATTTAACAATATGGTCGACAAAAGCTTGCGCCAACGTTTTAGCATTGGGTAAACCAGGGAAAGGTACGAAATGAGCCATCTTGCTAAAACGGTCCACCACCACCAGGATCACCGACTTCCCTGAGGAACGAGGAAGATCCGTGATAAAGTCCATGGACAGGTGTGTCCAAGGACGAGACAGTATGGGTAACGGGAGAAGGGAACCTGAAGGCCGTGAAAGAGGGACCTTAGCGCGAGCGCACGTCTCACAAGCAGCCACAAAACCCTCCACCGACTTACGAAGAGCCGGCCACCAAAATCTCCGAGCAATGAGATCTACCGTGGCTCTACTCCCGGGGTGACCAGCAAGAACAGTATCATGATGCTCCTTGAAGAGTTTGTGACGTAGCTCAGGAGGCACAAACAACTTCCCAGAAGGACAACGGGCAGGTGCCTCAGTCTGGGCAGCCTGGACCTCGGCCTCCAAATCAGAATATAGAGCAGAAACAACTACCCCCTCCGCCGAAATGGGACCCGGGTCCTCGGAGTTTCCTCCTCCCGGAAAACAGCGAGAGAGAGCATCAGCCTTCACATTTTTGATCCCAGGGCGGAATGTAACGACAAAATTGAATCTGGAGAAGAACAGAGACCATCTGGCCTGTCTCGGATTCATACGCCTGGCCGACTCCAAGTATGCCAGATTCTTATGGTCGGTAAAAACGGTGATAGGGTGCCTGGCCCCCTCCAACCAATGGCGCCATTCCTCGAAAGCCAACTTGATGGCCAACAACTCCCTATCTCCCACATCATAGTTTTTCTCTGCCGGGGAGAGTTTTTTAGAGAAAAAGGCACAGGGTCGCCATGTGGCAGGAGAAGGGCCCTGGGACAAAACCGCACCCACACCCACCTCGGAAGCATCCACCTCAACAATAAAAGGTAAGGAAACATCGGGATGCACCAAGACGGGAGGAGACGCAAAACTCTCTTTAATCTTAGAAAAAGCTGCAAGCGCCTCCTCCGACCAAGAGGAAAAATCCGCCCCCTTTTTTGTCATATCAGTGAGGGGTTTGACAACAGAGGAATAATTCAAAATGAACTTTCTGTAATAGTTCGCAAAACCCAGAAAGCGCATCAATGCCTTCTGATTCTCAGGAAGCTCCCACTCAAGTACAGCACGGACCTTCTCCGGATCCATGCGAAAACCAGAAGCAGAGAGGAAAAAACCCAGAAATTGAATCTCTGATACCATAAAAACACATTTCTCCAGCTTGGCGTACAATTTATTTTCCCGCAGAATCTGCAGAACCTGAAAAAGATGATCCTGATGGGTCTGAACATCAGGGGAAAAATCCAAATATCATCAAGATACACCAATACAAATTTCCCCATTAAATGGTAGAAAAATACTATTAACAAAATGCTGAAAGACGGCCGGAGCATTCATCAGGCCGAAAGGCATAACGAGATTCTCGAAATGCCCGTTAGGGGTATTAAAGGCCGTTTTCCATTCATCCCCCTCTCTGACCCTGACCAGGTTGTACGCGCCTCTCAAATCCAATTTGGAAAACACCTTGGCCCCAACAATTTGGTTGAAGAGGTCCGGGATCAGAGGAAGGGGATAGGGATCGCGAATCGTAATACGGTTCAACTCCCTAAAATCTAGGCAAGGTCTCAGAGAGACATCTTTCTTTTTAACAAAAAAAAAAACAGCTGCAACAGGTGATTTTGAGGGACGAATATGCCCCTTATCGAGACTCTCGGAGATATAGGTTCGCATTGCGATTCTTTCCGGTTGTGAGAGATTGTAGAGGCGTGCTTTTGGCAGCTTGGCGCCGGGAATGAGGTTAATAGGACAGTCAAACTCCCGATGAGGAGGTAGCTCCTGAACACCGCTCTCGGAAAACACGTCCGAGAAATCAGAGAGAAATGATGGCACAGTTTTAGTAGACACCTCTGCAAAAGTCGCTGTGAGACAATTCTCTCTACAAAAGTCACTCCACTCATTTATTTGCCCTTCCTTGCCAATCAATAGTGGGGTTATGTCTAGTGAGCCAGGGTAACCCCAAAACTAGAGGAGAAGGTAATCCGTTAAGGACAAAACAAGATATATCCTCCACATGAGTGTCACCCACAGCCAACCGGATATTGTGAACAATGCTCTTCAGAGATCTCTGTGAGAGTGGAGCAGAGTCAATAGCAAAAACAGGTATATCCTTTTCTAATGTGCAAACCTGAAAACCATGCATGGCTACAAATTGAGTGTCAATAAGATTGACGGCCGCTCCACTATCGACAAAAATCTCACAAGAAATGACTTTGCTCTCTAGCGCCACCCTGGCAGACAGGAGAAAACGGGAACTGCAGGTCAGAGGAAAAGCATCAATTCCTACATCAACTTTGCCCAAAGTAGCAGATGAAGCAGAGTTTGATGATCTACCTTTTGAGGTTTTTCTCTTATTATCGCTCTTAGTACAGTTCAAGAATCTCCTAGACGGACAAACATTTGCCAAATGACCTATGCCCCCACAACAAAAACACACCATACTCTGAGGACTAAATCCTCTTTTATCAGGGGCAAGTCGACCTAGCCGCATGGGCTCCTCCTCAGAGGGGACCGAGACAGGACGAGGCCCCTGCACACTGAATGAGTCCACACCACTGCCCCTAGACTGACAATGGCTGGACAGATAGGTCTCATTTCTTTCTCTTAGACGCCTGTCAAGGCGTACCGCCAATGACATGGCAGACTCTAAGGACGTTGGTCTCTCATGGAAAGCAAACGCATCTTTCAATCTCTCTGAGAGACCATGACAGAACCGACTCCAGAGTGCAGCATCATTCCAACCTGAATCAGCTGCCCATCTCCGAAATTCAGAACAATAAAGCTCCGCAGACAGTTTGTTCTGGCATAAAAAACTTAGTTAGATTCGGCCAGCGCAACACGATCCGGGTCATCATATATCTGCCCCAGGGCCACAAAAAATCTTTCCACGGATCAAAGGGAGGATCCCTGATGGCAGCGAAAAAGCCCAAGTCTGAGCATTACCCCTGAGCAGGGAGATGGCAATTCTCACCCTCTGCTCTTTATTACCAGAGGAATGGGGACACAAGCAAAAATGGAGTTTGCATGCCTCTCTGAAGCGAACAAAATTCTCACTGCCCCCGGAGAACGTTTCCGGAAGTGAGACCTTTGGCTCGCAACAGACTCCATGGGCCGGAGCAGAGCCCAATGCTTGAAGCTGAGTCATAGATTGACGGAGATCCGCTACCTCCAAAGAAAGACCCTGCATGCGGTCAACCAGGCCAGAAAGCGGATCCATGTCAAAAAAGACAGTTTTGGTGGATTATAGTGTCACGGCTGTATGTGAGCAACTAGAGCATACACAGAAAATAGAGCCACTGACCGGACCCAAACTAGGGAGGATAAAGGGTGACCCCTGTCAGACCCTTAAAGCTCTCCCTATGCTGCTAAGCACATACCCGGATCCTAATGGTGGAACGAGGCATGCCCGCGTACCTAAGACTGATGACCACTGTAACCCCTACAATAGTGGAAGGGGCACGGCCACCGGTGCCCTGCTCAGTATATGGAGGGAACCGTGGTCACCTCGGATCCGGTCAGAAAACAAACAAATACACTACAATGTCTGCACACTTAGCTGAAGGAGCTGCAGCAGCAGAGAAGACGGATCCAAAGACAGGTGGCAATATCCGGAGTACTTGCTGCAGCAGAACACAGGTCCAGTGAAATGATGGCTTACAAGTGAAGATACTCAAGCAAGAGCTACAACTCAAATGAGAAATATAATCCACACTCTACAAAGGAGGAGGGGTGATTTAAAGGCAGAGAAATCAAACATAGGAGGAACAGCTGGGAGGAAGGAAACAGAAAGTAATGACCTCATCCCAGGGGCGGAGAAACAGAGCAGTGAGAACTCCTCCAAGCTCTGGTAGTGACATCATCACAGGGGTGGAGAAACAGAGCTGTGAGAACGTCTCCAAGCTCTGGTAGTGACAGCAGCTCAGACTGCATGTTCAATGTGATGAGTCCTTTTTTATCAGAATGAAAAATAATAGTGCAAGCCACACTGGCTGCCCACCACAGTCACACATTTAAACAAGAAACATCATGCAAAACTTGGAGATCCAGTGGAAGAGTCTCCTATAATATGCCCTTTTCCAAGATAATTTTAGCTTGGGATTTTGCTCCAGATCTGTTGCAGACTTCATCTTGTGACTTGCTAATGGTGAAATTTATGGCGAAGATCTGCAGTAAATAAACAATATAATATGCAGCTTAAAAATTTAAATTTTTTGTAGAATCCACATCCAAAATTTCCAACAAGTTTCCCACATCCAATAATAAGCTGACCACAACAGGATGTCTTTATGCTGGAAAACTGCTGTAATCCATGGAAGAACTCAGCAGTAAGTGCCCAATTCCCTTGCAGTGCTCCAGAGGGGAAAGGAGGGCATTACTTATAGGAGCTTCCAGTAAAGCCAGTATGCTGTCCATGAAGGCCTCCACAATGATGATATTTGTAGCTGATCTGGCTAATAGATAAGAATACTGCATGGGGGCCCCTTTTTAACTCTGAATTTCCTAATGGGGTATTATAAAATAGTTTTTGTAATCTAGACAACCCTATTCAGTCTGAAGCTGCTGCTTCAATCAGATGATGGCTGTGAATCCATCTCACCAGCATCCACGTATTTCCCCCCGCTGCAGGGGATGCCATGTGATCTATGAATGGCTGAATTTTGTCTGAGCTGCTCTTACAAATCAGCTCTCTATTCTGGCTCATAGATCTGTTCCTAACTCGGAGACCCAAGTCTATGACATCTCTATGACCTACTGTTCATTTAAGCAAATAATAAATTTTGTCATTGCATTAAGCTGCAATAAATATTTACGACTTATACAAAGCACTGAAAGACATAAAGACAATACATCACATAGACAAAAAAAGAGAAAACCGTCAAGAAATAACAAGAAAAAGGACTATACACTGATGGTTTAAGTAGTATAACTCTCTTTCCCTTGACAGCTAGGAAGCACATTAAAAAAGTTGGAGAAATCCGGTTGTATACTACTTCGGGGAACTTTTTAGATTCAGGTTGCCTTAACATATTTAGAAAGATTTTCAGCTTTGCAGTTGGCAAAACTAAACCTCTAAAATGCATTATTTAGTTAAGCTGTCAGTCTTGGGATGTACAGGAGGTTATTTTGACAGCTACTTAAATAGCATTGCCTATAAGCTGGCAGTTACATTTAAAAGCCGATAACAAGTCATATGTTATATGAAATTGTGAGGAAACAAATATATTCAGTCTATAGTACAAAACTAAAATCTCACTTGTAGCTTGAGATTAGGTCAACTCCTTCATCCCAGGCCTTCTTCTTATTTAGACTTGTAAACTGGCTGAGATGAGATCTGGAGCAGCAGCGTGGCCAGTATCCTCCCTCCCTGGGCCTCTACTTCTTGCCATTGATGCAGGGGCCTACACCACCAATCATCTTGCAGAGTCTTGCTACTGCCTGTGGATCCTGGCCTCAAATATCTGAGAGGGCCATGAGTTCAAGGCAAGAGCCAGGCAACAGTCCTGTAGCTTCTTACAACATACTTAGTTCTCTCACACTACTGTATAAGGACTCTTTCACACAAGAGAGTTTTTTTTTTGTCTGGATGCATCATCTTCAAGAAAAATCACAGCATGTTTGGTATTATGCGTTTTTCATGCAGCTCTGGCTCCATGAAAGTGAAAGGGGCTTGAGTTAAAAATGGACAGTATAGTGGTGTAGATTGTTATTCTTCAGTATTATTTCACGAGCATGAAAAATGCATCAAAAACTGGTTGCATCCACTCAGTAAAAACTGAAACACTGAACACAATCACAGAAAAAAACTGATTGAACTTGAGTGGAAAACCATCAGTTTTCCCTTGAACAGATCCTGACACAATTCATATCACTAAATGTAAAAAGGCCTTAAGCTAAGAATAGTTTTCCTAATACCCTAAAAACCTAATCCATTAATTATAATGCCGGCCACATACCATGCAGAAAAACAAGCAACTACACTGCCCTTTGCAATGACAACGACAACCATTTTATAATAAAATTAGAGTGAAAGAACCTTGATTAAAGAATAATCCATAATTCTCCAGCCAGGGGACCCCTTTATGACAAAGTAAATGACACACACAGTGCAGTTGATTTGAAAGCAACATTTTGTTATGTACATGAATAGGGTGGACTGGCGATCTGGGCACTGTCCAATATGCTCTAAGCAAATGGTCACATGTAGTGCTTGTTCGAGGTTGGGTCCTGTTCACATCTACGGTAGTTTTCATTTAGCATACATGCTGGGGTGAGCACACCTCTTGTAACACACTTTTGACATTTATTTCAGACTGTTGGCAATTCATTCATAAACTTCTAGTAGGGATAATGAAGGAATGGCACAACATAGAGTATACACAGACAAGCAAAAGGGTAACAATTAGGGTTGAGCGAACCCAAACTGTAAAGTTATTTTTTTTTTTTTACCCGAACATTTTTCGCAAAAGTTCATGTTCGAATTTGGTGTTCGGCGATTTAATGGCGCTTTTTGAAAGGCTGCAGGGCAGCCAATCAACAAGCGTTTGACTAGTGTGCCCTTAGAAGCCATCACAGCCATGCCTACAAATGGCATGGCTGTGATTGGCCAAGTGCAGCATGTGACCCAGCCTCTATATCAGCTAGAGTCACGTAGCGCCACATGTCACTCTGCTCTTACTAGTTGTAGGGATAGGATGCTGCTGCTGTGAGGGAGAGATTAGGAAAGACTCTGATATCTGCACTTGGTGTGAAGTCAGCGATCTACAGCGTTTTTTGTTTCCTGAGCCCAGTGAGACTGAAATTTTTCTTTTTAATCCGTCTGTTAGTTAGGTGGGCGTCGGCTGCCATTTTGTGCAACAGCAGTGCACCAGCACTGCATATGTGACAGGGACAATCATTTAATCCAGTTCTTGTAATTCAGTGGCTGACAAATACCCGTTTTTAAAGTGCACCTGCACTGCATATGTGCCAGGGGAAGGGAAAATAATACCGTCTGTAAGTTCAGGGATCCAGGGGGTGACATATCCCCATTTTTTTCTGTAAAGTACCCCTGTGCTGCATTTCTGAGAGTGAAATATAATCAGTTGAATCCATCTGTTCCATTGTGGGGTGACAAATTAATTTTTTTTGTTGTGAAGTACCTCTGAGGCCTGCACTGCATATGTGACAGTCAGGCACATAAATTCAGCAAATCCATCTGTTACATTGTGGGGGTGACATATCCACCATTTTTTATGTTAAAAACCCTGTGCTTCATTTGTGAGAGTGAAATGTAATCACAGTTATATCCATCTGTTTCCTTTAGGGCTAAAAAAAACAACATTTTTTTGGGGCAATAAAGTGCCTTTTTGACCTGTGCTGCATTTCTGACAGTCCAATAAAGCCGCCAAATACTGCAGTTACATTTTTTGGTGTAAAATTCATTTTTTGTTGCTATAAGGTACATTTGCGGGCCTATGCTGCGTTCCTGTCAGTTAAATAAAACCAATATATACAGCTGTTAGATTTTTGGGCTTCAAATTCCCATTTTTGTGTGTGAAGTACCTCTGAGGCCTGCATATGTGACAGGCAGGCACACAAATTCAGAAATCCATCTGTTCCATTGTAGGGGTGACTATCCACCATTTATTATGTTAAAAACCCCTGTGCTTCATTTGTGAGAGTGAAATATAATCACAGTTAAATCCATCTGTTTCATTTAGGGTTAAAAAAAAAACTTTTTTGTGGAGGGCAATAAAGTACCTTTTTGCCCTGTGCTGCATTTCTGGTAGTTAAAGAAATACAGTTTAAATCCATCTGTTTCATTGTGTGAGCGAAAAAGTACCTTGCTGCCTGCACTGCATAGCAATAAGTTAAAAAAATTAATCTGTTCCATTGTTGCGTGACATTAACCCATTTGTCCCGTCAAAAAAAAACTGCTCTGCCTAGGTGACAGCGACCTACATTTCTAAAATTCGTCTGTTCCATTGTTGGCTGACATTAACCTTGCTCTGCATTGTTCACAAGGAACTTAATTTAGTAAAAAAGTCTGTTACTTCGTTGGGTTACCGCAAAAAATGAGGAAAGCGTCAAACAAGGGACGTGGCCCTGGTCATGGTGCTGCTGGTGTTGGTGGAGCTCCTGTTGCAAGGAGAGGACGTGGTCGATCTGTGCCAGCTACACACCCAAGTGAAACACCTTCCTCAAGTGCGAGTAGATGACAGAACCTTCAGTGTTATTTGGTAGGGCCGAATGCTGCTCTATGAATGGTGAGGCCAGAACAAGTACAGGCGATAGTAGATTGGGTGGCTGACAGTTCCTTCACATTGTCTCCCACCCAGTCCCCTGCTGAAAGATCAGAGTTGGCACCTGCAGCCCATGGCCATCAGTCTTTCACCTCACCCCCTTGCAAATCAGGCAAGCAGTCGGAGCCCCAGTTATGCAGCAGTCTCTTCTGCTTTTTGATGACTCTGCTAGCAGGGTTTCCCAGGGCCATCCACATAGCCCTGCCCAGAAGTGGAAGAGATTGAGTGCACAGATGCCCAACCAATTATGTTTCAGGATAATTACATGGATGGACAACCGCATCACGTCTTGGATGATGACGAAGCACAGGTGCCAACTGCTGTGGCTTTCTGCAGTGTGCAGACCGACAAGGAGGGCATGGGTGAAGACTGGGTGGAGATGATGTGGAGGACGATGAGGTCCTCGACCCCACATGGAATCAGGTCATGCGACGTGACCTGTCTAGTTCGGAGGAAGAGGCGGTGGTCGCACAGAGCACCAGCACAGCAAAAGAGGGAGCAGGGTGCAAAAGCGGACGCGGCCATCCCCCTAGACAGTACGCCTGCTACTGCCCAACGCACAAGGGACGCGAGCACACCAAAGCCAGCTCCAAGGAGTTCCCTGGTGTGGCAGTTCTTCAGCCAATGTGCTGACGACAAGACACAAGTGGTTTGCACGCTGTGCAATCAGGAGCTGAAGCGAGGCATAAACGTTCTAAACCCTGAGCACAACCTGCATGACCAGGCATCTAAGTGCAAAGCACGAGCTGCAGTGGAGTAGACACCTCAAAAACAAAAAAAAGGTCTCTGGCTCCTCCTGCTTCCCTCTTCTGCTGCAGTCTCGGCCTCTTCATCCCCCCTCTCTGTGACAGTCGCACCCTGCCACCCCCGCAAAACAGAGGATGTGCCACCACCTCGGTCACCAAGCATCTCCACACTGTCCCATGGAAGCGTTCAGCTGTCTATCTCAAAACACTGGAGAGAAAGAGGAAGTACCCCCCTACCCACCTGTGATCCCTAGACCTGAATGCCAGCATTTCCAAATCCTGGCCTTTGAAATGCAGTCATTTCCGTTTGGTGGACACGGATAGTTTTAAGAATCTGATGGTGCTGGCTGTCCCACAGTACGTTGTGCCCAGCCACCACTACTTTTCCAGGCGAGCCATCCCATCCCTGCACACCCAAGTGGGGGACAAATCAGATGTGCACTACACAACACCATCTGTGGCAAGGTCCACCTAACTACGGATACGTGGACCAGTAAAGCACGGTCAGGGATGTTATATCTCCCTAACAGCACACTGGGTAATGCAGTGGCGGCTGGGCCTGAGGCGGATAGCAGTTTGGCACATGACCTTCCACCACCGAGGATTGCAGGGCGTTTCTCCTTGCCTCCTGTTGCTTCCTCCTCCTACTCCGCTTCCTCATCCTCTACCGCCTCCTCACCCGGTCAGCGTAACACCTTCACCACCAATTCAGCACAGCCAGGGATAAACAGCAGGCAGTTTTAAAACTTACCGTATATGCCGGCGTATAAGACGACTGGGCGTATAAGACGACCCCAACTTCTACACTGAAAATATAGAGTTTTGTATATACTCGCCGTATAAGACTACCCCTTTTTCAACACACAGCAGTACATTACTGCATCCCACCACCATCCCTAGATACCACTGCCATCCCTGCATCCCACAACCATCCCTAGGTACCACCGCCATCCCATGGTATAAACACCATCCCTGCATCCCACCACCTTTCTGTCTTCCCTCCCTGCCTCCAGACCCTAAACATGTGCCACCTATACCCTGAACATGTTTTTGTTATGTTATTCTTCATATTCACATTCACATATGCACATCTGCGCCGCACTTAGATACGCCGCACGGAGATCTCGCACATGCGCAGGAGCGAGATGCGAGCGGCCGTGAGGATCCCGTGTATCCACGCTCGCCGCATGAAATCTCGCACGTGCATAGGAGCGAGATGCGAGCGGCCGGGAGGATGGCAGTACAGGGAGCATACAAGGTACAGAGCAGGGGGGAGGCATACAAGGTACAGAGCAGGGGGCGGCATACAAGGTACAGCGCAGGGGGGGCATATGCCGTGGGTTACATCGCAGCTCTCAGCTGCTGGGGATACAAGGCAATAGCCCGGGCGCTCTCTGTTGATAATTTGGGCGTCCCGGCACTGCAGCGCCCGCCATACCCGGCGTATAAGACGACCCCCGACTTTTGAGAAGATTTTCAATGTGTTAAAAAGTAGTCTTATACGCAGGAATATACAGTATCTGTTTGGGGACAAACCCCACACCGTGCAGGAGCTGTGGACGGACATGGAACAACAGACCGATGAGTGGTTGGTGCCAGTGAGCCTCAGGCCTCGGCCTGGTGGTGTGCGATAATGGGCGAAATCTCGTAGCAGCTCTGGGCCTAGCCAGTTTGACACACATCCCTTGCTGGCGCATGTGCTGAATTTGGTGGTGCAGAAATTCTTGAAAAATTACCCCTATATGTCAGAGCTGCTGCAGAAAGTGCGGGCCATCTGTGCGCGCTTTCTGCGTTCTCACCCTGCTGCTGCTTGCCTGTCAGCGCTGCAGCGTAACTTCGGCCTTCCCGCTCACCGCCTCATATGCGACGTGCCTACAAGGTGGAACTCCACCTTGCACATGCTGGCCAGACTATGCGAGCAGCAGCAGGCGATAGTGGAGTTTCAGCACGCACGGGTGAGTCGCTCGGCGGAACAGCACCACTTCACCACCAATAACTGGGCCTCCATGCGAGACCTGTGTGCCTTGTTGCGCTGTTTCGAGTACTCCATCAACATGGCCAGTGCCGATGACGCCGTTCTCAGCGTTACTATGCCACTTCTGGGCCTCCTTGAAAAAAACGCTTTGGGCGATGATGGAAGAGGATGTGGCCCAGAGGAGGAGAAGAGGGATCATTTACAAGGGTTTTAGGCCAGTCATTCACAAGTTGCTCAAGGGTGGGTTCCTGCACAACATACGCCAGGTACACAATTGTCAGCCAGGGCACAGTTCTGGAGGATGACGAGGTGGAGGATGAGGAGGAAGAACCGTGTTCACAGCAGGGTGGCACCTAAACCAGCTCATGGCCATCACTGGTGCATGGCTAGGGGGATACAGAGGACACCTCCCACAGGGACAGCTGTCCTTGCCTCTGGGCAGCCTGGCACACATGAGCGATTACATGCTGCAGTGTCTCACGCAACGACCGCCGAGTTGGCCACATTCTAACTTGTGCTGAATACTGGGTGGCCACGCTACTGGATCCCCGTTACAAGGACAATGTCCATCCATAATTCTGCCACTGGAGCGTGATCGGAAGATGCACGGTACCAAGCTTACGCTGGTCGATGCGTTGCTGATGCATTCCCACCTGACAGCGGGGGCACATGGAAGCACAAGGCGAAGGCGGAGGAGGAGGAAGAGGTCGCCAACGCAGCTTGGGCACCGCCAGCACCTCAGAAGGCAGGGTTAGCATGGCCAAAATGTGGAAAAACGTTGTCAGCACTCCACAACAACCAGCACCACCAGCTGATATGGAACATCTTATCAGGAGGCAGCATTTCAGCAACATGGTGGAGCAGTATGTGTGCACACGCCTACACGTACTGACTGATGGGTCTGCCCCCTTCAACTTCTCGGTCTCCAAATTAGGCACATGGCCTGAGCTTGCCCTTTACGCCTTGGAGGTGCTGGGCTGCCCTGCAGCCAGTGTATTGTCTGAAGGTGTGTTTAGCACGGCAGGGGGCATCATCACAGACAAGCGCAGTCGCCTGTCCACAGCCATTGTGGACAAGCTCACGTTCATTAAAATGAACCAGGCATGGATACCACAGGACTTGTCCGTAACTTGTGCAGAATAGACATGTATACCAGCCTCACCCAGCCATTGTTATACTCCAGCGCACTTTCTCATTGTTTTATTTTTTATATTTCCCAATGTTTTGGGGTGTACCCTAGTTTAAACAACTAAAAATAGAAAAAAAAATTAAAATTTAAAAAAATAAAATAAAAAAATACCAGTGTTGGCTACCTTCTCCTCCACCGCCGCTTCCACCTACACCGCCACGTCCACCGCCTCCTCAACCTCCTACTCCATATGAACCTCCACCTCCTAGATCAAGATTATTATTATTTTTTTTTTTTACTTATTTTATGTTATTTTAAGTCATTGCACTATCCACATTTGTTTGCTGAGCACTTGCAATGCTCTTAAGCACATTTTGCTGCCTTTTGCAGTGAAATATAATCAGTAAATACAAACCGGATTCCAAAAAAGTTGGGACACTAAACAAATTGTGAATAAAAACTGAATGCAATGATGTGGAGATGGCAAATGTCAATATTTTATTTGTAATAGAACGTAGATGACAGATCAAACGTTTAATCCGAGTAAATGTATCATTTTAAAGGAAACATACGTTGATTCCAATTTTTACGGTGTCAACAAATCCCAAAAAAGTTGGGACAAGTGTAGTGTCCCCACTAGATAAGCGTGGGCACTACACAAGGGTCAATTGGTGTGTGCGTTACTCCTCCTCACTAGGGACAGGAATGTTATCTCTAATTGTGCATTTTATGTAATTTTTAAGGTATTGTTTGTATGCAATGTCCCCCTGTAATATGTAATATCAGGCCTAGTTCGCTGCAGTTAGTCATCCCAGACGTTAGAGGGAGTTAGAGAACCCCTGGTATAAGTATTCAGGCCCAGACAGGGAGGAGTGGTTGAAGGTCAGGAGTCTGCAGAGACAAGCTAGAAGGCACAAGCCAGAGCCTTCTCCTGACATGCAATTAGACAGCCCAGGCTTCTAGTTGCTACCAGGAGACTAGTAGAGGGATCCTAGTCTACCTGCTGATCAAGAGAGCCATGGTTATCTCAGAAGCTGTACCCCAAGGGAAGAGTTTACCTCCTGGGAGAGAAACCCTGTAGTTCCCACCAAGCCAAGCAGAGTCAACATGTCCAGCTAATACAAGTAAGCTGAAGGGCAGAAAGAGTAGAAATGTAAGGCAAGAATGAGTACCTGAGGAGGATTATTTACCAAGGATAAAAGCCTACAATAAGGTATCCGGGCCTTGGGATCAAAGCCAGACAGGAGTTCTATCTCCGAGGAGTCTGTACAGCCTGATTCTGCACGTGTGGATGTTTACCCTCTGTGTATCTTGCCAGGAAACAGTATACCTGCCATAATTGTGAAAGCCTGCTTGCAAAGTGTACTTGATATGTGGAACTGAGTTGTCATCTAACTGTATAAAGTGGAATTGATTACAGTAAAGCAAAGTTTGGTTCACCATACCATCTGTGTTCCTCGCTTATTAAGACCATCCATCGGTGTGCCACCGTTACAGGCACTGGCGTCACGTACCTTAATGGGACCTTGCCCCAGGCACATAAAACACCTGCAACATCCAGGGCACCTCATCCATCACCAGGCCTGGTCCCTAAATACAGAGTGTGCCCCAGAGGACTCCTGTGCCAGCCTCTCCTTCACTGCTGTATGCCTGCCCAGGGTTTCCTTATAGAACTGTGAGTAACCCTCGCTTGCCATTAACCGTGACCTCACAATCGCATTACCCTGCAGGTCTGGCGTACCGCATAAATTGGCGTCACGAACAGGATACGGAACATTCCTGCGCCATTGCGGATATCAAACTGTGTGCTAAAGACTGCCTTAAAGTGACAAGCCCTAATTGTTTTATTGAAAATTGCTGGGCCCAAAGGACTGTCCTAAGTAGCGGTGTGAAAATAGTGTTTTCTGGACTGTTTGCTGCTTGTTTAAGCCACCGCTTGCTGTCAGTGAATAGACAGCGTTTCTACTAAAGATGGCCGCTGAGCTTGCTTGAGTTTACTGCTGCGTCATCTTCATCCTGAATTGGCGGTAAAAGTTGGCGCCTTTTTGCTGAGAAGAGCGGGAAAAAGCTCAAAGTCGGCGCCACCGCCTGTCGGGACATTTGCATGTCTGCGGAGATGG